>NW_024105031.1:0-729166 GCF_003945595.2 Pipra filicauda | reverse complement strand
GAAAAAAGAGTAAGAAAACCCCTAGTGTATAAATTTACTGAGGCAGAGACATATTAAGAATTGTTGGATAGAGCTTTGGTCCCTTAAGGAGGGAAAATAAGTACATAAATAAAAAACAAGTTTCAGATTCATTGCTATTGTTTTCCTAGCACCTGAGGGTTTTAAGTAAATGTGCTCAGGCAATCATTTACTAAATAGCTGAATAACACCTAATTAGATCATATTATTATCTGTTCTTTAGGTTATGCATATCAACAAATTAAGAAGTCCAACCTCAAGCTGGTACAAGTCAGCAACTCCTTTCCAATGCCTGTTTTGTGCTATCATGAGAGCCCAAGATACTGGTGTGAGTCCATCACTTCCCTTCAAGGTACTCTTTGGCCCAAGCTCTTTAATCTGAACTGAAAGAGGTAAACAGCATCTCACAAGATTTGACCTGAACTTTTTCCTAATCTCCATCTACTCAGAAGTTTTCACATGCTATGAATGATGATTTGAGTCAGACTCTTCCAGCACCAGGAAAAAGAGTATAACTGTGTTTGTCAAGAGCCTAATAAGCATCACAGTTTAATTAGTCCATTTATTTGCGCTTATAGTTCCACATGAGATCAAGACACACAATTAAAAAACAATTACAAAAATCTTTCTGTTCCCAAAAAATTCATCATCACTTCCTAGTAAGAGTATTTTCAGAGGCAAAATTTAAAACTTTAAGCACATTTAACAAAAAATAAAGAGCATTGCTCCAAACCCCTGTAATAATAATACTGAAAGTGTATATAATATTATAATCAGGAAAGAAGAAATGCATCTTGTGATTATTGGCCAAAAGTATTTAGTCATCTTTGATAACACAGTACATTTATAATACCAAAACAGCAAAGCAAAGCTGAATTAGTAAAGAACAGTCAGAAAATACAGTGCACTGAAAGAGGAATGATTTGTACTCTGGTGAAAGGCTCACAGAATGGGGACAGAGAAGAGAAATAATTAAGAGAACAATGCTGGAAAGGAAAAGAGGACAGGAAGAGAACAACAGAAGATGAAAAAAATTATTTAAAGGATTTATATTCATTGGTAATACTAAATATTTTTTTCTGGATACATCTCAGCATAGTTTTCAAATCTGGGTTATTTTACAGAGGCTGGAAATACAGAACTAAAGGTCCCCTCAGCACATTTTCTTTCAATTTCCTTCACTTTACCCTCTAAGTATGCTCTTCATGAGACTGAAATGAATTCTTTGATGTGCAGGAGAGAAAATGCCAGAAGGTCAAGAGGAAGCTTCATTGTAAAAGAAGCTTAAAAGAACACCATGTTACTGTGTTTTATTTTACAACATAATATGTATTTAATACTAAGTTTCTCTTACGGAAATGGGCCGTTCAGCATAATGACTGAAAGCATCTACTAATTAATGGGAAAACATGCCACTGTGAGTTACTGTGTATTTACAAAACAACGTAAAATTCTACAGAATCATGCAGAATCACAAATATTCTGAGTTGAAAGGGACCCACAAGGATCATCAAGTCCAAATGGTAAGTGAATGGCCCATATAGGGATTGGCCCATACAATCTTGTTATTAGCACTATGCTCTAACCATGACCATTTACATCCAAGATTCTGGACTACAAATTCTCTAAGGAACATGAAGTAAAGTGCTGAGGGTATTTGACAAAAATCCAGGATATTCTTCAAATCCTCACGCCCCATTCAGCAGGTAAGTTCAACTATGTCCCATTATAAGACTGAAAATCTGATACAGTGTTCTCTTATAAGCCAGAATAAATCCTTTACTGTGGATCCTTCCTGCCCTTCCCTCACCCCCAAATAATTGCTTTTTTTAATGCTCTCTTCACCAAGAAAAAATAGAGCTTAGCCTATGCTGAAACAGAAGCCAAATATGACTGGGCTTGAATATTTTTTCTTTTTTTTTTTCCCAGCTCATCCAGAGTTACTGTGGTAGAGCCCATTAGCAGTGCATGAAAGCAGATAGCTCAAAGCCCACACAGTAATTCCTGGATTTAAATACAGATTGGAAATGAATATCCCGTGGATAAATGTCTGTGAAGAACACAGAAGAGAATAAGTGCTTGGGAGATTAAGAGATTTACTGTAACCTCTGTGAAAGCTGAGCATTTAAAGGGCAGGAATTCTTAATTTTTCAATCAGCAAATTTAGAAGGGCAGAGAATTATACATTATCTCAGCAACTAATTAAAACCCTCTGTATGCATGTGCACATGTTCATGCATATACTTATTTTTATAAATCAGCAGATGTGTATTACTAACAGATTATGGGACTATTCTGGTCAGCAAAATAATATAAATGTTAGATTTCTTAATTTGTTTAAATGGTCCCTTGGCTAGTTCATAGAATTATTTCAGTTGGAAAAGACCTTTCAGATCATCAAGTCCAGCAGTTCTCTGTAATGCTCAAGATCTCTTGCTGAACTGAGGGCAAATAATTCCTTCTTCTTACAAGAACAATACATCTGCAGTGAAAGAAAATTCAAACACAACTTGATTTTATAACTCTCCACTTTTTCTTCTTGCTTCATCATTTTTACTATCTACTACCTGTGGGAAATCTTAACCTAGACATGTTGAGGAACTGCTATGAAAAACCTGCCAGATGTTATAACCATCTTCTTGCCCTATTCTTCCCTTTAAAGCAGGAAAATTGAAAGAACACAGAAGCTCAAGTGTCTAAACAACAAATAATTTTTTCACACCAAAGGATAAATATAATAGTCACATGCCTGAAGATCTTGTTGTCCAAATACGATCACACCATGCACAGACAACAGCGTATTCTGAATCCATCCACTGGGTGATTAGTCCTGGTCATGCATTGCTGTTTCTGAAATTATGAACATTCAGGAGCAGTAATACACAAGCAAACTCTGAAGTGGACACGTGACTACAGAATACTGTACACTCACCTATTTTGCTTGACTGCTATGCATCAGAAAGGTTATGCAGATCTAGGACACTCAACATTCTCTATGACCAGAGTCACCAGCTTGCCTATCCTTCATCTGTCCCTGTCCTACATTGCTCCCTTTCAAACTGTAGCCAAGGGCGATATTCTCATAAATATCTTTGATACAGCAAATCCCTAAGGTTTCTAGCAGTGGGATTCATGTAAAAAAATAAACACAATCACATTCTTACACATCTGATCTCACCTCCCAAAGGCATTTAAAAAATCACAGATCAAGCCCCCAAGCATTTACTCTGAACAAACCCTTCCAGAATTTGGCAGTAGCTGCTTCAAACACTAATGAACCTATGGGTAAATTAAATATCCACTAGGGTTTTTTTTTCTAATTGCAAAACACCAAGGATGTTAGGATCTACTCTACCTGTGGGAATATTAGGTCTTGTATGTTAACAACTGCTGAACAATGAAAACTTGTTACTTTGATCTTCACAAAGAAGAAAAGGTAAAAAAAAAAAAAAGCTGTAAACTTCTGAGCAATTCTGTAAACATCATGAAAATACAGCTTCCAACACTTTCAGTATTCATTGGGGGACTTAGGAATGAAGCTGAAAGGCAGTTTCTGAGGGAATAATTTTTTTGCAATTTAATTTGATAGAAAGTAATGTCTGAATAGCAAGGTTCACCAATAAAGAAAAGCAAGGAGGAAAAATTACTACATAGCACAAGGTGAATTTAGACCAAAAAAAACCCCCTAAAAACTTTAATTTTAAATTTTGATGCTATCAGTATTTTGTGCTATTCATAGTATTACTCTAGAGTCTTCACATTCCTCCTGCCTTACATTAGCAATAAGGGTAACAGAACCCCCATCCTAGGACTGCCAACATAGCAAATATAACCTTACCATATGGTATTAAATAATTCCACACACATCACGATCCAATTAAACTAGTGATAGAAGAACAACTGATGATACTGCAACACAACAAATATGCTATGGGTCTTTTTTTACATTCTTAGGGATTTTTTGTCTAGAAGAGTACAAAGAATTAGGTATATTTTGTATTTCCAGGAGAAAATTTCCAAGACTCACCTAACATTCTATGCAAGGAAACCTGGATTCATCAGAGGGAATGTGTGATTCATTGCTCATTACTTTAGCGTTCAGACAATATGCTAACTAAATTGGGATAAATCCTTCTTGTGCTGAGCCAGGCAGAAAGGCTTTTTCTGCATTGTATCATCTTGCTAGTATTTATATGGGGTAAAAAATATAATGCAGAAGTGCCTTTTCTTGAAACATAATTCTAGTTATTAAGAATTTTTTTTTTAAGTTGTGTCCATGGAAACATTATTTTTAAACTCTGGATTACAAGCAGCAGAAAATTAAAGTATCACATAAATTCAAAAAGTTGCCAAGTGCCACAGTTTAACTTTGAAATCTTTAACCTGCTTAAAATCAAGCAGTTCTCAGATAAGCATTTCATTTTAGTTTTCCTCAGATAAGGATTAGGAATTCTTTTCCTGTGGTTCCTTGAAGAAGAAGGAGGAAGAAATAAGAGGGTGGCAGGTCTGGAAAGAGTGTTGGTTTTGTGCATATTTCTTTCACTTTGTCAGCTTGCAATGAAAGAACATTTTAACTTCTGCTGGGTAATTTACACCAACTTGCCAGCGTCTGGCAGAAGAAGCCCACCATCTGAGTAGGAAATGTATGCACCAGGCATTCAAATGAATGTGACATATGAATTCTATGGAAAGTTATGCTAATTCCCTTAATGACTTCAAGATGGTCAGGAAGCAAAATACATCTTATGTTTTGTCAGGTTTGCAATTAATTCAACATGCAAGACAAACAGTTCCCTCCCCTATCCTGAAGTCATCCCCACAGTTGTTCAGTTACTCATTGTAATAATTTTCTATACTTCTTTTTACCTCTGCAAGTTAATCCTATCCTATAAAAATGAATTTTCATGTCTGATTTTCCCACCAAATCATGAAAAAGCACTGATCTAGCCTCATCCAAATCCTACTATCCCCTCATTAGCCAGTCTCCTCATGCCACAGCATTGATCCCCTTTCATCCTTCATAAATGAAAGTTTGTTCAGAGGTTTGTGCCACTGTTCACAGGAGGTTGTGAAGGGCATTGTACTACCAGAGAGAGTGCTTCTCGACAGGAACCAAGGCCTTCTAAAGTTTTCCATGAGATTAAACAGTATGAGTCTAACCTCACATACTGTTATGGCAAAATGGTCTAGTAGGAAGCTGCTGTTGGCCTGATTACTGCCCTCGGTATGGGTAATATGCTGCCTTTTCCATAGGGCTTCTTTGGGTCACAGTGGGTGGTTTTCAACCTTACACAATGTCAAGAGAAAAGGACCTTTAAGCACCTCATTTTGTACATAAAATAAAGAAACTGAGCACATTTCAAAATCCCGCTGTGCTCTGTGCATACATTTCTGTCAGCTTTGGTCTCAAGAACGCTGTAAAATGCTTTATTATCAAAAAGAATAGAAAGGATGAAGCAGATTTTGTTTATTTTTTCCCCTCCTTGCCTTTCTGAAGAAACCTTTCGATAAACTTGCCAGTTCTGCCATTTTGTGTGATGCTTCAGCCAGCATGTTTTAATGGCATAACATCTATAACAGGTGAACTGCAGAGCATGGAGAGTTCTGTCAGAACACATTAACCAGAAATCCTTTGGATATCCACAAAGAGTAAGTCAGGGTGACAAGTCTCTTTCTCAGTTACTTTGGGAACAGGCTAAGCTTGAGTACTCAAGCTTTCTGTGATGACACTTCATAAAATAGTTAGTCAGCAAAGGAAGAAAGCACTATTATGATGATTATTCTCCAAAGAAATTAAAAAATAGTAGATACAGAAAGAAATTCATGTTTTTATCAAAATATACCAGGGATATCCTAAGAGCACTGAATAGTAATCATACCACCCCATATTCCCAGTGGAAAAAAGAAATTCTTGCATATAGGTATGATGTTTCATTAACCCTATCAACAGCTAACATAATCCTAGAGATCTGTCAAAAGTAATAACACCTATTCATGCCTAGTGTTGGTTTACATGTGTGCAAGGCTTTCTTGAGTTTATTAAACAGAAAAATATAAAGACTTAAGAAAAGAAAAGAAAAAAACCTTACATTACACTGTGAAAGAGCAGGTTCTCTGGACTATGAAATCTGCAACAGCCATGAAAAAAAACTGAATTAGAAGACATGCAATTAAGCTTTCTGGAGCCACTTGTTCACTTGAAATCATCACGAATATGACTTCTGATTTGACAAAATAAACACATACTGTTTGGAGAATTCCCTTAAATAATAATTTACTGCAGATCTTTAGGAAAAAGAAAAATCAAGCAACCCTTACAATTTTCCAAGATTAAAAGCTAACTAACTGCTGACTACCATACAGGTCTCTGGGCTAATCAACAGATGGTATGCAAGCGCACTCCCTACAAAGCACAGCACTGGAATTTTCTGCCAAACTAGCAAAGAGCTAACAAATTTCTATGCAGACTAAGAATAAACTGCTTTTTGTTTGTGAACGTATATGCGTGTATGAATGTTTTGTCAATTACTTCAACATGCAAGACAAATCACTGTACTCAGAAGAACACACATTCAAATTTAACCTGACCCTCTAGTACTCCTAATAATGTGGTCAATGGATTTTGTAGGATGGGCTGTGTGCTGTATCAAAGGAATCACAAAAGAAGCCTATTATTTCCCTTAGAACCGATTTACAGGCATATAACAGAGTAAACTAGCCTACACTACAAATTTTAGCCTGTAACAAAATATTTATGTATGTCATTTATAACATACATACAACCCCACAGAGATACAATTAAGAGAGTCACTCTGTTGAAATAAAGTCTTCTGGCTTGCAAAAAAAAATAAAGTGTTGGTAAAATTAAAATATTTCTTTCCTGAATAGTACTGAAACTTCTGTGTCCTCTATAAGCTTATTTAATTGTTCTTTCTTTAGTCATAACATTGTTGGTTTGCAAAATCTTTTAATTTGGAGTGTTCCTAAGATCAGAGAGGCTTGTCACTGTTCTTGAAAGAATTTATTTCACGGTACTAAGTGTTTAAATTCCAATGCTGTGATTCTGAATAATACATATTTTTTAAAGCTTGGCCGTTCCAGGATCTTTTCTTTGGCTTTCTCAAGCATATTTCATCTATTTGTGAAAAGGGTCACTGACATCAAAAGAGTTAGTGATAAAATCAAATACATTACAGTGAATTAGTATGGCAATGGTTTTTTCTTGAACATTTCAAGATTTTAAAACATGAGGAATACTCTGTTACTGATGTGTGATACTTTTAATATTAGATTTTATTGACAATTCTAAGTAGAAAAATATGCTTCCCTCAACATGCCCACATTAGTTTTTAATTAATCATAATTTAATTTAATGCTGAGATGTGATCAGTGAGAGAATAAAACACCACACAGAACCAAAAAAAATCACAAACATGTTCAATATCAATTAACGGATAATTTTTTTTTAGGAGCTGTTTTATCACTCCAGTGTTTACATGACAGAGTCTATTTTTTAAATCTTCAGTGGTTTACATTAAAAGTTAATTTATTTTAAAAAAAAAGTTTGAATGGTTATTAATGTTGGTCTGCCATGACGACAAAGTCTGGCTTAATGCATCATTGAATGACGTGGTATCTGTTGTTCTTTACTGCATCTGGCAGCATCTGTTCTTCCCTCCGTCACCACTAATGACAGAAATAAAGGTCTAACAACAATCCATGCATACTAGTAGCTTTGTTCCTAAACTCCCTCTTTTAGAGGACAGGAATCTTATTTTTATAATCTTTAACTAGATAGACTGTAACATGGATCAACAGCAGTTCTGACTATATGCTACAGGCAATTTGCTGAAAAAAATAAAGATACTAAAAAAGGCTTCAACACTTTGTTTTACATCTCAGAGCCTTTCAAAGAATATAGATTTTCCTGTATTTGCTTTGCTTCTGTCAAATAACATCAGCAATCTGACATTCAAAGAGAAATTTTCTTGGTGATTTTTTCTTTTGAAACACACAGCTATGAAGAAAAAGCCAAGCCTTTGGCTGTATTTAACTTGCTCTTGGCTGATGTAAATTAAGCAAGTAGGCCACTGAATCTTTAAAACTGAAGTTTTCCCAGCACATTTTCTAAAGAACCTTAGAATAATTCAGGTGGAAAGGTATTTCTGGTATTTACTTTACTCAACCTCTTACTAAAAGCAGAACTAACTTCAAGGCTAGATAAGGTTAAGTTCACCAGTTCTGAATAATGTTTGACAAAATTACTAACCAGTTGCACTCAAAATACCAAAGTGAGTACTTCTTACATTTCTGGTTTTACTTTCACTGTATTTCACTATGAATGAAATTGCTTAAAGCTCACAAAATGTTTGATCACAAAATTATTCTTCATTAACTTTCTTTTTCCATTATAACATTGTAGAATTCACCAGAGCAACACTACATCTTGGTTTTGGTTTTAGTTTAATAGCAATTATGCTGCTATAGCCTGTAAAAAGAAACATTGAATATTGTTTTTATAGTCAAAAAGCCACTATATTCCATGTAAGAAATTATACCATCCCCACTAGGGAGGCTTGTATTTAAACACATATTACCCTAACATAAAGTTTCTAGAGAAATATTTTAAAAATATGGATTTTGATTACAGAACAAAGTATTAGTTTAGGAAGGGAGCTGCTTTGCTTACAAGTATCTTTCCAGCTCTCTAATTTCATATTTATGGAAAAATTGGGGGGAAATCTTGATTATGCTTATATATCTGCTGTCTGATAATGCAGACAATGCTGTCTGCGTGGGGAATCCAGCCAGGCTGACCTATAAGCATTAATGAGAGAACCAAAGGAAAGACATCATACAGACTAACTCGTTCCCACTGTAGTAGAACTGTAGATTAGGACTGGGGCTACCTCGATGACTTATACTGAACTAGCATAAGTGTGTGCTATCATTAATTAATTTCCTCAATAGAGCAAGGAACTTGCTTTCTTCTCTTGAAATCAACAGCAGTTCTTAATTAATTTAATTAGAGATAGTCTTAAAACTCTGATCTTGAAATATATTTCCTCTACTGAGAAACATGTCAGAGGATAAAAAATTAACTGAAGATTGCAGTGACATGACTGTCAGAAAGACAGTGTATTTTGAATCTGAGGAATAAAAAGCCATAAATAAGAAAAAGTCAGCATTAGTGGAATTTGTCTAACATTTGATATTTACTTTTTTTATCTACTACTCAGATATTATTCAAAAATTCTGCTTCAATTCTGTAGTATCCTAAAAAATAAAAAAAATAATGCTACATGAGAGATACAAAATTATCATTTTACAGCCTCATTGAGGACTGTAGACCTATATTTGAAGTAAGAAAACAACTCAATATGGGAAAAGCTAGCTCATAGGAAATTAATACCAGGAAATGTTGATAAACTTAGTGCGTCGTCATGACTCATAGAAGATTTGTTGCCTACCAGATGCTAGTGCAGGAAAAAAAAACCCATCATATTAAAAGAAGACAAGTTACTGAGAAGGTCTGGAAGGAAGCCATGGTCATCATAATCTATATTGGATCTAGTGATATAAGCAGAACTAAATGGAGAGCCTGCAAAACAGGTTTCAACAGTTTATTAGCTGTACAGATGAGATCAAATGCCAGTGTTCTGAGAAATGAGACTGGTGCCACACTCAGGGAGAAGCAAAGAATGGCAGACCAACACCTCACACAGTTCAGAAACAACACAGATGGACACAGATTGCTTCCAGAGTAAATGAACCTTATCCAGATAATTTAACATTGATTATCAATATTGCTGCTACAGATAAAACATGAAGACATCACTTGCCTAAAACATTATTAACCTTTAAATGGAGTGACAAACCATTTGAGATAAATAGGGTGTATGACAGGTTCTAGCCTAAAAAAAAAAAAAAAAAAAAAAAAAAAAAAAAAAAAGATATTTTAAAGAGGCTATGTTAATGCTAAGCAGAAGTGCAAAGAGAAAGATGACAGTTTTCCTGCTTTTTGTAAGCATATTTTAAGCACGGATTTGAGGACTAAAAGGGCAGTTATTTTTCAACATGGAAGAAAATGTTGCACACCTAAGAGCAACATAAAGTCCTAAACACATGAGGTCATAAATACCTAAAAAGGACAAGCCAACTGTGACAGAACAATGTCTGGAACATGCAGAGTAAGAACTCTGAGTATGGAAGATTAAATGTAGAAAGAGGGACACAGTGAAAGATTTTCACCCTCTAATCTACATATATAACAGCAGCCTCTTTGTGCTGTTGAAGACACCTTTAAGTACCTCATCCTCACTGTCTTCACACAGCTCTCAGAAACCCTATCCAGGTTTGCTAAAAGGCAGCAAAGTAAGGACTTCTAAACTTGTTTCAGCTGTCTGACACTGCTGAATTTCTCATGGACAAACATCCACGTCCTTTGGATGAAGACAGCTTATTAAGCATCTTGCTTCGAGGTGGTACCAAAAGGAGGGCATTCTATACAGCTGGGGGTATTAAAAGAGAACGTGTGCAGTCTTATATTCAGGCAGAAAACTGAATTCTTCGTAACTTTTTCAACCTGCAGTTAGAGACTTCTTTAGACCCTGGGCAGATGTTCTTGATAGTTGAGACTCTCAATACAGCTTAAACAATTTGATTCATAATAAGCTGCCACAGCATGTTTTATTCAGTTGTCACCTAAGATGGTAGAAAACAAAGGAGACCAAAACCATACCTCAATAAAAGATATAAGCACATTCTTAAGCACATCTGATGAACAATAAGGAACTTTGAAAATACTATAAGCATATTTAGACATAAATTTCTACTTATATCCCAGCCTCAGAAGAATTATCCATAATTAGTAATCACAGTTCTCAAGGCTCCTATAATTTTTTTTTAACTCTGTCATGCTATTCAGTGGACCAATTATCAGATACACTACACAAAAACTTTTTTAACTGCTATGGATTTCTCCCTTCAAATCCAAAAGAATGTTTTTGAAATTGTTAAAATATATTTTACCGATGTGACTGCATGGTATTATTGAAGTTTCTTCAGGTGCACTCAATAAACTTTCTCCATAGCCTTCCCACAACTTGTTACAATACTAAGCTTTACCTATGACTGGTCTGTATGAAAATTTAGTAATGTCCATTTATGTTTATTTGTGATAGCAGACAGCTAACTACAGCAAGTCCACATGGATATTTGCACACATGTAAAGAGTTTGTCCACATTTACCATCCATTCATCCTTTTGGTATACTCACAAAGCTAAGTGGATCCTACTGTGCTAATTAGAGGAAATATGAACACCATGCATGGGGCTGGTGTGAGCTGGCTCTTGAGCTTCTTTCGTTCACCTTGTGATAAAACTTTGTGCTGAACTATGATGTCATATATGATGATATAACCTTTCTGAATATAATAAAAAAAATTCTGCAAATACAAGTGGTGCTTTAACAGCATACCTTGCTTGCAAAAGTGCTCTTGAAAGCAGAACTTGTTAATAGTTCACTAATTGGCATAGGAACATGATGAAAACAGACAAGTACTTAGGAATAAGGAGGAAGATTTACATTTGGAAGCAGCAGAAGTGATGACACACTGCCCTCAGCCACTTCTACTTGTTCAAAGATCTCCAGCTTTGACATTTGGGAGGTATTACAGAATACCCAGAAGGAACATGCTGTGCTGCTTTACAAGATACAGGTACCTATGACCCACAAATCAGAGGCTTAAATATGCAGAGCATAATGCGTATTGGTTTTATTGTTAATGGGCCGAGAGGCTCTGCATCAGAACATGACAAAAAAAAAGAAAGTTGCAAGAGATGTGACATCCAGAGACATCTCAAGTTGATCTGACAATTCGTACTTGCCAGGAAATTAATGGAAAATCCCCTCTTCTGAAGGAAAATATACTTTGTCTGAAGATTTCCTCCATTCCTCAGTGCCCCATCCAATCCTCTTCCTCTGAAAGGAGGGCTAACACAATGAAAAGAGCAGGTGACACCATTTCCCTGAAAGTCATAACTTGGTAGTTTAACACTTAAGAGTGTGACTGCCCCAAAGCCAAAATGGCAGCAGAGGTGTAAACTGTAGCAGCAGCACAGAGCCAGAAAAGAACCAACAAAAAAGTGCAAGGAAGGAGACTCTGCAAGTGGTTTAGGTAAATCATCTGGATTTCCTACCTGCAGAATGACAAAAACCCAGGATTTAATATAAAAGAAAAGTTGTAAAAGATTAAATATTTTCTCTGATCAATGTGCAAAAAATTTACTGCCTAGGTATCATTGAAATTGCCATCTCAAGACTTGTTGTGGGTAATTACATTCAACCACTGTATGAAGCTGAAAAAAGAATAAAATGTGGGAAATAAACTTTGCTAATATTTTAGTGCATATTTCAGCATAACCATAACAATCAAATTGTCATTCATTCTTAATAAATATCTAGTGGTGAATTAAGAGATTTGCTTTTTGCAATTAGCAAGGGAAAAAAAATTCTGATACTTTTTGCTTCTCTCTTCCATGCAATCAATGTCCTTGTTCATAGTACAGAAAAATTTTACTTCAATGAAATTTCACTGAAAAAAGAGTTATAGGTAAATTTACTAAACTGGATAGTCTTTTGTCTAGGTTATGAATTCAGAGAGCTAGATAAAGAAACTACTACCAAATGCCTCACTGGCTCTTGTGTTTCAAAAGATTAACCGTTCAGAAATCAATTTTTAAAGTGAAAGGAGTCGAATGAACTTGGTGACATTGCTCATCTCCTTCATTATTTTCCCACTTGTTATCTAATGTATTGTAGAAAGCACTGCAGAGGAAAGCAATTTTAGGTTTTGTCCTGATCGTGCCTTGTTCAACCATGACAATTCAGCAATTTGCACAAAAGGAAGTAGAGGAGAAATTCTGGTTTATATAAAATTTTAGAAATATCAGCTTTGTCACTGGTACTGTGACACATTTGCATCCGCAGTTATTTTTCCATTCTGTCAGTAGAGGAATGAGTTTTGCTCCTACTGGTCAGAATAAATGACTTTCCACAAGAGATCACCTCTTTCCACAATGTCCAGGCTGATTATACAAAAAGTGGTGCAATGTCAGCAGACCAGATAGAAACCGCATTTTGTCCTCTGTTAATCACAAAACATACTCAAAATCTCCACTGACTTCCTTGTCACTTTGCCACTGTATGCATGAGAGCAGAAAGGAAAAAAAATCATCAGTAAGAAGAATATACTGTAGGGTGTAATCAGGGAAGCATGAGAAGTCTTTTTAAGTGACATAAAAGGCAATTATTAGGAGGAAGGAACACAGAAAATTGTGCTACTCCCAAGTACATACAGTCCGGTAACAGAAGTGCTGATGTCTCACTATGTCTTATTAAGTCATCACAAATCACTGTACCGAGTAACAACACAAGAAACATTGGGTTCACCTCACTTTTGTGACTGCAGTATGCTGTTCTCAGGCTGCTCTGCCCCAGGAAAAAACCATGTGGGTATTGTACAGTAAAGCTGCCAAGCAGAGAATCAACTAGCAGAACTTTTTAGAGTACATCTGGTGAGTTATTCAAATTCAGTCCAGATACTAACAGAACAGCAAAGAAACACTGCATTTAAACCCACAGTGCACATTATTTATTAATTATATATTTGCAGACGTCAATAAGCTTTGTGTGTATGCAACTTACCTTCTGAAATTAGGCAGAGATATTCAGGTATAGCAAATGCTCTGTTATTCACGTCCAGCAGATAAAAGCTACTTCACACTGTTGGAAGATGATGACTCCAGCATAACAGTTCTAATTACAAAGTCCAAAGCTAATACAGCTGAGCCCTACCTCTCTTCAGTAGTCCATTGCAAATTATTTTGGAACAGGACATGGGTTTTTGTTTCATATGAATCAATCCTACATTTCTATTACCCCCTTGTGATACAGAATACACAAGCTGTCCTGCTTTGTGGGAGATGAAACAAAGTGAGAAGTCACAACTTTAAAGTTTTTCCCAGGCTTTCCACATATGTTAGTTCCGAGGGAGCACTCAACATTGCAAAGGCATATACAACTCAGAGTACAGTCTGTGAAACACTGTATTTGGAAATGGAGTTTTCTCGTGCATAGTGCAAACACATCACTCATATGCCATGAGATATAACTAATAACTATGATGACAAAACATTAGAAGATAACCCCACAAAGCAGAACATTTACATAGGTATAATTTACAGCAGAATTTAGTCTCAGGAATGTCACTAACCTAGACATTGAGCATAACATCTGTCTTCTGTGGCAATCAGACTTCTACACAAGAAATACAATTCTCATAAAGTATCCTACTGACATACATTGAATAAACAGGCTGTACTGTTTATTCAATGACCTTCAAAAAGCATCATTTGCATGCACATGATAAACTGAAAGAGTCAAGTCGTAATTTACTTAGTCATGGTCATATGTTATGTTACTAGAGCTTACTGGGGTCTCATCAACAAAACAATCATTTGTCTGAAAAACACTGCCCATATTTCAAATATAGAAGTTATGACAAAACCTATTATTGTGGAAGGACTTTCAGGTTCTCATTTCTACTTGACTTAGAAAAGGGATCTCAAACAGGGTCTCAGTTCAAAGTGCAAGGAGGATGGTTACTCAGACATTCAGTTCTAATTCAGTTCTAACTTCTAGCAAGAAATATTTAATATTGGTCTCTCTTTCCTTTATGATATTCAGTTTAAAAGGTCTAAACTTGGTCACATGGGAAAAATCACTTCCTTATGCTCTACCCTACATTATCCACTCAGTGGAGAGCTACTTTTGATGATACTCGAAGATCTACCAGATTTGAAAATCCTCGAGTTTCAGATAATCCCCCAAAATAGCTGCACTTTGAAAGAAAGAACAAGATAGTCAATCAGCTATTTTCTGACTGCAAATGGGTGCAGCTACACATGACACAGGGATACTTTTAAGGAGGAAATAAGAAATATGCTGCTATGCTGCTAGTTTGAGCCTCTCCAGAATATAAATGCTGAAGCATAATTGAAGCTCTTTGATACTAATTTCAGCATTGCTTAATTACTAATGCTTTCATTATCATGGATTAAAGTGGAAAAATGAACTGCAGAAAAACACTTTCTATCATTAGCAAACTTGTTGTGCTAATAATAACGATAACACAATTTCTCCTTAACCAAAGATAGCAATGACATTAGATTGTGTTTATTTGATTTTATAAAGAATGCATTTTTGGATAACCATATTGCACCTTTAATCAATTAGGAAATCAATCTTTCTTTATGCATTTCCACAGCTCCTACTGACAGTAGTAGTATTTTTCCCTAAACCTGAATACCAAACAGTGCCAAAACCTGTAGTCCTGCCACTTAAAGACAAAATTAATTATGTTATTCAATGTTATGGGGACGTTGTTTGTTTTATTGTTTTATTTTTATGGAAATGAGCAACACCTCAAAAACAGAAAAGCGCTCACATCCAACATACTTTGGCAACATATCAATGTTATTCCCCACTCTTAACCCAGGACAAAGCACAGATTATAATAATAATAATATGAAGTTCTATCTAACGATTATTGTTTTGCATATCCTTCTTCAGGTGGGGCAGGAAGCAACTCATGGCACAAAGTATTGAGCAACATGTGTGATCTGGAGAAAGTAAGTCTGAAAGTCCTAAGTACATGATATTAAGACAATCATTTTTCTGACAGAAACAGATAGAACAATGCAGTACAGTTCTACACATGGTACAGCAACGTTGAGTACTACCTGTTATGAAACTAAGAAAATTACAACATAGTAATCTGTATTTTCTTGTCAGGGACCATCATTTGCGTCTACTATCTAATCTGCTTTAATACACAAAACCACAAATGTGTTTTTCTTTGAGGTGCACAATTCATTCTGATGATAGGAAAATAATGTCACCTACTGCAAAATGCTCAAAGCTGCCAATGAAGTCAATTACAATCAAAATAACCTTTGTTCCATCTCTGTTTGATTTCGGTCAAGCTAAAGTGAAATGAATTTGGGAATGTATTTGTTCTGTGTAATGTATTTGTTTCAATTTATTTCACAGCCACCTTACATTCATTAAAAGCAAACACACCCCTAACAAGTATAACCTTTCTAGTAGACTGAAATATGGAATATCACTGATTATGCTGAAAACCATCAAAATGCAAATGAAATGAGAAAGAATATGAATAAACATCATCATGTAAACAAAATATAAAACAGAACACAGATAGCACACATTTACCTATTTGCCAGATGCTCATGCTAGGGATGACCTCAAGCACTCTGAAGTCACCAAAAGCCTTTGCCTTAACTTCAAAGAATTTGTTACCTGAATAAAAAGCATTTAAACTCATATATATTGATGTTAGTGCACATTGTTGCAATTCTCAGATTAAAACATGGCAAAGGTACATATATTATAATGCTTACCATTATCACTTTTGAGATTTCCATTGCTTAGCTGTTTTAACCTCTTCTGATGGGATTTGCCATTGTAGTGGATTTGTGCCTGAGCAGCAGAGTTCAGCTGAATGTTACAAACACTACACAAAGTGAAATTGGTGTGTTTCTTTTCTCTCTCCTTCTTTTCTTCGGTGCCCTCAGGTGCTAAATCTTTCTCACCTTCCCTGTCTGGGATAGATGAGAAATCTGAATTGTATGACTGGTTATCAACTGGTAAATCGGGGCTCCATGGCTTCTTCATATTTTCTGGGATGGGAAAAAACATAAGAGAGAAAATTGATGAGTAATACAAAATAATACACACAAGATAGCTATAATCTGCAAACCACTAAAAGGCAGAAAATATTTTTTTGCATTTTATATTACAACACTATATTTCCACTCACATATTTTGCTTTCTGTACATGTTTTTTAGTTCTGCTATGTAACTTAACTTCACAGCCACGTGCCCAAAGCTGAGCCCATCAGGCATGGGTGTGGCCCCTCTGTGATAAATTATTTAAGAAAGGCTAAGAACACGGTGCAGCAGCTGAAAAAATGTGACAGAAACAGCCCTGCAGCCAGTGGAAAAAAAAGGGGGAGGAGGTACAATTAACAGAAGAAAAAATACCCTCCCTTGTATATTAGTTCAGTAAGCTTAAATGCACAGACCTCACCCTTGAGTTTATTATTTAGCAACCCCAGTCACCTCCTCTCCACTTCCTATGAATGCTTTCAAGCACAAATCTAATAATTTCATAATTTTTCTCATTTAAAGTAGTTCAAAGACAAATAAACATGTTCTATTAGTTTCTTATCTTAGCCTCCCAGGGTTATAATTGAAGGATAGTTAACTTAGATTCAGCTAATACCAGACAGTAACGACTACAGAAATGAGAAGATAATCCCATCTGCAGAACTTCAAGTGAAACCAATGTAAACAAGAGCTTCTGTGATTAAAAGTGAGCAGAAATGGCACAGGGGAAGGAATGCTCTGCACACTGCAAACCTAATTTACTATTCGAGGAGTGCAAAATGTTATACCAACTTAGCATTTTGATGAGACCTTTCTATACCATATAAATGTTTAAAGTGCTTGTTCTCCTAGACTTAGTGAATAAATGAAGGTCTAGACGAAGAATCTAATCTACACTTCGAGTGAAAAAATTACTGCAGCCTTAAATAGGATGATACTATTTGGTGTCTAACTGACAAATCAGTCAACCTAGAAACAAAAAAGATTATTAAAGCAATGCAAGAAAATGGGCTACAGATGTCTTTTAAATACCAGATCCAGACAAGGTTCAGCATAAAAAAACGAGTCTAAACAAACCTTCAGATTTGGGTCTGATAACACCAAAATACTGCAAATCATTCTTCAGATAGCTTCAAATGTTTTAAATTTCATCAACTAAACTTTTTGCCAGACCTTCCAAGGATTTAAAGACACTTATTGCTTTCTGATCAAGTCATAAAGACGACTTTATCTAAAGATTCAAATATAAAATCTTTCAATGCTCAAATCAGTTTCAATTTCAGTTTTCTGATTTGTTTGCTATCTAATTAACATTGTGCTCTTTTATGCTAACTAAAGCCCATTTCATTTAAGAAAGTACAGACACAGGTCTGAGAGGAGCTCTGCATTTGCTGTAGATTAAAACTCACTCCACTAGTTCTGTCAGTATTATTTCAGCTTTTGTGTATAATCAACTCTTATCTAGGATTGTAGCTGTTGAAAGCAAGCGGCGAGAAAGCAGGCTAAATAATTCTTTCCAAAGCAAAATTAAAGAGGAAAAGAAAATCAACATAAAAGTAGTTATTTATTAAAAGCAAGGTTATTATACCAACAGTGATGACAAGAACTTTTACAGACAAATCAAAACTGTCCCCTATGAGACTGTGGAAGCTTAGCAGAAAACCTGAGTTTTTTCAATAGCAGATCTATAACATATTTTTCCTAATGGAAGGAGGAGGTTTCTCCCGAGGAAGTATCATCAGTCTACCAACCTCTCAGCCTTCTGGAGTTTGCTGGGGATACTGTTCACGCCAAAGATTCATCTGTCTAAAATATTTTTAAATTAATAAATTCAGTCTTTAATCAAAGCAGTACAAGAATTAAAATGCTAACACAATAGCACTAGTTTTACTGAATTGCTCTAGATGACAGTAACTTTTCAGTAATCCCAGTTTATATACATGCTGTACATTAATATATATAATCTTTTGCATTGAAAGCATTCCCCACTAGAGAGCAGTATGAATTAAAAATTACAATATATCTCTAGACCTATAGTGCTAACCATATAGACATGAGATTACTGTAATAAAACAGATTTTCCAACCAAGACATAAAACTTTGTAAGCAAATATAATCTAGTAAAGTAAACACTGTACACTATCTGCACATATGTCTAATTCCCTTTGAAACGTTTACACGGATAGGCTGGGAGCTTAATAAAGTGAATTATCATGTTATTACATCCCTCTAATATTCCAGTCAACACAGCCTAATCCATGAGAATCTTATTTTTGGCATATAGCATCTGTCTTGCATTCTAATCTCATTCCAGAAAACAAATCACAAAATGCACACTTGACAAAGGCACAATAAAATGATAACAGAAATTCTACTGTGGAAAAAAGTGATTTGAGCATCTACCACGTGCTTTCATTAGAAAGCTGTGATGGCATTAAAGCTGCAAAACTGAGTCTAGGTAACAATTAGGAAAACAGAAGTTTTGGAAATACATTTTATACTACAGTCCATTTCCTTTACAGATATACAGTGATTTCTGAATATATGACGGAACTGCTAAAGGACTAAGGTGAAATATTACACACCTGTGCAAACCACTTGCTGTAAATTTAGCATTACACAGCAGTAATCAGTATCTTGATTGGACACAAATTGATTGGTTTGAGAAAAAAAAATTCCAAACATGAAGACAAAAAAAATTTGTAAAAACAGAAATAGTTTAGGATTAAAACATCCTGAGTAATTTTTACAATATTTCTTAATGGACAAGTACATAAAGATATCAAGGGATAAAAAAGGGGGAGATATCTGAGTATAATTTGCTGACATACTTTTAAAATACAATTTAGCACTCCAACTATTATTTTTAAAGAAATGTGGGAAAAAATAAATCAAATTCATAAAATCTTCTAAAGATCCACCACTGTTTAAACCAACATGGATGCAGTCTGCTTCACGAGAGCAGCAGGTGTTCAGCTCATGCATGCATCATTGCATACTTCTGTTTTCTGGAATGAAATGTTTAGGCGGCAATTTTGATTGATGAAGACAAGGAAAAAAATGCTTAGTTTATCCTACTGGAAAATTGCACTGAATATGTTTAAAAGAAAACATTATAATCTTCATTTGAAAAGCAATTTTTAATTGCTGTCAGTGTCTTATTGGTTTGATCCTACCTGAAAATAGATAGGCTTTACACGAAAACCCTCTTTCCCTGCCATCGTATTATAGAGTTCATCTTGACTGTACTGGCTATGTATCTTTTAAAATCATAAGTTTTGCAGATAACCTTTTTCCCCCCCTAAAAGAAACATAGCTTCTCAATTTTAGGGGCCCTAATGAAGCCTGCAGTAAACTAGAAATGTGACCAAGATATCAAAATTCCAAGCCAATTTAAATAGCACTCTAGATAAATGCCTACATTTATTTTCCCTGGGGCTCTGAACTCAATTTTGGCTCAATGTTGCTTACCAGTAAAATGAACTTTGCACGACATTATAGCTTTGTGAAGTAGAAAACTGTCCCATGTGGAAAACCAACACAGCTATAATTTGTGATGTTTGCTGGCTTAGATAACAAAGCTACTGCCTGGGGATTTCTCTTCTTAAATGTGCTTGAATGTAAGGGATTAGAAATCACATCCTTCCCATGAAACAATCCTTACCTTTTTAGCTGCAAACCAATGGCATGCTTTCTATTCAAGAGTATTGAAAGGAAAATTTGCTCATTTGTATTACAACTAATTGTTCTGTTACCAAACTATCTTACCATCATAGAACTATACCAGTCACACCAGTGACTTTGACTCTGTGTACGTAATACTCAAATGTGTTGGGTACATTCAGGAGGCCAACAGAGGATATGAATCCCAGAGTAAGAGACCACAATGTACTTAAGTCAGCTGCACTGAATGCAGACCTCTTGTCATGGATGAATGACCCAGTTCAGCTTGGAGAAGAGAAGGCTTCAGGGAAACCTTGGAGAAAACTTCCAGTACCTGAAGGGGGGGTTACAAGGAGGCTCAAGAGGGACTTTTCACAAGAGCCTGTAGTGACAGGAAAGGGAGGAATGGCCTTAAACTGAAGTAGCATACTTTTAACTTAGATATTGGGGAAGATTTCCTTATTATAAGTGTGGTGAGGCACTGGAACAGGTTGCCCAGAAAGACTGTGGACTCCCCATCCCTGGAGACGTTCAAGGCCAGGCTGGTTGGCGCTTTGCTTAACTTGGTCTAATGAAAGGTTTCCTGCCTTTGGCAGGAGGGTTGCAACTAGGTGATCTTTAGGATTCCTTCCAACCCAAATCTTCCTATGATTCTGCAGATCTTAAAGAATATCTCCTTGTCTACTTCCCAACAGGCTGCTACAACAAATACATTCCTGTACAAGATGAAGAATAGAAAATATGGACAGGGTATTAAGGACAAAAGTTCACTAATTACAATATTCAGGAATTTTTAATATTTCTTTTCAAAACTGTGAAAAACATTTAAGTAGCAATCACCAAAGATGCAGATGTTTGCATTTCAGCTACTCATCCCTAGACTCTGCAATTACTGCAGAGTCACCAAGAAGGCCTATGGAGAGTCATCTCACTACGACACAGACTAAATCATAAACTCGAGTGTTTTTTCTCAGGAACATGTATTCCTCTTCCTTTGCAGATATCTGTACTGTAGATGTAAAGTTAGACAGGATGAATCTTGCTCTGCCTGTCATAATAGCTCTCCAAACGTTAAAAGGACTGAATTTTGCAGGTAATAATGATAATACTCAGTTTTGAGATATCAGCTGATAACAACAGATATCAGCTGCTTTGAAGAAAATGCTGTTAGTGCAATGTTTAAAAAAGAAAAA
The DNA here is from genome assembly GCF_003945595.2 of Pipra filicauda. Taxonomy (NCBI): domain Eukaryota; kingdom Metazoa; phylum Chordata; class Aves; order Passeriformes; family Pipridae; genus Pipra; species Pipra filicauda. The sequence continues at coordinate 707,539 of NW_024105031.1, read as the reverse complement.
GAAAAAAAAAGAGAAAAAGAAAGAAAGATTGATCACTTATCAACATCCTCTCTCCAATCATCATCTAGTCAGTTTTCACATATTAGGGGAATGTTACTGGCATGCTACACAAAAAAGCACCTCTGGTAATAACTGGACTCTTCATATCTTTTCAAACATCATAAATTTGCTGCTCTGTCTCTCAGGTGATGGGACATTACCAGCTGATGAAAGCTATGGTAGCAGGGTCATCTTTGCATCAGCATTTAAGAATCTCTTTCACACTGTGAGCCAATCTTTGTGACAGGAGCCTTCCGAAAACTGGTATCTCTATGCTAAGGTCTTCCTATTTACCCATTATGCTACTTGAAACTCCCTGCTGCATTGGGTACTTGTGATGTCTTTACCAAAAAGACAGTGTGACAGCTAACTTGCCTTTGCAACCTTTAATTGACCTCACTGGATAAAATGTTGGCTCTAGAAATTTGTTCCTGGGAGAGGTTTAAAATGATCATATTGCCATCTATTTTATATATGGAGGGGGAGGGGAGCAGGCCAGCCTGGGGGAAGGATCGTCAATACAAAAATAAAGTAGCTTTTGCTGCTTCAACCCCCATTATCACTGGATGATGTGATCCCAACTCTGTAGGTTCTGTTTTTGATCACGGCTGCACCTGCTCCTGTTTTTGAGCCCAGAGCGATTTAGGTCATGAATGGTCTATTCTGCACATCACTGCTGTGGCAGTTACAAACATACAACGAGAAGGACTAACAACAGCAAAGCCTTGAGAGGTCACTCACGGTGAAAGTACTGCATCTCTGAAACACAGCTCCCTCCCAAATGACCCGAGTAACCTTCAGGATACGCTGCAGGACTCATCTGTTTTCTCTGGATGGATGAACGAACGTCATTTCAGTGGAAGAGCTACTGTGGAATGGGAATCTACTGGGATCTGAAATGCTTTTTAGAAAACAATTGATTTTTCAGCACCTCCTTTATTCTGAGCCTTTTAGATTAAATTTAAATACAAAATGGTATATAATAAAATTTGCTGTGAAAATCTGGAGAATATATGCATTAGGTAATTTTACACTGTTGGGAGGCTTTTCTACCATGAGTTTTAGGACTGCAAGAATAATCACTTGCTTCTAAAAAGCAAGGAAGAGTTTGTCAGGTCATACACCCAAGAGCTAAATTACTAGTCAGTGATAAAACTGTAGATAAAAGTCAGTATTTTTTCTTGCTATCTGCCTCATACAGTGCAGATGACATCACATTTGAAGCAACTATTTACCAAATTTTCTCTATAAAAATTCCACACAATATACAGTAGAAGAGGTATCTTAGGAGGAAAATAAAAAGATAAGTCAGGGAGAGAAACATCTTATTTTCTTGTTTATTGTTTCTCCATATCCTTCCAGCTCCTCCCAGTCTGATGGCTGCTGCTAGCTGTTATACCACTTCAATCATCCGTGTGAATAATAAGAAAATCATAATCATCATCATCTCAGGTGATTTTTGTGAAGTTTAAGAGGAAAATAATCTCTTAAACAAAAAGTGCATCAAGTGAAAGAAATAAAGTCAGGTTTTCCTCACGTGTTGGAATGAGGTAAAATGAGATTGAGTCTATGTCCTGAGACTCTTCCTAAGAAATACATCTCTGCAAACTGAATTCTATAAGAATAGATATTTACCCATTTGAAAGAGGCTCATTTTATATTTGTATATCTTGAGCAATAGCACAGAAAATAAAAGCCTGGGCTTTTGTTTTGCTCTGCTGGGAGAGCACTTAAATCTTTCGGGAAAGGCTGCATTTCAATACTGCAGCAAATGAGCAAACCCTGGCCTATATCCCATCACAGCCACATGCACCACGAGATCCTAAAAGAACTTATAGATGGACTAAACAGAAAAAGTTCATAATTTCTTGGTTCAGCAGTTCCCTTGTGCCAGAAGCAACCAACAGACATCTCATAGTCTCAGAATATACTGCAGTCAGTTTTTTAATTGAGTTCTATAAAAAGAACTAAGCACTAATCAACACCATATGTTATTCAATTAGCTAGTAATACATATCTATTTCTCAAGCCTGTGCTAACATAATGGAGCACTTTGGGTGGTTTGGAACTATTTAAAGGACAAGTAATTAATTTGCAAACATTAGCTTCTAAAATCTGAGAAGCACTACTGTGATGACTTAAAAGCCATGAAAACTCCCTCATTTACTTTGTATTCAATCTGTTTTCAGAAATGGTCCTTGTGAAAACAAGGATTTTTTGCATAAAATAGGGCCAAATAAATACACGGGTTCAGCTGCGTGTCTGGTACCCAGGTCCCAAGGGATACTCTTCCCATGCAAGTAAGGGGAGCAGTTTGAGTTTCATCATCTCCCTCTCCACCAACAGTATATTATGGTACAGACCTTGTACATGAGGCAGTAATTAACGTGGTAAATGGCATAGCTAGCAAAGCTATGAGGGCTCTGCTTACCAAGAAAATTTGTTGCTGTCAAGCAACCTGAAGTGCATTATTTTTTCCATATTCTTCATTTCCACATTTGGAAATTGTACTCACAGCCTCAAAACTCCTGTCAACAGCATTCAGAGTTGACTGGGCTCAAAAAGAAGGGACAGAAGCATCCGATTGTAATTCAGACTGCCTCTGCTAGAAAAAAACCTTGTTTTTAGCAATATTTCTGAGAAAATAGGCGGTCAGTACAAATTTTAAAGGGAAGGAGAAAAATAGAATAGGGAATTAGAATCATAAAATCATTTAGGTTGGAAAAGATCTTTAAGACCATCAAGTCCAAGCATTAACCCTGCACTGCCAAGCCACCACTAAACCATGTCCCTAGTTGCCAAATCCACAAATCTTTTAAATAACTCCAAGGACAGTGACTCCACCACTTCCCTGGGCATCCTGTTCCAATGCTGGACAGCCCCTTCAGTGAAGAAATTTTTCCTAATATCCAGTCTAAACCTCTGCTGGCACAACTTGAGGACATCTGTCACTTGTTATTTGGGAGAAGAGAAGGATCCTCACCTCGCTACATCCTCCTTACAGGTAATTGTAGAGAGCAATAAGGTCCCCCCTTATTCTCCTTTTCTCCAAACTGAATAATCTCAGCTCCCTCAGCTGCTCCTCAACAGACTTATGCTCCTTCACTAGCTTTGTTGACCTTCTCTGGACACACTCCAGCACCTTAATGCCTTTTTTATAGCGGAGGGAACCCAACGTGAACACAGGATTCGAGGTGTGGCCTCACCAGTACTGAGTACAGGGGGATGATCACTTCCCTACTCCTGCTGACCTCACTGTTTCTGATACAAGAATATCACTTTTGATTTCATAGACAAAAATCACTTCTTTCAGTCTCTCTGGATTAACTCCCAGGTATGAAATCAGCCTACAACCTGTCATCCAGATATTCTATAAGTGCCATTTTCCACCTTAAATATCTTTAGTTTTCCTAAATATTCACTCAAATTTTTACCTCAGCAAAAAGCAAAAGCATGAACAGCTGTTTGGGCAAAATGAGCAGCTTGTTTTTGCAGACAAGTAAGTTCCATTTTTAACACTCCAACATAATCACTAACTACCACTGGATCCAAGTAGACAATTTTTAAAATTAAGTTTCAGTTAGTGTTTGTGACTAGTTTGTTGACAGGTTATCTCTGTAGACACACAGTCACTTTTTATTTTCTTTTGAGGTTAAGTATTTTAGCAATTTGCTGATGAAAATAAATCTACAAAACGAAACAGAAAAAGAATTAAAAGGCAAGCCACATGAATAAATTCTGTGGGAATTCCTTTTTTTTTTAAACAAACAAACAAACAAAAAACCAACCACCACTTCCCCCAAAAAAACCAACATTACAGAATAAAGAACGATTATTTTCAGAAAAGCAGTTCAAGCCCTAAAATCTTTACTATGCACAAAAAAATGCAGCCATCAGACATGAAATAAAATAAACTGGCAATAAATGTAGTGATGCTGAGGAAGAAGAAATTAAAGGCTAAAATCCAGGGATAATCAAAATTCTGATTTTTTTTTCTTTTCAAATCAGCAGGAGTGTCAGAAGTCTGTGTTTCTTTTCCTTTTTTTTTAATATAAGAAATTTTAGAAATTATTATTTTCTTGTAGTTTGAAAGAAAATTTCTAAGTATTTCCAGATTTCTATGATTAGATTTCTCAAAACCCTCTGTGGTCCGAGGAAACACCAATGTTTACCACATAAAAAAACAATTAGATGCCAAAAGTTAGAAGTCTCTCCCTCCTTTTGGTTATACTTTAGTTTCAGGGAACTATTGTGTGGTTATTTTTAAACAAAAGACATTTAAAACACCAGAAACTTAGAAGACCCAAAGAGCAATGTTAGTGCTTCAAACAGTTATCTTGAGGAAGAAATTTCCAGATCAAACAAATGATTTTACTTTTGCCTTCCTGTAAGTGCACTTCTACAAACACTTTTGTTAAAAAAAAAAAAAAAAAACAAAAAAACAACTTGAGGAATTAGGACCTATGTTGTATTTTCACAAAAGGAAACTCTTTTTTTTCATATTCTCATTATAAAACATTCAGGTAGTTCTGGCAGCATTTACGGCTAAAGGGCTTTTTTAGGGTTTTTATTTTTTTGCTGTGTTATTGCTTCATTACACCCACTGGGCCATTTAATGTTGAATTTAATGGAGAGTAGATCATTTTCCAGGCAATACAAACATATCAAGTCTGTTGTGTTTGGAAAGGTTAGCAGATGTTTTTGCACATTTATGTGAAAGTTATTGTCAATGATCTTAATCTTCAACCTTTGGATTGCCCTTTCTTTAAAAAAGAGGATGCATTTGGTAGTATATTCATGGCAATATGAATATAATTTCTGCTAGTTTACAGCATGTGTTTTTTTGGGGTAGCTTTTACAGTTTTAGTTGAGAAATATAAACATACTGTATAGAACTTAACATATTCTCTCTCGTGGCTTGACAAACAATGTGTTTATTATTGTCTCCAAGGCTGATATAATATTTTTACATATCAGCTGTAAATTTACCTCAATCTCTTCATCAATATTAGGGATCTAAAAATAATGCCTAGCAAATCAAACTATCCTGGACATATACTGGTAAAAAAATCTGAAAGACAAATTGGGAGATCTGGACCTATTCATGTTTCCTTGGGATGACACAGTGTCCTAGATCAGCAGCTAAAATCTTTTGTTACAGTCACACAAGGCCAATGCAGAGCCTTACTTATGCAGCTGGGGAATTATTTTAACACAAAGACTATCGGTCTGTGTCACATTTCTAATAACCTTTTCATCACAGTACCCAGATTGTAATGCATTTATAGAAATGCTTATGCATCAAAAATAAAAATGTGCAAAAGGAATCTAATTACTGAATAGAGAAACTGGCATGATTTATTTTTTATTTGGGATAAATTCAGGTGATTCACTATTAGTGAATGCAAATATATTTTCAAGGCATGATTGCTCTAATCCCACAGGGTATGTGTATGTGCCAGGATATGTGTACATCCCAGGGTATGTGTAAATCCAGGAAAATCTATCATAAAATATCAGGACCTAAGAGGACCTATTGGGCAATGAGATATTTATTGCACTAACTTTTTCCTTGCATTACTTTCCCGTGAGTGTAATTCACTGCTCTGTTGAATTGTGTGGAAAATGAAGGTAGGGCATATCAGGGAAAATTTGCTTATATTTCTTATAAGTTACACACATGAAAATAGCTTTTAAGGTAAGTATAAGGGGAGGTTTGAAATTATTTCTGTAAGTGCTTATTGATCTATGATCTCTGATATGTCAGCTATTAGCAATGTGGACATATACAGTTCAACAATAAAAATATGGAAATATAGGAAAACATGGACAACGTAGAGACTGCGAACCCATACCTCCCCTACAGAGCAGGAACTGCTACTTCACTTTTCTTATAAAAATTAGCCCCTGTTTGAAATTACTGATTGTATAAGGTATTCCAGGAGTCTCTTCCAGAATCTAAAAAACTTCCACAGAGGCCCAGGAGCTTATCAAACACATCAATCCTTGATAGTGCCCTATTAATGCTAAAAAAAAAAAAGTCATCTAAATTAAGAAAGATTTTTTTCCAGTTTTGCAGAAATATGTACATTTTTATACATCTTTTCTGTGCAATGTTGTCTTTGACCACCACCTTCAGGATTCCAGCACGTTATTTTTCTATTAGGCTTTATATAGCATGTTTTGCTTATAAATAAAAGGCATCAGTGCTTATTTCTGAAACATTCTCCCATGACTGAATGTATGTCTGAAAATGAATCATAGGAAATAATATGGGAATAATACCACGTGCACAGAGAAAATAAAATAGCTCATGCGCTCCAGTCTTCTCTGGAAGACCTTCACCGCAGCACTTCTCTGCAGCAAGTACTCATAGTGCAGACCCAGAACTGCTACTCTTGGAAAGCCTGAGCTCCACCACTGTGATCTGCAAAAACTACTGCTGCTGAGTGTATAAAACCTTTCCAGCTTCACTGGCCATCTGCAACGTCTCTCAACCTGACAGGGTAGGCTGAAAATGCTGAAAACCTCTGAGAAGTCATGCATGGTAGAATTCAAAGCTCTGGAAGATTTGTGAAGCTTCTTCCTTCAGGCATGCTGATTCAGGTGAAGCAGCTTATAAACGCTATTAAAGGTAGAACAAGTTTATAAAATCCCTGGGATTTGCCTAACTACTTCATTTTTCAGAATAATAACTCAACTTTGCATTAAAATGTTTGTTAGCACTAAAAGTAATTTAAGACTGCTGAATAATATATATATGATATTTTCAGGATTTTTTTGAAACATAATTTTATGACAAAAGGATACTCTACAAAATATTAAATTGCCCAATATTTCAAGGCTTTTTTAAATGATTTACTCCATCATTTAAAACACTGCAGGTCTCATTACATGTACATAACTGATTTAAATGAACTTTCTTTGAGAAGTTAGAGAAGTGTTAAATACAGTTAGTTAAATATCTAAGTGACCCTTAGATATTGACAGAGCTTTACAATATGGTGCTCTTTGCACTAAAAACCCCAGACATCTAACTGGATCAGTTTTCCCGAAAAAGCAAGATAAATATACTCCTACACGTATGGGAGTACATTGTCAGAAGTACAGATTGATAGACAGACACTGAAGTCTATGGCATTACATTGGCATAAAAACAGTGCAAGAAAAGCAGAACCAGATTTCCATTTTCCTTTCAACTAAAGGAAATTCATACAGTGATTTCAGCATCTCAGCAGTCACCATAATTTCTGCCATTCTTGCTATGTATTATAGAAACTGTCACTTTTTAAATTTATGGTATCTTTTACAGCTTGGGTTAAAGAACACTTAAAGCACTTTCAGTGTTTGATATACCTCTACTCTAGAAGAATAGAAATGAGATTCCTTTATTAATTTAGACTCAGACTACCAGGCTATTCACACTAGCAGTCTCAGAGAATTTTAATGGGATTACCTGCATGAGTAAGAACTTCTTATATGACAAAAATCAGAAAAGGGAAACCTTTAATGATTAAAAAGTACAAAGACACAATAGCTAAAACTTCATTGTTGAGTGTATGACTCACAAAGCTGCAATTCATTAAATGAATAGTCAATGGATATGTGACCAATCAGTTTGTTTAAGATATCAGAGAAGATCTATAAGGTAATAAAAATCAAAAAAATGTCAGCTTACTGCTTCAATTGTAAAACTCTATATTGAAAGGTTTGTTTCTTCCCTGAAGTTTCTTCTTCAATAGAAGAAAAATTGTCAAATTATGGGCAATCAAGTTAAAAAAGTACATCTCTCAATACACATTCATTTACTTTTGCTTCCTTTTTATGGCAATCCATTTGAAATCTTTGTCACAGAGTCACGTGAAAACACTGCATACAAGCAATGCCATTAAAAGCACAGCCTAAAACCAAACTGAACATGTGACCTTTCCCTAAGCCACTGCACACTCTCCAGACTACTCCTTCCTACCCTCATTTCCCTAGTTTAGACAAAATCTTCATTATTCTACTTAGCACTATTTAAACTATTTAAATCTGGCCCAATAATGCCATTTGCAACGAACACTCGCTGTCAGAAAGCAAATGGGAATGGCTTACCATGCACTATAGCAGTGTTATCCACTTCAGTATGCCTTGCTCCTAACTGTACAAACACATCTGGAATCAACACACACTCACTGCTTTCATCAACTGCTTTTCACAAATCACTCGGTTATTGATCACTACAATTATCACTCTTCATTGACTGGACCTCATTCTGCATTACTGGTTTCTTGCTGCTGCAGCAAATTCTGAAACCTCTATTGCAAGGAGAATTCACACACAGACCAAAGCAGTGATCATTCACACTGGATACTTATTATATCAAGCCTGTTGCAGGGGTCTGCATTTATTTAAGAAAAATTCATTTGTCCATTACAGTTGCAAAGTCTTTACCCAGAAATAAACAGAAAGAAGGTCTGTTTTGTATCACATTATGATTTATATGTTTACTATTTTATAACAGACACACTTTTTCAATACTGAAGACTTAAAGACCTATAAGACAAATAAGTAACAGGAAGGTAACTGTTCTGAATGGCCACCAACCACTTGGGCATCTGCAAGAACTTTCCATGAAATATCGTCTGCCACAAAGCACACTTTCTGTCTTGCCAACTAACTTTAACTCTTGTGTGGCATAAATAACTTCCAGGACAGGAAAGTTTTGATTATTGCATGCACTTTTATATAGATCAAATCACACATATATTCATATAGATATACAGATATGCTGTGTATACAGATACACTGTATAGCCAAGGCTTTTGAAAGAGGTATCGATAGGGTCATTGAAGCAAGTCATTTGGAGTCAAAAACACTAGAAATTTTCTCTCAAAGAACTTGACTGAAAATCAACATTTTTGGCACAAATGAAGTGACAATGGTTTTCCAAATTTCCTTGCACAAACTTAAATTTTAATGAAAAAGAAGAGCAGCAGCCTCTGACTCCTCCAGCCCAAGCAGCACTAAGTCAGTAAATTTCAAATTTTGTTTTGTACAAAAGTGTTGGGCTCATGATTGCTGCATGATGGACGTGTGAATGGCGTGTGCCCGGTGCACGCCTGACGCACGTTTGCCACGTGATTGCCATGTGCTGGACACCTGAATGCCATGTGATTGCCACCTGGTGGGTGCCTGATTACAGTCACTTATCACTGCTAGTATCACAATCACCTACTAACAGGTGTTATGGTGGGAAATGAAGCAGCCACCAGTCTTCCTCTGCTGTTGCCACTTTGACCATCAAGAAAGACATCAGACGGTGTGTGGATCTCCTCTGGGGGCAAGACTACTAGAATCACAAGTGCTTCAGTGACAAAGTACAAAATGAAACAGAGCAGCCAACACCCAAGATATGTGTAAGTTTCACAGTGACACGTATTTTGTCACAACTGTGAACACAGCACGGATTTTCTTCTCCTGAGAGAGCATTTTGTCAACAAAGGGATTAGCTGGCAAATGATGACCCAAGATCCATTTATTTCTGCCTGCAGGAGCCTTTTGCTCACCACAGAGATAAAAAGCAGCAACCTTGACAAAATATACAATCAAACATGGTAAATTCTGGCATAAAATAACACAACGAATCCAAGCTCTTCCAACCCTGAGTTTTCCTCTCATGCCAACTTTGCAGAGTTGATCCTTCAGATGTGAACTTTTGGGCTCCACCAACGTGCAGAAGTAATGAAAGAAACAGAGGACCCAGAGGCAGACACTTTATAAATGTTACCTATCTCCATAACCAGTTACATTTCTGAGCACATACTCAAGGGCTTTTTGCTTTCACCATGTGAAACAAGAACCGACTCTACTAACAGTCCACTAGAGAAGATGAAGAAAAAAAAACGGTGTGTATGTATATGTATACATATATATACATATATATACACACACACATATAAATAAAGAAATGCAGTTATAGGAAATTCACTTTGCTATCGTAGATTTTATACTGGTAAGCGGTTTGGTGTCCATTTTAATAACAGTAACTGCAAATCGTGGGACATTGAGATCTTTGAACCACACGTCAGGATTATGCCAAGGAACAGACAGAAAGGAGAGCATCATAAGGCTGAGCTTTAGGAAACTCATGAAGTCCAAACTCATTTTCTTGAGACTCATGGGCTGTCTCCCTGCAGATACTCAATTTGATTCTGATTTCTTCTTTATGATTACCTCTGCATTAAACCTGGCTGCAACATTCAGTCCACATTTTTAACAAAGCCATGCAACCCACCGAAACCCATTAGTTTCTCATGTCTTTTCCACACCCAAATTCACATTTGTTCCTCACTCTACTTTTACATCATTTCCACTAAGCTGATTTGTTTGTCCCAACTCAGTGTTGGTAATCACTCACATAAGTTTCCCCTGAAAATACTACAAAGACATCTTTATTCCTGGAGCACTATTTTCATCCTGCCAGTTTCTCATCTGGAACTATTTACATTAGGCTGCAGAAAAGTCCTGTCCCACCATGCTTCCAATTATTCCAACAGCCCCAACTGCTTCCATACTGTGAGATACAATCTCCCTTCTCCAAGTTGATTCATTACACAGAACTATACACCACAGAAACTCTTCATCACACAAAGAAGGATCCTCCTATAAAGATGAACAGTCTTATTATATTCATAACTTTAGATATTGTATCAGCACCATAGACAGAAAAGAAGCAGAAAAAGAATATTCAGCTTAGAATTGCATTATTATGAAGCCTGAAGATCTCTCATTGCCATTGCAATTTTCTTAGAATATACTGAAGGAAACATGCACCACTTAAAAAAAGGAAATGGGTTGAAAAGAGTTCCTACAGAGACACAACAGAGACCAAATCTTTCTGAACTCACGAATATAGCAGAAATATCTTTCATTTAAATACATTATTAGAATATAAGGCCAAGATGTAGATAACATGAAGCACTATAATATTTTAGCATTGGAAACAGCAGTGAAATTGGGAAAATTAGATGCATGCACTATTAAATTTTCTTTATTACTTGTAGGAACTTAAGGAAAACACCTCAGAACAACACTCAGTGCTGCCAGCAGTGACCTTGTTGAAAGCCTTTTACTGTATCTGTAAATCTTGTATAATTCCTGGTTGCATCAAGATAAAAACATTTTAGTCAATCATGCAGTTGCCAACTGAAACTGGAATTCATGCTTTTAGGTTTCCTAACTCAGTGCAGTTTCTAACACTAATGGACAATTTCTCTACTTTCTTTCCAATCTTCCTCTGCTCAGCTTCTCTTTCTTTTCTACACAGTTATTGTGGTTTAAAGGAAAACTGAAAAATAAAACTTCTGTTGTTTGAATATCATAGGGATATTTATTAGCATGATATTATGTCTAGCAGGAAGGGAAGTTCAGAAGCATATTTCACAGTCTCTTGTTCCCTTTTGTTTGCTATTTAAGGACAAAATACATCAGAAGACTATTCGATCTTCTGCCCCTTTGGAATTCAGTAGGAAAAGATACTAAAAATAGCCCAGATAAAGGGCAGATAAGTTCATGATCATTGCCTGCTATCTAAGTGCTTGCTATCTAAGAAGAACAACAAATCCTAGAAATGCCCCAAACACAAAAGGCAGATGGTTAGATAAAAGTTAACTTTGGATATAATATTTTAAAAATTGAAATTATGACAGAGAAAGAAACTCTTCTGAAAAGGTGATTTACTCCTCACTCTCAGTGGTCTTTCCCAAGAAACTACTGAATAATTGCTATGACTAATATTATTCTGTACAGTGTTTGTATCAACTAAAGAGATATTTTTTAGGCCATTAATAAAGTTTTGACAAGATGGTTGTATTTTTTGTACCATGTCTTCTTAAGGGATAAGGTTTTCAAAATGATGCCCAAACTGAGCCTAAAAACAAAACAGAAGACCTGTAATTAGTATACTGTTGATTGTTTTAGTCTAATTTATATGGGTATTTCTGTAATTTCTAAAAAAGCAATCACTATATAATTAAAAAAACATTAATTAAGGGAAAAGTGCAAATACATTTCAGTAGTCACATGGACTTTTAAAAAAATTATGTAACAGTTGGCCATTTTGTGGCACAAATTACAGAGTCATTATAAATATGAAATTATTGGATTAAGACATTTGTCCAAATGTATTCGCCATACAACAATACAATGTGTCTTTTAAATCTGTTAAAGACATTTGAAATCCATTTATTGCTACTCTAAGGTGCTAAGCAGAGTCTTCTGTATCGCTGGAAGTATACTTTGTTCTTTAAATTATTCAATTAATTAGCCAATATTTGTCTAATGCTTTGAACATGTAAAATTCTTCAAAACAGCTGAGTTATTACCAAAACAGAGTGAGACAGACTTTTGTGTCTTTTCAGACATTTAAGAAGTATCTAACAACTGAGAAGTTAGTTATATCTGAGTAATAGGTTGAGTAAGGTACTTCACAGGAAATGTTTTTCCATGAGAATTATGGTTCAAAATTAGCAAACTAACTTATTTATTTATTTCTTCGACACTGGTTCCTGGGATTCTGTTTCACTGGTTAAATTCAGGAAAATATTCCAGAAGATGTTCCTCAACCCATCTGAGGGACAACTTTATCCGTCTTGGCAAGCTCAGAAAATGCAGAAAACCTGAGTTGCCTGCACAGGGACCAGACTTAGGATTTTGTAAGCTCAGGCAGCCCTACAAGAAGGAAAACATACCTAACATTTGAAAACTAAAACCAATGCACAGAGAGACTAACCAAAACTTCTGCTGGAACAAAGAGGTGATTAGCTGCACAACAGGAATCACAATCTATGGTGCCCACGCACTCATTTCTCTCCTTACCCACCGTGCCCTGTGCCGCCCCAGGACAGGAGCTGAGCGGTTGGGTTAGCAGATGAATCATTCCCTGACCTCCTCTCAGTCTTTCCATGGTACACTAAACATATCAGCTGTCAATATCAGCTACCAAAGCCCAACACATACCCACACACATAGAGTATATCCCAGCAATAACATCACAATCAGGAGTTCCCTCAATCTGAATTACCTGAATTGAAATAAAGTTATTTTTATAAATGATTGCTTATTGTTTGTACTCTAGTAAAGAAGTTAAATTAGGCTTATCTTAATTGTATTTGTATGCAGTATTTCCATTGTGTGTTGTCTGAACTTTGCATAAATCAATACTCCCATTGCGCTTAACATCATCTTCTACAAAAAAACAACAACTCTGCTCACTTCTAGAGAGATGGTCTCAAGTATGGGTACTTCAGAGAAGAGGATGACATGCATGTTTCCCAACACAAGCACCAAGTCCAAATCTACTGGGAAAGGGCAAGAAGAGGATTTACATCAGAAAGTCAATAGTCTGACATGCCAACTTCCTAACTCTTGCCTTTTTATAACAGAAGTACAGGTCAGAGACAAGGACTGAGGAGTAAAGACACTTTTCTAATACCAAAAGTCTATTTAATCCTTCACTTAGAATTCAGTAACCAAATGTTATTGGACATGTTAAAATCTCCAACCAAATCACTGGGGAAAAGCCCAGAAATGGTGAATATCAACCCCCTTCAGAAATCGAAACTCAGGACTTTGGGGTCCAGCATACATTTATCTTTAATTTCTATGGGTTCACATATTCAGAGTTTTTATTTGATTTACAAATTCTTTCCAAATCAAAAACATAACAGAGAAGATAAGGAGAGCATATTAAATTCTGTCCAGTTCACCAACCTTGTTAAACTTGGGCTTGCCTTGTTATTGTCGAAACACAATTCACTTGCTCTAATATTTCATTATAAAAGTCTTTAATGAACTTGCTCTGAATCCAGCAACTTGATTTAAAACATTAAATCCACACCAGAGGCTCTCAAAAAGGAAGAAAAGAAATTTAATTTGTATTGTTCAGATACTAGAGACATCCACCATGCCTCAGTACACATCAATTCTTCTGTGTCAGCACTTAACAGCAATAATAACACTCATTTTATGCATCTTCATTGAAGACAAAGAGTATTCCAGCAGGTAGTATCAAGGACAGGACTTTCACCCTCTGCCTTGGCATTGTAGATTGAAGGATAGCGAAAAGCAAGGGGCCCCCTTCTGCCTTTTTAGAAAGCATTTCCATTAATTATTTACTAACCAATCAAAAAAACAGCTCTTCTCTCAAATCATGTTAAATCTGTGACAAAAGCAAGCTATAAAAATAGAGAAAATTACTAAACTTTGGGAGTATTTACGTGTATGTCACAATATAATCTTGTAGCTGCAGATGTGACATGAGTTCTCCTGCAACCAAGAGTTTGTTTGGTTGTTTCATTACTCAAGTTCCCTACTATTTTACTGAAAATAATACAGTCACTTGAAACATAGGTCTAGGTTGCATTGTTCCTCTTTCTGGCAATTATTCACAATTCTTCCTTTTTTGAGAGAACATGAAGTGATATTAAAGTGGGAATAGTGACCCAGAGCCATGTTCCCATAAAACACATTCACATAAGGAGTATAAAGTTTGTACTAACACAATACTTTCTAAAATGTGTTGCACTCCACACTTTTTTGGGAAAACTGGTGATTGCATGTAACATTTAATCAAAGATTCACTCTACTGTAAAACATCAATTTCTCTTCAATTTTCCACTTAGTAATTCAAAAACTCTTTTGAATGTCAATGCTGGTAATTTTTGTGCTGGCTACAACTTGGTCAGAATTAAAAAAAAAAAAAATCATTAGCATATTAATAACTTGGTGCCTCTAAGGAATATTGAGTTCGTCCTCCATCAGAAAAAGCAGCTTTTTTTTCAGCCCTATTCTTAATTACAATGTGATTATAATTTACCACAATTTCCTAGTTTCCTTCATTCCAATTTTTGGAGAGGGATTTCTCAATGGGCAGCATGAAGTACTGTCATAGTCCTAAGGAGAGCAGCTCACTGAGAAATGTTCACATTCATTAAGATGTAGAAAGAAAAGCCAAGAACATACACAAGCAAATAAGAAAGTGGAAATTCTCTAAACAGAACTGCAAGAGGAAGATACATTGGCAAAATGGAGTTGCCTGTAATAAAATACAGGTAGGTGTTTGGGAGTAGCTTTTTAAACTTTATAATATGTTCTATTCTATTCTAAAACAGCTTATTCATCAGATTTCGTGCAGTATCTCAATCCTTTTTCAACCTTAGCACAGTAAATGGTTTAAGACATGAAGAGAAAGAAAAATTATGTCCACATTTTTGCACAAAACAATTATTGCTCATATACACATTCTCATGTATGCCAATCAAAGGCATATTCATAATCAAGGTTTTTATTATTTTGTGCTGTTGAGCAACGGATCACAAAGATTATATCTAATAGAAGAACTGGATATTTACGTTAAATAATGGTGGTTTCAATGTCTATTGTTTTATTTGAAGGAACAACATACAAATCCAAAATTTTGTACAAAACTTCTAACGTTTTAATGTATTACTTCTTTTTTCTTTTTCATCCTTATGAAGGATTTTTTAGTAATTTCCAGATCTTCTGCATTCATTCATGTAAGTCTTGAACAGAAGTGAGGTGTCCAAAGGTGATTTTTATTGGCATAGACAATGTTCAACTTGTTACTATGTATAGGGAATAGTGTAGCACATCTGTTTCAGCAGAGTATTCATAAATTCAGCTCATATTTGGAGTAGAGAACACTCAGATGCTTGTTGAAGTCGCCCACATTCTTCATGGCCTTACACAATGGTATGTTCCTGTGTTCAGGCAATTTGGGCAGTTTACCAAAAAAATTACACCAATCATGGAGTTTTGACTCACCTTAGTACCTCACCTTTACCTTGCAAGAAACTGAACTGCTTCTTGTGAACTTACTCGGCAAGAAAAATTTAAATACTAAGCATAAATATATACTTTTTTTTTACAGAAACTAATAAAAACAGTCCCAAAAAGGGGAAATAGACGGAAAAAAATTCAAAGAATTGTGGAACTAGACACTGCATGAATCTCCCCAGTTCAACAAACAGTCTGCTTATTTGCTTTAATAATTGACCTACTTCACATGGGAAAAATTAACAGCTGGAGAGAAAGGAATAACCTAATGTGCTTTGCAAGCTGAATTTCAAGTGTCCTTTTCACAGTGGAACATTCTAATGAGGACTTCGAAAACACCAGAGCTTGCTCCCAGAGTACTTAGTGCAGTCTGAAAGCCTATGATAGGACAGGGGTTTTTGAAACAGGTCCTTGCCTGAAGCAAGGAATCATTTTCAGCTAGAACAGACAGCCCAAGCACAGCAAAAACTTACAAGTATGAACTGCAGAGGTGCTTAGAGTAGTTTACTGATACTACTTAGTTTATAAGACACATATTCACTTGCTCTGAGCCCTCAATGTATGGAAAGTGTTGTGGGTCTGAGCCCAGCCAACCCTTTCTTGGCCCTGCAGGATCTCCAGCCCGTCCCTGCGCTAAAAATCAAAGCAGACTTGAAAGGAAATAAATAGACCTGTGGGGAGTTCTCTATAGTGATTTGCATTGCTATCACATAGGAGGCACAAATAAGCTTTAATCAGCCTCAGTCTATATGGAGAATATTTGTACAGTGAAAATATAATTAATAATGTTCATAACACCACAACAATCTAGTGTCTCTGACTTGATCTGAGAACTCCTTGTTAGGAAGAGCACAACAGAATCCTCCTTCAGTTGCTGAACAACTATGAAAGGATTGTCAGAGGCTGAGCTCTTCCACTAAACAAACTTGTCTAAACCCCATTAGCTCTACTTATCACCAGCACTTGTTCCTCTTACAATTAGAAGGAAATACATTTCTGCACTTTCATTTCAATTCTTCACTATTATGACCATAAGTAGCAGCAGGAAAAAAAATATTGTGGTCAGAATGAATTTGACCAATACGAAACATCGTTAGGGTAAAAATGCCACAAGACTTGTCTGTAGACAACAAAGCTCTGCAATGGTTAAAAAAGCCAAACAAACAACCCCCCACAACAACAACAAATAAAAACCGAAAAACAAAACCAACAACAACAAAACGAAAACAAACCCAAAAAAACCCAACAGTCTGAGTTGTGTTAGTCTTCTTGGAGAATTCGAAGGGACAGACAAATTGTCAGAAACTTAGAAAAAGGCAAATATATATCATAAATGCAGTATAAAATGGCTGATTACATCAAGAATGAAGGGATGGAAAGCACATTAGAGGCAAAGATTAAATTCAAAATTAAATTGATAATTTCTCCACTTAAATTGGAGAAAAGTCCTGTTACGAAATTCCATAAGACAGGAATAGAAATCATCACCCATACAAATACAAGATGGGGAAAAAATGGTTAGGCTGAAGTTTCATAGTAAAGAATAGAAATGCTGAAATAGATCACAAGTTGAGCATGTAATTAGCTCACTAAATGAGAGAACAATAGTATTTCAGACTGTACCAAAGTCTGAAAACCATAGTCAAGTAGAAAACTTTTTTTTTCCATCTGCTAAGAAAGAGTATTTTGTCTTTCTTTAGGAACAGAGACTATATTTGTAGGACTACCTCACATCACAGTGTAAGCACTTTTTCTTCTATTTCTGTTCCAGCTCAGGGTCACTTAAGTCCCCTTTCCTCAAACTTCTGTCAGAGATCACTAGAACTGGCCTGTATTATGGGCTATATCTAAATACATACAGTTTTATAAATGCTTCCTACCATACTATTAGAACTATGCATTCATTTTTGATACCTCCAGAATAGTTTCACCTCCCTTTTCTCTTTGGTCATCAGTCACTCAAAAAATATACAGCATCAGTCAAAAAATCTTTCATATTTCCTTGCTATGCTTTTTGAAAAATGAGCTTAGCCTTGCACTGAAAACAGACAGGATTTGGAAAACAAGAGCTCATTCACAGAATGCATGGAAGTAAAATCTCTCCCAACACCTATATCCAACTTAGGACTGTGAAACTGAAACAGATTTGTGAAGGAAGATAAATTTGACAATGAGGGTCAAATAAAATAAAAATAATAAAATTAAAAAGAACACACACGCAAAAAAACCCCACCAAAACCACAACAAAACCCAAAACCCTCCACCCATCTAAAATGTTGTTAATAACTGCAAAAAGGTATTTCTTTTTGTATAATGTTTCTGTTTTTTCAAGGGCTTGCCCCAGCAAGGAAGTCTCACCTTTCTTCTGTATCTTAATAGCGCATGCTTTCACCACAGTTGGATACAAAAATTATGCAGGCATTCAGCAGTGATAAAGGCGTTGGAAAGCACAAAGTCTCAGCATGACAACTTCAGCAGCAGGATGGGATGAAAAACAGAGGAGAAAAGAATAAGGAAAAAAAAAAGAAAAAAATCAATACGAGACACGAGAGTGACAGGTACTGTGGGCCACTGCACACCAGGCATGGAGAATTCCCTTTTCTTCCCTGTGTGTTACAGTACTCTGTGCATGGAGCACCATGTTTGAACTATACAAAAGGACATTATAGTAAGAACCAGGGATTATGTTTAAATTTAAATTGACAGCTGAGTTAGTGGTTAATTGTTTTAAAATGTAACACTTTGGGGGGGGGGGGGGGGGGTGGTACTTTCTCGTAGATTTTCTGGGTCATATCTTTGTTGACTACTGGTATACTTGCCCAGAAGTTTTAATGTTGTAAATATAATTAACACCAAAGATAAAAAATTTAGAAACTAAAGGTGGTTTGGTTTGTGTTACTCAAGACCAAACTTTCAATGGAATTTCCAACCCATGGAAAAAAAAAAAGAGATTTCAAACTACTTCACATTCTTAATATGAAGAGAGCTATGCAAAAAATAAATGAAATGCATTTTCACAGAAACTAATTAATAAAAGTGTGGTGTACAATACACATACACACTGGATTATATAAATCCATTAATGCATCAGCCATGCAGCACCTATGCTTTAAATTCTATGAACTGAAGCTGCACCAGTCTTAACTTACAGATGCTGCACACCCAAACAGTGAGTGCAGAGGAAATCTGACAGAAACATTCTGCAGCATATGAATAAATCAGCTACTCCTCATCAGGGTAGTGAATCCAATACAACTGAGGCTGAGCTTGGATGTCATGTAAAGCCAAGTCTCACGGGTCATGATTTTCTGTAGAAACTGATCATGATTTTCTGCAGACAGTAACAACTCTGATCAGTTTTGTGATGTACAAACATCCCTAGAAAAATGATCAACAGATGGAGTGAAAATTTATTTGGGAAAATAAAAATAAAATAAAATTAAATTAAAAAAAAAAAAAAAAAAAAAAAAAAAAAAAAAAAAAAAAAAAAAAAAAAAAAAAAAAAAAAAAAAAACCCAGACAAACAGCAAACCCAGACTACTGAAAAAAAATGTTATAGCTGGCAGGTATACATATCTTATCAACCCACATAAGGAAGCAGTACTGAAGCAGTGCATCAAGTGAAAACACGAGCTGGCATGTGTTTTGTTTTAGCTAGAGATTCATAATGTACTTGCTATAGTAAGCAGTTATAATCACAATTTTGCTTGCTGACAAATTCTCTAAGGTAAGAACTATATTCATACATTTCTGCAGGACTAATTAAAATGCCTGCAAAAAGGCTAAGGAGTCATCATGCGTTAGTGCACTAGTTGGAGGTTTAAGTCTCTTCCAGTGAAGCTCCAGTGAATCCAAAGCAGAAGCAACAATAATGACTCTTGGATTCTACAGAGTTCATACTCCTTAGCCTTTGCAATTCCTTTTTCATGGATTTTTTTAACAACATCATGTATTATGATTTTATTTTTCACCTCTTACTGTCCAACATTTGCCAGTATTTTTAAACGTGGGACCTTGAAACTACTCCTGGTGCTCTTGGCAATGCAAGCAGATAAACATCCTTTTCATGCAAGAAACAAACACCCACTTTATTATTACTTTTGCCTTCTGTATGGAAAAGTTCTAAGTTTGGGAGAATGGGATTCTGATGAAGAGGTAGTACAAACCTGAATTGCATTTGATCATTTCAAAAATAACTGTTAAGAAATCTTTTTCCTAGGCATTGATCAAAATGTTTCACTTCAAATCTTTGTAGCTCAAACAAGAGAGTGATCCAATGGGAAATGGACAAGGCTAGCATTGACCTGGTAATTTAGAGGGAGCCCATCATATGGTTTATGTAGCATCATTCATACAAATACAACAAAAACATAGTGGTTTTGAAGTGACTTACAGGATTAAAGATCAAACTCTGACAAGTAGACATCTCCTTCAAATTTTTTTTCAGTTAGAACAATTTCAGTATTTTTACCCATGTTGTTACTATTCATTGATCTATGCATAAAGGAACCTGGACATGTTGTTACTTGTAATTCAGCATTTAAATTTACATGATATATCCCATAAGAAAGTTTCCAGAACTATCCCTTGAGATCTCCACATGCCCAAGATATAGTGTCACAAGGTACCAAAATGTAACTGTAGGAAAAGTGGCCACAGAGGAACAAAGGAAATTGAGAAGAGAAGGCTCAGAAGAGATCTCATCAATCTGTATAAACACCTGACTGGAGTGGGGTTGGGGCAGCCTTCCAGCCTCAGACATCCTGTGATTCTGTAAGCTGCAGAACACTTTGCAGATACATAGTAGTATGTTTGGTTATCAGAATTTAAATCACTATAACTGAATAATTTTCAGTGTTTCAAAATTATTTTATTCTGCTCCTACACTGGTTTTATGAAGAACTTATCACAGAAAAATTAGTCTCATTAAGGACAACTAGGAAATAAGATAATTTGAAAATGGAGTAAAATGTACTTTCAATCCTGTATTTAGACACTGGTTAATTTTAATGAATCATGTTACTTTGCAGAAGACACATGGAATATGCAAACCATTTATATTAAAGCTGGATACAGTAATTACAGGTATTCTAGCCATTTACAAGGATTCATTTGCAATTACATTTCCCACATCAAATTCAGTAGATTCAAGGCAAACAGAAGTTCTGCAGTGAAAATGATAAACAACCATGGAGTAGAATTCCTGTCAAAATATGTCTCCAAGCAGCTAGATCATTTAAATTAAAATGCATAAAATATTCTCTTCAGATTAAACAAACAAGGTAAGAAGCACTCACTGAAAATATTTAATTTAGTTATTTTACATTTGTACTTTATACTTGTCTTCTTACAGAAAAGCTAATATTGAACAGTTTTTGTTGACTTAAATGTTAGTTTGCAGCTAAAAAAGCTATTATATCAAATGTACTTTTTTTTGTTATGAACCTTTTTGCTCAAAAATATATAATGTTTCAAATGTATTTAGATTCTCAGTTTGCAAATGTTATATTAGACTATGCTGAGTCTTGACATTTTCTTATTAGAAGAACATTAATGACTGCTGTCACTCTACATTTCCATGCTATCTAGAATCATAGCGTATCTCAAGTTGAAAGTGACCCATAAGGATCATCAAGTCTGACTTCTTGTTCCTCACAGAACTACTTAAACCATGTGATTAAGTGAATCATCAACACGCTCCTTGAACTGATAGGTTTGATGGCATGACCACTTCCCTGGGGAGTCTGTTCCAGTGACAAACCACTCTCTGGGTAAAGAGCTTTTTCCTAACGTCCAGGATGAACTTCCTCTAGCATTGCTTCGTTCCATTTCCTCATGTCCTAAAAACAAATTCGTACCTGTGGTATTATCCTTCTTTTATGTATCCCCAATTGAAACAATTAAACAAGAAAGGCTAAATTATTTATGAATTCCATGAGATCTACAAGTCTAAGTATTACACACAAAGATACAAGAAAAATCATTGTATTTGGAGTTTGGATCAGTTGCAAGTTTCTGGTTTTTTTTTCTTTAAAAAGGAGAATAAGCAAATCCCATCAGTTTGGCAGACAAATGTCACAATCTATGCAAGAGATTTGTCCAATACCACGTTCATGGTACGCTGCTCCAATATTATGTTCATGAAAAAATAAACCAACTAAATTCTAACAAAGTGCAATTAATATGTCCAAGAAGCAGGCCCAGTCTTTGAAGGATTAATCTCTGTAATTATTTCTACACATTTCTTCAGGGCCTGGGCGGATGTGGGGAGGAGTACAGCAAGGTGGTCACAACAACAGCTTGCAAGACTAGCATGTGTTAGGCATTTACTCTTTCTCTGGTCAACAGCTCAAGATTTCTGTCTTACAACATCAATAGCAGCAGATATGCTGTATGAAAACATTTTCAAACTGCTCACATATTGGCAAGTCAGAAAAGCAATTTGGAACAACCTTGTGTTGAGAGCAAGACAGATTTTTGTGATAAACTACTATAGTTTCAGAATGCAATCACTGGGAACATCTAAATATAAGTCTAGTAAATAAAAGTGAATTACATCAAACCTTTTAAAATCATGGCAAAAGTTCATTAATTTTATTTTAAATAAACTCTTAAACACCTGTTTCCTAGAGGTACATTCAAATTGAGTAACTTCCCAACAGGTTATTTTGCTGAAAAAATGTGCACACTCAGAAATAAATACCTGAAAGTAATCTTATAATGCTAAAGAGAATGATACATTACAAAATAAAAGTAATTTCCTTTTCTACTTAGTTATTGTTAATGACAAATATATATCTGTATTTGAAAGGGCATCATTGCTAAATTAATTACATCCCTCTTCACTCACATACCACTTGAGTGATACAAGCAGGAAAATCACATCTCCAAGTACAATACTGACTTAAAGAAAAAACTGAAAAGCCCACTGTATTATCTCACAACTGAAAGTGTTTCAGATTGACTGAATGGCATATACTCTCTTTATCCTAAAAAGTATCAGGGGCATGTGGGGAAGATAAAAAAGTTTATTAAAGCAACTTCACTGTTATTTGTCTAACCAATACAATCACTTATTCAATTTGGTCGAATTTTCAAGGCAATTTTGAAATCCCTTTTATGCCTGAGCAGAATGCTGTATACAGTTCTCCACTCCACATGAAACTGCCAAGTGTGGTCATGCAATGGCCACAAGTTACCATTCTGAGGGGAACCCAACACCGCCAGAATGGAAGAGCAGAAACAGATAAACATTAGCCTCACACACATGACCTTATGCTTCATCTTATTTTAAGAATGAAGTTACATAAATTGATGCAGTTTTCAATTTGACCCTTTCCTTCCTCTTCCTAATCCGATTTCAAATAATCATTAATTCAAGGATTCAGAAGAACTATGGCATCCTTCGGTGGTCAGCAACCCCAAAGCTGGCATGAAACAGAACCAGCACAGCTGCTTCAAAGGCACCTCCCTGGATCAGTCTCCTTCAAAATATATCTCTCTATATGTCTCCATCACCATTTGACAATAAAGAAACCCAATACTTGCAAAAGAATAATTGCTTTCTTCATATATAGACACCATTCATTTAAATAAAAGAACAAAAATAAATAATTCATTTAAATAAAAGAACAAAAATAAGTAAACTATAGCCACACAACAGTATTCTTCCACAGCACTGCATTTGAACACATTAGTGCAGGGATTATGCAGGGGATAGAAGGCTAAGGAGGCAAAAATAACAGTGTGAGTGCAGATACATAAAAATTTATGTTTTAACCCATAAATGTGCCTTTGTGCCCCACATTTTCTTCTGTTGTTCAAGACAACATTGATTTCAGAAAGAATGCAATACTTAACTCTCTTTAAATGAAATTAATCTTTGGAACTTCATTGAACGGATATCTATTCCCAAATATTCACTGAACAAGATACAGCTGGCGAAAGTTCTAGTCAGTAGAAGATTCAGATCTACAATATGAACCAGAGGGCAATTCATCACAGAAATATAAAGAAGCTTCATAAATACCATGAATCTGGTTTGTCAGTTTTTACCAAGCAATTGTCATGGTTTAGGAATGACAATTCCCCAGTTTAGTGTCCCCACACCAAGACTCTCCCAAACTAGGTGCCACTCGCTTGCTCCAGAGGTGAAGTTGAGGATTGGGGGTTGAGATAAGAACGATTTACTGGAAAGAGCAGTGACATAAGAAAAAGAAAAGTAACATTAATAACAAAAGTGTACAAAAAAAGAGAGTGCAGATGCCCAACCCACTAGTGTACAACCTGGATCACAATCCTGCTACTCAATTCCAAAGAAACTGCAGGGCAAAAAAAAAAAATCTAAAGAGCTACAGACACTACAAATGAAAACATAAAGAGAAAAGAGACATTTCAAAAAAAGAATTAATACAACCTTTAACACAGTGTAAAAATAATGAAATCTACATTAGTCAACAAGAACAATGGAAGAACTAAATTGTTTTCTTTTCCATCCTTATATGATAAGCAGAATCTTTGTCATGTATCTCTGGAGCTATCAAAGAAGTTATCTGGAATTCACAGAACCCTGGAGAAACAATGCCAGAGAGAAATTTGAAGGAAGTTAAAACCAAGAATTTGGGAAAAGTAAGGGCATAGAAATGCTGCGTTAATGTTCACTTATTTAAAAAAATATAAATTCAAGGCTTCCCTGAAGAAGACCTGTATGCCTTCTTCATCATGGATGACCACCTCTCCTGATTCTATACACTGTACATCGGAACTTGCACACAACTGTGAAACCACAAAACATACACTGCAACCCCAGGTGAGCCAGAAAATGGGAAATTCCAGAGGGAGGTAGTAGCCAGCAGCGATTTTCCAGAAACCTCCCCCTTTATATCATGGGACAGGCTAGGCACTCAAGTCCAAGTCAACGTGCCAGATGGTTGGCCCAGGAAGGCCTGCTGGCTCTTCTCCCTCATGCAGGGATTCACAGACAAGACTCCTTCCTATGCCAGATCTCTTCATAATGATGTGACAACCCCAGCAGCCTCCTCACTTACTGGTTTCACAACTTGTATACCCACGCTGCTATATACTGAAGAAATATTTTCTGACATGCCCTTCCAAATGCCAGCTTCCCAAGACTAAAAGGAGGAAAACTCATAAATTATCCAAATTAGCCATACCAAAATATATGCAAACCTCAATAAAACTAACTAAACAAGACCTGTCAGGTAAGCCTGCTGATGAAATTAATACAGATGGAAGTGTGATAACTACGCGGTCACTTTTCCAGGTTGTAATTTAATGGCAACTGCTCATAAAAGAAACCTGTAGAGAAACTGCTGGAAATTAGAATTCCTAATTAATGCTAAGCCTGAAATTTAAAAAAAAATTTTCACACGATTTGCAAATGAGATTATTCTTTTATTTAAATTAGTTATTTCATCATAATGTTACTAATTTTACAAAAGTGGAGTGAGAACAAAAAAAGTTTTATTTACCTCTGAACTGAGTGCACCTTCTTGCAAAGCTGGCAGAAAGCCACAGTCAGACCTGTCTTTTGCTACAAAAACAAGCACAGTGTACTTGGAGCATGGCATAGGAACTCATTATTGCTGTAATTATAGACTTTAAAATGAAATATACCTCTCATTTCAATCCAAAAAAATTCAAAATAACTTAGTATTTGCACCAATCACCTCTCCTGTTTATAGTCAATAAGATTAATATCCAGTTCAGTTACATTACATTTTTAACATATTTAAAATTTCATTATCTGAAAATACCTATTTATTTTTACATAGGTTGGTGTCACACACAACAGATTTGACACACATAAAAATCAACTGTATAAAAACAGGAGGTGAAAAGGGTATTTAACTTTTAGCTGCTTTGTGCTACTGCATTATATGGACATGTACGCAGAGCTACTCTGAGGGATCTGTTACAGCTTGCAAAAGGGGATTACCAAACTGTTCTTTCCAATTTATGTGAAAAACTCTCAGTTGCACACCAATATCCATCAGCATGACAAACTCCTGACTCTGACACATATAAGACCAATTTGTGATTGAAACTGACACAGAGAACTACTTTAATCAACTAATAATCACTCAAAATTACCTCCAGGAAAATCCCTGTGGCTGCAGTACTTAGATTAAGTGCCAAAGCTCAATCTGAACTTCTTACGAAGAAGGCAGCTTCTCTTAAAACAAATCTCTGTTAAGTTGATAAGAGTTAATGTACCTGGCAGGTCCTCAGTAGATAGCAGTTTTAGGTGCAGAATGCTGATAACACTGGAGTTCTGTGCTACCAACAGAAGTCATTAAGGTGAAAGAACTTTCAAATGAGTCTCTTCCGTAAATTGTTAAAAGAAATTACTCTTAGGATAAAACATCTTAGCTCAAGAATTAATTTACTTGGAGGATGCCTGACAAAGCACCCTTCTGTTTGGTTTTGACATATGTGAAATACATCACAGAGCATTTTTCACCATGCATTGGATTATTTTTCAGGAATCTATGTACACAGATAGCTCCAAATACACACTATGAAACCAGAAGCATTACAGTGGGTTTTGCCAGATCTCAGCCAAGTTGAATACCAGCCAATTAGCAAAACATTTGATTAATTGAACAAACTTTGACTTCAAGGCCATAAACATAAATGTACAGTACCTATAGATATTAAAAAAGAAAAAAATAGAAAAACTGGAACAATGAAAAATGCCTTGTTTCAAGCAGGAAAACAAAATATTTCTTTGCTTGCTGATCTGCAAAGAATCCTGTGGAGATGTCACCTTAAAGGGGAAGGCCAGCCTAAATGCTGCAGGGTGTAGGGCTAAACCACACAGTTGATGCTGGGTCTGTGGGCATACACTGTAACGATGCACCTGTGGACATTTGCTGACTGCCTGACAGTCGTGCCCTTTGCTACTGGCTAAAAGACTTGCTGATAATAGAACTAAAGGATTTTTTGTCTTGTAGGACCTGCCCTTGAAATTACATTCTTACTACTGAGCCCCACTGTGTCCTTTGTCAGTTAGAAGGATGTTTATTTATGAAATAGAGCAAGCAAAGCTTTCAACAGTGAAAACAGACCATGTTTCTTGCATGTAATGCATTTTTTGCTTTATTTTATCCAAGTAAGTAAAAACACATATCGCACACATAAACAAAAGAAGCTGCTGTTCCTTCAGTCACTCGCTTTGTGCTGACTAAATCCTATTTCCAAAGAGTTCACATTGTTCTGAGAATAAGTTTTGAATATGCCAACACCTGTCTTCCCAAACGTGCAGTTCTCTCTCAAGCAAGCTAAGTATAGACTTAGACTGTTATTTCCAAAATTTTATAGATAACTCTGGCTGAAAAGATTTTTGATACAGCTTTTCTCAAGAAAAGATTCATACCCTCCTGCCAAAGCAGATAATCTGGCATAACTGTTCATTTAGATTCAACTAAATTAAATCCAGAGAATTTGCATGTTGTGGAAAATAGTCTCACCTAAGAAAATAATGTTGCTGTGCCAGCTATAAGCCATTACTTGAATATGTTGCAACAGCCTAACACTGTGGAGATGCAAAATACCTATAGCAGAGATATTTTATAGTTATATTAAGGTGAACTATGTCAAGTCAAAACATGCCCTGGAGGTAAAAAACCAAAATTGCTTCATTCTGCTTGGCTTGCATGAAGGTCTGATGACTGACCTTCCCTTGGCCAGAACTTCTGCACGATTCAGTCCCTGTCACTGTCCTCATTTGAATTAAAATAATCTTTGAGGGAAGAGAGAGATTTCAGACTAAAAGGTATTGGCTTCTCACCATATATATTTCACTAACATTAAACTACTGCTGAGGAAATTATAACACGATTACAAACTTAATAAAATCCAAAGTTGTATATGAGAAAGGCACTGATTCAACCAGAGAAGCAACATTCTGTCTTTAACAAGACACAACAGCTTACTGAGAGTAATGGATTACAGTACACCTCATATGAGAAAGGGGACAAGATATGAGAGTTGTGGGAATAATTATTCTGAATTTCTTCACTTTACGTGTGTAAATTCCAGCAATAATGTCACAGTAATGTAGTTATTCGAATTTAACACACTCATGTTTATTAAAGAAAAAAAAGTCACCACAATGACATACGTTCTCTGAGCTACACTTTGGGTAAGTAAATGTCAAGAGGTAGGAGAAATTTAAGTTACAAAATATCACAGATGTGCTCTATAAGCAATTTTTTATTTTGGTTTGTACTGTGCAAAAGCCTCTTGGGAAGGAACCAGTTGGTCCTTTTTATAGCAAAGATGATTTCTATATGCATAGCTCAAGGCACTCAGTAGGAAACTATAAATAACTAAAACACAAAACAGGACTCACTGTCGAATTTTTATCTTAAAATATAACTACCGTTGTTTTTTTAAAACTTGCAATGCTGATCTAAGTAAACTGTTTCAATAAATCTTGCAGGATCCTAATGCTTTTCATGGGCAAAGTACAGAATACCTTTATGTCCTTTTATTATCACTAGAAGGTGACCGTGAGACTGTGTCTTTAGCACAATCTGCTGGGCTGCCTCCCTGATAAATAGTCCTTGCTCCAGAGCTTTGCAAGGAGGCCAGTTTCAACAATGCCATGAATTGTGTTGCTCACACCTGGATATTTGCAACATTGTCAAAATGATTTTCTAAGCATCTCCCTTAACAAAACATCCTTGAGATCTTTAGGGCTTCCTTGCTACATGCCTGTATGACTTTGCTGGGGGAAACTGAAAGACAAGGCTTTCTTTTTCCCAGTAAAAATGTAAGTGCTACTAAAGAGATTAGTACATTGTGACAGAGCATGCTAGGAAAAGGGGAAGAAAAATGGCACTATTAAACTCCTCCACCAAGTGTTATTTAAAAGCAAGGGTTATACAAATGGAGTATATGGAACCACTTGTGTTCTCAAAAAAACATGTACTCTTTGTAATATACTTACTTTGCACCACTAAATTCATAGGTTTTACTTCCAAATATATATACAGGAAATAAAACCATAAAGCCTTAAAACAAATGCCATAAAGCCCCAAACAGATTTCTGGATATTTTCATATGAGTAGCAGGAATTTTATCACTGCTAAAAGTGCAGAATTGCACCTGGGGGAAACCAGCTCCCTATCCCAGTATACTACTTTAAACTGAACTACAGTGAAGAAAATTTGGTTGTGATGAACATATCTTTAGGTATCTTTAGACAGGTACATACAGAAACACTTCATAAAGTATTTTTGTAAAATAAAACATATTTAAAAATCACTTTTTTCTACCTCCTAATCTGCTGGTAGACCGCAAGAGTAGAGGAGATAACACAAGTCCACTTAGGATGTCTACAACAATGTCATTTGGAGGTGTGGAAGGGTTTCAAAATAGAACAAATATATAGCATGAATGCCTATAATATCCTCTGTCTCCAGCAGTTTGTGAGTTTCCAAGACCAGAGCACTGAGGTTTCCTTTGGAGACTGGTTTCTAGTTTGCTTCATTTTTGGGGCTTTTTTTTTAGTTTTGTTGAGGATTTTTGTGGGGTTTTTTCGTTTGTTTTTTTTGTTTGTTTGTTTTTGTGGGTTTTATTTTTCTTTTAAAATAGCGCTTCACAAATTTCTTTTCTTTGAAATTCTCCAAACATACCTTAAGCCCGTGTCAACTTTTATTATCTGCAACTTCCCGCAGGAGTTCAGTTTATGCACTGAACTCTTGTTCTCTTCTCAGATGAGAAAGTGAACATTTCTTCCCTATTAATTTTCTCCATGCCACTTATGATTTTATAGCTTTCTAAAATAAGCTCCCCTTTTTTCAGGATAAAGAGTCCCAGGCAATTTAGTCTTTCCTTGCACAGAAGTCATTGCATACCCTTGATCATACTTTCTGCCCTTTATAGAATCTACTCCATTTTTACTTCATGTTTTTTGAAAGATGGAGACCAGAATTGCCGCAAATTCTGAACACACAGACACACCATAGAATCATTCAGTGTCATGATGACGCTCTATTTTCCACTTCTTCCTAAAAATACCTAACATTGCATTGGATTTTAAAAAAAACCAATACTGGGCATTCAGCTGCAAAAGGATGAGATACTTGGTAAGCTCTAGAGAATACCCCAAGAATGAACCTTCATGCTTCTGGAGGAAAATTTGACAGCTGATTGTCATTTTCTTATGGAGTAACACAGGCCAAATATTGCCTTTTCTCATTCATGTGAAAAATCTTGATTTAATTCATTATGATATTGGTTATCAAGACATGCATAATTTCTTTTTATTGGCAGAGTTTCATGGAATAATGTAGTAAATACCAGTAATTAATAAGTTGGAAGAGATGATTTGTACAAAGATAATACAAGAATACCCCAAGATGCTTTCTTGAAAAATGTAATGATTCTACAAGAAGAAATTTTTCTGCAAAAATTAGAGGGAAGTGGTGGACATATGCAGAGAAAGACTCAAAAAATACAAGCAGTTTAACTATACAGGGACAATGCACTGCAACATAAAGTATCTCTGATTCACATCACAATGACACTATGTAAATATGCAATAACCTAACAGTATTAATGTAAAAAGACTGAAAGGGTGTTGCTGCAGAGCTGCCAGTAAGGAATTTCCATGCACTATTTTTGTCAGTGGTGTATAAATAATATATTACTGAAATACTAAAATATTGCACTGCAGCTTACTGTATCTGTGCATTCTCAACAGTTAAATTAGTACTACACAGTGAGATGCTTTCAGCAGAAGTGTGAACAAAGAAAAATGGGGTAAGGACAATGGCAGAGCAAGGTTTTAATAGAAAAACAGTACTTCAAAACAACGGATAGGCAACCAAGGGACTCCAAGATGGTACCATGCCACACAGGAATCCAAAAGTACCAAGTTCCTATAATCAATATACACTCAGTTACATGTTATAGACAGTCAAACCTATTTCTTAAAATAAATTTTATTAGTAAACTGCAGTTCTTGTCATTGCTATCCTTCTCCAAATTTCCAGCATCCTTCTCAATTCTAGCCTTTATTACTGGAATTAAAATATTTATATTTAATAAATAAACACAAAGAGAAAAAATACTGTCTTGCTTTTCATCTGATTTAAAATCTAACATTTTTCCTGAATGTAGCACTGAAAAAGATAACAAAAAATATATTGAATAGGGGCAGTCCTGGGGAAAGCAGGTTATATTGTTATAACTTAGAGAAAAGGGGAAAAAAAATAAATAGATATATCATTCTGCTTGCTGTCCAAACAAATTGCATGTCTCAAGATAAAAAGGCCTGAATAGTAAACAATCATTAATTTCAAAAACATTCCTCTGTTATTTGATAAAATGTTAAAAATAATTAGAAGTCTACCTTGAATTTTAGGTAAAGAATTCTTAAGTATTTATCATATAAATAAATTTTAGAAAATTTTTTAGATGCAAGATATACATGGAGAGAAAGATAAGAAAATTCTGGAATTGCTCTCAAAAGGTAGACATATGTACACATAAGGCCAACCAAAGGTCTGTCTTTGGGAACAACTATTCTACAGGAGTAAAACCAGAGTAACTGAGAAAAAAAAATGTAAAGCCATAAGTAAATAAAATCTATTTTCCTTCTGAAAACCTAGGAAACCTCAAAAGTCTTGTATGGACATCTGCAAGACTGGATTTACAAAATGCAGGAAGGTATTTGATTTCCCTTATTTTACTAAAATAGATGTAGCCTACAACTCTTATCTTCACACTAACTGCAACTATGACATAGTCCTTAGTTTCTCCTAATTTTCCCAGACTCAGCTCCTACTGTAGTCAGATGCTTTTTTTCCCTATATGCATTTCCCATCCTGCTGTGATGCACACGGTTATTCCATCTAGCACTGAGGGGAAAAAGAAGTCACTGTTTGTCACTACTATCCATATCTGCTGTTCTCCAGTTTCCTTCTACAACAGTCCACCACTATTAAGAACATTTTAATCATTACATCATCTTTTTTCCTTTAAAGATTTATTTATTTATTTCTATTTACCTACCTTCGTTTCATTTCTTTCTACATAAGTTAATTTTTGGCACTAAAAATCAAGGCACTTCAGGTTCTATTACTACCTGCAACATTTTGCCAGGAAAATGAAATACATCCCTACCCTAAAATAGCCATTAAAATAGCCCACATAATCAGCTTCCTGAAGCAGGCTTTTTCTTAATTTTATTAGAAATGGCTTGCCACTTTCACCATGGCTGCTCACTAAATTTGGGATTTGTTGAGAACACAGTTCAAAACTGTCAGGTTTATCATCAGGCACACAAAGTTTACTTTTTTTTTAACTTTTACAATTAATAATTGCAAGTCTGACATTTAAATTATTGGTCTAAAATTTCCAAGACAGAATAGAAGGCGAAATTGAATGAGGTGCTGTTCACAAACGACATGAAAGGTTAGACACGATGCAGAGATTTGATCATGTAAATCCATACACGCCCTTCAAAAATAATTCAGTTTTACCAAAGCCTCTTAAAACAGCTATATTCAGGATGTCTGAGAAAACTCTCAAAGACTTTTAAGTACAGAAAAAAACATAATGGAGATAAAAAAGGAAACAGGGGTAGGAGGTCCAGGCACACATACTCAAATAAGCAGGGAAACAATTCCAAGTGTTGTCATAAAATTTAATTATAGAAAAGGGAAAAATAAACAAACAAACAAAAACCCAAAAAAATCACGACAAACCCTGAACATTTACAAAGGCCAGGAGAAGTTTTTTTACTCAAATATCAAGAAAGTCAAAGCCCATTTCATAAAGTCAATCAAAATTAAATTTGGGGATAACTAACAGCAGAGTTATTTAATGAAATTCCCAGGGAATCTCAGAAAGCATCCTAAAGGCCTCTTGATGAAATGTGTTTAAAAATTACTGAAAGCTGCCCAGAGATGGTGTTGGAGCAGGAAACAGCTGAGATATTGAAAGAAAGTAAATCTTTAACACAATAATCCTGCTTCAAACCATAGTTCAAGAACACTCACAGCCTTCTTTTCTTGGGGGGCCCTTGAACAGAAAAGAGGTAACACATTATTTAAGCAACACTCTCCCATTCCCAAGCAACAACTGGAAAGGGTGCTCTGGAAGATGTCATCTGTTGCTTTCATCTTCAGCCTCCAGTTTTCATCAGACTTCTTAAATTTCTTCCTGCACCAATGTACCACAGTGGAGTAGAGTAGGCAACAGGCAGAAGACAGATACAAGAGGGTACTGGGGAGCGAAATGGCCATAAAAGTGGGCGGCAGCTCAGTGCAAAACCTCCAGCAGCACCCAGGTCCCTCAGCCCCTACACAGCTTGGCATGGGCTTCCAGACGGGTCACTGGATTGCCCATCAAGAGAGAAGAGCCATTCAATTATATGGACACAACTTGACAGGCCTATTGCTGTATTTCCAAGCTCTTTTCTCAACTGGAAAAAGGAAACACCCAGCCTGAAACAAGCCAAGAGAGCCCTAGTAAAACAGGAGTTATGCTGCATTGGCAAGATCATCTTGTGGGCTACCCTGGACACCTCTGAATCCCTTGCATGATCAAGCTGCATGGCCAGAAACCAACATTCTACAGGGAGAAAGGCCTGCAGGAGACCTACACTTTTTTTTTTTTTCCAGTTAGAACTAAATAAACAACAGTAAAACTACCATGTAACCATGATTGTATTTTCCCACAGGCTCAGGCAAGAAAAGAGGGCAGACAAATAGCTGGAAGTGACAGAATTTTCCAAAGCAGTTACTTGGAAATATGTTGAAAATATATCTGCTGAATTTACCAGTGATACAAATTCATGTAGATATCTCTAATTACTCTAACATCTCCTGAAACCAAGCTCTGAAATTAGAAGTTTGAAGAATTCCTCTTGTTTTGGTAGGTTGAGAGATATATCATGCACTTAAAGAATGCTGTCTTGATCTGATTCCGGTTGCACTACCCTAAAACACCAACTGCTAAAATTTTGGGTAGATTTGGCAGGCAGAGGGAGGATTAAAAAAAAGAAGAAAATTAGCCTAAGAAATATTTTTCTTTCCCCCATATTTTAGCACCAGCCTTCAAATGACAACAGCACAGAAATGCTGAATAGCAGAAGCGTAGAAGAGCCATTAACATTCACATTTCTATTTCCACACGATTCTATTGGTGGCATCTATAAAAAAAGCAAGGTTGTTTATAATATTTGTAATAACATTTCCTTTTTGTCATTTAACTCAATTCCAGTGCTTCATTTTTTTTCCTAGTAGCCAATGAACTGAATAATCAATCCAGCTGCATACAGCTTGGTGATCCCTGCCCTGTGCAGTGCAGAGACATTTAAGAGATTATACTCTTCAGCCAGAGGAGGCAACTGGTCATCACTTTATACAGCATAACTATGACCTCTGGTACAGACTGTGATAAATGATGCCATCTTTCTGTACCTCTAGAGGCAGGTGCTGGCCACTGAATGCTTTCATACAGTTAGTCTCCACCTCAGCCTAGACACAGAGTGCTCACCAAAGGTATTGAAAGGAAAAGTTTGAAAGAAGGTCGCCCTACAGAAGTTAATTTTTTTTCTGATAGCTCCTTGACTTTTACCAGAGTATCATGGGTAAAAATCATAATTGTGTTCGTCACTTGGGTCTATTTTCAGATTTCAGTTTCTCAGGTTA
Organism: Pipra filicauda; assembly: GCF_003945595.2. NCBI lineage: Eukaryota > Metazoa > Chordata > Aves > Passeriformes > Pipridae > Pipra > Pipra filicauda. The sequence continues at coordinate 672,968 of NW_024105031.1, read as the reverse complement.
CTGCATGTCACTAAAGATCTCAGTAATTTAGCTCCTTGTTCCACTCCTTAGAGAGGTTTAACACCTTTGATGTAAGTCAACATTAATGCTATAGCACTATTCACTGCATGTTGAAATTTAATGCACTTTGCTCTAATTATGAGGTCATTACTAGCATGCACAAAGGCATGTAATCGATTAGAAACAACATACTTCTCCATAAATAATGTCCTTAGGAAGCATGCCTTAGATGGTGACCTAGTAGCATGGCATTTAAAAAAAGGTAATTAGTCCATGAATTGTAAGCCTATCTCAGAAAAAAAGACACAGGTTTTAAATGGTTACAACTCAAGAAGGCAAAATATATATAGCAATAAATTCCAAGAATTCTGTGCAAAAAAACATTTATCAATGTATAATTAAACCAATGTATAATTAAATGAACAACCATTTTCAGATCTTTCTGGCTTTTGCTAAAAGCGAGGCCAAAATATCTCAATCTTATGATTGCACACCATCAACAAGAATATACTTTGAGTCAGCAATAACATGCAGCCTCACTATAGAAGACCAAAGCAGAGTGAATTGTTTCTTGTCTTTATTCTATGGAAAGATTAAGTTGTCTAGGTTTTTCAGTTGAAAAAGAATAATTCCCTTGCCCCACGTCTGGCAAGTACTGTGGCTGACTGGTAAAGCAAATGCAAGACAGCCCTAAAGGTCTCCCAACTTTTCTCCACATGGTTGCCTTGTCCCCACAAAGTGGAGAACAGCTCCAGGTGTTCACTCCATGCTTAGGGTCACAATATGAGGATGATCTAGATCCCTTATTACCCAAATGTGACTCTCTTGAAAAACACTTGAATTCCAGGCTACCCAATTAAAAGAAAGTTTCCACTGCCATGATGATACAGGCACCTGAAGCATGCTGTGCTTCCCCTTTCCTCTGTGCTACAATAAAAGACCTTCTCTTTTCTGAAACTGCCAGGAGCTTCCTGAGATCAGCCTGCTTGCTAGTGGGCCATATTAAGAGTGAAAGCAGCTGAATACAATTGTACATATTTTAATAGCAAATGTTAATAATCTAATTACTGTGAATCCCAGCTCAGGAATAGATTCAAATTGTGGTCGAATCCAACATCTCACTCATATACACTTCCCTCAGAATGAAAGTTAATATTTAAAATCAAAATTTTCAGCTTGGCAACCTTTAAAACCTGATTTGCATTCACTTGTCACTGTAAACAGAATATTTTAATGCTACAGTTAAGCTTGTTAAAAATCAGCAAATGCATATTAAAGCTCTTCTCCCAGATATAAAATTTCTATTAATGAAACTCAGCTTAAAAGTCTTAACACACAAATCACAGAAACATTATTCCACTTGTAAATTTTAAGCATCACCAATAAAAATAATGCTAATCAAAGGAAGCATTTATAACTGCTGCCTTTCTTCTCATCTGTTTTATATTAGAATGCCCCAGCAAAATAAAAGCATTGCCATCACCTCTCCCAATGGAAAATGCAGCAACCAAAGCTGCATACTAAGGCACCCAAGAACAAAAACAGGTCTCTTCAAAAAAAAGTCACTTACACTAGAACTAAGCAGCCTACAAAACATTCGTGTAGGCCTTATTTCAAATTCAAGGGCTATAACTCAACCACAACAGACAGTCTTGCTTCAGGTGACAGAGGAGATGGTGGAATCTATAGCTTACACCCTGATTAGATACAGCATAGCCTACACAACACTACCATGAAGGTTAATTCATCTCAGAAAAGCCACTATTAGTCTTATTCCAGTTTAAATAAAATACACTTGATTTGGAGAGAAATTATCACTGGCAGCAGCTTCAGGCACAAACTCCTCTAGCTTTAGGCAGAGGTAGATAAGAAACTCCCAGATTTCCAGCAGCTCTGTCAAGATGCACTTTATAAATTCATGAGCCCCTACCTATTAGTCTGAGAAGACCTATCTGACCATGTAGCATCCTGCTCCTTCTATCCCAATCTGTGAACACCAGTAATCACTGAAACCTGAAGTATCAGAAAGAGAGGGGCAGATATTTCCACATTCATCTTTCTTGGCTGATGAACCATCTCAGCCTTTTTTTAAAATTCTTTTCCTTCTCTCTAAAAAAGCGCAGTTAGTCCACCCATTTAACTGCAGTTAGTCTACCTGCTGAGGAAGAACTGCAGGCGACCGAAGCAGCTTCAGGAGCTCTCAGTCCTGATCAGGCAGTGTGTATTCCCAATCCAAGACCCCTGTGCAGCCTCTCCAGTACCATGAAGTGACCGCTAGGTATGCCTAGACCCAACAAACTAGGCCATGAGCTGATTTGGCAGCCCCAGATTTATCACCACCCTCACAGTAATCAGATCTACAGCTCCACCTAACCCAGAGGACTGTGTTTCCCTCCTTTTTCAACCCATCTGTTTAAACAAGGCCTGTTAGATTTGTTTTGATGCTGGGGTTTTTTTAATTCTTGTTTTTTGCCTGAAAGTCACATGTCAATGAAAAATTACTATAAATCAAAGCCCATAACACTGCAGATCAAGGATTTCATAGAATCTCAGAATGGCTGAAGTTGGAAAGGTCCTCTGGAGGTCATCTAGTACAAATTCCCTCTCAAGCAAGAACACCTACAGCAAGTTGCCCAGGCCCCTGTCCGGATGACTTCTGAATATCTCCAAGGATGGAGAATCCACAGCCTCCCTAAGCAACCTTTTCTGGTGCTTATCACTCTCATAGTGAAGAAGTGTTTTCTGATTTTCAGACATAGTCTCCTGTGTATCAGTTTGTGCCCACTGTCTCTCATCCTATCACTGGGCACATCTGAAAAGAGCATGGCTTCGCCTTCTTTACACCTTCTGGGTATTTACGCATTGGTAAGATACCCCTGAGCTTGCTCTTCTTCATGCTGAACAGTTCCAGTTCTCCTAGCCTTTCCTCATAGGAGAGATACTTGTCAGCCAGTAAAATGCCCCATGTCCAAGAAGGGTGCCCAAACAAAGTGACCTTGTACTGTCCTGTTTAATGTATACTGTGGCATCAACATTTGACAATGCAGGACCATGATACTTGGACAATAGGAGAAACACTGCAATTCTGGTGCAACCAATGCTGCCTTTGAGGAACCAAACCACAGAGATGTAAAAGTAAAATAAAAAAGAGCAATACTGTGTAAATTTGGAACAGCCCTTTCCACTGAGGGAGTTTGCTGAAGGTAAATGTTATTCTTTAGTCATCCGTACAGTCATTTTAAGGATTTGCTGGAGCCACACTGCATACTGATCTTCAGCTTGTTTCCACTGGAAATGGTAATGTGGCAGGAGTGTTTTCAATAGCCCAACAAGGGACAGGTAAGGAGGGAGAGTGTTCCAATAGAGCCAGGTTTCTCACAGCCCGTCGTAGTCCCGCTGATCACACTCAGCTCATTCAGACTACAGAGGTTTAAAGATCACAGCTAAGCACAAAAACCAAGGCTCACATCACTGCCTATGAACGAACCTTCACTGTATTTTACATTCAGTTCAACACAAAATCACAGAATATTCTGAGTTGGAAGGGACACACAAGGATCACCAAGTTCAACTCTTAAGTGAATGGCCCGTACGGGGGTCACACCCTCGACCTTGGTGTTATTAGAACGATGCTCTGACCGCCTGAGATCTCAAGGTCAACATAACCAATGCTGCATTTTAAAGCTATGTCAAAATCAATCCACAAAGATTTGTAAGTAATTAATCAATTTTTTTCCATTTACTGAATGAGGTGAGGAGGAATTTCATACAGGCTCTATTGTATATGTTCCAGTACTTGAACATTAATAAAAACAACCACAGGGGTTCCATACCTAAGGACCCAGGAAAGTGTTTTGTATTCATACGTTCCTTTTCACATAAAAAGGTAATATCTTTGATGGAATATTGTTAAATATTGCATGCAGGAGTTCTTAATGTTTAAAACCAGTAACTTATTTAGATTTCATTTTTATTTAAAGGCTTCTGATAATGTTAACAGTTGAAATAATGCAAACAAACCATCATCTTGGAGTCATTTGCCTTCCTGTGTTCCCATATAACCTCTAAGCAAGATACTCCACAAGGGACAAGTCATATGCAAATTTATTTTGCAGCTTGGGATTGTGCTAAATAATTACTAACAAAAATGTATTATTTAGCTCCAGGCTATCTCGCTGCATTAGAATTAAATGGCAACTATTTGCTCTTTCACTCATGGCAAGAGCTACTGGGCTGATGTCAGCATCATTTTGAATGCCATTATCACATTCTCTGGCTTTTTAGAAGGAGCAGGCAGATTTATTTACAACCCAGTGTCTCACATTTCTTTGAGCATGACACCATAGAAAATCTCCTTCTTATTCTATATTACCAGGAGTATATTAGTATTATTAAAAGGTATCCTTTTATAAAGAAGGTTGCTATAACATTCCCATGTCTATGGGAAAATTCATTACCACATACTGTTTGAGCACCAGTAGGCAACTGTGCTTATTTACTGTGAGGGTAGTGCCAGAAAGCAGAATACAGTTTTGAGTGTTTGCCAAAGAGCCATGTGACACATGCCCAGATCTGGTATTAAGGGTGGTGGGGGTTTTAATTCCTTAATTCCTTTTTTTTTTTTTTTTTTTCCAGAAATACCAATGAAGAGAGTCACAAGACACTACACAAGTCTGAATCCCAGCTGTTCCGCTCTTTGGACAGATACCAGAAGCATCAGCACTCTACACTCCCACTGACAGGCAGAATAGGCTAAAGAAATATGTGGACTGAACCACAGGATTGATTGTTTTTCATGGTTAGTGACACTGGAGTTAAAAGGTACGGACTTGCCACACTGCAGGCACTAACAAATCCCACTGGATATATCCCCTCTGTGTCTTTCCTTCCAAGGAGCAAGTGCTTGCAGCCTCAGCCATTTGGGCAGAATCTTTCCAGAATATCCTGCTCCATCTGAGTATTAGTGTCACAATGTGGACATAAATTACTAGTTTCTAGAGCTTAATTGAGCATATATAAAGACATGCACTCCCCTGTCTCTGTCTTAACTAGTGCCATCCTCTTTTCTGTGTCTTTGTTAGTGGTGATATTTATGATGGAAATATTGCACCAATGCATTCAAAACACATTGCAAACTAAATATTCATGAAGTGAAACAAATACTTCTAGAGAAATATCCTCTTATGGATTCATAGCAAAGGGGGATTTGTTTTCACTGCTTGGCAATATACTATTTCTGCAAGCAAAACAGCACTCAGCCTGTCCTTGACGCAGCCTTGGCTTCGCGGCAGTCGTTCTCCACTCTCTCCCTAGGTTTGTCTTGACACAGATTGAACTCAAAAACCCTTTGGCCTAACTCTGTCATAAAACTAAAGCATCCAAACTTTGTTCTAACATAAAATGTAATCCTTTTTGGACATTGAGGCAAAAAATAATCGAAGTTCATAAATCTGAGCAACATATTTAGCAAAGTCTTCCTCAGTCAGAGAGCAGAACAAGATTATTTTCCTTCTGAAATTCCATTAATAGCTTTGTAATGCATTTCTATCTCTGTCCTATTCAACTTAGGAGATTCAACTGACTCTGAATTAAAGAACAAAATAAAAATACTCCCAGACTTTTTGAATCTGAGTTCAAGGTTAAATTTAAGCTCACCTTTCTCTCTAGACACATACTACCAAAAAGTGGGAGAAAAAATTAGGGCTGTTCAGCGATCATCAAATATTAAAATGTGTCCTTGTATTTTGCATGGTCATTCCCTAGAGAAGGTCTGCAAGCTTTAACCTGAACTACTTCAGGCAGAGGCAGGTGAAGACTACCACTACTTCAGAACTGAAGTTCTTACCTTTTAAAATTATGGTTTTCCATCATCCACAGGCCAAACTCATACTGGCTTTTAGAGGATGGAATTCAAAAAGCAATAACCACAATATTTAGCATTCAGGTCCTAGGTTTTTTATTATTTTGATAAATATATGGTCAGCAAATGTTGGTTTTTTAGTCAAATACAAATTCAAAGCACATTTTCTGCTACACCTGATATTAAACCTACTTGAAGCAGATGGGAATACATCCACTTCCCTACTCATTAGATAAACAAAGGGAACACATTCACAGTTAGATATCACTGCCATCCTAATTATGCCTTCAGACTCCAACTAGAAACACCTTATTTTTACTTGGACCAGTATTCAGCCAGTTACCACTACAAATATTGCCAGGCAACAGACAAGTGAAGAGATGGAACCACCTAAGAGCTGAAGGCACAAAATTGTTTAAGTGGAAATTAAATATTGATTAAACAATAATTAAAATGCTACTTTATGTTTTTAGAGGTGTACCAAAGACCATTCAATGTAATAAAGCCCATTGAATTCTCTATTTTAACAAGTTCTCTGACAAAAGCACCGTTTGATCTCTTATGTCCTCAGTGGATGGCTCATCTGACTTTGGTTTCATTAATGTATACATTATAAATGTGGAGCATAAAGAAGGCCTAGCTTACTCCTTAGTTTATTTCCCTATATGGATTTAAACACAACCATTGCATCCTAGCAGATATCACTACAGATTTGTAACATGGAGAAAGCATTATTAATTAATAAAGCATCAGATAAGAAAATAACTCTAACTTCTAATATGTTTCAAGAGCCATTTCCTTTTGTTAATATAGTCCAGGCTCAGCAATGCACCTTGAACACAGCAAATAAGCAAACATAAATGAAACAACATATGTACAACAAAAGCAGAGGCAAAGCACTGTCCACTTCTCATCAGGAAAAAGACAAACATGAAGAGAAAACCACAACAAAGGAAGCAAGTTTTGACAACTTCATTAGGAGACAACATTTTACAATCAATGGGAAAAGGAAACACAAAATGGCCAGAAAAGGCTTCTCCCGTGAAGAAAAGAGAAACAGTCCCACAATATTTTACATGTCACCACCTTCTCGGAGACTCTTATCACGAAGCAAAATTAAACACTAACAATAAGATTTTTCTGCTGTCAGGACACATTAAAAAAAGAAAAATCCTACAAAAGGGAAATCCCACTGAAATCCCAAGAGTGAAAATGGAAATAATCAGCTGAGCAGTGAGGACGTTGCTTTCTCACTTTCACTCTTGACTAGGTAAAGCAGCTGGCACCAGGGACACCACTTCAAGTGTAATCTGTAACAGCAAGTCCTATGGCATCTGCTTCTGAGCTTTTTTCCCTCCCTGGTACTCCTGGAGAGTCTGCAGCTGCCTCGTACTTAACACTGCATTAGACTGGTAGTATCAAGCAGACCATCCTACCTCCCTCTCCTCGAAGATGCTTGTAACTTTAAGTCAAAAACCCTAAACGTGTCACATTTGATTTTCTTAAGTGATTAGTATATTACTAATCAAATTGAGAATCTGATTAGCAAATTTAATATCTGATTAGCTCCTTCTATGATGCAAAGAATTAGATATTAATCAAAGCTCATGAAGATAAGCACTACCATCCTTACACTCAAACCAAGCACCTGCAATTCAGAAGGAGGAAATAATGATTAATAAAACCAATGAATTGTAGTTCTTTGATTAGTTCCAGGCACTTTTTCCTCATCTAATCAAGATAATTATACAATAAATCTTTGAAAATATATGCTGCATTTAACAAAGCAGGCCTGGTACTTTTGTGCTCAATAAACACTCTTCCCTCACTGCTCCTCTCGCTCCCTAATATCCACTTTGGCAAGATGACCTACTACTACAAAACTCTATTCCAACAACTGCCAACTGCTTTACTGATATATTACTCATGACATGTACAAACACTGAGCTTGTTCCACAGATGACAGTTCATAGGGTTTCCAGTGGCTTACAATATGTATTAAAAAAAAAAAAGGAAAAAAAGGAAATGAAAAAGAAAACATAAAAGCATATATTGGTGTCAAGACAATTTCTTGGCAGAACTCAGCAAGAGAACAACTTTCAGCTGATTAGCTGTGCCCTCATAATTAAAGAGTCATCATAGTTACTGGGAGTTACTTCAAGCTAGTTTCCAAGTTAGATTTATAAAAAACAAACTTAAAATACATTCTGCCCAGACTGATCCCAATGCAAGGCTAGATTGGATATGCCTAATTGTTTTGAGTTGGGTTGGTTGGTTGTTTTTTTAATTTAAGCTTGAGTAATCGGTATCTGCCTGTATTAAATCTTCTTATTCCTGTAGTATCGCAACATTCTATTAATGTTATGATAACTATAAACAAAGAAATTTGGCTATTTGTTTCTTAAGTGCTTCCAAGTAAGCATAATCTAATAGTTTCCTGCTTGCCATATGCTTCTTACAAAAAAATTGTAGTTAACTTTAAGCATGCAATAAATTCTGAGGTATAAATTCTTACTCAGATGAGAATTAAAAATCTTAATTAGTTCTTCTTTGCCTACAGCAAATATATTTCAACCAGCTTTATAATCCACTGCATCAGCTACTGGATAAAACACATTAGCCATTGCCCAACTGATGTATCTCACCTGCCCAAGAGAGAGAAAGATTCCATTTACCTCCCCTTTAATGAGCTGAATTATCTAAGAAAACAAATGTTAGTCCTCAAAATTGCTTTCAGTTACCATCAGTATTAAAAACTGTGCCATTACACCATTTTGTTTTCCAGTTTTTCTCTATATTTTCTTTCCTTTTTCTGCTAGGAAAACCCTCACCCACTAAAATGTGATCACTCATAAATTTTCCCATGCTGTCATAAATGGATTTGTTTTTGAATGGCTCAATGCATTGCTGTGATAGGCTTCATAAAATACATCTTGAGTAGACTGTACTAAATTGAGTGGTACAGTTCTTTCCATCTTGAATAACAGCAACCAAAAAAAAATAACAAAAACAAACAAAACAAAACAAAACAAAAAAAAACCCCCACAGATTGACTAGAATATGTTCACCTGCTACAACAAAATCACCTTATTTGTATTCAACTGTGACAATAACATGAAAAATTGAACACAAACCTATTGACCTGCAAGTGATACAATATACAGGGTTGGGAATTGTGTCTCATATGCAATTTTATACATGAGGAAAATGAACAATTTTAGTCAAAATCACTTAAATTATCAGAACCGCAAACATCTATGCATTATTTTGGTGGTTTTCTGGGCACCAACTTATTTCATTTTGCTTTTGAAAGCAAAAAATAAAAAAAGGAGAGAGTGGGGGAAAAAAGGACACAGTGGCATCCAAATGGTGTCTGTCAGCCAAATACGTTACGTATGTGATATAAACCTCTATAACAAACTATACATAGCCTGAGCAGTGACTCAAGGAAAATAATCCACAATTTTCAGTACCAAATTAGAGAGGTCCTTACTACTATGACAGAATAAATGTCTCATCATCCACTAGTGAAGAACAAGAAGGCATACATGTAATTAATGTGTTTGTCATAAAAAATGCACTGTTACACAGACACAAATCTGGAATTCTTCAGATTTTCTTATGGTATTTAATAAAGCTGTAACAGCCTTCTCATTTGTGCCTTACAAAATTTGCCTGGATTAGTTTCACTCTTAAAACAAAATGCTGTTGAAGTGCTGCACATAACAATACTGAAGCAAACTGGAACAGTTGGCAAGATACTGCAACTCAAATTGACTGAACACATTAAAAAAGTTTATGGGAAGCAGCAAATGCAAGATTTCTCTGCTATCTTGTGCTATTACACAACCATCAAATAGAATTTCAGTATCTGCACTCATAAAACACAAGGACATCCTCACTTAGTGTAGCAGAGCAGAAAATATGTTGCACTCTCTAGGAAGGTCCACAGCAGGTTAGACACTTACTGATACTTCCCAAACACTTAATGTACTTGGCCTGGCTTTGATGCAGTGCTTCCCAAGTGTTCTGTTAAAAACTGTGAACTTCAGCATCCTTAAATCAGCTGTCCCTGCCGTGTAAACTAGGCCAGATGTGGTTTCAATTCAAAACTGAGTTCTTTTTTGCTGTTGAATGGACTTCAGCATATTATACAGACTGCACTCTATTGAGATAAAGGATGCTCAAGGAACACTGGATGACTGGTATCCCATTGGGTGTCAAGAAAACAAATTTCTCACCTCCGAAAGCTACTCCTTAGAGAAGATTTTAAATAAATACACTTTGAAATTATTTCACAGTTGTGCAAGTACCTTAACTCTCTGAACAGACTGAAAGACCAGAGAAGACTAAGAGAAAAGCCTTGGTAACCAACTGTGCTACATAAAGCTGGCTTTTGCTATGCTCTCTCCTGGTTTTTGGAGTTCAAACAATTACTACTGCACATTTAAAAGTCTTTGAGGGGCCTTGGTTTATGTTATTTTAAGCTACCGTAAGAACGTTTCAAATAGGGCACTAGAAGACAATTAGCATGCCTTCTGAAAGCAATTTTAATTTTGTGAAGCTTCTGCCTGGTAGATTTGAACATCACCTTTTTTAGATAAGGCAATTTTTCCCCCACTCCCTCCTTGCCAATGGAAAGAGCAACACACTGTGGGGGGAAGCTGCATCTCCTACTGCCTCATTTCACTCCCTTAATAAGCAAAATTGTTAAACTTAGAGCAGTTACAGCCAGTCTGGATACCTGCTGGAACTTACAGGAACTTACGAGCCCCAGAGTACATTTCTGCTGGGCCACACAACTTCAAATCATCTCAAATATTTAGTGGAGAGTTGCAGGTGATATAAAGGGAAAAACAAAAACAAACACACACACACACACACACACAAAAAAAACCAAACCAAAAAAAAACCCCACAATCAATGAACTAAACAAAAAAAACACACTCAACCCAACCCAAAAAAAACCCCAAAGCTTGTTAAATCATCAAAACCATCGAATTTCAGCTACACCAAGAGAACTGAAATATCAGAACTGAAATATCCAATTATAAAAAAAAAAAAAAATTGTTTTATTTTTAATTGCTTTAACAAGGAAATTCAATCCTGGATAGAAGAGAGAGATCTAATTGGAGTGTCCACTGAATGAAAGGTTGCAGACTGATGTCAGTTACAGTCTGCTCTTACTGCTGTGACTGCCAGGACCCCAAGTACATCTGCATAGGCAGCAATCTCCCTGAACAGCCTCATTTGGGATCCCACTTACCCTCCACAAACACTCCTTCCCCAGAATGAAGATAAGCCTTGAAAATAAGGCTCTCAAATACAAAGGAAGGCCTAAGAAAAAATGTAAGCTCTTCCACAGTTTCTGCAATCATGAAACCAAATCATGAAACCAAAGATTAAAGAAGCCTTTGTTTAGACAAAAAGAAAACATATATAGAAAACAGTAATGCTTTTTCATTCTTCATTATCTGTGGAAGCAAAGAATTTTCAAGAAAAAGTATTTCTTATAAAGCATATAGTGCAATGTATAAATTTACATTCATTCAAATGTTAGCACTTTTTTTGCATACATCTACAAATTATCTTTTCCTTTAGGTACAAATACACACAGGTATTTGTATCAGGATTTTGCTGTATCAGGATTCCAAATGCATACTCTATTTAATACTAAAGAATCATATTTGTGCATCAAGATCACTGCAAAAAACCTAGGTAATTTGCAAACTTATACATTTACCGTGTATTAGAATATCATAAAACCCCCTGATTGAAAGTGACACTTTATACCAGGAAAAATATAGTGATTGTCCAGTATTTGAAACAGATGTTCTAAATAGCTCTGGCTTGCTTTTCATCCCACCCCAACCAACAACATGCCTATGTGTTGAGGCAGAGAGAAAAGAGAATGCTCCTAAAATGCAGTTTTATTCCCTACCAGAAGGGCTCATTATTAATGATGCATAAATGTTTCCAGAAAAAAATCTTAAAAGCTTGGAGGCCATATGTTATCATCACAACTACACTACAGAACAGAAATATGGTTTTATTTGTGTGTTTACAGGAGTAGCAGCCAAGTCCACACCTAATTAAGATTTCATTAGTATTTCCTCATTCTGAAAATCTGTCTAAGCCTCTATCTCTTAAGCCTCCCAACAGAAGTTACAGTAGTACTTCTTTATGACCATATATCCCTGTTTATCACCAGCATAATTATAAATATATGTAGCTACTATTTTCTGGCGCTGGAAAAAACTTCAGATTATGTCTCAAGTGTCACTCAGCTTGAAACTATAATGCTCATGACAGAGAAAGCTCAAATAGTCTCTTCATGTGATTACCCCCTGTCTGTCACCCAGTGAAGTAATAATTCATTCCAAAGTCCAGTGGAAAGACAGTAAGTAAGAGGAAAGGTTTAAGTGACTTCACTGGGAGAATAAGTTCTGGTTATCCCTTGTTCAACTTTCAGGTTTGAATATGACCATTTATTAATGAGCTTGAACAGTTCTAAGAGAAAAGGAAAACATCGAATTGGGCACTAATTAAATCAACAGTATCTGCCTAAAAATAAACAATGAAGACCCCCAGTTCATTTTATTGTAATCAATTAATTTAAACTAAAACCAAACCAAACAATCAAACAACTTACTCACTCTCAAAAAAAAACCAAAAACAAAACAACAAACAAACAAACAAAACCCCACTACAATAAAGCTACAATAGATATCAGTCTGTCCACTCCAGGGAACTGGAACTGCCATGCATTATGAAAATTCTGACTCCATCACGAGTTCTGCAGTATTTCATATTCACTTAAAATCTATTTTTCATCATGCTTTCTAAAGATCACTGAAATCTGCAGCTCTTGGGTAAATTAAAGATTCTCACATCACCCGAGCAGGATTGCAAGGGCAGCTTTGTTCACAGAACTTGAAGTTTGAATTGAAGAGTGAAGACCTCATCTTGTATTACCAAATCAAATGGTTAAGTTTTATTGTTTATCTGTTTCAAGTTAATAAATAAAATGAAGTCTACTAAGATATTATAAATTTTAAAAAGTAAGGAAGGAAAGATACGATTATTTCCTTCTTTCCCGAGTCACTGTCATGTCCAAATGTCACTGACAGATTCATGCAATCTGACAAGCAACAGTACCACCAAAACTTTCTGGTGGAGTAAGCTCTCACACACTAACAGACACCAAGTAGCAGGGGACGTCCATGTGCCCACTGGCAGCAGCACACACAGAGATGTCATCCAGAAGAGAAAGCCTACAGGCCACAGCAGCATGAATAACTATGTGACAGCCTCAGTGAGCTGCAACTTCCCAAAGATTTCAGCTAGCACCAGCTGCAGCCTCACTATCCTGCAGCAGGCTGCCAGTAAAGCCAGTCTGAGATGAGAGACAGAATAAGAACAAACCACAGAAAATAAAGGAGAACAGATTCTGAACTCTTTGTATATAAAAATAAAATTGGGGGAAATGTTCACTGTTCCAAGAGAAAATGAATAAATATAATAATTATAATAATAAATAATAATAATTTATGATAAATGAAAAAACCTCAGGCAAACCTCTTTCACCATTTGAAATATCATGGGATGTGATGGTATCAGAGTAGTGCTCTGCCAAGAGAAAATAAACAGTGTGAGAAGTTCACATCACACACTCGCAATGGGCAATATGCCAGAGGGACAACACTGTATGTAAACATTTGGTCCAAAATTACCTACAGCAGAAATCTGGCATATATGCAATGAACAAAATCCGTGCTCACAAATGAGTAATGAAAGCAAAAATTTGTGCAGCCCAAAAAATGCTTGGCCTTTAACCCAAAGTTTCATGGGCCTTCACATTGTCCCAATGGACCAGGTTATCTTCACTTTGCTAAACAATTGCCAAGAAATGCACATGCATTGGATCTTTGAGTGCTTCCTTCAGCACTGCAGAGCTCACAGTTCCAAAACACCCATGACCAACAGCCCAGTTTACCATGAAATGCTTTTATGTAGGGTGTGGAATACTAATAAATTTAACCCCAGTTATGTTTAACAGAGACACTGTCATTGCCCTTTCCAGTGCATTTCCTGACTCAAAGATAGTTCATCTTGCTTGACCTTCCTGGGGGAGGTGAATAAATAACAAACAAAAACAGATGGACAATTTTAAAGAATCACATGCTGTACTGCCTATGGACACTGTATCTCTAGCACAATCATTTTCTAGATCATTTACTCCAAATGTTAACACTAGTAATAGGCGACCTATATCATTCACTTTTTGCTTCAATGAAAGAGTAAATATGAGACCATAAGATTTGAAACCCTGCCTTCCAAGGATTTCTATAAAATAAGAGTAATTCAAACTGTAATACCTATTACACTGGCAAATAAGAAAAGTGGGTAAAACAACCATTTTTGTGACAAGATTCTTCTGTCTTAAATCAGATATGAAACAAAAAACCAACAGTTTTTCAAAAGAAATACACAAAACCAAAATAATACATTACTGTAAATCAGAGAAAAAATATGCTGAACAGACAATGTAAATAAACCTATATTGAATCGTAGAGTCACAAGAAATAGAATATTTGGTCTTGCATTCTGTCTCTTTCCAAATACAATACCTCTGGAGAATAAAATCTCTACAGTTTCTAAAAGTTTACCAGCTAAGCATATACACAAATTTATCAGTTAAATCTTTTCTACCTCTTACCAAGACAGAAGAAAATTTGCAGCTGTCTCTAAATTGTACAGATTTCTGTTTGTGACTAAATTTGCAGTTCAAATTTTACCGTTAATCAAGTCCATACTATGTACAAATTGCACAAGGCATACAGAGATACGATGTGGGTTTGGAGGTCAAAACATTTAATTTCTATACTTGAAAACTTCACGAACCTAGAAGTATACAAAACAATTTCAAAATTATATGTAGCTCAGATATAATGTTTAGAAAAGATATAATAGTTTTATGGCACTTATGTGCTAAAAATACTTAAAATTGCTATGACCTCTTACTATTACTATATGAGTGAACTTGCATTAGTAAGAAAGCAAGTCTAGAAATTGAATAATTTATAACTAAAATATCTCAAATCTTTGCAATATTTCCAAAAGTACACCATCTCTAGTTTGATTAAGTGCTTGGCTGTCTTTCCTTCTGTGGTGGCACTTACCTACCACATCTTTACTTTTGGTTTTGTTATTACAAGAAAGTGCATTCCAACAATAACCAGGAAAATGGGCACATTTTTTCCAGAAGAACACACAGCTTAAACGCACGGCATTCGCAAACAGATGTTAATGCACAGTATAGAAATTTCAATAACCAGTTGTAGTAAATTTCAACCCATTTATTTTAGTATAGTTTTTCTTTCCCTTTCAAAATAAATTTATCCAAGTTTTAATCTCCTCAAGTGTCTTCTTGAGACTCCGGGAAAAATATCATATGCAGGGAAAAGTGAACAGGTCTCTCTTTGAAACCTGTGAAAACAGAGCTGTAATTCATTTAACTGAGTTTAGAAACTCGACATACCCCAGACTACTGCATTAGAAAAAATTCTTTCTGCCACAATAATTACAAAATATATTATGAATTCTGTAAAAGCTCTCTGAACTATATTTTAATATTAGTGTCAAAAGTTTGGATTTTTTGTTTTTGTTTTGGTTTGGTTTTTAAGAGAGAGAAAAAACAAGAACTACCACATTTAAATGTCAGACCAAGAAGAGGTTAGTTAAAACACTCCAGTACAGAAACTCAAATGCAATTCAGTTTTGAAAAGAAGGCAAAAGTCTCAAAAGATTAATAATGGGAGGTTAAGTGCAGCATTTTTCATTCAAAATTGTATGTCAGCAGCTACATAAAGCAAACAATATTGTTATGTGAAATCCACTGTAATAGAGTATTAAAGTCAGACACAAAGTGCAACTAATTCAGGCACTAAAATTGTTATTTTAATGACATTTTATTCTGCATACAGATTACCAAATACCAGCATCCTAATCCTAAATACCTAAAAGTAATTAGTTCCGTAGTCCCCTCTTTCCTATACTTAAATTTACTCATCTGAACTATATCTTAGAAATCAGCAGGCCTTCCCCGCATTTTGGTTTTGGCAAGACATCAGGTCCTGACTGTATTCTGGAGATCTGGGCATAAACCCTGATGCAGAATTAGTCATTTCTGAAGGGAAAAAGTGGAACAGAAACTAGATGAATTTTGACAGGGTTAAAGTTTTGTTTTTCTTCCCATATCTTGTTCCTGTTTTCCTTTAACAGAATAAGCAGTAAAAGAACATCACTATCTATTGCTTGTGTCTGTTTTCCTCTACCGCAGAAGAAGCCTAGTGGGCTACTTTGACCCACATGCAGAAGTTTTAACTGCATCAGGAGTGGATGAAATCAATCGCTCCCCAAATCATCTGTCTTTACAACCTTCAAAAAACTTTACAACCTCCAACTACTGACCAGGCAAAACGAGGACAAGAAATAAGAGTGTGTTAAGAACAGCTGAAGTAGCATTTGCAGAGATAGTATCTTCTTTCTTACATCAGCAGATCAAGGAGGAAACAAAAGCTTTTTGACACTCAAAGACTTTAACGGACTTGAAAAACTAGGGCAAACATCAAGCTAAGTACAAAATTGAAAACACTCTGGCTTTGTTCCAGAACAATTAAGACAAATTTTAGAAAAGGGGAGCTAGACATATATAGAGCAGAAAAAAGTTTTGGCAGGGCTAGAAGCAATAACACATAACAAGTTTCCCAAGCATGAGGAATAAATACTTAGCACCTAGAAAACAGTTGAGAGTTAGGAGGTGTTACTCAGGTAAAATAATATTCTGCCATAACACCAATGTCTCCATTGCACTTAGTATCTAATGACATTTTACTTTTAGCACTGATGTTCATTTTTAAAGGGTTTTTTGCAGTTTCTCTTAAAAGCCAAGACTATGAAACCAGAGAGCTGGGGGTTTTTTCTTGAGGAAAATGTTCCTCTTCTCAGTTATTTTGTCCATTGCTCATTGCATGTGTAAGTTTATCCTCGTGTATATAGATTTTGCCTACTCCAATAGCACTCAATGCACTGGATAAAGCATAACATCTGTTGAAATTTGCACGTAGAGGATTGTCAAAAGAGTCCATGCAAGACCTAAGATAGAGAGACATCTTATGATTGTTAGTCCAAAGTAAGTTTTCATCTTAGGATAAGTTTGCAGATGTTAGGGTACAGGAAGAACAGTTAGGAAACTAACAGTTTTTGCAGATGTTAGGGAACAGATGAAAAATTTCTTTGAAGAAATTATCTATCTTAGCTGAAGACGAAGTAGCCTGTATATTGTGTGTGCAATATAGCATATAGCAATATCACAGAATCACAAAAAAAATTGCATTGGAAGGGACCTTAAAGATCATCTAGATCTCCATATCTGGGGAAAGAAAAAAAAATAACAAATAGAAACCAACTACTAGGAAGTTGCTTCTTCCTAGTAACTGGAGTACATATACTCTTTATGCTCCTCTTTTGAAGAAAGAGCCTTTGTTTGCTGAGGGCAATCCTTAGATTGGTGAGGTGTTATGCCTCCTCAGATCACACAGAGATAACTTTGAGAGCCTTAGCTTTCTAATGGCTTTAATATGTGTACTAAAATAAATCAGAAAATGCTACTGATACCAAAGACCTCAAAGCTAAATCCAAAAGGTGTCACTGCATTCTGTGGAAATTTTGCTACATGCAGCCAGATCAAGTTTGATAGCATGTCATATAAAATCAACTAGCTAAGTGGCAATTGCCATCTATTCCTATATATCACTGGATGTCAAGTATTCATCACGGACAACAAAAGTATTCTGAGTTTGTATTTTTTCTCCCTCTATATAGGAATCATAATTTCATTAACACTTAGCTCAGAAATATAGTATTACCATAGCCAGCAATTTAGAAACAGTAGTAAAAGAGCAAAAAGAGTTATTTTACATTTCTTTAATATTATCATTTAGGTTTCTGCTCTTTTCAATTAGTGCCATAATGTCCTTTGATTCAATTAATGTAAAAAAATGACAAATATGAGAGATATTTATCTTTTTAAAATATCATTTTAGGATATATACTATTTCAATAATAGATATGAGTGTTTTGGCAATTATTTGTAATTATTTTCATGAAGATCACAGAACCACAGAATGGGTCAGGTTGGAAGGGACCACAGTGGGTCATCTGGTCTAACCTCCATCCTCAAGCAGGGTCATCCTAGAGCACATTGCACAGGATTGTGCCCAGACAGTTCTCAAATATCTCCAGCGAGGGAGACTCCACAACCTCTCTAGGTAATCTGTTCCAGTGCTCCATCACTCTCACAACAAAGAAGTTCTTCCTTATGCTGAAGTAAAATTTTCTGTGTTTCAGTTTCTGTCTGCTCAGCACCATCAAGGAGAGCCTGGCTTCATCCTCTTGACATTCTCCCTTCAGACACTTACACACATTGATGAGGTTCCCTCTCAGTCTTCTCCAGTTTAAACAGGCCCACCTGCCTCAGCCTGAGGTAGTAAGAGAAATGTTTCAGTCCCCTAAACATTATAGCCCTCCACTGAACCTGCTCCAGGAACTCCGTGTCTCTCTTGTACTGAGGAGCCCAGAACTGGACACAGCACTCCAGACGTGGCCTCATTAGAGCTAAGTAGAGGGACAGGATCACATTCCTCACCGTGCTGGCAATGCTCTTCCTTATGCACCCCAGGATACCATTGGTATTTTTGGCCACAAGGGTTCACTGCTGGCTCATGGACAGTTTGTTGTCCCCCAGGAACCCCAGGTCCTTCTCAACCCAGCAGGCTGGCCCCCAGCCTGTACTGGTGCATGGAATTATTCTTCTCCAGGTGCAGGACCCTGCATTTGCCTTTGTTGAATTTCAAAAGGTTTTACTCTGCCCATCTCTCCAGCCTGTCGACATCCTTCCAAAGGGCTGCACAGCACTCTGGTGTATGGGCCACTCCCAGTTTTGTGTCATCAGCAAGCTTCCTCAGGAGGTACTCCACTCCTTCATCCAAGTCATTGGTAACAATATTAGACCCAGTACTGAACCCTGGGGAACACCACTAGTGACAACTAAACCCTGATTATGACCCTCTGAGATCTGCCATTCAGCCAGTTTTTAATGCACCTCACTGTCCACTCATCCAGTGTGCTCTTCCTGAGTTTGCCTTTAAGGATATCATGGGAAGCAAGTGTCAAAAGTCTTGCTGATGTCCAGGTAGAAAACATCCACGCTTGCCCATCATATAGCCAGAGAGCTGTCCATTGTAGAAGGCAATCAGATCGGTTAAGCATGATTTCCCTCTGGGGAATCCATGTTGACAACTCATAAGCACCTTCTTGTCTTCCACATACTTAGGGATCACTTCCAGCATGAGCCATTCCATCCCTTCTCCAAGGATGGAAGGGAGGCCTGTAGTTCCCTGGGTTCTCCCTCTTGCACTTTTTGAAGACTGGAGTGACATTTGCTTTCTTCCAGTCCTCCAGCAACTTTCCTGACTGCCATGACCTTTCTAAGTGATTGAGAGTGGCTAGCAATGATGTCCATGTCCACCAGTTCCCACCAGTGCCCATGGACTTCTGGATGTCAGGTTTTACCCTACTATTTCAGTCCTGAGAAACTCTTGGGATAACACATGCAGCTAACCTCCTAACCTCATCAGAACAAATGTCTTGCCAAGTCACAGATCCTCCAAAAACACTTAAATACTATGCAATATTCAACATCACACATATATATCACATCCAAAATAATACTCAACAACACTAGAAATGAGTTACAAGGCAGAAAAAAAAATAACATCTAAAGTCCTCACAGAATTCAGAATAAGGTTGCACACTCCCCTCCACAAGAAGTCTAAATTCAGAATTTCATTGTTTCAATTTTTTGACTAAATAAACTTTTCTCATATTTCTCAAATCAAAAAACATTGTGGCATTTATTGCATGAAAGATATAAACAGACAGGTTGTGCACCTACGATCTTTCTGTAGAATTGCATGCCTAACAGCCTCTTCTTTTGACTGACAGTTCTGATAGACTCAGCTGAAGGCTGATTTTAATGAAATGCCATTTTCCAGGGTGAGACCATTGTGCTAGAATTATTTTTGTCCTAATCTTAATTTTCAGCACAAAAAGGTTTCTCCTTTTCTTCTCCATACTCAATATAATTTTAAACTGAAATAGCAAACTCTTTTACACAAATTGGTCTAGTGACTTTCAGTCAGTTTTGCAAAAGATATTTTCTTCAGCTTATGTAAAGCCAGAGTGACAGATCATTTTGAATAAAATAGGCCTTGGACAATTTCTATAATGAACTGTTCTGTTCAAATGAATAGGATATGTTGGTCAGAAGACCTGCTGTCTAGAAGAATTCAACTTGGTACGTGGGATCCAAACAGACATTCAAATTCCAACAAATCCCAGTTTTCCTCTTTTAAGTGAAGATAAGTTTCAGAAGATGACTGACTAGAAAACAAACTATAAAAGCATTTCAAAAGTGCATGAAGCGTTAACCAAGAGGCATTCCACTTCTGAGCTGTCAAACAGCAACTTGAACCAACACTACTGAGCTCACATAGACACGTTAAAAAGCCCATCATCAGCTGGTTGAGTCTTGAGCTCTTTAGATGACACAGTTGTGACACACTTCCGTAGAGACTGAAGCGGGAAAAAAAACGAATGAGCCATGTATCCTGAGTCAGCAAATTGGACACATACCCTCGCTGAAATCCCAGGTTACAGAGACTGGGAGATGACTGTCAGCTACCAGGGGTGTGAGAGCACACACAAGAGAGCACCTGAGCCAGCACCTAGGCTTTCTGTTGCCTCAGCTCACTGAAAAATTCTTTCATCCCCATGAGCTAAATGACTGTTTCAGCAATATGGCAAATAATATATTAAAATGCAGCGAAGGAAGAATAAGGGCATGAAGTATGTTGAGGCTTAAGGTAACTGAGCATTCTGCTTACTTCTCAGAAGTAATCTTAAAGGAGTCCATGAGGAAACACAACTGTCATATTCTTTAAGGTGAAAGACAACTCTAATGTTAATGAAACACCAGGACTAAGACACTCAACTAAGATTTAAGAACCAATTCCTCAGCAAGTCCTGTTTCTTTATCTGCTGTTCATCAAACAGCCCTTCCTTGAAGTTAACCAATTCCTCCAAACCTTTACAAAATGCAGTGCTGCACCTTCAAGTCTGTCTGTGCACTGCCTTTTGCAGAGTAAAATTTTAAGACTGGAAAAATCTGCACCACAACTCCACATTGAGCATTAAGGCTGGGATTCAGTAGCAGAGGGTTGCAGTGGTGTCCTGTGTGGAAGGTCCTGAGATGGTCACAGATGTCTCTGAAACAAGCATAAACAGCCCATCACCTCCAAAACCCTCAGGCAGGTTTAAAAGAGGTTTGAGTGCCTGTGCCAGACACAAGAGGTGGGACAAGCGGCACTGGAAATGTGGCTGGGAACACACTGTGGGAGGAGGTGTTCCATGCTAAATGCAGGCACCCTGAGGGACTGCAACCACGGGTGACTCATGCTGAGGCAGTAACACCACCAAGGGACTGCATCTGTGAGGAACCCATGCCAGGGCACGGGCACTCACAAGGGAACTTTAGCCTGTTGGATGCCACTCTAGAGCAGGACATTAAGAAAGAGAATGGCAGGAAAAACAGTAAAATGAAGAACAAAAATATACCATTGTGGCACATGACACCACCTCCCACACTTCTGCTCCCCAAAGGAGGTGAGGAACAGTACATTTAATCTGAAGTGAAAGGACGGGAAGCCAAGACTAGGGAGGGGTTACAATAGGTGTTTCAGTTAAGCTGAGCCTGGGGAAGGAAAGCAGTGACTTTTTTAACTGTTTATGTTCTTCTTTTGCTTCCCCCTTAAGACCCAGATCCATAATCAGAAGTTTCTTCTAATTGGTAAAAAATTAAATTCAACGAATATTCCCAAGTCAAGACTGTTTTGCTCATAATAAACCACAACACCAAAGTGACACAGATTATTTCTTTAGATTTGATACTAGGTATAAAAATAATAGGCCTTAGGACTTTTGTCTTAGTACTTGTACAAACCATCATTGGTATAATTATGGCAGTAGTGTATTCAATATCTTGGGTAAATACAAACAATTGCAGTAACATCCCATTAGGTTATCATCCAACATATGTCTGAGCTAAATAGAGTTGAAAATTCATCAAAACAGACTTCTCCGGACGGACCAGAATTAAGTCCGTATCGTTACCCTGCTTGGGAAGCACTGACATTGTAATTACTTCAAGCCCCCATCTGGCACAAATCACAACATGATTTCTTTTCTGATGGTCTCAGACATTAACTTTGTTTTCCTCTCAGTTAGACTGTCATGAACATGTTAATCATGTAATTTACAGCAGGAAAACATACAACAGTGATTTCTCCCTCGTGATCGTGAAAAGCCCTGGCAACTACTAATGACAGGAGATTTACTTTATGTCTACAATCACATTTTAATTGTGAGCAAACTGAACCTGTAATTCTTTGGTTTCTCTTCAACAACTTCACTCTACCTCATAGGTGTTCCATATTTACTGGTAACAACTGGCACACTCCTTCATAGACATCAAATCCTGATTGAATTTAGTCCAAATTGTTGAAGTTCTTAGTTCTCTAAAATAGGTCAAACAGTGTAAAATAGTGTAGTGCATTCTTATTATTAGTGTAGTGCTTTTTTTTATTTAGTATAGTGCCTTTTATTTTTTCAAGTTTTTCCACAGGGATATTATTATAGTCTTTAACGTTATTATTTTGAAGGACTGTGGGAAAAGAAAAAAAATTTAAAAGCAAGTAATTCTTGAATTATGGACTCTGTAAAGAAAACATTTTCTCTTGAATTCAAAATTTTATCTAGGTTTAACTCAAAGGTGTTAGCTTTCTGACAACTTATGACAGTAAACCTATACACTATTTTTTCTAAAAAGCAGACAGAAAATTATCACATGTTCATTTAAAATTTAGAAGGATAATTTTACTTAAAAAGTCACATAAATTCATATGTGTCTCAGAGGCATTGCAAAATATCCAAAAGCAGTAGAAGTTAAATAATTTATGCTAAGACATTTAGTGACATGGATTATACATCAAATATTTGTAAAAGACTTTGTTTTTTCTTACAACACAGACTTCTTCAAAACCAGCAGACTACTACATACACCAGCTTTTCAATGTCCATCCCAATGCTGACCATCATTAAGATGTAAATTAGTTTCTGCTCCTCACTGTTGCGCAGTTGCATTGTGTTTCATGACCTAGAAAATGGTTATGAGAACAACAAGGAACTCTACAGGAGGTAAAAATCAAAAAGTGTATTTTCCAAATTTTTGCAAACAAACTTCATCAGTCATCAACAGTTTGAGGTTTGATAAACTAGAAAGGGTTTGTTGGCCAAATTAACATCCTAGATCTTTGATCATACATGGCAACACAACTTAAAAACAAACCTTCCTAGAGAAAATGCCTTTATTTGAAATACTCCATCAACATGAGAGCTGTTCCTTAACTTTGTGCTTAATGTAGTCAATGTCATCTGAAAATTCACTATTTCATTTCCTGTTGATACGCAGTTAACTAGTTTTGTTCTGATACACCAAGTTCCATATAGCCACTTGAGATTTCCAGATTTGCTTGAACACTAACAGCTTTCATTAGCCTGCTCCATGGAACTTCTGAGGTCAACAACAGAAATGAGGTCTTGGTCTTCCCCAAGGCATTCACGGCCTGGCTAAATAGCATGTATTAACATGATGGAAGAGAGCAGTGAGGTCACTTGGGCCAGGCTTTTTCGAAACTCAGCTCCACTTACTCCTATGAAAGAGAATTAGTTACTTGTAAGGCTGTACAAAAACTAAAGGTGACAAGGCTGGATGCATGCAAGCAACAGCTGTTTCTGTCATACCTGTTTGCTGTGTTTTGCTTTAATCTGTGTATTTATGTCTGAGATCCCCTTTAATGGACTGGGCGGGGGGGCAAAGATAAAGAGATTTTGTTGACACTACAAACAATGAAAGAGGGTGTTTCTAAAAAGTAGTCCAAATGGCAGGTGAATCTGGGTCAGAGCTGTATCATATGTTCCCAGCCAGAATCTAGAGCGTAGAAGGCAGGAAAAAGTATTCCTTACTGTAAGTAAGAAAATTAATGCACTGTCTTTTCATAAACAAATTAGTAGGAATTGATGTCATTAGGAGGAGGCTGCATTTCAGAGACATACCTTCACCATGTTTTTAACAATAAAAATAGTTATTAATTGAATATAAACAACAAAACACAAAATTACAATAGAGCTATAGCCAAACATGCTTGAATTTCTAACTGTTCATATGTTAGTGTCAATAGGTTATAAATCACAAAGGTCAAGTCTCCCTTTCCTAGGTGGTAAAATGCTGCAGTATCACAAATGTCATACTTCAGTGGTCTCTATTTGGCCTTCTGTCCTCATTACAGCCTACAGTGCTTAGTTTTCTAGGAATGTTCATCATCATTACAGTCTCCTGAAGAGTTATTTCTGTGTTTGCCCAAATGTCCTTCCTGCACAACCCTTCCTTCTCAAGGTACTTCCCTCAGCTAATGCACTTTCTTGACCTTCTCCTGGAATTTACTTTAGAAATCAAAACCACATCTTCTTTACCCTTTTTCACTTCTTAGAGATTTCTCAGATCCTTGGCAGCTATTTAAGACTTTTCTCCTTAATGGCTGTTCTATCATGAACTCTCTAAAGACACTCTACGCAAAATTATTTTTTCAATTCAAGTCTTCATACCAGTATCAATAAATGGTCCATGTATTTATCCTCCCTTTTGGTATCAGATGACATTCCTATCTCATCTTAGGAGTACCTGGGTGGTCATAAAGCATTTTCATACAGAGCCCTGGTACAATAACTGACATGCTCTGGATAGGAAGAGCGGGTAATAGTGTGTCCGTAATATAAAACACAACTCCACAGACAATCAGCACATTGCCCTGAGGCATGCCTTCAAAAGACTTGAACTGCAAAGGAGTGAAAAAGGTGATAAGGCAATGGGAAAAGGAAAACATGGCATAAACACTGCCTAGTGCCATTGCCATTGCTACAGGGTAGTGATTTGTTGCCTGCTGTTGTGCATCTGAAGCAGTACAAGTGAGTCTAACTGTGACTATTTTCAGTTTTGTTCCCACCAGCTCCAAACTTCGTAAATTATCTCAGCTGATGTGGGCTGATGCTGGCTGGATGCCAGATACCCACCAAAGCTACTCTGTTACTCCCCTCCTCAGCTGGACATGGGAGAAAAAGTAGGTCAAAAGGATTGTGGGTTGAGACAAGAACAGCGAGAAATCACTCAATTACTGTCACGGTCAAAACACTCATCTGAGGGAAATTACCTAATTTATTACCAATCTGATCAGAGTAGGATAAAGAGAAATAAACCAAGTCTTAAAACACCTTCCCCCCAGCCTTCCCATCTTCCAAGGCTCAATTTCACCCCAGATTTTCTTTACCACAGGAGGATGGGGAATGGGGGCTGTGGTCGGTTCATCACATGCTCTCTCTGCTGCTCCTTCCTCCAGAGGAGATGACCTCTCACAATCTTCCCCTGCTCCAGCACAGGGTTCCTCCCATGAGAGACAGTCCTCCATTAACTTCTCCAACATGAGTCCTTCCCACAATCTGCAGTTCTTTACTAACTGCTTCAGAGTGGATCACAAGTCCTGCCAGCAAACCTGCTCCAGTGTGGGCTTCTCTCTCCATGGGTCCACAGGTCCTGCCAGGAACCTGCTCCAATGAGGGCTTCCTGTGCAGTCACAGCCAAACCCAGACCCTGTTCTGGTGTGAAGTCCACCACGGGCTGCAGGTGGATATCTTCTCCCCTGTGGACCTCCTCAGGCTGCAGAGGGACAGCCTGTCTCACCATAGTCTTCACCAAGGGATGCAGGGGAATCTCTTTTTTGATGCCTGGAGCATCTCCTCCTCCTCCTTCTTCCCTGACCTTGGTGTCTGCAGAGTTGTTTCTATCACGTATCACATCTCTCTTTGGCTGCTGTTGCCATTGCGCAGTAGGTTTTTTTCCCCTTGTTAAATCTGTTATTCCAGAGGCATCACTCCTGTCTCCGATTGACTTGGCCTTGGCCAGCGGCAGGTCCCTCTTGGAGCCAGCTGGAATTGGCTCTGATGGACATACGAGAAGATTCTAGCAGCTTCTCACAGAAGCCACCCCTGTAGTACTCCCGCTAACAAAACCTTGACACACAAACAAGTCCACATTATTGTTTCAGTCCTCCCCAGAAATCCTCAGTTTTTAATGCAAGTGCAGGGAACAAAATAATAGGGAACAAATTCTTAGTTTGTTCTCCTCTGCATATAGATACTACAGATGCCCATTCATCCTACTATCTTTACAGGAATGCCGTACAGTAGTGCCAGAAACTATGCATAACTGGCATGCCTGAGATCCTTACAGTGGCATATCTAGCATCAGGCAATGGAAAGATGCTTGACCTAAATCTTCCTTTAGGACACCATGAACTCAATGCATCTGAGACTAGATGTTTCAGGGAGCATGCTGCTTTCATCATACGAGCCTGCTTTTAGACTTGAGCTTGATCAAACACTTAGGCACCAAGGCAGGCTGTATTCTGACAGTCCTCCCACGACACTTTCTTTGCTTGCTCCCTTGCTTGCTTGTTTGTTTTGAAGTAGCCCTGGTCCTTTTCTGCATTTTTCCATTCATGCTTCCAGATATGACAAGAATTTTGTATTTCAGTGTTAACATTGCCAGGACACATTTCCTCACTTTGAAGAGAGTCTAGACCCCTGGACTACTATAGATATGAACTCAGAAGTAAAAAAGCGTGGCAATTCTAGAATTGTGTGTCTCCAGGTGCAATAATTTCACATGAATTACAACAGTAAGGGGGCAAACGTGGCTGCTTACCCGCATTGAAATAGTGGATGACATCAGGAGAAACAGAGGGCGCACAAAAAAACTAATTCAGGTATAAAGTTATCTTGTCCAGGTTAAGAGCAAAACTGCCTAAAATTGGAGAGTTATTCTGGATACAAACTTTCTACTCAAAGTAGGAACTTTGAGTTGGACTGTTTTGAAATAAAAAAAGCAAATGTAATAAATATATACATATATTAGGAGTCCAATGTGTATGAAACTGAAACACCTTACCCATGAGAAAAAATATTATTCAGGAAAAAAAACCTGTTCTTCAAAGAAATCTAAGAAAATTTAGTTCCTTCAGTTAAAGATAAAGGTTCAAAAAAAGCTAAAAAATAGGGCATCTTCAAGTACATGCTGAATCATTCTGCAATTAAATATAGTCAGGGTCAAAAAGGAAATTCTCTGCGTGTTCATGTGTTGTATCTGCATCCTTTTTGACTGCCATATCTAAGAACATTAGGCAAGTGTCAGGCAGAAGCATATGTTTAATTTCCATCTATCTTCATAAATCCCTTTCTTTTAAATGCCTCCTATTACTCTGAGTGGTTGGTATATTTTGATCCTTCAAGCTTTTGACATTTTTTGCGGTCAATATATATGTGAAAAGATGTAATTACAGGGAGAACTGATAGCACTACATGTTAAGGCTGCCATCATTACATATCAGGAAAACCCCATTATCACCTTAGAACTTTGCCAAACTTTGACTGCAAAGACATTTCTCACTGTTTGATGTCTGCCACAGGTGGAATTTTTGGGGAAATATGGTTTTAGACTTTTTGGGAAAATTAGGCTAGGAAGACATATTGTTTGCCCACAAATCTGGAAAAGATTACTGGATGTGAAGGGCTTAGAAGACAGCGAGGGGGATAAGAAAATACAGGGGGGAACTGAAAGTGTTAATGAGCCTGGGACTACCTGGAGAAGGAAATTTTGTCAGGGAATCAGGAAAAGTAGAAATAAGAGGCTGAGACATAGGCATAAAATATTTGAATTAATTGCTTCCAGGTGTTGCCAGTTTTATGGTAGTGCTATAAACTGCAAGAGGCAATAAAGGGTCCAGTACCTCTAACCCACTGCAAGTCCCTATGCTGTACTACTATCTGGCTCTCAAGCAATGTGAGTAGTCACACACCTTCAGCTAGAGATCTGCCATTTTAAGCTTGAACATGGGTCTCTTAGGTAGCTCTGCTACCAATATTACTGTGCAGCAGCTTCCTGTATCTCTAAAGACTCTGCTAGCAAACAGTATTTACACCAGTGCCTGTTTTAGGGAATTTCCAGAAGTATCACGGCACAGCTAACATTGCTCTGTTTCCGCAAGTTTTAGAACCACTGACACCCTTGCGATTTCCTTTGATCTTCCTTTGGTTTCCCACAGGTGCTACCTTCCCTTTCATCCTTTGATTTAGACACAGGCACTGCCTGGCACGCCCCAAAGAATTGCTACAATCCAACATCACAATATTCTACTGCCTCTTCCCTGACTTTTCGTTTCCATGAAACAAGAACGTTACCAGCAACAATTTCAACACCTAAGAGTTCCCCTAGTGCCTGGTTCAATTTCCTCTGAAACATCCCAAATGCCAGGCTAATTCCAATGACAATCTAATTTAGTGATATCTTCTGATAGATACAAAAAGTTCTAGGTGCAGCCCAACCATCTCTGTATTGGAATCATATTTCTAGACTTACAAGGGAAAAAGAGAAAAAACCTAAAAAAATACCAAATCCACACACCTCCCTTTCAGCCTGGACTGATTAGTAGCTACATCTTTCATGAGAACTGGCAGTCACCATTCATTACCCACCCTATGTTAAATGATTTATTGAAAGGTGCAGGTCTTCTGTGGTTTTCTGTCCTCTTACAGATATTACTAAAATAAGTAGCTCATTTAGACATTCTAATAGCTAATCTAGTCATTTGAACTTTATGTGGCAAGTTTTCCTCAATGTAAACGCAAATCAGACAAATTCCAGAGACATGCAAACCTGCAACAGTTTCGCTGTATGAATTACGTATTTCACAAATCTTCTTGGAGACCTGTCAGTTTCCATAGGCACTGCATAAGTACAAGAAAACATTCAGTTCAAGACTCTCATTTTTTTCCTGGCTTTGATTAAAAGAAAACTAGAACAGTTTCTCTCTGCTGTTGTATTCTTTGATTAGGAAATTTGTCAAATACCTTTTTCAACTACTGAACTGGAATGATCATTATTGCTGACCACTGTATATTATACTACTCTTTGCTTTCTTTGACCAGTTAAATATTTCATCTTCTCCATATCTCTTAAATATTCTACACTCACCCTTGTGCCAGCTCAGTTGTAGAATGTTCTTTAAGTGGAAATGAAACCTTCTGTGTGAGGCTTTGCTGCCCTACTTCTACTGTTTTGTCTCCTTGTTAATCATACTCTTTGCTATTACCCTCCTTATCATGGCTGTAATAGTTCTTATTTCATCATTTAAAACTATTCCACACTTGTGAAATGAAATTGTTTACTCAAAAGCTATTGATGAGCAACTCTGAAAAGTGCCAACAATGTTCGAGCTCTATGCATACAGATTTGGCCATGTTACCTTTCCCCAGTACATGCATCTTTTTCTGCACTCAAAAACCTGCTAACTTACCTCAGTAAATTCCTTGGATACCTGTTCCTATTTCCCAAATGCAAACAGGCACTGTGCAGACATTGCCTGTACGCCCCTAATGTTTGTTATTAAATTCAGCTCTTCACTTATCCACAAATGCCACAAATCCACTTATAATTGGCTGAGTCAGGCAATGCTGTGACCCCTCTCATATGGAGTTGAGTACATTCTTTTCCATGAGAGGCACCCTATTCTTATACAACAATATTTATATATGGATATAACACACATGAAAAGCAAATTAAGGTCTACATCTTAGCAGCAGATTATATATATATATATATATATAATAAAAGAGTCTTTAATGTGCCAGATGGAAATTTGGATACACAGGTGGCAAGAACACAAAATCCTAAAGAGGAAAGGCAAGGGTTTAAGCAAGAAGAGAAACCATATTCAAATTCTTGATTTTGACAGTGAAACTCAGATTTAACCGAGGTTATGGGAACTGAATAAAGGGAGAAGAATTTCTGGAACAGTAAAGACATGGAAATTAGTGTATCATGGAAAGAAGAGTGAGAGAAAGAAAGAAAATATGGTGGTGTATTTAGAGTCTTTTTCCTCACAAGATTGGTAACAGAAAGATTTGTGCAGGCAGGCTACAACTGTATGCCAGGATTATAAATAAGAATATAAAAAGTAAAGGAGAGATACAACCAGATAAAATTATTTAAGGAAAAAAAATTTAATTACAATTAAACATGAGTAATTACATAGTTTGGACAAAATAGCTTTATTCCATAGGCACAGGTTACACAACATAACCTGGGTATGTGGTTCATTCTGTGTGTATCTCCAGCCTTCTATTCTGAATATTCTTACCATTAATTTGAGCTCTAAGATTATGCAGATGATGGCTTGAAAAGAAAAGAGAAAGGATTTTTCCATTTTGATGGGAAGCAAAATAGATGCAAACAAACCATGAACAGCCTTTGCTAAATCCAGGTATTAAACACATTTTCATTCACATAACTGTAAGGTTTTTGTTGACAGCATTAAAACCATTCAGGAATGGCTTTATTCAGGAATGAAAATTATTATCTATATGTCAAATATCTCTTATTTCAAACCTTATTGGAAAAATAGAATAATTAGTCAAGTTGACATAAAATTGATATCCAAAACATTAAGAAGTAATAAATCTTTTTCTGGTCTTTTCCAGAGGAAAAAAATATCCATTTCACTTGTAAACAGATGCACCTAAAAATGGCCTGAAACTGGGCAGCTTTATGCTTCAAAGTTATTCATACTTATCAAATAAAATTTTACCTCACTGAGAAGTAAGGAGAGAAACGACAATTCTGCTTTTATATAGACTTTCACATCAAGATATTTACTGCCACCCTATCGCTGTCAAATGTGATTATAAACCAGGGATCAGCAAGCAGGAGATTAAAGGCTCATCTGAGAAGATGGAACAAATGAAATTGATGAAAACTGTTCAGACTGTGTCAGCTTCACAGGAACAGCCATCCAGACAGAGGGGCTATTGGAATTACAGATATGAGTACTCTCAGTCTCTCTCTGGCTTTGAAATGTAAATGAAAACTGCTGGAATCATAAAACAGAAAGTGCTCACTTTTTTTAGAGTTACATATACTGTGGGAGTAACCTCACGTTAACTAGCTTCGTGGAGCACCGGATCAGTGATATATTAAATGGAGATCCTTGTTAATCCTTGGTTTTTCTCTGCTCTAACTGGAGAATTTTTTCTCCATAGCCACTATACGCATTCACTTTCTGTTTTGTAAGAAAAGGAAGTACTTATTGTGGTACAGTCTTGCAGACAGGTACTTAAGGTGCTACATGAGCACTAAGGTCATTTGAGTATTTGTCTAAGTGAAGCCACTTTAGAGGAGCCACAGCCAGCTACAAAATCTTAGAAATAGACGTCTCTGGCCAGCTACAAAAACTTAGATATGGAGGTCTATGTATATAATCTTTATTGGGTGGATGGTTGAAGGGTTAAAGAATAAGATTTTATTACTCAAAAAGAAAAAGGAGTGTGTGGGGTTTAAGCTGTGTTTCTCACTGATGCATAAGAGTTATCACAATGTGACTTGCCTTTGCCAATTACTTTTTACTGATTTTACAGTTTAGAACCCAAATGTTTTGAACATCAGAAGGTGCAAGTTGAAAATGGGTATCCTTCAGTGGTTTGATGCTTTCTGAAACTATGATCTTTTTTGACATGTGTAATTTTATTACAAAACAGGAAGTAGTCTCAACCTCTATAAGTAAACAATGTGACATGTTTGAAGTCTCCCCTTTCAAGAAGGATGCCACAAAGAGGAGGCAGACACACACACAGGCACTCCACACTGTACCTAATTCTAATTTGGGAGCTATGTGGGCCCCAATCCATGCCTGTTCCTTCATGCAGAAGAGCAGGTGCAAGCACATTCAGGGCACTGTCTCCCATAGCATGCAAGAATCTCACCCAGAAATGTGCTGGGTGTAGGAGTAGTGGATCATCAGGACAGAGCAAGTCTAATTTCATTCTCTGTGAACTGCAAATGCAATTTCTTTTGCTGCATCCTGGGAAAAGTACAGCAGCAAAACTATCCTCCCACGGTGGATTTACTAAAGTGATTTTTTAAAAATGAATGGAAAGAGAGAAAAGGAAACCCTATACAGAATAAAACTCCATTGCTTGTATATATTTTCAATTATACTGTCTAAAATGAAAGTTCCACTCTGACATTCTAAAATAATTTATTTTCTTTCAGCTATCAGTAAAGATTAAAAACAAAAAAAGTTCAGAGGGGTAGATGGTGTATCACTACACAGAAAGCCAGAGTAATCACTTTCCCTGTCCTCCCCATCCTCCCACATTTTCCTTTATGGGTTTTTCTGCTTTTACTGCCTACATTCTTCACCTGAAGTCAAACCCTCTGTTTACGGCATCACAGTGGTTGCTGTGGAGGTTATTACAATGTACAAAGCCAAAAGTGATGAGTTCAAATTTGGAACAAGCAGTAGTATCTCATGAAATGTGTCTAAAGGAATAGGAGATATTAAAGGGAAAAAAAAAAAGGACACGTATATTGCAAACAAGTTAATTAACTTCTTAAATGACTGTTTTCCATTAACTTTAATTACCACAACTGTTTTCAGATATATTACTCCAATGATTATTGAGACTAAGTGCTAAACTATACATATGGAAGCAAGCATGCACATGAACAGACAGTGCTAACACAGATGGCAGCAGAGTTCCCATCCACGCTGCTCAGTAGTGCCTGCTGTGATTGCTGTCGTCTTCTGTAGCAAAAACACACAAACAAAGCATGGTAACACAGACATGCACTATGCAGTGCTGCTCTGACAGTGAAAGTACTTCATGTTGACCTTCATACAGCACATTCCTCTACACTAGATTCAAGACTCAGTAAGTTATGAGCAGAGAACACACATTCTTGAAAAAGCTGTTGGTTCATTGCAATTCCTTCTACTGCATGGATTGGCTTCATACTCCCCTTCTCAAACATAGACACATTTTACAGAACAGCTGTTGAAGTAACAGTGCTAATTCTCAAGAAACATGTTAAATATTACGAATGGGAGACATCTGTCTTGCCATTTGCATCACAAAGTCAGCCACTGCCAAATTTTCACAACTTTGGTAGCAGATACAGTCCATATTTGTTTCTCTGCATTAGGAAAATCATAAATTAGTTCTATTTACTGAATTAGTTTCTAAGCACCTTTTGCCCCTAACTTTGACACCTGAAGTATTACTGGGAGTGTAGGGTCCAAGGAAAACCACTGAACAAAGATTTCTGAATCAGATCTGTACTGACAGAAAATGCTTACCCACCTATCTGTTAAGAACAAAACCTGCAAAGGGCAGTGGGACAAAGATAAAATCAGATGTCAGATTTAAAGAAGAAAAACCCAAACAGCTGAGAACAACACAAGCAAGAGAAAAGTTTCAAAACTGAGACTTTAATGGCCACAGGGCTCAATGAAAGATCTTATCAAGATGTTATTAAGCAAAGAAAGTGAGTCTCTCAACAATCTTTTAACGTGACTGCCTTGAAAGTGCTGGTGGTCCAATGTATCTTATTGCATGTTTGTAGAAGCATTAACAAAATACTATACCAAATAGCTGAATTTATTAGGATATGTTAGACAATGGCAGTTAATAACAAAAATTATAAAGTGCTTCCTTGTAAAGAAAAACAGTACTCTTTTATACCAGGAAAATATGTTACTATCAAGGTTGCACTATAGCATGCAGGCTATGCTGCATGGCAATTTTTACATAGGAATATTGTTGGAAAATAGTGAAATTCACTACTAGGTTTGTGCACAAGAAGATACCAGGACATAAAGATGCAATGGAGCTGCAGCTTCTTCATCAGATTCCTTACGCCAGACATAGGGGACACCCAGAGAAACCCACTCACCCTGTGGGCTGGGTGACATGTGGAACATCAGAACAGGTTGTCATGCTACTGCCTCAAGGCCTGGACCAAGAGAGACCAAATCCAACAGGACCTGTAGAGTTCCAGAGTCCTCACCAAAGAAGCCAGACAGAGATCCCAGAAAGTTTGTGAAGGGCTCCTGGTGTTCAGAAATACGTTCAATGAACATCGGGCCTGTAGCTACAGAGCTGCCGTGTGGTTACGACTTCCTTGCTTTTTGGTTGCAGAGTTCAAGGGGTGCAGTTAGAGTTCACTGAAACGCAAAATATTTGGTTCATGGACCATTTTCATCTCCTTTTTTCTTTTAAATTTATTTGTAAATCTAATGTGGACTAGAGGAGTGGATGGTTCATAGGAATACCCTGACCTTGTATTTACTTCCACAGATTTGTAGGCAAGTCTACCCAGCAAGAACAGGGACAGGAGGCACACGAGGTTTCTCTGGCAGAACCAAATGAAACGGCCTCTGCTACAGAGGCCAGTGCAGGGATCCATGCAGACAACACTGAAATGGATCCAACATAAGCTGTCTTCATTTAACATTTTTTGAAAAGGTACGCACCAGAGACTGGTGGTCTTACTCTAGAAGAGAGTGAAAGGTAAAAATAAATTTTGAGTCTTCACCTCTAAGTCCCATGCATGTAGGATACAGACTCAGCATGATTAAGGAAGAGACAAAGCAATACAGAGGGGTTTGAAGAC
The DNA here is from genome assembly GCF_003945595.2 of Pipra filicauda. Classification (NCBI taxonomy): domain Eukaryota; kingdom Metazoa; phylum Chordata; class Aves; order Passeriformes; family Pipridae; genus Pipra; species Pipra filicauda. The sequence goes on along the minus strand of NW_024105031.1, from coordinate 638,313 downwards.
TAATCCTTCAGTCCTGTGAAAGATCCAAAAAAAACTCCAGTCAAAACAAAGCCAAACAAAACAAGAAAAATACAACCACTCTCTTCCCCCACCACAAAAAAGTAAACAAAAACAACACAGCAAAGCATTATCTTTCAGACTCCGCAGTGACCAGAGACCTCTGTGCTATAACTACACTGGAACAGTTCAATTACTCAGGCTGCCAAGACCCTTCTTATCACAAAATCTTATATGTACTTATGATTTATGCAACAGATAATTGAAGGGCCAGATAACTGGTATACTCTTCTGTATTTCTCAAAAAGTTAACCAAGTTTCTAGATGTACTCAGATAAAGGACTGCAAGTCTAGGAATAGTTATCACTCCTCTTATTCAGAACACCATGCATTTTAGCAAACGATTAGTTTTCCATGGTATCTTTTCTGGAACATTTTTAAATAAGGCAGCTTGCACTATGTTTTGCAAGTGGTACTCAGATCATCAGTGGAATCATTTTTGCACTACTTACTCTTGGACTGATTTCTAGGAAGATGGTAATTTTCTAAAATTTCCTCTTTTCCAAAGTTATCAGGGTCTATTTTGAGTTTCAACTTTCGAAAAAGTAACTAGATTTTGTGCATTCTTCTTCCTTGGATGTTTTCCAGATTGGACTGAAGAAAGCCTTGAGCAACCTGATCTGATCTCACAGCTGACATAGGGCAAGAAACTGGACTGGAGATCTTCCTTAGGATCCTTCCAACCTGAACTGTCCTATGCATTCCTCAGGTTTCCACTAGATATACTGAATACAATCAAGACTTAATGAATCTAAATATTTTCACGAGATCTTAAAAAAAAAAAAAAAAATACACAAACCCCCCAAAGGGTCATATACTATTGTCAAAACATATATAATTTTGTCACTTTCCTCTTTTTACACTGAGAAAGTCATAAAAAGCTATTTGAGTTTGCAGAATACAAAAGCTTTCAGCTAAATGTCTATCTGCCATCAAACTGGCATCATATTGGTACAGGAAAAAGAAGGAAAAAAAAATAGCCCTGAATACACCTTCAAGTTTACCCTTGCTGCAATGGAGCAACTGCTCAAAGGTATTAAGAACTCCGAAAAACTCCCAGGTGACACTTAATCATGATTTCTGTGAGATCATTTGTGTGTTGATTCCCTGGAACAAATGCTAAAATGGAAGAATTCCGAAAGCCTAAAAAATAAGCTCACTGACTGCAAGGAGCTGCAGTCCACAAGGTCAAACCGTTCCAAGATCAGAATCTCACTCCAATCACTACAGTTTCTGCAAGGTGATTCTTTTCCCACCTGCACATTTGAAACATAGTCCCCTCCCAAAAATTAAGGTAATTGAGCTGGGACTAGCTTTCCAGCCTGGACACTAAGAAAACAAAAACTTCACACACCAAAAAACAATACCCCAAAAATGATCCTATTCTAATCAGGTCACTACCACTTCTCAGTGAAAAATAATAGGACATCCTCCTGTTGCACAATGAATAAAACCAGTGGTAAATTCTTTTTTGCTTCATTAGAACTTGCCTTTGTAGGCCAAATGCTTGAAGCAATTTAGGCTGCACCCAGCAGTACCATTAATACAAACAACTGACCATTCCTCAGGCTATTTCAATGATATCTGAAATCAATACCTGGACTGGGAGCAGCCTACCGTAGAGAATCTACAGAACTCCAATGTCATCCAGACTGGAATAGACCGTGTTTCCCTAATGCATACGTTATGTTCTAAAGAGCACTTCCCTCCAGTTTTGAAATGGATTTACAAATCTGAATATCTCTCAGAACTCCAAATAGCTAGAAAGCCAAATTCACACCTCTAGGTTAAATAAAAATTGAAGATTGTGTTCCCATTCCCTCTTAATTCAGGCTTGAACATTATAAGCCACACATTAATGGTGTCAAGACTTGATTATCAAGATGTCTTATATTTAAAAATAATGCAGAAGTCTTGAGACATTCTGCCCAGCACAGAACACAGCTTCTCATCTGTTTTGAGGTCCTGGCTGATGTGAATGTATTGCAGGGGCCCCTTGATCTTTCTGTGTACAGCTTCTCATTACAGAACCTCCTCTCACTTACCTCCTAAAAAGTTTTACTCACACCCACTTCTTGTCTAGCAGAAACCCTGACCTCCCACATGAAACCACAGTGACTACCAGCCCAAAAGATGAAACTGGTGAGGACATCTGGTTTATACTACACAAATTTACTCAATCCTGTAAATTACTCAAACTTCTGGAGAAAGAGTATATCTTCTCAACCTCTCATTCCTCCCCCTCACTACAAGTGCCAGCAGTTTAGACAGCTCTGTAGTTTCAGAGCTTCAGAGCGATAAGTATTGAACAAAATACCAGAATGGTTTGTACAGCAAAGCGCAATGCAGCCATTGACAGTAACAAGTCTTTTTTCTTACTTCTTTCCACAGGCTCCTGGGCTCCTTATCACAAACTAACAGTTCTACTTCAATCTGCCTTCAGGACAATGTTCTACCCACTAATTCCTACACCTCATTTCTACTTTTCGATACTTTCCATGGGAATATGGGATCAACAACTCAATGAAAATTGGTCATAGAGAGCACATAAAAAATATTCTTAGTCATTACAGTGCACAGGATCACAAATTCATCTTAAAAATAACATATTTTGGGTTTATTTATTAAGTAGATCCTTCAGTATTTACCTTCCAAATGGAAATAAAGAACATGATCTCAATGATACTACTATAAAGTTAAGGCTAAATGCTACTTAACAAGTCAAGGAACTGCCAGTGTAGTACCTTTTTAACAAAAGGACATTTATTTTCAAAACATTCTGCTTAAATAGCAACCAGAGTGCTATCTTCAAGCCCACTCACATGGCAAGAGGTGTGAATTTTCATTTGCTGGCACAACCTCCCTGCCACGTGGCCCCTTCATTTTCACCATGTCACTTCTCTAAATTAATCAAAGAATGCCATTATAATTTTGTCTCACTTGTTACTTAATGCTTCCAATTTTAATCAGCACCAATTTAAAATCCATCAACAAAACAGAATATATCAAAGTGAACCTACAATAACAACATTCCTGGTTCGACTGCTATACACATATGTGTGCTGCAATTCTGCTGTGATTTTGTTTGACTGGAAATATTACAGCCTCTACACAATGTCATATATATGAAAACAGAAAAATCAAAATGCTACCTTGCAGTTTCATGAGAAAGAGAAGTTGAAACCTGAAAGGATAAAGATATTCCAGGTTTGGGGATGGCTTATGCTTCTACTGCTCAGAACAGCACTGATTGAAGTCCAGATCAAATACATATGGGACAGCAGTCAAGAGTGGCCACGGTTCCAATCAATTATTATGGCGATGTGACCAAACGAATTCAGTGCATAAACAGACATTCCAACGATAGCTAATGGACAAGATGATTCATTGTTTTAACATGGCAAGGCTAAATGGAAAGACAAAGGCAGAGACACTAAACTGAATACTAGGATTGGAACTTCCAGATGCAAGTGTAAAATGCCTCTGAACCAGGGTTACTCAAAATATAAAGTACTTCAGAATGTACTAAATTAGACAGTTTCTATAGTTCTATCAGAGTCATGATTTCACCTAGCTTCAGAATTTCAAACAGCAAGACCCAAATTATTAAGGAAAGTGATCCTTTTTTTCCCCTTTTAGATCACACCTTGTATTTCCTAGCAAGGTGATTTGTGACCTCTGTCTGTTCAAATACTCTCTAAAAAATAAAAAGTCAGAAAAATATACCTGGTTATGGAATGAAGGGGAAATCTTTGGTTTCTAAATTACATTTTTGTGCCAAAATAAGATCTAAATGAATATCATAAAACTGTATTCTGAGTCTGCTTCTAAGATCTAGATGGTGAGTTTGTCATTCTGTTGTAAATTCAAATTTAGAATATTACATGGATGTGTAGCTCTGACTACGTCTAATTATACAAGTTGTAATGCTAAGTTTTATCAGTATCATAAATATCCTCCTTTATGAACTAGGCACTCACTAGGGTATTCCCCTTTTTACAGTGAATTAATTTGAAAACATAATAAAACAAAAGAAGCAAATAAAAAATAAAAATTTAAAAAAAAAAAAAAAAAAAAAAAAAAAAAAAAAAAAAAAAAAAAAAAAAAAAAAAAAAAAAAAAAAAAAAAAAAAAAAACAAAAAAAAAAAACCACCAGAAAGAGGTAACAGCTAGCACTTACATCAAGGAAAAGGGGGAAAGACTAAGCAAGTCAAAATATGTTTGGTAAACCAACCCTTCTTATTCTCCAGGTCAAACCCTTTATCCATCCATTTGGCCTTCAAAGCAAGGTCTGCATTACACACAGTAAACACACACACTGACTAGTGAGACCCCAAAAGTGTCTCAGGAATCAAAGCGTCAGTAGATCTAAACAGAAATAACATCAATATTCACACTTCTTCAACATATAGGCTAGAAAAATACTTTAATACTTAAAGTCTACCTGCAGATTATTCCCACTGATCACAGAGAATTTGTTTACTTGCTTCAAGAAGAAAATTTCTATTCCTTTATATTAAGCGTATATATGTAAACATATATATACAAACACCTACATGTATTTTAGACATTTATTTTTACAAATACTACAATAAGGCACGTGTAAAAAGTGAGGCATGGAGAACTACACCTCCACCAAAACAGATTTGGTTATGACTGCCTCAATATGACCAAGAACATTATTTCCCAGGAGAAAGAGAAGGAAAAAAAGGAACAAGCCAACAGAGAATAGTGAAACACACTGCTGAATATTTCAAGAAGAAATGTGCAAAGATGAGAACATCTGAAACTGGAAAGCTCAAGTACAACTTCATTACCCTAGTGTCAAGCGTGGAATTAGTCCAGTCCAGGAGTTGCTAGCATACGTGCATACAACAGGGTTTATAGAAGGAGAAAACAATGGACAGGTCTGTAGAGTTTTTTCCCCCTCTCTCCACTCTTTCATCAGTTCAACACCTTTAGAAGAGCCCACTTCTCTGCAGTGATAATATATTGACTTCTACCCTTGCCATACCACAACCTTTCCATTACACCAAACAAAAAAGGTAACAACAGTTTTTGTCTTGTTCTGTGACAGCTCAACAGGTGAAAACTAAAATTAGTCAGTGGGTCCAGGTGAAAAAGAGGTTTGTGTTGCTATATCTCACGTTCATTCATCCATCCTACCTTGGCATGATCCAGCATATTGGCATTGAAAACTGATTTCACTGTGCTGGTTGAAGCACAGAGGACTTCCACTTCCCAGTCTAAATTTGGCACATTTTGTGAGCGATTTTTAAAAAATCAAATAAATTAAGAAGTCGTTTTCTGCCCAAAACTACACCTATGTGCACAAACACACTCCTATACCTTCCTCCAGCACTACTTACTTGTGCTGGTTTTCCCTGGTAATTGTTTTAATACTAACTTTCACATATATTTTATATCCCTTTTAAGGCTTGCTTTTTCTCCATAAGTTATTTCTGGTGGTATCAAGTAATTTAAAACATATTTCTGATTCACAACTTCTAGTCACAAACTTTCCATATCTACTCCTCAAGGGAGGAGATTTTTTCATAAAAGAATTTCAAAGTTTTCTTAAGCAGTACAGTAAAATATTACTTGATTTGCACTGTGGTTTTCATTATGCTACTCCTTAACATCTTCTGCTTAGAGAGTGTTTGTAATAGAATTCTGGCTATAGCTGTCCAGCTCAGTTTTCAAGCTCTAGGGAAGTTTTACAGATAAGGTGCCAACGCAAACCCAACATTAAATCATTTAAAAATAGGCTTTTTACAAGACCATTAATTTTAATAATTTTAACAGGATCTTGAACTTTTTGCTGGAGTCTTGACAAAAACTTAATTTACTGTCTAGACCACAATGGGTGGAAATCTAATTCTACTTTATATTGCTTTACATGGTATGAAACTACAAGAAGTGTAAAACAAGAACTTCTGCACATGAGATCACAGGGCAATTTTCATATTTGTGTTTTAAAGTATTTGAAAAGTATAAAAAAGTCTCCATAATTCCTCACCTAACAAGTGAGAAGAATGTCAAAGCTGAAAAATATTTGTAGCTTGGCTCAGTTAAATGGCAGGTTTGCTCAGGTGCAACCCAATATGCACCCCGGCAATTTAGACCCTTAAGTGATGCCCAAATAAACATATCTTAATCCAAATATACACAGAAATATTGTGCTTGTGTCAATCATAACAGTGCCATTGAGATCCATAGAGCTACGACACTTTTTACCAACACAGGCTGGTAGCCCATTGAAATGGTTTTGCAGCAAAACCAGAGAGTAGCAAAGAATATTACTGCCCAATATAGAAAGTAATTCATAGTTCTGATACATCCCAGTTCTCTTGTGAATAGTTCTCACTTCACTTTGATAATTGCATGCTTGTACACATGAATGACTCAAACCTGTAAGTCTGTTTGCCAGTTAAAAAGTGTTGACAGCTCATATACTACAATTTTACTTTTACATATATCTTACTTATAGCCTCTCTAATGCTTTGGCTTAAACATTTGAAGTAAATTTTCCATTCCTGCATGAATTGATCAATACTGCTTACAAAAGCTGAAATTTACTTAAAAGTCCCTTCTTGGAAAACAGATTGTTTCTGTAACTTTTAAATTTTTGGATGCATACTAAAGTAATAGTGATTTTTGGTTTTCTACCCAAAAATTTCCTTATAGCACACAAGCAGTATCAGGGACATGCAAATTAGGTCTAATTTCACTTTTTTACCTTACATTTGGAGCTGTTAAAGGTTAGTAAATAATCAGGTAACTAAATCTAGGACGCCCTGCAAAGACAACATAGCAGAAAGAGTGCTTATTTTTAAGTCACAGTTGAAAACTAATTGGGATGCAAACTGTATGGGCTGCAGTGTAATTTAGTGTTCCACATTGTTGCAGCAATTACTTAAATGAGAATTTAGTGTCATATAATACTTTAGAAAACATTTATAAGAAACAACCCTGATAGACTGAAACACACCACACCTTTTTTCTTAAGGTGACTTAGATCTAAGTTATAAAATAACTCCCTAATTTAATTAATTTATGGTAGACCTACTTTGATAATATATAAATCACAGCAACATATGCAGGATTATAAACTTTGCCACAATTGCATAGCTGAATCAGTCAAATGTTTACAGTTTGGTCCAACACATTACACCACACCGTCTGTGGGTTCAGTTCTGGCTCAGGTCAGTGGCAAAATCCCACCAACTTCACTACATCCGCAGTTTTGGTCTGTGTGTCTAGCTACTGTATAGTACTCACATATAACAGGTATACAGTTTAAAGGAATCCCATCAACTATTTTTCCCATGTGAGTTATTCCCCCACAAGCAGCATTACACTCAGAATTAATAGGATAAATATTTACAACTATTTTTAAACAGCCACTTTTATTCTTTAACTAGATAATCTTTATTCAGACTTTTAGTCTGCTTCCTCTGGCTTGTGAAGCAGTCACAAAAAAGCAAAACAGAAAAGGAGGTGTTGCTGTAAAAGCACTCTGGCTCAGAAATATCCAGGTGACAGGCAGTGAGAGAAACGCTGAATTTTCTTTCATTTTAGACCTGCACTGGGGGTATTACTTTCATAACAAGCATCTTCTCAAAACGCCATCGCCTGAGATGCCAGGTTCCCCATCGTCCCAACATCTTTTTCATCAGGATTACTGCATGAGCTACAGTGCCCTGTGGACTTGTGAAGAGTACAAATTACTCCTTCAATTATTTTCTCAGGAAAAGACATAAAGTTACTTTGGGGACTAACATATCCAACAACAAACCAACACAAATTAACGCAGAACTCAAGCACAACTTAAACTGTTACTTTACCCTTTAGGGGTTAGGTCAGAGACTTCTGCAAACCCACTTACTCGAACAGAGGACTTAAAACCCAAGGGGAACACACAGCTAGAACAAATTCTAGTGAGATTTCCAGATATTGCAATCAGATCCACAAACAGTTGGGTTTGTTCCTCAAAGCAGACAACGGTGACAGCCAAGCAGTACAGAAAGGAAACCGTACATGGCAGATTTGGCTCTGGATAAACTGCATTCAGTGTTCAGAACACAAGGGTCATGAACCTCAACACTTGTTTTCAATAGTTCGTGCAACACCACTCCCTTCTATGTCTTCAAAGTCAGGATCTGATTTTGGAAGAACTGTTTGTGTGCTGCCTAGCCTTGGAAGGGAGCATCTATCTCCCCGAAAGGGAGGAGGAGACAAGACCACACAGGGCAATATTTTCAACAGTGCTTTCCGGGCATTAAGATCATGAAAGCCAAAAGAGGTTTCGGGGACTCTTCCCAGGTTCACTGGCGTTTGCCAGGTTGCAAATGCTTTCTACAAAAACAATCAAAGAACCGCTATCAAAGCAAGATGCCAAAACGCACGCGAACACTGTTCCTCTCTCCTGTCCTCGGCAAATAAAAGACATGAGACGTAGGTCCGCGGAATTTGGGAGCAGGGAGTTCCTCTCCCTCCGCGCCCGCTGGAGGATAAAGGAGAAAAGGATCCCCCTGCCCCACAGGAGCCGAGTGGGTAAAACAAGTCACAGGCAAGTTGGCCCCGGGGCTGCCCCGCGCGGACCTCGGGACTGCCCGTCCCGCCCCGGTGGGCGCCCTGCCGAGCCCCGCCGCGGCCGCCCGCTTACCGTGCCGGGGCTGGGGCTTGCCGCCCGCCGGCTTCTCCTTCCTGCCTCCCGCCGCGCTCCGCATCCGCCAGCACGCCGTCCCCCTGCCCAGCCAGCCGGCCATGCCGCGGGCGGCCGCGCTCCGCGATTCCCAGCGGGAGAGCGCGGGGGCGGCGCTGGAGCGCGGGACCCGCTGCCCGGCGGCGGCGAAGGGCGGCGGGAGCAGCGCTGTCCCGGCGGACCCGCCTCCGCCCGGGCCGGTGTCAATCAGCGCGGGCGGGCGGGCAGCACCAAGCTCCGGGCAGCACCAAGCTCCGGGCAGCACCAAGCTCCGGGCAGCACCGCCCCGCGCCCCCCGCCCCGCTCCCCGGGGACGGCGCCCGGCGCCCGGCCCCCGGTCCCCTGCCCCGCCGGGTCCGTGCGCCGCCCCCTCGCTTCGTACCGTTGGGAGGGAGAGCATCAGAGGCGGCGGCGATGGGCTCCCGGGACCAGAAGGCTTCCACGCTTAGCAAATGACAGCCCTCGGCACAAACCTCCTCCTGCCCGCTGGCTAGTCCTCCTGCAGCACCTTCTCTGAAAAACATGTGTACGTTACCTCCTGCCATCAAAATCATTGGTTGTGCACACTCCTGACTCCATACCGATGAGTAACTCAACCTGAGATTCCCACTTCCCACAAGCCCATGTGTGGTGAGACAGCAGCCTGCCTGCCTCCCTCCCTCACCTCCGCGGAGTACCCTCTTCTTCCTCGCTAGAGTCCCGGGGACTCCCCCCGCCGCCGAGTTCCTCCCTTTGCTTCGGCATGGGGCCGCCAAAATTTCTGTAAAACGATTACTGCAATGCAAGATACAGAATGTTCTCTGAAATTTGTTGTCTTAACATCAGATGTAATGATTAAAAAGTTACAGGTGCAGAGAGATGCAATTTTAGCAAGTTTCAGACAAGAAAACGTAGTTTGAAATGCATTTTTAGTCGTAAGGATTTGGCAGAACAGGGTGTTTCCTAAGTACAAATAATGCACATAGCTTTTGTTAGCAATCTTAGTAATAAACCCACTTGCATATCAAACTATAGTAGTCACTGCAACAGCCCTGAAAAGTTTTTCCATGGTCAATTTTTAATTTTTCATACACATATATATCTATGTGAAATCAACACTTTCACAAGGTGTATCCTTCTTTCTGTCTGGACATTGAAATACAAAGAAAATTTTGCAGAATTTGTACTGATTGGAAGGGCAGGTAGGTGGGGGGGAAGAATCACAGAATCAGGTAGGTTGGAAAAGACCGTTGAGATCATCAAGTCCAACCTATGACCTAACCACCTTGTCAACTAATAAGCCCTTCTCTCTGTGCCACTATATTCCATCTCTCTTTCCTTGACTTCAAGAAACTTGTGGAGAAAGATAATTAGGGTTTATTGTTATCATAACTTTAAAACTTATTATTTGGAAGCTGACTCAGAACCAAGCTGCATTTTTTAATTCATTTTTCATTTTGAAAGACTCTTTGGCTTTGAAACTCAAACAGTCAAGGTGTAAAGGAGCCTTAACCTGCCACATAATGGCACTGTTTTGTCCTCTAGTTACAAATTATCCTTTTGCTTTTCAATGCCAATCTCCTCCAACAGCCCCTTTTGAACTCTTATCCATCCTAAGCCCTGAACTCCCCCAGCTCCAGCCGTTCTGCCTCACCTGTGAATTTCGACTTGCAGAAGTGAGTCAGAAGTGTGGTCTACTGAAGCTGATGGTGTTTGAACACGCTGCATCAGGGGTGTTTTTCATTAGCACTGAGAATGATTCATGTGAACAAGGATCACTGACCTTGACCTGACATGCACAGATACGCCCCGTGGTGATGAATGTAATAGAATAAACAGTTAGATATGACTGCTTATTCCCTCTCCTAGTGTTGTTCTTGCCCAACTCCATTTCACTAGAATACAAACAATGACTCATTTGCTTACCCTCATAATATCACATTTAGAAACCTTCTATTCATCTCCGCTTGAAGGATCTTGAATAAATATACTCCCCAAATGACTGAGTTAAATCATACATTTTTATCACGATGCTGTTTCTGTTGTTATTGATAAAGACTACACAAGTGGGTGTGTGGTATATCATGTTACTGCAGTTCTACATGAGGAAGTTTTTTACACTGAATAGTCTTTTTGTTAAATGTTCTTCTAGAATAGTATGTACACAGAGGAGAAGAAAGAAAGAAAAAAAACATACTACATCTGGAGATATATCTCCTTTTGCTGCAAATCTGAAAATCCTTCAGCAATAAGTTGGAATGCAAATGAAAAATAAGACATAAAAAAGTTTTTAAATATTTTTAAATTATATAAATTATATAAATTTTTAAGTTATATAAAAATATATTGCATAGAAAAGAAGGTATTAGAAAGGAGGAAAATCTGCAATAGTTGTATGTAGAATTATTATTCCAGAACAGGTTTAATAAATAAGAGGAAAAAAAGAAAAAGACTTGTACCAACCTTACATACTTAATTTGTCTTTGTGCAAAGAGGCAACTTTGCAGAAATTTCCACAGCTGCAAAAACCCCTTCTCAAAGGACTGATTTTTCCATTACCGACATATAATAATTTTCCTTTTCTTTTTTTTTAAAGGAGTGAAAGACACAAGAGTCTTCTTAAATATTACTGTGCTGTGTACTACCTGTGATTCAAAGGATCATCACACTTCATCACTTGCCAGGTGTAACTGAGAATCTGAGCAGCCTCTGTTGAAAAGACAAGGTATAGATATAAAATGATAATACTGAAAAGTTACCTCTTTCTATCATACTGTCATTCCTTTGGTGTGGCATCATAGGTTTCAGGCTAATTTTTGTTTAGTCTTGTTTATGTTTCCTGCTCATTTAACATTGAAGATGTACAATTGTTTTCATGTATTAACTTGGCGCTATTTTTCCACAGGCAAATGAGTATTTGGATGTCATATCTCTCTCTTTAGCATGTTCTTTGCACATAAACATTAAACAGACTGGTGATTTGAATACATGTTCTAAATTTTGCTTATGCTGAACTGACTTATTCAGACCTTCACAAGCAGGAGCATTGCCATAATTTCTTATTTACTTAGGCATCTGTTGTTTCACCTAAGAATATTATGGAAGCATTTCCAATAGCACCAGTTCTTAGGGATGAAATTATTATACTTTCTTCCTTTGGAAAGCGAAATACACAGTAGCTGCTGCCTTGTCAGTCTATCTGAGGATATGACCTCAAATTGGTAAGGCTTCAGCTCAGACCATGGCAGTAGTTCAGCTCTAATCCAGAAGCCCTGGACAGTTCTGCCCCTTCTCACCTTCCAGTCCAACACTTGGTGGCAACATCCTGATAATTTGCTATTAATATGAATTTTCTCTTAGTGTGTTTTAGTACTGAAGACATCTACCTTCTCCTAACCTGGTGTCATGGGTGGGAGTGGAAGTCTTAAACAAAGTTATTAAAAAGCAAAGTCTTGCCAATGAGTTTTGAGGTACAGAAAGGACTTCCTTGCTTTCTAAACCCCGTCTCAGAGAGGAGTCCAGGTGCAGCTAAACCCAATCTTAGCCTCAGATTATGTTAATGGTTTAAACTTAAGGAATTATAGAGGTATGATTGAACAAGTTTTGTCCCGCATGTTTTAATTTTGGCAAAATTAGAATATTTATAGATTGACAAAATGAGAATATTTATATAAAATGAATAATTCATTTTATGCAAATGATCAGACAAAAGATCTTAATCATAACTATTTACTACACGATATAAACACTAAAAATCTACTAGTGGAGTATAATATAGCATAAAGTAGTATAGTGCACTGTAACAAAGCAATTATTGAAGCAGTTGTATTAAAACAAGCAGACAGAAATAATTATTAAGTAGAGATCTGATGTAACTCGCCCATACCAATGCTCATGGGGAGATCTTTTTCTCTCAACCTCTAGGAGTAACATTGGAGGATGTGCCCAGCCAAGGGAGGAATCTCCACACATACACCCCAAGAAGGGTTGTATTAGAAGAACCTCATTGTATGCAAGGGGGCTGGACTTTAATGGTATAAAGTCACTGACTGCTACTCACAGATCTACTAGCCAGCAGACTAGCTTATCTGTCAAATACTGTTTCAATAGCAAGATGTGTGTTCAAGGTCTGGTGAACCAGGATGGTCTTAGCATATTTTAATACCAAGAGAGCTCCCTTGGCACCAGCAGTTTGATAGCTTGCATTGTGTTGGATTTTAGGTCCTATTGGGGGTAGGTTTTCCTGCCACACCTGGCCAAAGAGAGAAAAGCTATTTGAGTAGAAACGCAGTTCACAAATTTACACTGATTCCTTGCAGAGCACCACTTCACATTCCACATGGGAATCTGTGCCTCTCCAGAAGATGCCTCCAAGTTATAACACATTACAAGAGATTTTGTACAAACTAGATAAAGGAGAACAACAAGCAGTATTTGTTTTGTGGGTTTTTTCCATGCTAACTTACCTGCTTGCAACTGCCCTTCCTCTGCTTTGTGCAAGTGCAAGGCTGCAATAAAGCAGCTGAACTGGCACTTGTCCCCCAGCTTCCTCTTTCACAGCAACCTCAGCTGTTTTCATGCGTTGCTTTGGGTCAGCCAGTGTAGGCTCCTCTTGTGCTTTCTGGTGCACAGCAGTGTGTCTTTGGCTGCAGTTACAACACATGGCATAGAGCAGGAGTTAGGCTGTGGTGGCTCTTGCCTTGACAATAGCAGTGTCCACCCCTACTACAACTTCATAATCCTCAGTATAATCTGTCGTATTTCTTTCATGTGCTAGGGGCAGCTATGCACACACAATCCACACACAAGTCCAGCAAAGATCCTGTGCTGCTTGTGCAGAGGGCAGCAGAGATCCCCACCAGGCCAAAACCATAAGACTGCTGCTGGACAGGGCTATTTGGGGCAAACTTGAGAGCTAATCTTAAACGAGTCACATTTTTTGCTTCTTGTGCTCATAATTGTTTTACAGAGTTGGGAGTAGATTTAAACGACTAGGTACAGATACAGGTCTTAGTACTAGAAGTCTGACAAAAAAAAAAAAAAGACAGCTGCTATAATCTTACATTGAATGAAGCAGAAATAGTGACTTAGCTTTAATCTACAAAGGTTAATGTTCAGGTTATGTATGCACAAAATTAACATACATTTGAAGTCCCAGAATCATTCTTTTAAGTGTAATATTGTTTCTCCTACTCCTAGAAACTAGGGGGAAAAGTGGGTAACTTTGAAACAATGTCACACTAGAAAGCAACTTTTTTGTTCTCTGTGCCCTTGCCTGTGCTTCCTTCAACCCTCCCCTGTTCCTTCTATTACTCTTAACAGCAGAAAACTTGTTTTCCAGTAAGAGGAAGTGAAGGCATACATTTCCAATGGGCAGTACAAAAGGTACAGTTCATAAACTGCACATACACTTTTCATGTCACACAGAGTTTGATCCAGGTAACTGCAAAAAGCAATCAAGTACCTGCCCAAAGCATCAGGGGTGCTGGGTGGATGCACCAGGGAGATAAATGTGGAAATTTAGAAAGCCCACAGAATACAGCTTTGACCTTAGAGCATTTCAGTCATTATTCTAAAAGCTCAAATTTTAAATGATCCTATTACATGTTAAATGTCCTGCCAAAAGTCCATTTTTTTCAAATTTTTATTCAAATCTGATCAGAGGGGGCTACTTGAATCACAGTCTTGTCTCTGAAATGTTGTTGTGGGACAGAGTTTTGTTTTTTTGCCCAATATACAGAAGAACTACAAGACTTGTAATCTCAAGTTCCTTTATTGCAGTACTAATGCTTAAGGTGTTTCAATATTTCACTGCGTAACTTAGAGCAGGGTGAGGAAACTGCATGTACAAATACATCACTAATACAATGAACAAACATTTAGAGAGATATAAATAAGTATTTCCAGCCACCACCACTTAGTGGCTCCCAAATAAACCAGGAGGTTTCTGAAGGAAATAATAGTTGTGAGAGTATAAAGTATTAAATGTAAAGCATTAAGAATAGCTGAATATTTGCTGCCCTTTCCAGTCAGTTAAGTTTCAGTGACTGACAATAAAAGGTTATGTATAAGAAATTCTGTTCTCAAAGCTATGGAATTTTTGTAGGGGTGCCTCTTGTTTCCTTGGTTAGCTAATTAAATAGACATGCTACTAAAGAGCTGGAGCAAAAGACAGATAACCTTTCAGATGCACAAGAGGAACAATCCCAAGAGGTCACACTATTCTCAAGTATTTACTAGTCTCAGGTATTTACTAGTGCTTTCGGTCTTGCTTTGAAGAACAGGGTTTTAGATAAATATAGAGCAAAATTATGCCCAGGGATCTTTGAGAGAAGAATTAGAAGGTCAGTCATAAAGGCTAAATTCAGCTTATAATTACTACAGTCATAGAATTTAAGAAAGAAATAGCTATGCTAAGAAAGTTTAAATAGATCTTCCTTTCTACTTCTTTCCAAAATGAAATTGAAATCAGTTTAATATAACTGACAATAGAATCTGGACTAAGAATTTAGTCCTTACAGATGTGAGCAGAAAGGTACATTTCCTATCCTAACTGGAATAAAACCTTGGCCTGCAGTGGGAACTCACCCGAGGGTGGTGGGGGAGATAGGGGGTGGGGGCACTGGAGGGGGGAGAGAAAAGGTAAGCTCTTTTTCACCTGTCTTCTTCTTAAAGGTTCAGTGAGTCAGACACAGCATTAGTTTCTATTTGCAGCTCTGTAGGAAACTACAGAAAACCTATTGCCAGGGGCTGCAAGAGGAGCATGCTGAATGAAGCATTACCTCTCCTGGCTGTGCATCTCCCTGCCAACAGCCACAATATCTGTTGTGTCCCTCCGGCATACCGTAGGTTGCAGGAGCTTGCAGAAAAACTCATGTAGGTTTTATGATATTAGCAACTGTGAATGGCTCGTATGTTCTTTGTTTCTGTGGCCATAATTCAGAGTTTCACTCTCTATTCCAAGGGAGCTAAGCTTGAATATGATGTCTGGGATTGAGCCCTGACTGCACTGACCAAAAGCACATCAAACACAGCCTACACTGAGTAGCACGTTAATGTAACTAAACTCATACAGTTATAGAGGTCTAATCACCCATTAAATTCATTATAACTGCATTATATGGCATTTCCCTGGCTTTTAGTCAAAAACTTTTACCTTGGGTAAAGAGAACATATAAGACAGATTTGTAACTTCTAAAGATGTGTCTCAAAATTACATAATTTGGTCTATGTTTCCTCCTCTACTTCCAGAACCACCCAATGACTGAAAGAAATGCTACATTAATATTTAAAGTGAGTGTAAATATATATCTAACAAGCACTTTAAGAAAACATTCTGTGCACTGCTTTTATGTAACAGCAATGAAGAATATGGAATGAAAATAAGGACATTTCTTTGGAATTAGGTGTACAGGAGGTCTCTGATCACTAGCGCGAGTTCATTTCCTTTGGCTGGTTCCCCACTAGTCACCATAAAACATTTTTTTAAATTTTCAATTGTCTTCATCATTTCTCAAGGTTTTTTTGGACTTTCATTGGGCTCTAACAGAACCATTACTGTTCAGAGCTTATTCTCTATTCCTTTTAATTTTTAGCCCATGCAGTGTTCAGGGATCATTCAGAGTTAAAGGGATGGGCATAACTCTGTCACATCCAGTAACTGAATTCCAGGACATTGACACTGGTGACCTGACCATCTAACATAACATGCTGACAGGTTCTTAGGTTATTGCAATATTACTTCGTTACACCTCTGCTTCCTTCTTCTTTCGTGTGCTGCAAAGAGAACTATCACAATACAATACAATATTTAGTCTCTTAAAAACCTATTTGCTCTGAATAATAGAATTTTTGCAATTTTGCTCTTTTGGCCTTCAGAAGAAAGGGTTCAGAGGTGGAAGGTTGACTTCCAATCTCAGAGGGCTAACCAATGTGTTCCTTTTCTCTGTGAAGGCTTTTATCTTCAAATGCATACCAGAAAAATAATCTCATCCTGGAGTCAGAAGCAGACACTGGTAATGATCACAATTACGATGCATGTCAGGTCATGTACTGTCTAGTTGATTGGCACATCTCACAGCTGGCAGAGACCAGACTGTGTGAAATCAAGATGGGAGTTGTCATCAGCACTTTTTCACTGCTGCATCTGCAGCAGCAGGCGCTTTACTACTAGGCACAGTTCTGATGGATACACTTTTTGTCTTACCTGTTTAATCTTTCATGATCAAAATAAATATTTCTACAATGCTGCATAAATAGAGAAAAGAAAAACAGCATTTGTGTCCTATGTAGGAAATGGGGACAGGAAACATGAAGCAGCTTCTATTTTACCCCGTGCACAGCTGAGCTGTATAACACACTGATCCCAGAAGCCAGTGCCCTCTTGCAGACCACAGGAAAGCAGCATTACTCTCCAGGGTTGCTTCAGTCTGTCATACCCAGAATCTGCCTTTCCTACAGACTAGAGATAAAAATACAATTTAATGTTTGACACCTCTAGAGTTCCCAATACATTTTTTCTAGTTCAGCTTTAATAGCCACAGGACTACAGGATATGGAAATACGTGACATGTCAGACACACACCATGGAACCACTTGATTTTTAAAAACCAACAAACCACAAATAGAGTTGTTAATAATGATGCCTGTCTTCCTATTTTTTTCTGTCTAGCTACAGTAAAATTAAAAAACAATACACACAGACACATGCTTCAAATCTGTCTCTGCTTTTTTTATTTCTGTCTCATAATTTTCAAGATGAATGCATTGGATCTTTCAGGATTTCATAACCTTGTATCTCTCAGAGGCATTCCCTGTATAGATACGGGGTTATATTCATCATGTGCAAGTTACTTTTTTCTTAAATAGTTGGTAGTTCATCTCCATTTTTGTCATTCATTGGCTCATGCTAATAAACCAAGCAATGACTCCTATCAGTAACCAGAATGCTAAAATTTGTTAAGACAATTGTTCTAACATGTTTTTTTAATCCCATGGGATACCTGTGGCATGAGTTTGGTGTAATGGCAGAAGATGTCATTCTAGGTCACTCTAGGCCTCAAAATACAGCACAGGAATAAAAAGCTAGCTTTGCCAAAACCAAAGATGTAAAACATATACTCTAGGCTTTATTTCTGAATACAAGACTATATGTTTGTTTTCAGAACTTAAACTCAATATGCATTTCAGCACAGTTGCACACTTACAGAAACAAACAAACAAAAATATTGATAATTCAAGTCTACATACCTAGAAACCCTCTTCACTTCTAGAAGAACTCTGTACAGGAGTGATCTAAGAGACCTGAGACAAAAAGCCTGAATATCAAAAGCTGCGGCAGTTCAAGAGAACAATGTAACACCCTCTGAGACTTAGGTGTGTCTGGCACTACAGTTCATTCTTTCACTCATATTTAAGCAGCAATATTAAGTACTCATTCACACAGAAGGAAACGTTTCCTAAAACATATTATGTTTCCATCTACATTTATGTAACTTGCAATAGAAAAGAAAAGAAAAAAGGAGATATGTGGAACACTGGACCTGATAAATTCAAACAACTTCAAAGGACTTGGGAATATTTCAAAAGTATAATATTGAGGTTAGATCAACTTTAGATGAAAGTTTCAAAAATACTGTCCTGATTCTGTAAAATTTTTGTCTTGAAAGATTATACTGATTTTAATACATCTTCCTCTGTGAACTGAAGTATTGAGCATATGCAGAGATTGAATAACACAGCGCTAGAAGTACTACTTGTTCTGATAAGATGGAAGGTCACCAAATTGATCTACAAACTCTGGAATCAAATTTAATGATGTTTCAGAGAATAGAACTTTCCCACAATGTATATCATAATTATATTTTCTAAATCACACAAGGTTGAAATTTTAGCTACAATAAATGTAAAGGGCCTAGTAAGAATATGATAAACTCAAGGCACATGAAATATTAGGTACTGTTCCCATTCTCTGGATCAGGTTAATATTTTCTATATCTAAATATCAAATATAGAAAAGCTCAATCTCAATCAAAGCTCAACTTACTTTATTTAATTTCTATTCTTGGGTCTGTCAACAGGAAACTTGCCTCAGTAAAAGGCAAAGGAGGCAATATTCATACACAGCACATCTAACATAAAGCACAATTACCTAAAACTAGGGAATGCAATGTCTAAATTATGAACATTTCACTCCCAAAAGAGAATTAGTGATGTTGTTCTAGGTGTCTATGGGAAGACCTTCTCAGGGGTGGATTAAAAGGGAACTCTATGGAGAATTAGAAGACTGGCAGTTCACAAAGCTATTTAGAGACTGCTAAAAGTAAAATACATAAATACTGCAGGGAGCAGAAGAAAAAATTGCCACAGGTCTTCCTAATGAAGTGATGCTGACTTTTTTTTCCTATGACACAAATATGTCAAGTGTTTATCATGTAAGAATTTATATATCTTATAATAATTACGATCTACAATCAGCTGAAACACTGAAAACATGCTCCTTCCTTGGAAAAGTCTTTAAAGCCAATGTCTAATATCTACTTCTAAAACAGATACAGATTTAATTCTGAAATGGTAGAAAAGGGATTTGAACCAGAATTTGTCATTTTCTACGTAAGTATTTTAGGGAATAGGCTATCAACTAAAAGGGAGATTCCATTTTTTAGATATATTTTAATTTGAAATTAAATTTAAAATAGTGGGCCAAGCTACATTTGAGAGGCAGACACCTCTTTATTACTTGTTAGACATGCTCCCAAGAGATCATGGTAAATTGTTTTTCTCAAAGCTTTTTAAGCAGACATACTGACTGGATCTGAATTCTGACTGAGCTTAGATACAAGCCAGGTGCCAAGCTGCGTGCCTGCACCATAAGTCCCTGATTTTGCCTGGTTTCCAGTGAAAACTCAGAAAGAATTTCAGAATTTTCAACTCAGCCTTGTAAGTGCTTATGCTTGCAAGCAAGGGAACAGTCCCCCAACTTTCCCTGTTCCAAGACTCATATGCCAGAAAAATGTAATAGACCATTCTGTGGTTTTGAAATCATGCTGAATACGGTCTTAGTGCCAGAAGTTTTTAAATAATTTCCTTCACTATTAGACATAACAGTGCGGTGGAAGTTTGAACTAAAACTTGCTTCCTTGATTAAATATTATCCCCTTGCCATTCTGAACTACAGCGTATAAAGGAAGCCCTAGAGTATATGCTTAAGCATGCATTTAGTCCCATTACCTTCAGTGAGCATAATGAGAAAACCAAATGAGAGTTTAGGCTTAAGTTATTATTTTAACATTGTTCAGAAGGACTGAACTATTAAATGTTTCTTTGGAGATACATTGAAGACGTTTTCCATCACATATTTTTTTCAGCAGAGGAGAATTCTATCTAATTAATGGCGAATTGGGGGTTTTCACAGATATTGGGATTGCTCAAATGACACGGATTTATAGGAAGTTGTTGAGGGCCCGAGAAAGCTGAAATTAAAAAAAACCTTACTGACGTATAAACATCACATTTAAGTTTTTATTATTAAAAATCCTCATTGTTATGTAGGAGCATTTGAACAATTAAGAGGATGGATAAAAATCCTTGTAGCCTTAAATTTTTCATAGATTCAATAAGTAATACCCAGTAAACATTATTTAAAGTGTGGCTTCTTTTTTCATTCTAGGGAAAAAGAAAATCAGTTATCAATTTGCAATGTCATATGGCATCACATGATCAATCCTCTACATCATCTCAGAAACACATGTATAACAAAACCTTTTCATTTAATTATTAATAAATGTTATATATACCTGCAAAAAAATAGTGAGACTTATACCAGTGAGATAATAAAAAAGATTACATTTTTATGTTTTGATAGGTAACAATTTACTGGTTTACAACTTGTGAAATTATTGTACAGAATTTCATTCAGAAGTCCTACATTTGACGATATGCTAGTAATACAGCTCTCAAAAATGTAAGATTAAATGCTTCTTCTTAAACCCTTTGGTTTTTCACTTATTGAAAAGACCATACAAGATCAAATTGAAAATTCACACTGTTATTCTTAGTCATTAGGAAATAGCAAGATTCTGTTGCTGTTTGTTTTCAGATTTAGCTTCTTGTCTAAGGAAGCAAATTTTTGGTTTCCTCTGCAAAAAAATAAAGTTGGTCATTTGCACTGCACATGTTATATTTAATAGCAAAATAGTTCTTTCTATGTTATACAGCTAGGTCTAGAAAAAATTCTGCTTTGTATTATGTAACTCCAGAACTCTCTCCAATCAAAACATTTTTCTTCTAAGTGGCAAACCTATGGGTATATGCTGTAACTACACATAAAATGAATCAGTATTTCAACTTAAAGACAAATTTATTTGAATTATTGATATTGACAAAACCAGCTGTTTAGTAGTAGGAAAAAAGTGTCTTAGAAATAATTTTAAACAAAATGGTTGTCATATTTATATAGGATTCTTCTCCCCTCACCAGTTCACTTGAGCTTAGGAATCTTAGGCTGTTCATGCCAACTTCACCTCAGTGACTCATTCTAACTAAGCTTTTGGATTTGGTGTTTGTGTTGTTTTTATGTTCCATGGTGCTGTGTCATTTTGAGAATACAGATGGTATTTTTATTAATAAAATGGGATGTATAGAGTCATTCAGTCATATAGAATCAGTGTCCCTCTGGTCTTATACAAAAAACCTAAAAAGAACTGTTTAAAAAGTGGGGGTGGATCAAGAAAGCAATTAAACTGAGTTAATTGACATGATTCTGGACTCAGAAGTGTTCACTTGGCTCCTAGTCCTGCTTTTAATGAAGTATTTGTTTGCACAATCCAACTGTGTAAGTGCTTGAGAGAAGAAAAAAAAAAGACAGAAAGTATAAACACAGCTTTTAATAGACCCATTAACAAATAGATAAGTTGACATTTATCTTTGATATGTCAACTACAGATGAATCTCATTACTACATTAACACGTTTCCCCATAAATTTCCCTTGAGCACATAAGGCTTTTTTTACTGCACTTGTTGTCTTAGATCCAACCTGCCAGTAACTGTACCATTTCCAGCTGTAGAAATAGGAATTCCTACAGAAGAAGCTGTAAGAAAATTTTCTTACACCAAGAAAAAAAAGAAAATCTTCCCTCATCTTCTCATGTCTGTTGATAGGATGCCCTAATGTCATTGCAAAAACTGTTATCCTTGGACATCCCTGTGGAAGGAACCAACTCCCTTCTTGGCCAAACAAGTGCTTCATCTTTTCAGTTGTGTGGTACAAATATACTCTGCTTGTGCTTTCTGCCATGTTCGTGAACAATGAAAACCTCAGGCCTCTCAGGCACTCAGCAATAGGACAAGGGGGCACGGGCTTAAGCTCCGCCAGGGGAAATTTAAGTTGGATATCAGGAGAAAATTCTTTACAGAGAGAGTAATCAGGCATTGGAATGGGCTGCCCAGAGAGGTGGTGGATTCACCATCCCTGGAGATTTTTAAACGCAGATTGGACGTGGCACTGAGTGCCATGATCTAGTAAGTGGACTGGATTTGGACCAAGGGTTGGACTCGATGATCTCGGAGGTCTTTTCCAACCCAATCGATTCTATGATTCTATGATTCTATAAAGTAGTGTCCTTATAATATATACATTCATGCGCAAT
The DNA here is from genome assembly GCF_003945595.2 of Pipra filicauda. Classification (NCBI taxonomy): domain Eukaryota; kingdom Metazoa; phylum Chordata; class Aves; order Passeriformes; family Pipridae; genus Pipra; species Pipra filicauda. The sequence goes on along the minus strand of NW_024105031.1, from coordinate 615,923 downwards.
ATGCAAAAGACACCGAGGAGTGCAAATTTTCTGCATTGTCACGGTACCTCAAAACTGTGGAGTTTTACCAGGCCTTTCAGTTCCCAGTCTTTCTCTACTTTGCATGCCATGTCACTCGGGATTCCTGTGATAGCATCCTTGGAGAGCTGGTGATAAAATCTAGATAAAATTAATAATTTATAAATTCCCCTCTACTGTTCTTCATTTTCAGAAATCACGAATCCTTTTATTCCACTGAAGCACACACATTCATTGCAAAGAGGAACTGAGGCTACTTTCACACAGGGCTTGTCACATAATTTTTTGTTGCAAAGCTGACTTTTACCTTCGTGCACCTTTTGCCTTCGTGCATCTTTTGCCTTCAGGGGCTTAAGCCAAACATATATTTCAATATTAGCCATTCTTCCTGGGGATTATTCCCCAGAGCTAGGGATATTGCCATTGGTTCATGATGTGTGTCAATCAAATCTTTAAAATTCCTGCACCGCGATGTTATCCATTGCAATATCTCTACCCTTTTCCTTATGCTAGCCTTTATCTTACCTTGTACAGTTTTCCACAGCTTAATGCACTCTTCTGTGACCCAGACTGGAGCTCTGTATGCTTTTTGCCTAGTAATTGGTGTTCTCTTTTGCATCAGAGTACTGTTCACTTTCCACAGTTTAAGCATGAGAGTCACTTCCATGACTTCACAAATTCCAGTAATTTCTGCATTGGCTTAATACTGAGTCACCTAGGACTGTGTGTGGTGTAAGATTCCAGGGAATGTATTTTTTTTATCAGGCATCCAAGAAACCCTGGTCTGAAAGTTGAGAGATTTCCATCCAAAATCTTCCGTGGGTACCACGTCAAAAACATTTGTGTAGTTGAGCAGCAAGTACAGACACTTTCGTCTGAATAACAACTTGCTCAGCTCTTTTGGGATATTCCTAAAATGGGTAACCAGCCTTGGCTTAAATAAGGCTATACATTAATCTTTCTGTTTACAAGGTAGTTTCAATGAGCCTCAACTCACCTACCTTCACTCTTTCCCAATTTCTTCAAGCCAAAGCATGCTTTTCAACAAAGAGAAACCTCCTCTAGGATGCACTGGCAGAGACAGAGAATTTTTTTATTAATAGGTTTGGAGGAATTCCTCTCATTTCAAGTATTTATAGGTTTACATGAGGTCTATATGACATGAATATATTATACTGCACAGTGTAGTACAGGTGGTGTTCTGCAAAGATAATTTTGCTGTAGGATATGGAAGACATATATTGGACATGGCTTCATTCAATGGAAAACAAGATTTTATATAGGTTTGGTAGCTTCCTACTTTTTACATATATTCTGTGCAGATAGAGGAGCTACAGATGAGCTAAGCTGGTGTCACATACACTAGCCAGGAGCAGTAAGGAATGTGTGACCCAGCCTAGCAGCACATAAAGCTGTATCAAGGCTGGAAGAGGTACAGCAGTGCTGTGCAAGCAGCTTTTGTGCCAGTAAGTATGATGGTAAAATGCCACGCTGTACATCTTTATCTGTTCAAACCTACATCAACTCAAGGAGATCTGCACCAGGCTCCAGTGCTCAGGGTTGTCACATCCTTACTGGGGAAAACAGAGATAATTTCATCTGTTCTCCCACTGCTTGAAAAATAAAGTGGAAGAGGTCATCTACATCCAATACAAAACATAGGAACAAAACAAAATGGTTGAGTAGAGAGAGAAAAATGAAAATTATATGTGCTAATGGAGAACAATCTGCAAGCACTGTTTAATCAAAATAAAGAAATTAATCAAATGAAATAAATGTAAAAAGCAATTTTTAAAAAGTTTTCTATGAAAATCCAAATTTAGTCTATCTTTTCCCAGTGGGTCTTCATTTACAAATCAGATGTTTACTTTAGCAAGGTTGGTTTTTTACCCCATAATTATCATACTGGACTACATATTCTCTTCTTAACATACAATATCAAAATACATCACTTATTTACTTGGTAATGCATGCTATGGATCTTCAAATAACATGGTAATGAGAATTAGAGCACTGAAAGTAAAGTAGTAATACTAGGATGTTACTTATTTCTATAAAAAATGCTCCACTTGCAACTGCACAAATTAATATAGAATTATCATTATTCAAAAATGTGCTGTTGGAATTCATACAGTCTGTGTGTACACACACATGCACAGAAGAATAATAATTAGAAATGTTGACATTTTTCTTATATTACCACATATTACCACATTATCCATTGATGCATTCTAAAAAATGAACATAATTTGTAAGAATCTCAGTGAAATGTTCTCGTAGGCTTTTAAAATGAAGTGTAGTCCATACTCTTTAGGCTATATATATATTTATATTCTCCTCTGAAAAGAAGTTCTATTACATCAAAGTTTTTGCTTCTAAACAAGACAGATACGCTCATGTAAATTACATGCTATTACTAGATGGTCTTAAATTTGTAGCATTTTTATTTCAATATTTAAGATAGCAAACAATGTTTAGCTTTGTTAAACCAATTTTGACTACAGATTACTAATCTGCATTAGTTGAACTACTTCAAAGTTAATTTGAAAAGTAAAATCAAGTGATTGTTCCTCTTTAATTTTTTTATCTACAAAATCTTACTTTTGTTCTGATATAAAAAAGATAGGCCAGATTTATTTCTACTTTTGTTTCACTGAGACCAACGGAAATTATGTCATAGCTGAACTGAGCTCAGATTTATTGAATCTGTAACACAACATAACATCTATGCATACCTTAATGCGTACACTGAAAGCTGATTGTTCCACTTCTGTGCCAGATTATGGATCTGACCCTGAGGTAGTCATGAGAAAAAAAAACAAACATTGCAATACATGACCTAATTTAAAGCAGAAAGCTCATTGATTTCAGCCTCATGGCCCAAAGGCAAAAGTTTCAACACTGTTGCCAATGAAATCAGTGGCAAAAGTCCTACTGGGTGCAATGTGAGTTGGCTGGTTATTGTATCAGGCTTTCATCAGAAAGACATTGAGCAAAATATCGGCTCTATCAGTGTTAGTGGGATTTTTGCCATCTGCCAAGTGAGGACCAAGACTGTATTCATTACATGGGCAAGACTAGAGCCAAGTAATTGCTGTCTTCCTTTCTTCCTGGGTGGATTTTGCTGGCATTGAGTGCAACTGACATGTTTCAGAATTATTTTCTTACTCTTAAGAATTTTGCTATCTGTAAGTGCTACTTCAACTAATTTTTACTTAATTTTTCTGTATTTATTTTTCTCTCTAAACCTTTTGTGATCTCTTATAACACAACTTTTCTCAACCTGTCTGATTCCAAATGGATTTTGAAGTCATAAAGGAGCATGGATATTTTAATAGTTCAGGGGATTTAAGAAACTGAATGACATTGGGAAAAACTCTGTGTTTCATTATTCAGAGGATGACATCAAATTAGGACAATATTTAAAAATGTCAGAATAGTGGTTTTGATTAGTTAAGGAGGTAATCATTAACTGCTGCCTATAAGCAATACTTATAATGTTCTTCTGCCCTGTTGGTCCTTTCTGTCCATAGGTATCAGTAGTCTACTTCCTTAATATCTTGTTCATTTCTGCACCAGTGATAAAATTAGACCAAAACTATTTTCTAAGGATCCATCAATAGGTTTAAGAGAAGAATAAAGACACAGTTGTAATATTGAAGCCAAACTCTGTTTCCCAAAAACTTATCGGTTTTTCCCTATCAGAATCCATGGTATCATGAAATGACTTGGCATAGGTGAACACAAGGAAGTACATTCAATAATAAGACAAGAAAACGAAATATTATATAGTCATAGGAGATTGATCAAAGCTTAACATTTAATGATTCATTATTAATTCTGTAGCATGCTTATAATCTATTTCTTTTTTTAAGAATCTGAGGGGGAAAAAATAGACTTTATTTTAAAGACAAATTACTTAAGGATTTCATGCTCCTGTAACTTCTTTTATACTGTTAAAATGACAAGTATGCTGTAAATTCCCCTCCACTCATTAATATGTGTCCTTTGATCAGTGAGTTAAGTTTGTGTGTTTACAGCATTTTAACACATTGCACCATTTAATACAGTATTATTTTAAAGAGCAAAATGCCAGTAAGGGCCATTTCCTTCCATCTTCATTCATGTCGGCATTGTCAGGAAGAATGGAAAATAAAAATCTAAAGTTTTACCAGGATTTTAAATTTTTTTCTTAAAGGTTACCATTCGTGTAGAAATTTCTCATCATCTGAAGACCAAAAAGCAAAGTCAGAAAGATGCTATGATACCCTCTCAATTCTGGCTATGATGGAATTATAGTTTCATGACACGAGTAGATTTTTTTATTATAATTCCAAATAAAAAATTTCAAATCATGTGAAAAGAGTATTTAAGCTGTGAGGATGAGCTTTACACTCATGTCGTTGCCTCACACCTCACATATCTATTTAAAGCAACAGAGTGCAGGAGAGAATATAATCTGGTTAGGAGAGAGGAATTAGAGATGTCCAGTGAAGAAATGAGAACAAAAAGAAGTTTTGAATAACTTACCATCCACCAATATTCAAAACCTTTTTGTTTCACATCTGAGAAAAGAGAAAGCAGAAGAAAGCCTCCCCCCCCAAAAAAAAAAAAACAGTTTTCTAGATGGAGAAAAAGTGATGACTGCACACTAAGACCAACCCTCAGCCTGGCAGTCCAAACTATTTGTTCTCTCTTCACCAAACCTTAGATAAGCAACTTCTGGGTAGTGTGTTTCTACAAATATGAAGGTAACATCACTACTTCAATCATGAGATTATCTATGTTTCCCTGACATACCAAGTAGGCAAGACTAAATGGATTAACTAGTATAGCAATTTATGACTCAATAGAACAGACATTTTATGGCCTACAGTTAGTGTTTTTATGTAGAATAGTGCATATATTAGAGGTTTACCTTTATTATTCATCTAAAAGAGGATTAAAATATTTGCAGTTGAACAATGTCTTCAAAAAGCTGTTGAGATAGGAAAATGATCAAATACCAAGCAAGATTTTATACCTAGTGAACATTTTACTAGAGCTTTTTAATACTCTTGCAAAGCAATAAGCTAGAAATTGAGTGAAGTTATTCTTAATATGAGTAGAGGAGAAAAAACGCAATTTTATTCTAGATTCCAGCCCAACATCTAATGTCAATGAAATCTATGCAGCTTGAACACTATACCCAGTCCTGAGTGAAGATAGACAGTTAAATTCATCCCTAATGTTAATGCTGAAATCACTGGAAGTGTGCCTTCTTACATTAGGCTGGAAATTTTTTTTAGCTACTATGCCTTAAAGTATTTATTATCCATTTCATAAAATACACCATTTAAGAACATATGGCTTGGCAAAACATCACCCTTTGCTTTAATGTTTCTGGAGTTTGAGTTAAACAGTTTTATAAACCGTTGAAGGAAGAAAATAGCTGAGGAGTAAAATCACCAGAACTGTTTGAGATAGGAAAGCATTCTTACAAGGGAATTGTTTTTAAAGGCAGAGTACTATTAAAAACTGTGGTAATAACAGCAGCAGCAGCAAGTCAAACATACGCATACCAGTTAATGTCTGCCTGGATAACTCACAGTTCTCCATTCATCAAATTAGTGAATTTTTTGCTTTGATGACTATTTTTCAGTCTTTGTGGCAAAGCTGTTCCTGCATGGGCACATCTTCATTGTTTTATTCATCCTTGCAGATGAAAAAGTGCACTTTCATGTAAGTTGTTAGGTGTTGGGAAGACATTTGTAAACAATCTCATTTTAAAAGGACAAGTCATGAACCTCATTGCCAACTTCTGGTAAAGCAGTTATTTGATAAGCTTAAAGTGAGATTCAGAGGGACAGAAGAAAGGACACAGTCACTGCACAGATATAATTTAGTGCTTAAAAAGGAACTTAGAAGCGGATCACAGCTATAATTCAGGCTAATGTTTCATTTCATTTTAAAGGGAGTCATTAGAAAACGCTTTGAAGCATAAGAATATCCACCCATTGGGCTTCCTGACTAGTCTAGGAAGGGAACATCTCAAACAGTTTAATAGAAAGTTATGTAAAGATCCAGACTTCAAGATAAAAATAGACAATGTACTATGCAGAAAATTATCATCATTTCTGATGCCCTTGGGTTTTGCCCTGCAAGTGCTTACTCACTTAAAAAAACTTAATGTTTCCAAGCTCCACTTACTTTCTGATTAGAGTATTATTGCTTACATGAGTAAGCATTTGCAGGATAAGTGCTTTTGCAAGCAATCTAAGAGAGGCCAGCAAGTGAATGAGCACTGGAATGGAATGATCCATTTAGCTGCCCAGGAAGCCTAGGTATACCCGAGTCCTGCCCTGCAGGCAGTAAATTACCTTTCTGTGAGTAAGCAGGACTTGTAATGAGCAAAGGCTCTTAGACGAGAACTACATTTGCTTGTGCAACTACTATAACTCTAAATAAATAAATAGCAAGCTGTAGGTGTCTGACAGCACTTTGGAGATCAGTAAAGTAATGGATTCAACTGTTTTGGACTCAAGAGGTGCAAAGAGCCTCCCCATAAAGGCTAAGGTGTGCTGTAACAAGTGGCACCTCAAGAGAGGGAAGGCTGTAGCTTTCACATCTTCCAATAAATTCACATCTGCCTCCAAGAATCTGATAAATGTCTTTATCATGTTCAAAACTGATTTGAATGAAAAGAATAATAAGGAGAAAATATCCTTCTGGTTCGATCATCAAGAATATAAAGGCAGCTATTGGAAAATCCAGAATTTACTACAATAGATACATATGTGCCCTGAGAAACCAGCAGGTAACAGAACAACAAAGGACCGTAACATTCCAGTGAAGCTAAATTTATTAGAAGGCCAGCATGGCTGTATTTCTGAGATTATTGCTCAAATTCAGTTGCCTACACAAGTGTCTAGCACCCTTTGAGATTTCTGTTACCAAAGATATCTGCACAGTCATGGAAGAGCCAAGGTCAATGGGAATCCACACTCGCAGGACACGCAGCTGGAAGACAAGGGACACTGTAAAGCATATCAAATGGCACCAGCTGTCTAGATTTAGGAGACTGAATCAAGACATCTATAACTTGAAGTTATTCCATAGCAGCTGCCTGACATACTAAATCCCTCCAGCAAAGACAAGTACTACAGGTCAAACCCTGTGAATTGGGAAGGTCAAGTATGAAGCTGCCCATTCACAGCCTTGTTTAGAATTAAACAGACAGACACTGGTTATAGGAGACTCGAATGAAGTGGACAAGAGCAGGTTTTGTTTCCTGTGCCCAAATGCAAGTACACTGACAGCTTGGTATACAGGTGGTTGGTGTTAATTCCTTTTTCAAAAGACATACATAGAAGCTGTTGTGTTTGCTGCAGTATCTTCCACTACTCTTCAGAAAGTTCCAACTAGCACCTGCTCAGGACTTTGAGTGGAAATGCAAAGCAATTTAATTCCTCATGACTTCAACCCAAAATCACGAAGTCTGGCATTTCACAGAATCACAGAACCACAAAATGATTGAGGTTGGAAGGGACTATGGAGGTCATCTTGCTCAAAACCCTTGATCAAGCAGGGCCACCAAGAGCAGAGCAGCCCAGGACCCTCTCCGGACTGCTTTTAAATATCTCCAAGAATAGGGACTCCAAAAACTCCCTGGACAGTCTGTGCTGTGCTCCATCATCCTCAGAGTGAAAAAGTTTTATGTAATGTTCAAAGGGACATTTCAGTATTTCGTATTTCAGTTTGTGACCACTGCCTCTTGTGCTATCATGGGCACATCTGAAAAGAACTTGGCTCTTTTGTCTTTGTATTCTCCGTTCAGGTATTTATACACATTCATAAGATGCCCCTAGGCCTTATCTTCTCCAGTCTGAACAGCCACAGTGTCTTACCCTTTCCTCATAGGAGAGAAACTCCAGTCCCTTCATCATCTTAGTGATGCTTTGATAGATTTTCTCCAGAAATTCTAGCTCTCTCTTGTATTGGAACTGGATCCAGCACTGCAGATCTGGCTTCAGAAGTGCTGAAGAAAGGGTACCTTTACTATATTTAATAATACTTTAAAATATATACCTGGTAGAAAGGGGCTATTTTTCGCAATTTACAGATCTGTAGATGGAAAAATTTTTAGTACTATATATTAATTAACAGGAAAGGGGAGAGTCTGTCATGTTATAAAAATTACTGGCATGTAATAATAATTTTAAAGAAAATACCATCAGAAACAAAACAAAAAACCAAACCAACCAAACCAAACCAAACCAAAACCCAAACAAAATAACCCAACAAATTGATACTTCAAAATAAAAGGCCTCTGTACATTGGAGAGGAACGTGAACACTTATCTGCAGAGAAACCAACAGACATGGCACAAGCTAAATAATATTATAAAAGAGAATTCATCCTAATTCATGCAGAAGCAAATTATTACTATGTTGTGGAATTGAAGTATTTCCTTCCTCAACATGGGTATGATAGCTCTGTCATTTATTATCACATCATGGCAAAACTGCTTAAGTAATGAGCCTTAGATGGACCCTCTCATACAATGTTAACATATAAAAAAAAGTTCTGCTCAAATTAACTTACAATTTCCTGTTGAAACCAGGGAAGAATGATAGCCACATTAAGAGAGAGATACTGAATTCATTATGATAATTATTCTAAAAAATATGCAAGAAAATTCTCAATGCACACTGCACTCAGCATCCAAGTTTAGACACAAAATGAGGAGTTTCAGAAGCCAGATGCAGAAACAGTGTCACTTTGAATTTTGGGGTTTTTTGTATATTTGATACAGAAGCGACTTGTGAATTGAAGCAGGTTCTAAGAGACACCATGACTCATTTCTCCTTCAGAATACAGCTTTCCAGACTTTTTCTAGTTTCCAGTTCCTCATGTTGCACTCCATTCTTATCTGAAGATGCCACCTCTTTAAGTGTTATTTATCCATTTAGGGTGTTTAATTCAGACAGTAGGTCCCTATGTAATTTTCTAGATTTATTCTTGATGAAGCAGCATCAAGAGTGAGACACGTTAAGTGGAAAGTCCTAGACATGACCCCTCAGGAGTTTATTTCAGTCCTCTCCTACTATGCAGAGCTCGAGACATTGATTTTACGGCTGAAAAAGGAAAATTATTTGCTGTCTGTGGAAAATACATAACGTTTCAAACACCTGACCAGCTTTTGTAGAGACCAATTCCTACTGAGGAAACTTGTCACAGGTTCAGTCAATATTCATCCTATGGCTTACTAAGCATCTCTTACAAGTAAAAGGTTGATGAGACGAGCTTTTGCAAATTGTCGGCTCCCACTCACCATCTAGGATACATAAAAAGACTCCCTTTGGCACTACCAGGATTTTGAGGAGAAATCCAGATGCCAACATTTAACATAAAAGTCAGAGCTGTCATGCTCTACAGATCTAAGGAGGTGTATGATGACTCTTTTCTGAGCTCTTCAAACCATGCTCACATCTGCAGACCTGGAAAGATGCAGGGGAAGAGTTCTGGCCCTCCTGCTGACAACAGCACTGTATTCATTCCACACAGCTTCTGTTTGAGCAGCACACAAGGGAAAGATGCAATTTCCACAGTGTCCAAGACATTACCAAAGTCTGGGTAAACAACATCCACAATCTTTTCCATTAAATGGCTCACTTTGCCACAGAAGGAGGTCAGGTTAGTCAAATAGGACATGCTGGCTGGGCCTGATCCCCTGGTTGCCCCGCAGGTGTTGCATGATGGCACTGAAGGCGATCTGCTCCACGACCTTCTCTGGCACTGAGGTCAGGCTGACAGGCACATTGTTCCCCAGATCCTCCTTCCAGTGCTTCTTGTAGGTGGGTGTCACATTGGCTAACCTCCAGTCAACTGGGAGCTCTCCAGTTAGCTAGGAATGCTGATGAATAGTTGAAACTCGGTGATGGGTAAAGCTTAATGCCACTGAAAGTTTCAAAATCTAGAGGGAGATGGAGAAGATGTGAGCTGGTACAGTTCTTGAAAAGTTAATTCACTAAAATGAGGCTGTAGAGATATAGGAGAAAAGAAAGATACATGTTTATTTTTTGGAGATAAAAATCATAGCTGAGCTCAGATGAAAACATCTTTTTCTCATTCTGTGCTAGAAGCAAGATCACAAGAACAATGCCTTTCATCAAAATGTTTTAACTCATTATTATTCTGCTCACATAGTTGTAAATAAATAGCCACATTTGGTCAGAAAGTATGATTGTTGATCCACTCTGTCAAGCAGAGTATCTTAATGGGCAGCTAGCAGACCATCTTTATTAATAAAATGTGAACCAGGTGTCTGAGAGGCACTTTTGAACAAAATCAAGTGATTAACATGGGAAATTCTCTATGAGCTCATGGAGAAGTCAACGGATTCAAACTGGATCTGGATTTGTCCAAGTGCTCTCTATCATTTGCTATAATAATTAATATATTTGCCAGGCTGGCTCCAATTCCCCAGCTGTCATCAATTATGCCAATAGATTCCTAAGAATTAATTCTCTACAATAAATGGAAAAATGAAAATATAGTTGACAATATATAAAGGTGTCAACTAAATGTTTTCCAGAATAAACTCTTCTTCAATGTTGTATAACTAGCCTACTTTGTTAATCTGTGTCACCAGAGATAGCTTGCTGCTCAACTAATACAGATGTAAAAGAACCAAGTCTTTGTAAATACAGGAGATGCTATAGCTTCAGCAAAGAAAACTGATCTATTAAGAAAGCTTTTTTCAGATGACTTTCAACAGGCCTTGGGGGCTGCTAAGTCTTGCAAAAATGAACATGTCAGGTTTCATTGAAAATCATTGCCTGGCTAAAATGGGATTTTGAAAGATGAGCCACCTGCTTTATTAATAACAACATCAGAAGATTTTTTGGGGTTGTTTTATAGACACAAAACTGTGTTCCACAGATCATTTTAAAATGTGAACAGAGGTTTAAAACCAACTTGAGGTTGGTTTTTTTTTAAGGATCTTCCCCCTCCTATCATCATAAGCCTCATAAATATAAGACTTTTACAGCAAAGATTTCCCCTTCCTTCTGTTTTGGCTCCAGGGAACAGCTACAGAAAAATAAAACTAAATCTACAATATGAGGGAATCAAAACTATAAAATGTGAGCAGCATTACTGGAGAGATTGCTGAAAGACTAGGCACAAATCTCACTGGGGGCAAGATGACGGGTACATTAACTTATCTGCAGACTGCTTTAAAATCCAGAAAAGGTCCAGCAGAGCATAGAGTCAGATGGCAGAGGTCCATAAGCTTAAAGGTCACCCATTTAACATACATGACACCTGGTAATGTGCACTCCAGTCCTACAGCCCAGTGGAGCCCACTGGGTCAGTGGCAGGATACAGTTAACCAAAGGGAAGCCTGCACTCTTTCAATACAGCACATGGCATTTCTTCTCGCTTTTGAGACTTCTGTCCCAAACCCACTAGACACTGAGCAATCAAACTTGGTACAGCAAAAACTTTACCCACCATTCAAAGCAGCTGCCTCTCAGCTGGACCAAAACCAGTTGCTTCTGACTGTGCAGCACCACCAATAATTTCAGACTGGGAAAAGGAGGAATGTATCTTGCGCTCAACTGAGATGCAGTGGGGCAACTTGCGGGCAGGTGTCACAGAGATAATACCAAGTGGATGGGGCGTGTCAAGAATCTCACAGGGATTTGTTTCATTCCCATATTTTGTTTCCTAAGACCTGTTGAAAACATATATAAAATCTTTATGAATATGAATATTAGATGTGGCCCATTCATAGGATAGAGCAGAATAATTTTGAGAAAAAGCAGAATGACTGACCTTGCTTTTCCTGTTGCAGTTTGTATCAATTAGTTCTTGTGACTGAGTACCACACACAGCAATTTTATTCACTCATTCATGAAATTAAAAAAATATGGCATTTCTTTTACTCTTATTTAAAATGTGTAAAACCCAGCAAAATAATATTTCTAGCTACTGTTTTCTTAGAAGAATAATGGAGTAATAAAGAGCTATGTTCTGACTACTTTTCCAAATGGCTTCTTAATTTTCAATTTCCAAACGAGTAAAATACTTATTAATTTATAAAATGTTTCTACGTAATTCACTTTTATGTACATATATATGTGTATAATCACTGAATTGAAGTCAGTATTGAAGAAAATAATCTGACAGTAAAAGATAAGGCTACAACTCAGGACAGACATATGGGAAAAAAGAAATGCAGTATGAGCTTTTCCATATTGGTCTGCTCCACCAGCGGAAAAATAAGGTGTGCTCCTAGACTGACATTCATTCATCCCTCTGCCTTTCAGAATACAAATATTAGATAACAACATCTCTATTCTGTTTGTCCAAAACAGTAATCTCAACTTCTGGAGTGATATAGGGAACAAGACACAGGGCTGCCATCACCCAGAACACAACAGTTTTATAACAAGTATTGGGTTTTGGTTGTGAGGGATGCACCATCCAAATCGATCAAACTGCACTCAGCTAAATTGTTAGAGTTTAGCAGAAGAGAAATAATCCTATCATCTTTAGAACACACTCCAGCAATACCTTACAGTAGTTTGGATTTTCACTTGAGTCAGTACTGGCTGCCAGCAGTGGCACTATTGAATTTAAGTCCAGCAGCCTTTTGACTGATACCAACTTCAGCCTAGTAGAAGCTGCATGGATGTAGAATTGCTTTTAAATGTGATGTGTGACTTGAGGAGATGAAAGACTGCTTATTACTGTTAGGAAATTGCTAATTTGTCAAAATTGCTCTACAAAGTTAGAGAGATTCCTATGAAGATTGTTCAGAGCTGAGGTAGATTTCAAACAGCTTCGGTTTGCCGTTTATGGTCCCTGCTCAGCTCCTTTGCAGAAAGTCAGAGTGCCTGAAATTTGGCAAAACTCAAGGTCTCCAGCTGGCTGCTTTCCATCTAGCATATCCTTCAGATAAATCTCCCACCTCTTTTATGGAAAAAAATAAAAATTTTAATGAAACTGAACCTCATAAAAATGTTCTGTGGAGTGAGTTGTGTTTCTGCTTACTGATATCTCGAGATATTGTAAAATTAAAACCATTCAGCATTTCAGTTACCATTAAGGTTGTCAGTTTAGGAGGTAAAACTAGCTAGGTGATGACTCAGCACGAGTAGACAACAAATGAGATTGTAGGTGGGATGAAGGTCCTTTTCTCTGTAGTTCTCGCTTTGCCAAGCACCTTGGCAACACAGCTCACTTCAACTGTTTATGATCTTTGTGTCCATTTCCTTTAATCATTCCTGTATTAAGTGGATTTATTCCTTTGCCAGAAAAACCTGCACCTATTCTGGACTTGTTTCCCATCTCCTCAGCCTTTAGACCTGGTTTGTGGTCCTCTCTCATATTTCCCTGTTGATTCTTTGTTCCAGCTGCTTCCTCAGGCTGCTCTGTTCTTAAGTATGATTTCCTACTGCATGATTGCCCTTTTGAGTGGGGCCTACTCCTTTTTCCCATACACAACAATAAAAAGATTGTTTTGTACACGTGTCTCAATCCTCACACCACCAACTCATCTAGCTTAGCAACTGACATCCTAAGAATTGTATGGTCCAGTGGTTTAATCCACAGACTACTAATATGGTCTGGCAACCACAGTTTGGGAACTTCTGGTGTTGACAATTAACGAAGTTCATCAGCAATCTCAAAAAATAATGAAAACCTTTAACTATCTTCGGTTGACTGATCCCAAAGGTGGAGACTGCTTTTGGAACTGCATCCTTTTCCACAACTCATCACTCCATTAACAGTACATTGCAGGGACTGACTTTACTCATTAAAAAACAAGCTCATCCATAAAGGGAAAATATTTAAGAGGAAAAAATATGTTTTTAACTTCTTCATTTAAAAGGACCCTGAAATACAGAAAAGTAACTAACCAGATACACAAAACAAGACACAGGTCTTGTCTTGTCTTCTCTTTTATTCCATTTTATTTCCTAGTCCACTTGCATACCCAGTCTTGTTAATAACACCTGGATTTCCAATGGTTCCCAAGGTTGGTTCCACTTTCTATTCCATTTTTTCATTTATTTCCTGTGTGGCATTAATGTTACACTTCCTCCTGATTTTGGAGAGTAGGGTGTAAAACATGATTTCCTATTGGAAATATCCTTTTTATTATGTTCCCCTGACCCTAATAAACAGTACACCTAAACTTCAAAGTTCATTGATATTATCTTCTAATTTTTCAGTAGTCCACCACAACTAGTAAAAATGCATGAAAAAAACCCCAATAAGCAAACAAGATATATATTGCAGATGTAATACTTTTCTATTACTTTATAGTTTCAGTCACATTTGTGCAAAACACAACATATTGAGCTGAAATTTAAGACAGAAGATTATGATATTTATCATCATATAATTTATAAAAACTTACAAATTGCATACAAATGTCATGAGTTAAGCATTGGATTAACATGAAGGAAGATCACAATCTTATTTTTGGAATTGATGTAAGTACCATCCTCAAATCAAGCCCTTTCATTGTGCATATGTCTGGCATTTCAACTGATGACACATTCCATTGAATTCTCTCTTCCTTATCTTTCTTTAATACCTCTCATGACAGTAGCATGTTCAGAACATGCTACTGTCAAGACTGATGATTAAAACATAACACAATGTGTTTGGATCTCAAAAAGCCTCTGATGAAAGTTTGATATAACCAGTCACTCTTCATCCAAAGGGTTCTGTGTTACACTATAGAGGACATTGTATACAGGACCAATTAAAATACACTCAAGTTGACACTGTTCATAAGTAAATCTGCCTATAAAAAAACAACTAATAGTGGCTAGGAGGAGAGAGATTTGATTTGACTCATCCCTCACAAATGACTTCATGTTTCTATGCCTTGTCTCTCCTTTTCTTTGCTTCTTCATACGGACCTTTTTAAACAAGCTCTCACAGAACACTTATTGCCTCTTGTCACCTAAAAAGTAATTAGCAATGAGCTATCTTTTTTCCTAATAGCAATCCAGTTTGTTCAGCTTTTGGAGAAAAGTAAGAAGAAATGAAGCACTAGTAATGAGCTAATCAAAGTAGACACTAAGATACAGAAGAAGAGTCAATAAATACAGGTTTCACCAAGAATTATTGAATTATTGAAGAACTAGGTCTGTTTTACAGAAATAAACATAGAGCACTGGTATGTACCTGCTAATAATTAAACAAAAGGAATATAATTAAAAGTAGGAGAATTTCAAATAAAGATTAGTAGTACTAAAAAGGAAAGGAATTAAGTATTCTAGCATGAATTATTTGAATTAAGTTTATTTTGCTTTTACCTTCAGGACCAATCTTTCTTCCTATTACATTTGAGTGCTTTTAAACAAACTTGTCTCATCTTTTACTATTTAAATGAACTTTATGCTGTTAATTAAAGAGATAGGGAGTGCTATCCGACAAGCAACAGGCAAAAAGAACAGTGTACATAGTAATTACAGCATCTGGTTATTTCAAAAAATATCAAGACAATGCAAGGAATTTGTTCCCAAGATGTTAAATAGTTTCCGCATACGAAAAATGTCTCATGATGGATTTAAAGGCATGCAATGTGGCAGTGAAGTGAATGGATAGACACATCATCCAGCTGTGGAAAATATGAAACTAACTCAGACACTCTTCATCCTTGCTAGAAGAAGAGCAATGCAGTAAATTGCATCATATGCATAAACTTAGAATCACAGAGTAACATAATATTCTTAGTTGGAAGGATTATCGAGTCCAGCTCTTAAGTGAATGGCCCTTGCAGGGTAATAATGGTGGTATTTTAATTTTAAAAACCAAAACATATATGGAGGGAAAAAAAGCCCACAGTGCATATCAAGAAAGACCTCAGCCCTGTGCTCAAAACATCCCATCGTATTAGCACAGCAAAGTTGCAGTTGTAGCACATCAGATGCTACATCGCAGTAAAGCTAAGGCCGATGTAGTATCAAAGATCAGCACACAACAACTGAGGCCATTTTGTGGGAGCACAGGATCTACAGCACTGACAAGTACTCCAGTTAGACAATCTAAAAATGATAATGAAGGGTGATGTGATGAGATTGCCTCACACAAGTGTATTGTTTTGTGCAAGTCCCATCCCCTGAATAAACATGTTCAAGGAGACCTACAAATTGAGAATTTCAATCAACCAGCATTACAGCAACAAAGAGATTGTAAAAAACACACAATGGTAGAATACAAGGATAAATGAAAGCAGGCACCAGGAAGATTCTTTTTATCAGGGGGAAAAAAAGAAAAATCTTATCTGAGTTATCACATACTTCAGCACTCCTTCTTGTTACAAAAACTTTTCAAATATTTTGGCCATTTCTTGTGTAATGATCATTTTGCTTTTCTGCCTACACATATTCTGAATGCTCTGCTTAGTCTGGCATGCATCCTGTTACTGCTTTGGCTGCCACCACATGAACTTTGGAACTAGTATCAAGAAGGTTTGACTATTCATTCAAATTTGCTCACTTGCATTAATGCTTCTGCTGATGACAAACTCTACGAGGGATTCTTCTGTAGTTCTTAAAGGATATAAGAGATGCACAGTGGACTTATTTCTTAATTGTTCTGTATTAATGCATCTACATTGAATTCTGTGATGTTGCATAAAACTGTGATAGAAAACTGTAACACTATGAATACCTATGCAGTGAGGATGAAGTTCAATAATTACACTCTGCAGCAGGATGCATCCTTGGTTGGGGAAAGCCCTATGTTCTCTCTGAAGTCACTCATAAGGCTCTGTAGTGAGGTAGGTTTTGAAAAAATTAGATTAATTACCTACTGGGCCTCTTTTTCTAATTTCATGGCCAACTAGATGTAATAAGTCTTAAGAACTCTAATTTTCTAAGGAGGAAGCAATTCTAAATAATAGACTATATTTTGGCAAAATTGATGGAAATAAATATTTTGCTTCAGCTGCCCCAAACCAAATAATTTATGAAAGATTTGTTGACAAAGAGCAATTATTTTTTGTTTTAAACTTCTATGCAGAACTGCCTCTGCTTGGCTGTTACTATCCCTGGTTTTCTCCAGCTGTAAAGTATCACCAAAATGGAAACCTTTGGCTTAGTTTTTGCTCCTTATATTTAATAAATACAAAAAATTATTACTGCTACAGTAGTAATCAAACTTGCACTGAACCTGGAAAAAGATGTGAGTTGCAAATAAAAAAAACCTTAAAAGTCATTTTGTATTACATTACTGACTTACTAGGAAAGAAGTAGTGTTTGATTAACAAATAAGAGCTCCAGCAGGATTATGCTTAGTGCAGTCCAAGAATGTTGCCTTCTGTAATGGCCTTTTTGTTTGATCCATTCTGTAAATTATTTCATATACTGTGTGACTTACTCCTCGGGAACTCCTGAGACACAATAAAAAAGCAAGGTATCAATAATTCCAACTGCTGTAGCACTCATTGATTTTCCCAAGGGTTCATCAACCCCTTTCCCCGCAGCACATGTCCAGACCTCTATGCAATACAGCTGCAGAAATCTGGGCATCCCCAACATAAGTGCTCATCCACCACACAACTTAAAGAATATGTATATTTAAACAGAATATGGAGGTTGTATGATAGTCATGGCGTAGAGTGTGGCTGCAGCTCCATGATGGGCACTGGTTTTGTTATCTGGCAGAGGAAGGCTGAGTATGTCTCCTGTGCACCTCCATGAGGCATCCATCTGTTTGAAAGGTCAGATACTCCTGCAGTACAGGATTTAAAGTGAAAATTGCAGATGGAAGGAAGGTAGGCATTTCCTTCCACTATCTTATTTTTTTGCCTGCCCAATCATGCCCCTTGCTGTTAGGGTTTTGGAGGAATTAGTATTTCATCTGCAGCAGATGCATGTTCATTTGCAACAACACAATTTAATCTAAGTTAAACCACCAAAATCAATGAACTTAGGGTAGATTTAGATCACTCAGTTTGCAAAACGAATCCAGTCCTTAAGTTGCTTACTGTGCTATTTTTATACTGTGACCTATTTTAGTAGTTATCTTTGGAGAAGAAGGTTTAAGTAAAGATCATGGTAAAAAAACAGAAGTATCTCATTTACATGCTCTCCATGCTATTTTATTTATTAAACAGAAATACATGTCTGTGTTTAATTGAAAAAGAATTTTAAAAATGAATTAAAAACTGTCTGAAGATGATAAAAGTTTAACAAAAAGTTTATTCAGTTATAGCTGGAGCTTTCAGAAGGGGGTTGAAGATTTTCTGTTATGTTAAAGTGTGAACTTGTTTTATCTACATGACTGCACTGTAATTTAATGCCTACTTGCTATTTTATTTGTAAGGTGAGATGCTTCAGGTAACTTAGAAAATGTATATTCATACAAGACATTACAAATAATTGTCAAATAATGACATGTGTGTCAAAATTTGTTGAATAAACAATTTAAAAAATAATACATCTGAATAAACAGAGCATCTGCAGAAAGATCTAGTTCTTCATATGCAAGTAAATGGAAAACATTAAAAAGAATTGAAAAAAACCTACAATTATGATACTGTTATGATTATTTCTAAACAAAAAAAACCCCAATATTTATTTAACAACTGTGAAGAAAGTGAAATAACATTAAATGCAAAAATGCTTCAATATTCAACCTCATCTGCATAACCAAGAGGTAGATCAAGTAGGATTTTGGTTTAGTTACTCTGAAAATGCAGATTGCCTTCACACTTTGTGATATGTCACAGGGAAAAAAAATAGTGTGCACATTTCAATCCTATTTTAAACAGGATCTATGAATAATATCTGGACTCATCCATCCATGTCAGACCTAAGTCTTGTGATTTCTTCCAAAATAGCCCAGTGCACACCAGCACAATTTCCAGGCCTGCATTGCACATAACTGCTGCACTCCAGCTGCAATTCTTTCCACTCAAGTCTTTTCACAGGCCTGTTAACACCACCACCTCTCAGCAGCTAGTTCTGATCAAGCTATCATTTCCAAAAGCAAACACAAATGGAGTTATTTTTGGGTTTTATGTCACAGAATCACAGAATATGCTGAGTTGGAAGGGAACCACAAGGATCATTGAGTCCAACTCCTGGCCCTGCACAGGACCATCCCTAAGAGTCATACTATGTGGCCATGAGTATCCAAATGCTTCTTGAACTCTGTCAGGCTTGGTGCTGTGACCACATTCCTGGGGAGCCTGTTCCAGTGCCCAACCATCCTCTGGGAGTTTCTTCCTGCCCACAATCTACACGAGTATCTGACTTTTGTCAGCAGCCCTTGGTGCCTCGTGCACCCCTCTGGCAGGCCCTTTCCTGTCATGCCTGCCCAACTATTGTCCAGAAAAACAGCATTAACACATAAAAATCTTTTCAATACTCCTATGCTCATTTTGCACATCACTGCATTCATTTTCTTACTGAGATTAAAATATTTATCAGAATTTGTTAGAGCCAGCTGTATTTGACTGGGTTATGTTTAGAAGCAAGAAGTTTGATCCAGACATCATTCTTCATAGAACATCCACTAGTCCTTAAAGATTTTTAAATATATATGCTTTTTGCATCGTAAACAGCATTTTCACTTTAGTCTTCCTTCACCCAGCTTATATAATGGTCAAGCTATGTTTACAATTTGCTTACTGAATCTAAAAAGCATCTCATGCTTCTTCACTCTCTGGCTTTGTAAAATGCTCTAAATATTTAATATTATTTTCATGAATTTGTAGGAGAGGTCCATTTTTATGTCTTTTACACAGAAACATTAAAAGATCTTTTAATCTACCTTCTTTCCTTCTCATACTAGACTCATACTAAAAATTCTCTTTGTTCTTTGCTAAGTGGTTTCTTAATTTCAGCAAGGTACATACAATCAGAGTTTATATATTATTGGAAAACAGAATTAAAGTTTACAGAATATTGCTCAAGTTTAGGATCTGATTATTTTTAAAAAGGTGAAAAAATAAAGATAACCTGAAGAGAAAAAAAGAAGCAATGCCTCCATTTCAATTTCAGAAGCATTCCTTTCTAAAATAAACAATGAAAAATGTATTTCTATAAATGGAAAGCAAGGATTATCATGATATTATGAATTGCCTTACTTAACGTTTGTTCTGTTCCTTGCTGAAAATGTAAATGCAACTTTAAGTCAGTGGTTGTTCTTTCAGACTGCTCCCTGGTTGTTGTTTTCTGAAGGTGGTGGTTGGAGAGGGGATTAATTTATTGGGGTTTTCTAACCCACTAAACATTATCGGTTGAACAGATACAATCCACAGTCCAAATATATTTATCTGTATATAACTTTTCTTCTTTTGCTGTTATTGAGAAGGAATTATGAAAAAGATATCTCAGTTCTCAAAATATTTGTGCTGTTAAAGGTAGGATCTTTTTTCCTATAGCTCTAGTGATGAAGAAAAATAGAAGAGCTTCAATTCAGACTGAGTCTGATCCCTTTTGTAATGACTACTCTCTAATATTGTTTAATTGCCTGTGAAGATGCAAACAGGCCTAAAATCCATAATAATTAGCTTAAGATAACTGGCTGAGGTTCAGGCAAATCATCTGATATCAGCATTTCTGGTTACTTTGCATACCAAAAAGGAGAAAATTAAGAGGAATAATCTGTGAATGCAGTAGGAGGGGAAAAAAAGGTTTATTAACTAAGAATTTCTCTGTCTAGCATACCTTTTAGCTCTTCCTGTATGCTGAAGACATACAAGCCATATTCAGCATCTACACATTGAAATTCGTATTTGCAGGCTAGCTATGATCCAAAATTTTCAAGGAGAAAAAGAAACTACTGAAAAAGACACATGAAAGACATGAAGAATCAAATCACTCCTGCCTCTCTATCAGTTAGGAAGCTAAAAGGTATGTAGCCTACAAAATTTCCCATGGTTTTTTTTTAGGGCAATGAACCACTTACACTTTGATATGTGTTTAATAGGATTCTTCAAGTGATACCAGCACATTTAGCATCACAAATTTCTGCTACATTCTAGATGACAAAGTAGCTGCTGTTTGTCCATTCCCCTGAACACACAATTCTCAAGGTTTGCTGCTGTTTTTACCTTGTACCTAGAAATGAATATCAAATCAGTGACTTCGCTGCATGAAAATAGGTGACAGTGGAAGCATATGTTATCTAGAAACCGCTAGACACACCACTGACATGGTATATGTGGGGCTTTAATTGAGTCTGCAATTAAAAACTTATCTTACACAATGAAATAAAAGAGTAGTATAGGAAAAAACCCCAACAAACTAACAGTAAAAAACACATTAAACTTCAGATTAAGCCTAGACAGTATCATCTCTATTTCTGATTAACAGAAAAAGGTTGAGCCTTTTATGCTGTTATATCCCCCCTAACCTGCCTCCAGCAAATAAGCATAGGCATTACCAGATGAGATTAAGAAATATACTCCAGGACTCGTGATTTATGCAGAAAGATCATAGAGGAAAAACATTAGGCACAGGGAATAAAACAAATAACAGGTATGTTTATTCTGCTGTTTAATATCATTGCTGTGGACAATAATATTACCTATATGGAGTTGCTAACTTTTCCACCAATGTCTTTATTACAGTCTTGAACATTCCAATGAACATTCTGCTTCGTTGCAAAGAAAAGAAAACAGACAGAAGAAGTAACATGAGCAGCAGGTCTTTTAAAGAACATTTCTGGAATGTGAGTGTATGCACAGGTGTTTATATTTTCATGCATTTTTTTAATTTCAACTTTTTTTTAAAGTTGCTGAAAATAGATTTTTTTTTTCTGAAACTTTGGTCTTGTAAGCACTGACATTTGAAAATATTTTTAACCACCTTATAGCTGTGAAAAAAAATCTCATTAATGGAGAGCAGTCAGGTTCAAAATCTTGTTAGAAGCTAGGATTAAGATTCAATACTTCAATGAATCTTCAATGAATTCAGAGACAAATTAATTTTATCTGAAGCTCTTTAAATTACTGTAGCCAAGTACATACATGTTCATCATAACATACTGTAATATTTTGGTTTAAATAACACACTTGAAAAAGTACCCATGGTCACATACATATCTGCCTTACTCACAAAGATATATAGATGGAAGTGGGATTGAAGAAACCACAAGAGTATATTTTACAATAGTAACATTCTAAACTTCTTTCAGAAATCATCATTTATTTGGAAGGGCAGAGGAGCAACCTTTACTATGTTTGGGTGAAGTAGCCAACTTTTAATCCATTGTTTTAAATTAATTATTTTGTCTGTAAAATTAGCATCAGAACTGCATCTACAGAAATTAATGGCAAAATACACACCACATTAGTAGAACTGGACCTCACTCATCACTTAAAATATCCACTATATATGTATTAAATCATAGATGATTAATCAAAAGAATACAGTTACACCCAACAGTGAAATACTGCTCGGTTTGTCTCCCTACCATTTGAAGAAAAGAATGCACTGACAAAACATCATGGGACTGATTTTCAGAAGGCTGCACAAGAGGCTTGCAATGAGATCCTCATTCTGCTCAGTTTTCTCATAAACAAAACTTGTCAAAATCTATGAAACACACACAAAATTTCCATTTCTCTGACCATTCCAAATCACAATTCAATATGTATCAACCGGGCTTCTGTCAATGTAATTGGCTACAGCAGTCAGGTTTTCAGAAGGGCTTAGCTTCAGCTCTGCCACCAAAACAAATAAGATTAACAGAACAAGCTCTGCATACAAGATGCCGACTTCTTTGAAAAATCTGTGCCCAAGTGTCATGGTTGGAGCTGCTTAATGCTGGCCTCTTCTGAACATTTGACCTTCATCTAAGCACCAAAGTGGTGCCAAATCCTCTTTAGAAAACCCATTTTTTCTGACTGCCTCTCCTCCCTCTAAAAATCCACTGTACTGCATCTGCAGGATTAGCAGAATAAAATAGGATATGGAAGGGATAGAACATGTAGTCTAACCATTTCACTTTTTAACAGTTGTTCCTGTTGATCACTGCTTGATCCCACAGGAATATTCATTTCAATTATTAAAGAGTAGAAAAAACAGAAAAGACCTTTTGAACTAACTTGTCTGTTCTTGTGAATTTCTAAGATGGACTTAGCCTAAAGAAAGAGCTTCTAGATACTGTAGTAAATTCACAGTTTGATGGATTTTGTATTGATTGCCAATGTAAATGTGAAAGTATGTGTTTATTTAGGACTAAAGAAAGCATTTTCTAAAAACAGGCATCCAGTTGCCTTGTAGGCATTGAATTAAGAGTGCTGGTAAAACATCTTGTTTGGTTGAAATTTCCTTTTTGTCTTATTTTATATGTTATATATTTTTATTTTTTGTCTTATATTCAGTGACTTCTATAGGTATTCTATTTTCTGTCCCTGTTAGAACCATCTAAGTACAGTTATATTAATAAATATAGGATATATTTACATAAAATTAAATATTCCATAGAGAGGCTTCATTTGTTACTGATTGTGATCAACATGAACACAAAACTAAGGCGTTTGCTCACAGCAACAAAGAAAAATTAGAAAATTAGAATTTTATAAGCATTCTCTGGGCCTTTTAAGAAAGGGAGATGTGAGGATTTTGCAAAACTATGTTCCCTTTTAATTTATTACCATGTCCCAGTGGGAGAAAGAAGGTGGAAAAGAAATAATACAAGCACTGAGTTACAGACAGAATAAGTTTAGAGTTTAATGGTAGACTATTTACAAATGCCAGAGACCATCAGTGTATTCATTTAATATAGCTGTGGCCTCACTGTGTCATCAGTATTTCCACATCAATTGAATAACGTGACAAAATGAAACTTCTGATGTGATACTTTCTGCAAACATACATGTAATTGAACTTTGTTGTTGGGACGACCAACGGTTACACTTCAGTCATATCGAAATGACCACACTCAAAATAGCTGGACTAAAGGCAAGAGCTCAAACAAGATTGTTTGAAAATGAAGATCTCAAAGTCCATTTTGAGCATACGAAGGAAAATATGGTGGTATACAAAATTTATACTGGAGAAGAAATGGTAAGAAATAGGTAAAATCAACTGGAATATTTGGATGAGAGTCAATGTCAATGTATCGATTCTTGAGGGGTTTTTTTCCCCCCAGAGGTAAAGCCCCTTTGCTTAAGGCTCATTGTAACTTGGAATGAGTGGTAGTACAGTATAAAATAGTAGCAACATTTTATACAAGGAAAAAAACACAGCACGGTAGAGACTTGGAATTTATTATTACATTCATTAATTTTACTATGGTTCAACTTAACTAGATTCTATGCATTGCAAATGTACGCTGTGATTTTCCAGAGAAGATTCTGTAGAGGAGCAAAACAAAGCAGAGACCAAGGGAAAGAGAATAAGGTAACTAATGGGAATATACTTTGCAGAGCAAATGTTTTGCCTGAGCACATGCAGAATGCAAAACACAAGAATTTAGTCTCTGTCCATTAAGACTAGATCATATTTATTCAAAAATGCAACCTCAAGAAGCAGCATTTGAGACTTTGAATGGAATTTATCGTCTTCTTTGTGACTAGCAAAGAGCAGATTTGATAAGCATTTTAATACTGCACTATTTGATGTATTTTGCTTTGACATTTTACCTACTTAGAAACAGTTAAACAGAAATAAAAATTAAATGTAGTATTTCATTTTGTATTAAAGTAAAATATCCCACTCAGTCTGAAATCAACATAGAATATGGGGCTTTGTTTAAGTTTCGTGGAAAAGAAAAATAAACATACATTTTCCTTTGGCATTGTCCCTTGACACTTTTTGTTTGGTTCCTCAGGCAAATTCAAATTAGAAAGAAGAAAATAAGAGCTAAAATCATTTACAGAGCTGTACTCCTGTCATGAATTGCTGGGCCATTACTGATCTGTCAGTGTGGAGATGTTGGTATGGAAATCACTCTTTCTCAAGTGCTCTTTTAGGAAGCTATTCCTGAACCTTCATTTGTCCTCTTTACTTTTTCAAATATTACTTTAAAGGTTTTGCTGCTGTTGCTTATGAGAGCAGCAGGCAATAAATTAGAGCAGTAGCGTAAAATGTGCTAGCATTTCACAATTTATTACATTATATCACAGAGGAAAAGATGGAGCTTCGTAACTATTAGGGATAATACTGACAAAACAGGCAAGCAGAAACAAATCAGTGTAAAAAAAACTTCGAGTAACTTACACTCTGCTGTGTGAAGTCATGCTGCTCTTGAGATCAGGGAGGCTTTTGCAAGCTTCGCCACCAACTGCAGTGGGCTAAGTACCCATCCTTACATCCTACAAGGAATTCCCCAGGTAAAAATGCACAGTCAATCCCAACACAAAGATTAGGAGACTAACCGTATGTATCTTGTTTAGCAATACAAATTCCAGTTCATCCCTCACAACCATCCTAATTTTGTTATCAAAGAAGTAACTTCATATTGTTGACCCAGTTCAACAAGGTGATAAGAGGTGATAAAGGGAAGTATTTATCACAATTAGGTTAACATACACTTTCAGCAAAACAAACCTGACTGCTGTGGAGATCACTTGAAAGGACCCAAGTTAGTCTTCTGTGCTGAATCACCTGGAGAAAAAGAAGCAGCAGAGGCTCACCTCCCCCTGTGCAAGCCTCCCCCCCCTTTCCCCAGCATTCACTGATATGGTAGAATGTATCTAGAGGATATCTGCACTGCTGTGTGAGGAGAAAAAGAAGCTGTTATAACTCTCCATACAGATGAACTCCTTAAAAAAAAAAATAAAAGTACCCATAAACCTTTAGCAACATACTGCAGAAGACAAAAGGCAAAATAGCCAAAATATAGGGAGAAAAAAGTATAATAAAGGACAACTTCAGTCTACCTAAATATTCCGTTAACACAGTGTTTTAGATGATTATTCTAGTTATTTTGTCAGACATTCTCCCTCTTTTCCCACTCTCTTCTTTGTTGTGACTGTTCTTAATGTTTGAGAGTTGAGAAGAACTTTAGATGAAGGAGTCACATTTTCAATAATGCATCAAACATAATCTCAACACATTCAGAAGTGATGGGATCCATAGTAAATTACATGTTGCAAAGCCTCATCAGCTGAAGCTATTACTTCATTTCTTCAAGTCATTTTAAAAGAGCTAAGAAACTGATGCTATTTACATCATGTATATAAATAACAGTATCTCATATTTATATAAAATGGGTGAGATTGGTGAACATTTCTGCAAGTGTTCATTTGAATTTTAGCTGGAATTCATATTACCAGTGATTGCACAATAGAGACAATGATTGTACCCAACCCCTTTTGAATTTTCTTCCCTTAGGATTTCAATGAGTCTCTGCTCTTTTTGCATGAGCTTTCTCAGAGGCAGGGGGTTGTGATGACAAGTGCAGTATTTACAGAGAACACTATTTCAAAAAATCATTTCAGGGGTGGTCCTGAAGATGCAGCCATCTGAGGACAAACTCACTGTATTATGAAGAGGGAAAAAAGAAAGAGTGAGTGAGAAGTTTTTCTTTTGGTATTTTCTTTAGAGGTTGCCTTGATTTCATTTAAAATGTACATATAAGCATTTAAAACCTGGCTTGATAGATTTCAAAAGTGTAATCAAATACAGGGAGCATTTGTTAGTAAAGTGTTTCAATCCTGTAGAAAGAGATATATAAGAGCATATTTTTATTTTTATGCATGCTAGCACAACTGGTAAAGATAACTATTTTTGCAAGAAACTGCAGTTAATCATGTAACAGTAGGTTATATAGCACAGTGGGCTTGGTAAATGACAGTGCTTCACATTTCAAGTGGATAACATTTCCAAAATCCCACACAGGGGAAAATAATGAGCCATCCACACAAGGCACTGAAGCACCTCACAGAAAAGAAGTTTACTTTGCTAATGAAAGTTTTATAGCTAATAAATCTCATTAGCTGGTATAATTTTACATATTGTATGGGACAACTCATTACAGGATGACCTTATTCCCAAAATTCCTCACCAAAGCCCTCGAGACCAGCAAAGCAACACATAAGAGAGCAGATGCCATTGTGGATTTCATCTGTGGGGACTCTGGAAGTGGAAGAGAAAAAATATTAAATAGCTATGCTCATTCATTCAGACAGTGAAAATAACATAGTTTGCTGATAGCTGAGGAGTGTTGCTATTATTCCAATACTACTTTTAATTTGTCTATTATTCAATTTGTAGAATAAATAATAGTACTTAGAAGAAAATAGTACCTATGAACAAGTATATTTAAGAAAATCATGTGCCCTCCCCAGGAAGTCTAGCATTATAAAGAGGAGTTAAAATTGTTGATATTACTCACCATAGCTATTAGAAGTTCCATTATGCAGTGTCATGTCATTCCAAGTTAATATTGCCCACCAGAAATATTACACAGAAGGTTTCTCCCAAATCCCAACTGGACCTAAAAAATAGCATTAATGAGCTACTTTTTACAATTATGTTTGCCTCCTGGTATGGAAAATGTTTTCAAATTTCTATCATGACACACTTTTGTACTAAAATGTCAGTTAAGATAAGCTGGGACTGTCATGAACTAAAAACCACAATGACTGAAGGACATAATCTTTGTGAAAACTGAGGTGACTTCCCAAGAGACTTTGATGTATCCTCACAAGCTGGCAAAGTCATGTGCATTTCCAAAACTACTACAAAATTAACCAATGAAGTCTCACACCCACTTGACCTACAGAAACATTCCTAGTCACATTAAACAGTTTGGAGTCTGACCTTTGAGCCCCAGAAATTTAAAAGCCTGCATTTCTACTATGGCTAATATTTTCAATGTTGTAATTTGCATTTAACTGGGACTAATTTTGTTCAGAGTTTAAGGGTCTGCTAGTCTATGATGGACAACCAAATAATAGACAAATAAATGAGTTTTTGAAAACACCGGCCTTCAAGAACTTTTCTGCAGAAAAAAATAACACACCATAAAAATACTGTGAGGAAAAGACATTTCTAGTCCTGTAGCTGAGCCCCAAGGCAACCTTTTAGCTAATACACATATGGCAGAGGCAGATCTGTATAATGGCTTTTTACAGTTTGGATGCATAACATAACAAAGATAACTTTATACTTTAATTCATGTTTGCCCCTATACGACACCAGCTTAAAGAGCACTGAGTCTCTGGCACTGTAGATGTGAAGACAAGGCTGCAGTGTAGCATGGCCCTGGAGCCACTAGGTATGTGGCTCTGAATCTTATAGGAGGTTTTTGGGCCCAAGAGGAAAAATAGAAAAAAACTCCATAGCTACACTAACTTTGCGTACAAGCTGTTCCCATAGCGCATGAATGCAGAAGAAACTTTGACTATGCCAAGATGAGAGAAGGGAACAAAACTGTAACATACTCAGAGGTCAGGCCAAAACAGTGGTGGTTCCAAGTAAGGAAACAGGTTCCTTTCTTTTTTAATATTGTTTTCTGAAGAAACTCACTAGCACAGGACAGAAACGTCCTCAAGAGTGAAATGAGGATATGCCATACGTCTCAATGTCGCTATAGGCAAAAAAATGCATTTTTTGTTGAAAAATCCAAGTAGCGACTTTATGGATGACTGCTACCATGAAACAAGGCACAAATATGTCCTCTTTACAGAAAACAGAAATTATAAAATGGCATTGTCCCAGAGAAAGACAGGCAAAAAGTGTCTTTTGCTCAAGAGAAGAGAATTCTAACCACATTGAACGGGTGACAGTATTTAACAGAAAAATTAAGAAGTGCAAGTGCAAGTGTCTTTCACAGAATATCAGTATAACCAAGTATTTTCACTGTAAATGAAGTCAAGGATGTCAGCAGAGGTTTAAAATATGCCCTTAGGCTACAAGAAAGTTAGAAGTTCACAGCCAATGGTTTAAGACGAGACTAAGACACAAGCATATCACTGCTTCTCTTTCCTCTTTTATCAGACAGCATTTCAATGATACTTGTTTCCTGCCTTGCTGTTATCTTAATTTGACAGTAAGACTGAAATGAAAATCATATTTGGAAGATCTGAGGTAGCATTCAGTGAAAGCACAAAGTAGTAAAAGAAATAAGAGAAACATAACATTAAATCGTTCTTTCAGTGTATTTACATGTAAGATCTTTCTTCATGTCGCACATGATTGCTCTAAATATTGGATTATCATCCTCGTTCCCATATTAGTAATTCTTGAAATACAAGTTTGATTTCAGTAAAATTCAAGTTCCAAGTTAAAAACTGCTGCTTTGTTCCCAGGAGAGACACAAGTCTTCTATAATGCTTACTCTTGAGAGATTTGCTTTTTACCATCACCTTTCTCTTTTCCAATATTATTGGAAGAACCATACTTCTGTTCTAAAATATAGTTTAAAATCTGCTTTGAATATATTTTAAACAGCAACTGAAGTACAAGAACATAGTACACAAATTTTTCTCTAGGTCGATGAAAAAAGCCATGAAAAGTCAGAAATATGTGACATATTTACACAAAGCACTTTCATCTTCACTTTCCATCTTCACCTTTCAGTACCTAAAGGGTTTTTTTGGCATCCATGGACAGCAAATAAAGGAGGTGGAAAAGTGCTAGTGTCCTACTAAAGATAGATTCTTTTGAGCACAACATACAAAATCAGCAATGGTATTTTATATTTATTTTGTTTTACTTAATAGTATCTGAAGAAATATTGTTGCACACGCAACCATCTGTCTCACCTGCAAAAAATGTTTGCATTCCTTAATGAATGCACATTTATAGCAAAACAGGTCTTAACCATTTCCAGTCTGAGCACATTTGACCATCTAAAAATTACATTTCTCTTCAGTAAACAACAAAAACAAGTCAGGCTACATATTTATACTTACATTAAGGTATTGATAACACCATCATTTCATTTATAACATGAATTTTTATAAACATCACTTTTTCTCCTTGGAAGACGCTATCAAATACTTAAAATAAAAAGTAAGAGCATCTACAAGATATTGCAGTCCCTTAGTCTCCAAAGTCCTGGAGAATGTAGAGTCAGGATTGATTTTGTATTATGAGAAGGGCAAGTCCCATTTGCATGAGGTTCACGTGAGCACTCCAGGTATCTCTGCTTTGCAGTGAGCATGCTCAGTTTCTCAACACATGTATTGTAGCTACTTTCTGGATGTACAGAAGTGCTGATGGTGAGATCTGGAAAAAGTATTCCGTTGTCAAAGACATCAGTGCTAGATAAAGGAGCTTAGGTGCCCTTATTAAGTTTAGGGTCTCTATCAAATACAGGGAGTTCTTTTTGAATAGTAAGCATTTTCACTAATAGCTTACAATTTAAATATAAAACTCAACTGGAAACATTCCACAGTAAAGGTATTTTAACAGACTACAAAGAACAAATATCGTAAGCATATGGGAAAGCTATTTTGGGTAACACAAGTGATATTCAGGCATATTCCTAGAATTCACATTAGGAGGCTCTAAAAGACATTTTCTTTCCTCAACATTAAGAACATGCTGAATCACTGTATCAAGAAGAATCAACTGAACTGCCAGTGCAATTGCCACAGGGAATTATCTCCATCAATGCAACACAACATATTTGCCTGGGCATATCACACTAACTAGCTATTTCACTACGTTTAGCAGAAGAGTCTGCCAAATTACTGTCTAATTCAGTGAAGATACAGATCCAGCAGTCTATTAAGGTCTTTGCTTTGACTTATGATCTGATTTAAAGCGACAATTCAAATCTGCTCTTGTATAACCATAAAATAATGGGATATTAATAATACAGGTTATGCATTTCATGTCAACCTTAATTTTAAGCTTATTATCAAGATGCAATGAAATATTTAAAAAGTATAGTGAAATGATAAATGAGAAGGCTGGAGAAAGGTAACTAAATCATGAAGTTTTAAACTGTCCTTTTCCTGTGTACATTGCCAAACTTTGTAACAGGTAAATGCAGTGGAACAGCCATTTTTTACCCCTCAATATTACAAAATAGTATCCAAGCTATGACAGATCATTAGTAATATTTTTTATCCTGTATATTTCAAATGCAGTGCCAAGCACTGTATCCTTCCATGTCTTGAGAGCAGATGCTGAAATGGAAGCAAGAGTATTAAAGAGATTAGTCACAAATAGAGACGGCACAAATTCTAAGTGCTCCAGTTCTCCCATGTGGAAATATGAAACCTTCATAAAGCTACTTATGCACTTATGAACCCGAAGAAGGGCAAATGAATGAGTTTCCCAAAAACAGTGAAGGGACAAAAACATTGGGATTGGAATCACATTATGATTCAGGCTATCCCTAGCAACATACATGTAAGTATGAATGCAAGCCACTTGCAAACAACATTTAAATCCAAGTCTTGATCAGAAACTGAAGCCAGAAGTATTCCTTGTTCTAAGAACATTTTCATTTTGAATTTTTCCCAAGTCTGTTTGGCAACAAGGAAATTTTTCCTGTCCTGTCAATAGACAGACTCACATCTTTAATCTTACACAGGCTGGACTGACAGTGGAGAAGATTAGACCCAAAAGCATTTATGAGAAGAACAAAGTCAATCCTTAGGGTGTGATCAGATAAGACTAGTACTACCAGTAACTACCAACCTTCCAACTTCTGCCCTGCTTGAGCCTGACATTGACCCATACTCCTTAAAGGTATAAATCTACCTTCTACAAGTTAACAGGAACTTCTAGAAACTTATGAGACGCTTCCTCTCCTGAGGGCAGTTCATGCTTTTTCCTCTGAAAACTGTATCCAGACAACTGCATTGTTCCTCCCTGATCCTACTGGAAGTTGAAACTTAGAGGAAAATTAAGTTTGAGAAATTAAAATCTTCCATCTGTGAAGAAATGCAAATCCTCATGCTCAACAGCAGTCAGACTGTGAGCCTGGAACTGAGTCAGCTTTTAGGCAGCTCTAGTTTTGTTTCATGTTGTGTACCATGTGGGGATATTTTTTAATAAGAGAGCATACAGTGACGAGATCCATGACTATTGGCTATGATTTTCATTAAAGCAGAGTAAATGTTTAATACAAAATGAATCTTTAAAATCTATGCAAATGAGATTGTGAAGTCCTTGTTGTACATGGTAAGCTCTTTTTTCATACTGCAGGTATAAACTGTGACTACTGCAAATGTCAGAACATGAAAGATCTCCTTACAATGCCCAGATGTGAATACATAAAAATTTTCACCACTCTCACTGAATGAGAATCAATTTAATAAATCATTGAAATTTACTCTCGACTGTGTTTCAAACCTGTCCTGCATAAAGCATTCAGTCAAGGCTGTATGAATAGATTTGACATATTTGTAAGTGCCCTATTAAGTTTAACACAATTTATTTACTATATTCTAAAACATTCCAATACACTTATGTTTTCTAGGTCTGTTGTTCTGTTCTCTAAACTAGGAAACTTTGAGGTCAAGGAGCTTTCATGACTGATTTTGCAACGCTAAATTATTTCAAACCAAGTAGACATTTCAAGATGTATGGTTATGATTAAAAGTGGCAGTTCCTACAAACCATGTGAAAAGTATAGTGCATTAATATCATCCTACAAGCCTCTGATATTTTATTCCTTGTATGTTTATAACAGTTTTTTTATTATTATTAAAAATATATTATAGTTAGGTGCAAAGTGAGTGTTAGCTCAAAGTGAAATTTTAAAACAAGGGTGGGAATCCTAACGTAAAAGGAACAGGCTGTATATCCAGACCCTTTGCTTAAAATGTCTGTATCAAATAATGCATCATAAAAGATTTAGAATTTGTTGCCTTTTTTTAAAAAAAAAAAAAAATGGGGCTTTCCATGCTTGTATATCACAGTTATTTGTTATAGAAATCTGAGGAGTGTATTGATAGCCTGTCAAGATTTTAACAGCAGAATAAAATTGAAGGAAAGAAATATAAAAAATGATCAGTCAAAACCTCCATACAATGTGAAACTCCTACTCAATATTAGTAGTAAAAATAGCCCCCATATGAATCCTTTGGATAGAAATCAGTCAATTACTTAAAGCCACTTAATTTCTCTCTACCACACTGTCATGGTTTGAGAGCCCCAAAAATCCAATTCCCTAGTCCAAGCCCCCACTCCCACATCTCAACCCAGTGTGAGATGGGTTTTCCAGACACCACACGAGACTCAAAATGGGGGGAAGGGATTATATATTACAATGACTATACAAAATAAATACTACAATACATTATATACAATCTTAGCTATCTCTACCACGACCTAAAAGTATTTACAATGGATCAAATCTCTTCTCCCCTCCAAATAAAAGTCCAGGAGGGAAGAAGGAAAAGATCCCTTTCTACTCTCAGAGCAGCATTGTCTCTAGGGCAGCAGGTTCTCAGTCTCTCTCTTCCATGCAGCGCTGGGTTATGTTGAGGACCCACAATGGAAGGCGAGACCTGCTGGAGAAAGTCCAGTGAAGGGTTTGAAGATGATGAAGGGAGTGGAGCATTTCTACTACAAGGAAAGCTTGAGAAGCTATGACTTTCCAACCTAGAGAAGGAAAAGCTCAAGAGCATCTTACCAAAGTGCATAAA
Source organism: Pipra filicauda (assembly GCF_003945595.2). NCBI lineage: Eukaryota > Metazoa > Chordata > Aves > Passeriformes > Pipridae > Pipra > Pipra filicauda. The sequence goes on along the minus strand of NW_024105031.1, from coordinate 582,373 downwards.
TACCCAAAGGAAGAGTGCAAAAACAACAGACCCAGGCTCTTTTCAATGGTGTACAGTGATAGCACAAATGATAAATACAAACTGAAACACAAGATGTTCCCTTCAAACATTAGAAAACAATTTTTCACTGTGAGGGTGAGCAAGCACAGGTACAGGTTGCCCAAGGAAGTTGTGGAGTCTCTATCCTCATAGATATTGAAAGGCCATCTGGATACAGACCGAGTTGGTTCTAGGTGGCCTTACCTGAGCAGGGGGATTGGGCAAGATGACCTGCAGAGGTCCCTTCCAACCTCAACCATTCTGCAGTCACGATGTTTCTTTACCATAAGAGGGAATTTAACTCGCAAGTTCATAAAAAAACACTGTTTTGAAAGACACCTTTAAGAGGAGAACTTCGGGATTGCACTAAATGAAGCTCAACAGTAAATTCTTAAAAGATGGATAAGGCAAATCTCCAGAAGGAAAGCCCTCCCAAACAACTGGAGAAATAGTGGAAGTTGCATTGGTGTCAAGTCTCTAAAGTCCTGAATTCTGTCCATTCTCTCACAAATGGCTTATGGAAGCTGGTTAAAGTAATTTCAACTCTCCAAGTTTCAACTACTACCTTACCTCCTAGGAGTTTTATGTGGACAAACTAAAATGAGATGTTTAAGCACAGAGATGGGGAGAAAGAAATGCAAAGGCTTTTAAGAACAAGAAGCAATAGTGAGGAAATAAACTAATCAGAGAAACTGCATTCATTCATTGTTAATACAAAATCCCAGATCAGGAAGCTTTACAGGTGCTCCCTGTCCTGCAAACTGATCCTCCACGTGTAGCACTTTGCTCTGACTCTAATGTACAATGCTGAGCTTGTAACAGATGAATTTATTGAACAAACAGCACATCCAGCTCAAGAGGTGACTTGCATCAGCTTGGCAGAGAGTTAGTGACTTGTCCAGGCTGATGAAGACTTCAGTTCAAACACATGGCATAATTTCTTCCTGTGGCTTATTCTGTTGTCTTCCATGGAGAGGTGCACAAAGTAAGGATTTGATTGTGATGATGCCTGGATTAGAATGATGAAAGATTCAGTCCAGAAAATATTAGCCTGAGATCAATACAAGCTGTACCTCATGCACTATGTATTCAAGAGATATGATTCTGCCATGGATTTCAAAGGAGCAAAATACAAGCTTGAATGTATACAAGCCTGAGTTTCAGCTTCCCAAACCCTGCTCTCTGCAGCATGCTGATGGCAAAATCAGGCATGCAAATGCTTTAGGAATATGACTTTACATTTCAGTGCTGATGATTTGTTTTCTTCATTATCATTTCTGATGATTACATAGAACTGGTTCCTCTTTCTTGGGGTGGGGAACACCACTAGTTAGTCTCCAGGTGGGTCTGTAACACTGTGTTTTTGTGCATTACTGATGTCATTTAAGGTCAGCTGCCATGAGGGTCTTAGGGAGGCTGTCATTCTCCAGCATTTAAGCCTACCTCAGGCACACATAGGATAGTTATTGGCCTGTCTCAGCAGCCATTTCTTGGGCAACTGCAGCAGCAGAGCTGTGAGACTCCTGAAGTCACCCTGTCACAACCAATTGAATCATCTCTGACAACACGAGGCTTTTATAATAAGTTCATGTATATGGCTAGAGAGCTTAAAATTCAGTGTGCCTTTGGGAAAAATCACTTTGCGTCCCTGTGAGAAAGCCAAAAGGGAGACTGGAAAAATTTGAAGACTAACATTTAGAAAATAGTTGGAGCTCTAGAAGGATATGACAAGCAAATAGATAATCAGTCTGGAGAAAAGTGACAAAGCTGACATCACAACGTGCCCGTCAAACAGCAGGAAAGAACCCATTCACCCAAACAAATGGAAAGCAATAAAAAACACTCTCTCTAACTGCTAAAAAAGCTTGTACACAAAGGAGGCATAGGAAATCCATTGGGAAGGCACTGCACCAGGCTTATTAAATAGTGAGATAGAAAATAAGGCCAGTAAGATATAACAGAATGCTTAAGAAACTGATAAACTATCTCCAGTGGAATAGGTATTAAATTAACCAAAAGAAACCAGACTTCTGGTGGGACAAGAACAGCTCACCCCACTGTTAAAAAAAGACAGAAAATGCAATTTGCAGCTGAGATGGAACAGTAAAAATAAGAGAATAATAAAGCTGAAGCTCTAGGGAAGCCCAGACTTTTAGTTCTTCAGTCTGAACAGAAGAACAAAAAAACATGAAAGAAAAAAATTCCCAGTATATTACTAAACAGTCATACATCATAAGATGAAACCACTAACATTAAGTCACTGGAAGAAACCAGAGAGTTGTAGCAAATGTTTCTGAAAAAAGAAATCAAAGAAGAATTTCACAAAGCATGTCATTCAGAATGACCCAGAAAAATATCATGCAGTTAATACACTTTCTGATATATATTCACTTTCTTCCTTTAAGACTGAGTTTGTTATTCATTGGACTGATCACTATTAGGACACACTATTAGGATACCCGGGTCAGAGCCATGTGAGCTTCCCCAAAGCTCTACCCCAAGCACCAGCTTTCACCAGCCTCCCGGCCACCAGCTTCAGTGCCGACATTTGCCCCTCTTCATTGTTTTCTTTTTAAAACATGAAGCTATTGAAGCCATGAAAAAGCCCATGGAATATTAGTGCAATTATGTCAGTGATGAGAAAAATCTTTCACTTCACAGAAAAAAGAAAGAAGAACATGAGACCAGGGACAGCAATCCAGACCAAGACAGCCTCCTCCACTCACACAGTAAGGCAGTGAGGGATACAAAAAATCTGAATGGGAAAAAAGATAACATTTCATCTCTCTCTTAATTGTGCACTTAGGCACCTTCTCAGTAGGAAAGGGGTCATGTTTGTATAAAACCAACCTGACAGAGCTATGATCTCTAGATGCCACTGTAATACAAATGCAGAAGGACAGAGGCAGTAAGCCACTTATGCATTAATCAGGCTGTAAACGCTGCCTGAATTCCACAAACCTCTTCTGGCTGCCTCCTAATTGGATATACTTCTTCAGGGGGGAAAAAAAAGAAAAAAGCACCTCTACCAGGATATTTTAAACACTTCTTTCAGATAAAAAAAAGGCTAAGCTGTGGAGAGGTATGTGAAAACTATAAATGGAGCACACAACAAACAGAAGTATTTCAATCTTTTAAACAGTGCCTTGATTTTCGGCAAATCTCTATACATCTTTATTGGTGGAAGGAGTATCTTGTCATGCTGTGAAATAGATATTTACTTACCCAGCAGATGGTGTATAGACATTAAGTTAGTTCTTTCTGCAGATGTTAAAAGGACAAAATGTGTCAAAGGACCTAGGACAAATACACAAAAGGGAGGAGAAACCTAGAGGGCTGCTGAATCCCTCACTTGAGCAAAAGGTTTTAAGCTGCCAAGATTAGAATTGACTATGACACATCTTAGTCACTCTCTATAAAATACTGCCTTGAAAAAGTCTGACTCCACCAGCTCCATGTTTTTCCTGCAAGGTCTGGTGAGGTCAGTAACCAAGAGCAGCAGACATTTTCTTGGCAAGGAGTTATTTCTTAGCCTTATAAAAAAGAAGTTTTGTTTTGTAATAAGGAATATTACCCAAGAACATGGAGTGCTTGTAAGTCTAGTTTCTCTCTTAAAGACCATTCCTGCTGTGCCACAGAAATTGGTGGCAGCACTGTAACTGCCATTTCCTTGGCGCCTGCTGCTTCTGCAAATGCATGCAAGATTTCAAGTTTTAAGAGCTTGTTTAGGAAGCTGTGCAGGCTGAAGTCTCAAAAACAACAAAAGCAAAAACGCACATAACGCAATGCAGGAAGCTATTGAAAGCACAGCAGCTTTTAACATAAGTTGCAAGCATTGCACCTTTAGTCTACTTGAATACTACAGTGCAAACTTGAGTTAAGCTTTGGTCTGCAGACTATTTACCATCCATAAAAATCCTAAAGGTCCAGGCACTCCTAGGGAATGTTCTATATAAGGTAATTCTTCAGCTGCCTCAAAACTGCTGACAGATCCCAGCAGGAGCAGCACTAGACCTTCATTAGGTCTTACTAACTGAAGGAAGCCAGACTGGGCTATTTCCCCTCTATTTTCTTTTAAGTTTTGGTCCACACCAAACGTTGAGACAACCAGATCAGTTTCATGTTTGCTCTGATTGCAATGAACAGCCTCAAACTATACTCAACACAGCCCTTTCCACCTTCTGTATGCTAAGGCTGTCATTCCCATTTCCAGGAATGTCTTTTGCTGTGATATAGAACAAGATACCTAAAAGACCAAACTCCTTGACTGATACACAAAACAGTGCTGTTGGTGATTCTGTGTCCACAAGGCAATCAAAAAACCCACATTCCAGTAGCCACCTAACTGCACAGTCCTGGAAAGATAAAATGTGCTTACACACTCAGCATCATGACCCATCAGAGACCTGACTATTTATCTGTAGTGGTCCAAACATTCGACATAAAGACATTACTTCCCCACTTTGGTCTCTGTAGATCTCATTTTTCAAGACAACTCACAGCATGCCCACTGCACAAAGACCACCTGCAGTCCAGCACTAAGCACAGCAGTTCAGGAAACTTTCATTAAATTCATAATTACTTTAGTACTCTCTTTTTAGTAGAGTCTTCACCCAGGAATCAAAAGATATGAATCAAAAGTTCCTTTCTCAGCCCAGCCTTAACACCACAAAATGCTTACTTTTGGTGTGGAAGTAATTTCACCTCGCTTTAAACATCTACCTAACCCTTTTAGTTAATGGTGCTATGAGGAACATCTAAAACAGATCAGAAACTGTGTGAAAGAAGTGCCTGTTCTGTTCCTTGAGCATACAGGGGGGTCTAGACAACTAATCAACATTATGATCCCGTGTAGCCATTTCTGTTTTAGCAATCTGAGTTCTGGCATGAGAGCCCCTCAGCTTCATCATGTATCTCTGATTCTGCTTGTGACAGAAGCTTAGGCCTCTTCCTGCATAATATTTTCTACCAGATCAGGTTTTTGTAGCACCTATGATTTTCTACGTGCTATACTGAGTCTGACAAGGTCAGAGGATGGCACATCATTTATTGGAGAGAGTATGACAGCCTAAGTTGGAGAGGACATTGTGAATTCTGTTAATGCCCACTCCTAACTCTTTTCCTACCATCATTGCAACCTGTTAAAGGTGAAGGAGATTATAGTGCTACTAAATTCAATCCCTTAAAACCTTTTGAGATCTTCAGATGAAAAGCCTAATGTAAGCACAAAGAAGCAGTGTCATTATGACCCTTTCAAGTATAAATTATAACCACTTCAAAAAAAGTTTCAAATCTTTTTATATATCTTTATATCTGTTCCTAATTGTAAATCCTCCTCTTTGACTTAGGTTGTCTTCAGTCAGTAACCAGCTGACCTTTCTGAGGTGTCCTTTTAAGTCAGATGCCAGAAAGCTGAGGAGGAAGGGAGGGGGGAGGGGGAGGGGAAACACCTTAAAAGGAAAGGGAAAAAATGCAATGCGAAGAAGAAAGATGAGCTGTAAAAGACTATCACTTTCTGTCCTCTTAGTATTTGCATCCAAGACTATTTTTCACTCTGGGATGGGTTTTGTTTTTTCCTGTGTGTTGTCACTTGGTTGGCTTTTTTTGCAAGTCTTTGGGAATTAGAGACTGACTGGAACTTTGAAGTTTCTGCTGAGTAAAAGGCAAATGTAATTTTGCTAACCATGTGTTGGGAAACTAGTTCAATAGAAACCAGCAGGGTCAGCAACAGCCTTTTAGTGAAGAGTGCTGAAAGAGTGCTGATTTCTCAAGGCAGAAAATTCAGGCTGACCAAAATAAACAAAAAATCATCTTGTAAAATCATTTCACAAATTGATTTTCTGATGTTATCAAACCACCTGCTATTATCTGTATCTTCCTAAGTATAAGAACAGACCCTTCTATATTTGAGATATTAAATGCCCAAGTGAGTCCAAGCCTAGATCATCCTATTTTTTTAAATAGGAATTTTAATTAGATTTGTAAGCACTTTTACATTCCCAAGTGAAAGAAGTAGTGTGCTTTAGCAAAGAATTAAGTCCCAGCATGTTAATTATAGTGGGGGGTTAGGTTGTCTGTGTCAGGCTGGATTATTCCAGACTACATATGTTTGCTATTTACTCTGTCCTCCTGACACACAGCACAGACAGGAGCTATAATACAATCCTTGAGGTTGACTCTAACAAGCCATTCCCTGATACAGACATGTCTCGGAAATAAATGTTAAGTCTGGTGCAGTAGAGATATCAAATTTCCAGTTCTAAATAACCTAGTTTTGTTCAATTAATCAAAGAAGGTAACTCTAATTAGTTAAAAACCAAGCACAAGGAAAAAAAAATGGAAAGACTAACATTCTGAAAAAGTCCTTAACCGCAAACTGCACTTAGTTTTTGTTTCTCCTTTGGCCTTTAAATTTGACTGCTGCCAACTAATGAGTTCTTTCCAACCCAACCTGCCACCAGTCGGGCACTATCTTCAAGGTGCAGTTCCATAGACAGATATATTCTTCCAAAAGTATCTAACAATATTCGGCTGCCCAGTTCCCATAATATTCCTGTTTCCATCTTCCACCTGTGCAAAGACAAGGCACAAAAAGAAAAAAACCCACCACATTCTCAGATGTAGATGGCACATTTGCAACTGCTTGCCTGTCTATAAATTTGATGGCAGGGGAAAGGAGGGATGGGGCATGTATTTCATCTTACATACAGCAACATACAAATGAATAAAAAGTGCACCAACATTTCATTCTTAAATATATTCAAACCCACAGCTATCTTCATCAGAGCTCCTAACAAACAACTCTGCTAAAACAGATTTGTTTCACATTTAATTTCTCCATGCTGTATCCAGCTGCAGCATCCAATTAGTGGATATGAGGGGGGAAAAAATCTCAAAATTCTAATAAGTACAATAGGTAAAACTTAGGAGAAAGCATCCCTTTCAAAGAGGAATGCTTAATGTTTTATATTTCCAAGTATATGAAATGTTATTTCAGGAGAGAACCATTCCGAAACACACACCAGTGATATGAATTTAGCTGTTAGGAAAACCCCCAGCAATGAAATCAGACAGGATATTGGTGTCTTGCAGAGCCAGGAGCCTTCATTAAGTTAAAATTAATATATAATTGTCCTAAGAGCAGTCATTAGGTTGAAAACTTCAAGCTATTTTCATGAGGCTGCTCAAACTATATTTGCTCATACTATTAAAATCCACAGTGCTTGCAGCTACCAAGAGCTCATATTCCCTTTGTGTTGCAAAGTGGTGGTACCCTCTGCCACAGATGTCAACAGCAGCTTTTTCTAAGGTTTTTAGCTTTCCTCAGCACCACTGAAACAAACTGAAACTCTGATTTAAAGACAACAGAGACAGAACAGCTGTAACATTTCAGCTCCAGGAACTTTCCTTTGAGTGTGCTGCATTCTTTATTTTATGTGGATTCTCAAGTGACAAATCAAGGAGGAGGGAAAGAGGCCAGGGTAACAGAGTGAGAAAGCATATACCAAAAAGGACTTCCAGAAACAGTCTGTGGTTTATAAGTGGCCTCAGATACTGAGATTACTTACATATGAGTCTTCTGGAAAGCAACATCTTCTGGCATAAACTACCTTTTTAGAGCAGGGATTCCAGAAGCACAGCCCATGGATTGTGCACAAAAGCATTGCCTTATAGTCCATGCTGGAACTTTTTCACGCGGCTGCTTCTGAGGGACATGGAGACATAGCAACTAAAGGGTCTGTGTCCACTGTGCTAGTACCAATCTTTACATCTAGGTAGGTAATCCAGAAAGTAATGCCTGTAGTCAACTTAGCCCATAGAAGAGTCATCCAACAAAACTCTGGACTGTGTCCCAGCCATACAGTCAGATCCTGTATACTCCCCCAGTTACACCTTTTACTCTCCTTGGCAGGGAGAAGCTGTTGCATCAACCTTTTCCAGGAGTATTTATGTCTTTTGGAAAAAAGTTTCTGTCTCTGCAAGGGCAGAAAAAGAAAAGTAATCCTTTCCTGATATGCAGATAGGAAAATGGATTGAGGAATTTTACTTCTCCCCTAAATGAGCTTTTATGATTTGCCTCTGCCCGACAAAACTCTAAGTGCTGATCATATTTCTTTTGTAGTAGAAAAGGACAATTTACTTACAATGGAGCTGGACTCTGCTATCAAGTAGTGGTACACAAGCCTTTAAATGTGCTAACTTTACCTCCTTGTTCACTTTGTGTTAATGCTTGTTACCAACATGCCCTCATGCACACAGCCTTTCACTCCCTAGGTTTCCCAAAATATTGTTAGGTATCTTGTTTGGGATACCTTCCCTGTCTTGCTAGTACCGAGTGCTTTAACTAGAGACATGATACAAAAGTCATCCACAAGAAAGAATTGTGTTGAATCACAAGATATCTCTGAGACGTGACTGTGAAAAAATCGGAAATTTTTTCATCCTTAACAAGCTGCATATATTGTGTAAAAATAGTTCATCTCAAGTTTATCTATCAAGTTAAATTGCATAAAATTGGCCCTTGAACAAAGGTGCATCAACTGCCACTGCACATAATCAGTGCAAAGCAAACTCTTCAAGCATCAACTGCTCAAATTTTCCAAGCCTCCTAAAGACCTGAATCATAAGTTCCCTTGTTTGTATCTGTTGATAACAATATAAATTATTCTTTCAGCTGTGCATTATTAAGGTTGTTGCAGGAGCACAAACCTCTCAAACCTATGTTGGAGTTCCTGGAGCCTGCCAGAGACAGCACTTCAAGCTGATCACATGCAAAACCTTGCCGAGAGTGGTCCAAGCCAGATCTTGAACTTAGATTGCTCATACTTTCTAGATTTTTATTGTGATACTGCTTGCAATCATAAAGAAAAAAGAAACCTGGAATGTATTCAATGTTTATTCAATGTTTCTTGCAGTTTACATTGCAAAAATGAACCCAATTGAAGATAACCTGTACAATTAACACAACCGAGTATCTGGTTAGATAAGTAGGAGATGAAAGCCAGTTACTTTTTAATTTCTCAGTTTTTAATAATAAAGTAATAAGATGTCTGGAAAAAAATTCAGATTTTGGGCCACCAGAACTTTGCCAACATAGAAAACAAAAGGACGTAAGAATATATTTTTTTATACTTTGTAAATGTCACAAGACTTTTGTTTCCTGAACTGTCTCCTCATTCCAACACGTATGCCAAAGTGTAACTGAGCATTCAGAGTCTGAACTCTCTGCCATTATACTGTATTACCCTATTAGATTTGTTCTGTATTAGATGTGATACCTTGCCTGTGCAAGTTAAAGATATCACTATATAGTGCTTCTCATAATTATATTGCTGGGTGATATCACTGCAGAAGACAATGAAAGCTACATCCTGTAGAATTATTTGTGACATATTTCCTTAGTTATGCAGATAGATACACTACACAGAAAAACAATCTGTGCTAATACAGCCTGGAAACAAATATTTTCTCAAGATTAAAGAACATGAATATGCTTATGAGACAGCTATAGGCTATCCGGAAAACCAATATCTTTTAACAGAAGGATCTACTGGTGAGAGGGATCCATACCAAGAAGCAATTTAAAACAGCACACATTTCTCTTACATGGTCACATAAAAGTGAAACCAGAAAGACTATAATTTCCCTTTGTCCTATGTCATTTATACTAATAAAGCCATACAAATACCAGTTTTGCCACTATTATTTGCTGCAACTGAGCACTAGAGATAAGCTGTAAAATCTGTACAATTAATGACTGTATGCTGTACCTTGTTGATATTGTTGATAAAGATTAATACCTCTTTTTTTTCTTATATTCTTTGTATATAAGGAAACATAAGCAAAACATTGGCAGAAGTTTTTTTATATGTTCTTCCCTTATGTGCAAAATGAAACTAGGTAAGCAAAATATATTTTCCTTGGAAAAAAATCTGCAGATGAAAGGCAAAAAAAAGAAAAAAAGTCACATTAAAAATACAAATATTTTGCTTGTATTTCAACTGCTTGTGAAATACACAGTCTGGGCTCAAATAAGTTCCTATTTCATTCGATTGTGACTGTATCTTATTTTGCAACACCAGATCCCTCTATAAGCATGAAAATAGGTGCTACAATGCAACATTAAATACAAAGTCTCACCATTTTACTCTAATACAACACAGCTTTATAAACCTGAAGTCACCATAATATCTACTAATGGTTGCAATAAGAGAAGGACTACTCAGAAAGACAAATTATAACAACCAGGCTTGCACAAAGCAGAATTGCATGCTCCAAGCCATCTCCTTGGAAAGAGCAAAGCCATTTGTGAGGCCCTACCCTGCCCCACGCAGGCAAGGGGGCAGAGCATCGCCAAGGGCTAGAGAAATGGCTGCCTCCCAACGGGATTTTACATTCTCTAAAATCAATAGCAATTCAGCTGCAAGAGTACAACCCAGTTACGTTTTATCATCTTCCCTTATTATCATCATTCTTAAAAGCATCTGAAGTTTGTCAGTCTTCTGTTTGACACCTGGCTAAAAGAATAATCAAGAGAGCTACAGCAGGCAGAAAAATTAGTCCCTCCAGGATTGCTCAGCCTCCAAAATGGGACATACACAGACTTCTTGGCATGTTGGAAGAAAGATAATAATGAAGCCTTTTTAAATGAATGAGAGGAATACTAGGATCATCTTTTCACATTCTGGAATGAATACGATTTTTTAACATCATTTCCCAGCAGTTGGCACATCATAATTTTTACAAAATTTTTTAGTAGTTACAATATAAATTGGAAGGGGTACCCAAACAGCAGCACTCATCTCTGCAGTTCAGACTATATTTAGCATTAAAGATTAGATAGAGACTATAGCATACCTTTTCTTTTGGCTATCTGAACTGCAAAAGTAAAAAAATGCACACAAGGGAAAAATTTTCTTTTCACTGCCCTCTGATCTTACAGTTGTACTGCTCTGCATTGTATGGACAGTAATATATAGCATAAAAGAAATCTGACTAACTGGGAAAAGAAAATAAAAAAAACAGGAAAGAAATTATAAAAGCGTACACTATCTACAGTATGTTTTGTTTGTCTGTTTTATGAATTAAATTGCCCGAGGAAGACCCAAAGGGTGAAATGTCTGCTCTAAGTGAATTCAGAAGACCAAGAATATCTTGGAGGGAGGATTCTGAACGACAGCTGTGGTTTTGAGGTGTGGTTTCAAGAGTGGTTTGATGCACAGACTAGAGATGTGGCTCTGCCACACATTGTGATCCTGTCCAGTATCAGCCTAAAGCCATTATCAGCCACATGCTGGGCAGTTTATGTGAGATGAGTTAGTAATGTCTACTCCATACACTAGAGAGTGAGCAAGCATAATAAAAACTCACATGATAATGATTTTTATTTGGCAGCTAATGTGGGTTTTATTTATCTAGCCAAAGTAAATTCTGCTAGAGCTGATGCCTGGAGCTGATTCTTCCACCACAGGATATGAGCAATTTCTCAGCCAGAGGAGTGATCATTCTCATGTGTTAGAAATATGATAGTATAGTCCCATGAGACTAAAGTCTATGTGTGTAAATATCCCCAACAATTTCATTTTCCTGTGGAACTGACCGTTTGTCCCATCTTACCTGTCTCCTTTCTTCACATCATTTTCACATTTGCCTTATTCTCTTTCCTCTGTTTTTTGCTTTATCTCAGCCTTTCTGGAGACCATCTCTCTCACATCTTCACTCAGTGTGATAAGAACCAGGGAACTCCCTTACTGTCTGCAGCCACTATTTTTCTCCTTTTCACGGGTTACATTTCCTCTTCAGCCCTGTGTCCACCTGAGGTCACTCACTCCTCAGTTCTGCAGAAATCTGACTCACAAAGCCCAGCCCTTGGGTACCTCCATATTAAATACAGCCACCAATAATTCTGTGTTCTGAACCCCAACCTTGGTTAAGAATCATGGTTAAAAATCCAGAGGCGTTGTTAAATTTATTATGATGTCCAGGAATAAAATTAGGCATGAAAACTCAAGAAGATGGGAGAATCCATTTGTACCCTGGGCCATTTAACATCTCTCCTCTTTATCAAGTTCTCTGATTCGCAGTCTGAGAAATCTGAAGGTCTTAAGTTCTCCAAAACAAAACATAAAAAAACCCCACAAAACCCCAGAAAAAACTTCTCTTGTGCAATAAAAACAGGGTGTATTAATGGACTGTGCTTATTTTTACAACCCTGTTTGATTTTGAAATAATTAAACCTTAAAATTTCAAGACTTTTTCATATTTCTAATATATATGGATTTGGAATGAACATTTACAATGAAAAGAAGCATTACAAAATCTATAGCTTCTTCCCTAAGCAAAAGGCATTATTTTGCATATCCTTCTTCCCCTCACAAATAACAAGCTGAGTATTTTCATTCTTGAGTCCCCCAACTCATTGTATAACTTTGTGATAAGTTTTTGACTGTAAATTTTGCTCTGGACTGAACTGTGTCACTTCAATCAGATTAACTTTTTCAGCCACAGAGAGCTAGTGATACTAACTGCTACTGCTAGCAGCTACAGGAAAGAAGAATTGAACAAAGAAAATAATACAATCTGACAATTTTTGTTTTGTATTTAACTTTTCATACATTCTTAATTACTGAAACAATTTCAGCAAATGGTTATTAACATAAAAGTGACTTGTGCATTAGGAAAATCTCTTTTCTGTAAGTCAGATAGATATTTCATGAAGTCTAGTCTACTGCCTAATCAATGACAAAATTCTCATTAACTTTGTAGCATTAGCATCCATTGTCATAAACTTTGTCTAGTCTTTTATTACCTGTAATTAACTTGCACTTAAACTTCTCTCACACAAGTCCTACTTTATTGACCATGCCCTCCAACTTATGTAAATAACCAAGCATGGTTCAACTCGTAAATTTTAAAATCAGATAGATAACACAATTCTAAATATTTTCAACAAGTACCATCAAAACTCAAAGATTAATGTTTATTTTCTCTCCAAGGCACTCCTATTAGTAAAATTTGAGCACTAACTCATGTAATGAATGTGAAGGATCACTGTACAGGTGAGTAGTGGGATTCTGCTGGTCAGTCCACGAAGAGATTACATAGATATCCATCTAAAGCTGCTAAAGCTGTGCCAATTTGCTGCAGCAGGCAGTAATAATCACACAAGATAGATGAAAGGATTATATCTGGTCTTTTAAGAATGGGTAATGGAGATCTATAATAGAAGAGTCCCGCAAGAAAATCTTGAAATGGGCAAAGCTCAGGAAAAAGCATTGGGTAAAAAACCCTCAAATAATGTCAAAACTTAGAGATGAAGGGAAAATTCTACTTTCACTATGGATGTGCTCCTGCTCATCTAGCACTAATCGTTTATTGATTAGGTATCAGATCTAATTCAAATATCTCTGTGAAGCTAATAAACTAAAACACAAGTCTGCAGAACATAATTAATTTTATTATAAGACCAGCTGGGCAGAGTGTCACCAGCCAGGGCCTGTCTACCACCGTGAGTTGTGGAGTGGGACAGATGCCAAGATATTGGCCAGGTCCAACCAAGAGTCCAAGTCATAAGGCAGTGATCAGACAGGTCCAAGTTCAAGCCAGGAATCCAGTGCACAGGTTGAGGTCTGCATCAAGGGGATCTGTGGGCAGGTGGGGCATCACTGCAGCTCTGCTAGAGACCAGTGCAGAGGGCAGGGGCTAAAGACCCTAATGGGTGAAAGTTCCAGGTAAGGCTGGTCATTAAGGCGTATTAGTGGCCTCACGGCCCCAATAAAAATACAGCTTTCCACAGATTTACAAAGACCCAAAGTTTAGCCAGTAAACACATAGAAATGATTAAGAAGGTGCGGCATTTGCCTCTTACTGATTGTACCTTTAAGCAATACCTTAGTCTCACCATTAAAAATAGTTTCAATATTTCCAAGTAGTCTAATACTTACCTATTTTGCTTGATCAAGAGTTCTGACAGAACTGTTCCGCATTCCTCCTTCCATTTCTGACTGCTCATCTTTATCTGTGCATTGAATCCACTTGACTTTTTTTCTATCTATTCCAAGTTTGAGGCACTTTGGGAAAATTGGTTCAGATGTTTGTCAGCTTGTTCTATAATAATTAAAGAGAACAAGACTTTATTGACCATATGCCTTTTCTGAGTGATGATTCTCAATTGAATTACACAAGAAAAAATAACCACAGTACTTTCTTGTAATTATAATTTTCTGCTTTTCTAAACTGACATGAATTTGCTGTTCTAAATAGTTCAGTATAACCTGGAACTAGTCCCCATTTTTGAGCATCAAAAACTAAGGTTCAAGTATTTCTTTTTTCTTTTTAGGCCAGGACATCAATTTTCCTAACCCAAAATATATCTGCATAAGTTTTCCAATGTGTTTCATCTGACAACCAAAATGTCACTGTATACTTTATGGTCAGCCAAGTTCTGGTGTCATTTTTTTTTCCTTAAATTCCCAAAAAGCCCAGTGCCTTTTCACGTACAAAGAGGAGAATCATTTGCTGCAGTAGTATAGTCAAAACCAGCAAGATTACATTCAAAGACTGATGAAACATGAAAGTTAGTATCAGGCAAAGATACCTGTCCTAACTTTATTATTTGTCTCCCACCAGTGTCAGCAGTAGGCTGTTTACTTACCAAATATAGAGGTCATCCCACCCTTGTATTTCAAGGAGGCATTCCCATTCAACTAATTACATAGAGTTTGATCATCTAACCCATTCTTGTTCTGCACAATGTCTTTTATGTAGATAAGGTTTAAAACAATAAGCCTACTTGTTTTATTATTATAATCACTTCTAAGTCTATCAGGGCAAAGAAGTGAGAGTCTCGAGAATACTTTTAAGACTAGGGACTTCAAATTAAGTTCCTTCCACCAGCATAAAGTAGGTAGAAGAGATAGTTTTGTGAACTCATTTTAAATATTCTGGTCTCACGCAGAGTGCATTTTAACAGTCTTTGGTCAACCAAAAGCTTGTTTAAATAGGACAGTAACTAAGACAATTCAGTGAAGAATAACTACAGATTATTGAAATTACTGGTATTTAAAGGGATTTCTATGCTTTTGATTCAGTGAATTCAATGAATGGAATTTACCTAGAGACAAAAGAAATTTCCCCACAGTCTCTCCCCTAGAAAAGCTAATGAGCTTTCAGAGACTGAAAAAAAAAAAAAAAAAAAAAAAAAAGCTAGGGAAAAGGTTAGCATGAAGTTACAATGGCCTGATCATGACTCATATCCTCAACACAGTCCAATCCTGACACCATCACAACCCTAAAGTACAATTGTTAGTGTTATCTAAAGAAATATTAGCAATATCCAGAGCAAAATAAAAATGAGGGTTTGTCAACTGTTGTTTTCAGCACTTGGCCTGGGGAACAGTGGAAAGATAAGGACTAAAGCAAAGTGACTCCTAAAAAGCACATTATACTGCATCACAGACTCAATAATAAATTTTCCTAATCTTTTTGAGTCTTCCTTTTTGATGTAATTTCTTACAAATGTTTTGCTTACTCTTTCTTTTCTTCTAAATATTTTAGATACGTTGGGTGGAAGAGTCATAGGAAAAATGGACTCTTCTAAGCAATTGTTCTCCTCAGATACCTGACACGCCTCTTTGGGCTCCTCCTTTTCTATTCACACTTTGTGGAATAAAGACTAGAAGAAACGTCTCTAGTTCATTCAGAGGAACAAAAAAGCTAAAGCTGAGTCTCAGTAAGTATGCCAGTCAAGGCCTAGAAACCCAATCTCAAATATTTTGAGGTTTTCCTGAGATCTTGGAACCTATTTCCAGAGTGCCAGTATATCCAGGAAAGCATATGTATGACTGCTGTGACTGTATGTCTTGCAGCAGAGCAAGAGCAACAGGAGCTGAAAACTGCAGAGACATTTGCTCTTGTGGATGCAGGGCTGAGCAAGGACACAGACATCCTGGACTCAGTTCACAGCCTTGCTGCTGGCTTCCTGCCAGGGGTGAGGCAAGTCAGTAAAATGCTGTGGCCCAGTTCCCCACCTACACAACAGGGTCATTTCCTCCTTTCTCCCACGCACATTCTGTCTCCCCCGGTAACAGCTGATGCCTCAGCAGCAGCACTGCTGCTACCACAAATGCCCCTCTGCATGAGCCTGCCTGAATGGGGACCAGGGACCTACACCGTGGATAGAGGGACCATGTGAGGCGCTGGATTATTATATTAATTATTGGCTTGGAGCAACTCAAGCATGTGTGTCTGGGGGAAGGGATAGGTTGAATTCCATGAAGGTGGAGTAGTGCCCTGTTCCACACCGCAGCCCCATTGAGCCTCCTTGGGCAACCCCGGAGTAGCCATCAGTCACCAGCACATCGGGAACACTGCCCATACCACAGCCCCTTGAGCCACTGATCCAGCCCCAGAATAGCTTGCACACCTGAAGTCCTGCCTGGGGCAGATGGCCCCAGGGGGCCAGCGCAGATAAAATCAGCACCATGCGACCATCGCAGGGTCACGATCCTACCGTCTGGACACATTGAAGCTGGAATTGCACAGGACTCCGGGTGGGAGTTATAATTCTCTCTTTTTGTTTTCCTCTTTCTTTGCTTCTTCTTCTTCTCTTAATCTCCTTTCTTGATATTTGGGTAACTTATAGCCAGTGGATTGGATTTTGTTAAGTTGTATGAATTAGCATGTGCTAAGTCAATGCTTTGCGGAATGGTTTATTTTGGTTGAATGCTGCCCTTTAAACTTTTGCCAAGTTCCCTTAATTTTCTAAAGTTTGCCAGCAAAAGTGTGTAATTATTTGACCTCCTGAAAAACATGTGTACCACCTTCTCCTGTGCGCTCTCTCATGGTATAAAAGAACTGAAGATACTTTTAATAAATTCAGTGGGTGAATTTTTGGAACCCTCTGCATTTTTAAAGTAAAACCTCTTTGATGAGCTCAGAGTGTGAGACTGGGGTCTTACAGATCATCACCCAAAACCAGTGGGAAACATATGTTCCATGAGATAGCACGTGCAAAGTCTCCCAGGAACTGGTAAACTGAAGACAGCAAGAGGCTGGTGAATGGGCATATCAACCAGTGCTGGCATAACTTGGACCATGTAGAAAGAGGAAAGGGGTAACTACATGCAGAGAGAAACTACAGGTGTGACACACACCTCTTGACATAAGGTACCTCGAAGGAGTTTCCTAACACCTTTCTAGAAACCACAACTGTACTCAGTGTGACCATCCACTTCCGAGTCAGTGTACTGCACTGTACTCACCGTTGCTCCAGCTGTGTGCAGGTGTGTGACCTGTGCAAAAGAGTAAGTGAATGAACGGTGCAAAGAGTTTTCTGCCATTAACATCTCAAGTCTATTAATAAAAAACCCAAATTTATAAGAGGTGTTCTAACAAGTCTGGTTGTGCTCTCTTTCCCCAACCCCTGCCCCAGACTTGGTCCCCTTTCAGGGAAATTCACAGCTCTCTATTAGGTGTATTTGAATTATGTAACACAGTATGGTCACAATCCTTTTAAGACCACAAGATGCTACTTTTACATCATAGTCATTGTATTATTATTATTATTATTGCTGTCAGTAGCAGGAAAGGGTTGTAGTTCAGGAAAAAAAAGTAGTCTCAACTTCAATTTACTATCTTGATTTATATGGAGTATAATGTACTTCACTTGTAAACAAGCATTTGTTCTGAGCTTTTATGAAAGGGCAGTGAAATGTTGTAAGCTAGTATTATGATGCAGACAAACAGGAAAACAGAACTGGGTTGCACAAGCATTTCCAGATTGATGAATTGTGCAATTTGCTACCTTGTTGCTCCTTTACAAAGGAGGTTGAGCCATTACATTTACAATAAAGTCATTCCTTCATTTTCAGAAAAAAAAAATCATATGAGGGCTATTCCAATCTATTAAATGAAGTCAGCATTTGGGGGGGAGGTTAAGTTTACTGCACTGATACCAGGGACTGGAACCAATAAATACTAAAATAAAAATCTAAGTCATTCATTCTGATGAACTAACCTTTATAATGTAGATCTATCAAATAGCAGCTTGTTTATGTCCTTGCACTGTCCTGAGGTATCCAGGCAAAATCAGCAAGGGAAGAAAGAATAGTAAAAGAAACAGATGGAGTTTTGGAGGTACATCTGGAACTTTGTTCATCTGCACAATTTCACGCTGATCTATCCAATTCACATATCTGAAATCAGAAAATAACAAAGATTCACATTTGACACTTTGGGTATGTTCACAAGTTAAAAATATTTTTTAAATCAAGATTAACAACATGCATTTATTTGAGATAATAAAACCTTTTTACTTTTGTAAGCCAGTAAGAAGCTCATGTTTTAGATAAAATTTCCTAAAGTAACCTGATGCCCAAAGGTGCTTTCAAGGTTCTCATAGTCCAAGAAAGAATTGTACAATAGGAGTAAAAATTGTAGACATCAAAAGAAAAGTTTTATCTTCAAAAAAAGTTTGGTTCTTACACAGAATTCTAGATTTTTGAGGGGAATAGTTCTTACTGTCCCCCCTCCTCCACCAAACTAATGCCATTCACAAAGTATAGCAGGACAGGCAGATCTAAACGTGACTTCAGTTTTCATTCCTTTGCTGATATTTTCATACTTAGGTCAGAGGATTATGCTAATGCAAAATCATGGCAGAGAAATTAAATACATAGAGGAATTTTAACAAATAGCAATGCATCTCCCCATGTTCTCTGCTGTACAGGCAGAATGAACAGCTAATATCTGTACTTAAAAAAGCCTCCAGTGTTACTCATCTACAGCAGGGGTAGGAATTTCCTGATTTTTTTCATACTTACAACCATATATTGCTATCAGGCTGTCTTTTCATGCATAATGCTCATATGGGTTTGATTATAATTACAGATCATAATGTCCAAGTTCTAAGTAACATTTTTCAGCAGTGGATTTCAAAACCTATCAGAAAGGCAGCCAGCATTTTTATTCTCCTTTTATATGTAGGGGAACAGATTCAGAATAGAAAAGTGACTTATACCAGCTCTCTTCACCCACCAGTACACAGTCCATAAAACAAAGTTTTACCATAGCAGCTAATCTGTTATAAATAATTGTTAAAAATCACAGAGAAAACACTTGGATATTGCAAAGAGTTAAATATTTGCTCTGTTCTGACAGCAGGAAAAGTATTTTCACGTCTTTGCCCACTGAGCTGATGTAAGAGATTACCTAGCTAAGAGTAGCAGTATTTTTTAACCAGCAGACAGATTATCTGACAGAGGTCTCCATCCTGCTCCCTCTAAAAGTAAATTGGAAGAGAAAATGGGAAATTTTAACAGTACAGAGACAGATAAAGCCTGGAAAAAAATAAAATAGTATGCTCAGCAACAGCAAAGGGCAATATGAATCATAAGACAACTGAGAAATCAATTCAGCCATGAGATTATCCAATGAAGCACATTTCCCTGACAAGCAGAGTTAAAAGGAGACCTCCAATTTCAAACTCTCCACCAGGGAACTTCTCTCAGGCCCAGGACTGGCTGCTCTCTGGTGGGACTTGCCAAGACCACCGTTTGGTCCTTGAGTCTAGAACATACAATAACACCAGAGAAGACCATTAGAAACCCTGATTCATCTATTAGCTGTCATATAACTGCTGGATTTTCAAAACATACTCTTTTTTTTAACTTTTTTTTTTTTTTTTATGTAAAAATATAGAAAGTGGCAATGGTGGAGACACCAAGCATGTCCAGGCTCAGGTGATGAGTCCAAAGAGACCATCCAGGAATAACTTCCTGGCTGAATGAGCCAGCAACTCAGATTTAAGGGACAGCTGTCCAAAAGGCAGTGAGAGTCATCCAGATCTGGTCTACAACAGCAGTGGATTACACAAAACCATGTACATCAGGCCACGGGAAAATAAAGGAAAAACAAGATTAGGTTGAAAAAGAAAAAAATATCTCACATTAAATGCCTGGGGGGAGAAACGGAGTGAATTGTACAAGTGGAAGAGGACATCTACTGTATGTTACACTAAGAGAGGGGGCAAGTAGGAGTGGGATTTTTCTAAATGCTGTTAGCACAGCTCATCCTCCCAGAGATTCAGGTACAAGAGCAGTAGCCAAAGGAGTAGTGGGCTGAACACTCTGACCCTGATTTGAAATCTCATTACATCAATAGAAGCATTATATCTGGCATCAAGAGTGTTTGGATCACACCCAAAATCAACAGCAGCTTTGAACTGGAACAAACTTTCATCATTACACAGATCTTCCTTGGGCTCCATCTTTTCCAGTTTTATTTAACACAGAATGACAGCCCCCTTTGCAAATTAAACAGCTGGGGAACAAATTAGCCAGATCTACTTATGGTGTAGAAAATTAAGAATGTAAGTTAGTATTTTGCAGTATCAGTGAGAAAGCTCTGGAAGTTTTCAAATGAAATTAAAGTTAAAAATCACCCAGTGAGTCGGTCTTGCTGGTTTGTTCAGTGTGTTCACATCTCCCAGCACACTGATCTCTAAGCTCAGCAGGAATGCAGAGCACAGACCAGCAATCCCCCTTGATTCTGAGGGGGTTTGTTCCAGTTGATGCCACATATACACAGTAAACTTCCCACAGGTCAAATAACTTAAGAGAACAAAGAAAAATCAGTTTAGTAAAAAGATAGAGGGAAAGTATGGAAAACACGCGAGGTAAGAAAGAGTGAAGGGATCATTTGGTTTCACAGAGGAGTTGCACATCAAGTTAGCATGTTCACATGTATTTAGTGAAATACAAATACGTGAGGAATACAAACCATATTTTTTGTCTCAGATTTTTTTCTAAATAGTATCTTCCAGAAGGCCTTTCTAACATCTTAACTTCATTAACACAGTCTTAGAAAGCACAGCACACCCGTAATTGAAAAAAAAGAAGCTGAATCCCCACTGGAAATCCCAAAGCACGTGGCATCACAAAAGGACTTGCAAGACAAAAGTATGGGAGACACTGGACTGTGGCCACAGTTTAGAAGGGTTCCCCTCCATCCCTTCTACCTTCCACAAATGTTTACTCCTAAACATATTCTCATACAGAAATCAGTTCTCTACATCTTTAAGCACATACAAAATATGATGTGGATTTTGTTGTTGTCATTCCTTACAGTTTCATTTCTTCATGGCCAATGGCAGGGAAAAGACATAAGACAGCAGAGTGAAAAAAAAAAAGATGGAGGCAGAGACATTCAGGAGTGAAGGTGCAAGTAAGAATGTGAGGCAAGGAAATGTCAGAGAGGGGGTAGAAATGAGAGGTCTCGATGGATAAAGCAAAGAACTACTGGGCATGAAAATTGGATCTGGAAAGACAAATGTGATAAGAGAGACCCAGTAAGGAAAGACACCACCAGGTGAGAAAAAGACAGTACGGGAAAAAAGAAGTATTTTATCACTTAAAAATTGTCATAACGTATACACAGAGCAGGGCTGACAAAGATTCACTATCAATGTTCATTCTGTCACTGCCTAACTTTTTTTGGCAAGTGGTTAACTTTGCAGCCTTAACGTCCTTTTAATGTTATTTTTGCGTGCTTACAACACCTTATCTGAGAGGCTGAGGCTTACCTATCACAATTGCAGTTTCTCAGATTTAAATGCTTCTGGAGCAACCAGAGCATAAAACTGTGTCAAAAAATCCTTTTTCACGCCCAGCTCACTTGGAGCTAAAATGCTTTTCTTTGAAATCCTTTGAAAAAAATCTCACTTCTGAGAGAAGAACAAGCATGAAAAATTACACACCAAGAACAGTTTGGGGGGATGTTATAAACCATGTACAAAGATAAATTAGAATGAAAGAGACATCATGTCTGTGCCATCTAAATTGTGGAGTACCCCCATAAATACGTTTGCCAGTAATCCTCAAGGAAGACATCTCCAACAAGAGATTTCACTTAAAAGATTTAAAAAGAACTTCCACAATGTAATCCATGGTTTGGAAGTCTTTGGACTTAGGAATTGCACAACATCCCTTTTCATGGATGGAATCCAAACATGAGACATCTTCCTTAGCATCAAAGATCTCCGGTACTTGGTACGGTTGGATGCGTTCCTGGATATATTTCTGTAGATGCCTTTGAGGGATGCTGTGGCTGAAACACTACTGCAAATAATTTGGGTGCTAAGCAACTTTAAGAATTTCCTCCAGTGGAAGCATTTAAAACTTTCAAAAGATGCAAAGACTTTAAGTAGGTCATTTCATTATTTATTTATTTCAACTTACCTTTATAAGTTTGACAATGTAGACAAGATTTTCCAAAGTCAGCTTATAAAACAATCTTATATGATGGCCTTCAAGACCTTTTCTTGGAATTACATATGATCTATTTTGTTTGATTTTCAGCATTCTGAACATATATTATTCATAACATTTGAGATCTTTGATGGTAAGTAAGATGCTTCCGTTTGGATTCCATCCATGAATAGGGATGTTATATAAGTCCTAAGACTTCCAAACCATGGATCTCATGATAGAGCAGACAACAAATGTTCAGAACAGGTGAGAGTACTGAGCAATGCATGATCAGCAGTCTTGGCACAAACAGCACCTGATAACCTTTGAGATCCCTTTTGAGAACCCTCTCCTTTAATCAATGGCCAAGACTAGTTACCTAATTATAGTCATTAGGCAGCACTGTACACATTGCTCTAATAAAACTAATGGAGCAAGAAAGGTAACAATACAATAGTTTAGGCTGTAATAACGTAATATCTTTAGCCCTCCTGTTTTAATTACTCTAAATCCACCATCACTTACAGTTAATGTTCAATTTATAAGAGCAATCCAGTGCTTTTGTTCCCACAATCCTTACTCATTACCCTGGCAGAAAGTTGCACTAACGAAATATTTTGTCTTATTTAAAGGTTTATTTGAATATAGGCCTTCTTGTTTTAGTCAATATAAACTAAGTCGCTTGGTGCTACCAGGGGTAGACATTCAGTGGATAAACAGCATCTGTTACTCACATGAGGTAAGGGGTTTCCTTTGTTGCTTTTAGTAAAACTCTGTATTGTAGGCATCTCAAATTATTTGTGAACTAAAATATTGTGCCACATCTGCTCTTCATGAGATACAAGACAAGAATGCACAATTATCACTTTTTGAAGTGCTTTTATGTCATGCTTTTAATTTCATTGTTGCAAACTTGGATAATTTAAAAATTGTTTTGTTTGAACATTTCTTAAGTGTTGAGCAGCCAAAAGGGGAGATGTAAAACAATCCCTTTCAATTCTCACGCTATTAAAAAGCAGCTTGTCAGGTTTGGCTGGAAGTTGACATTAAAAGAAGCATCTGTACCTTAATGACATTTCACCAATATTGCCCTGGCACAACACCCAAACAGGAAGAATTCTCTGTGTTTTTATCACTTTCAGTTATCTCCAAATTCTACATTCTCTTAGGAAAGATTCATGGCTCAGCCTGATACACTGCTGCCTCTGCAAAAATGAAGATTCTGCCAAAGAGCAGCACCAATAAATGTTCTAATGTCCCATTCGATTCATTGTTCCAAATACGACTTTCAAAGCCTAGCAGAGTTACTTATGAAACAATGTTATTAAAAACCCCATTTTTATCTTTCTCCATATATTTGTGTTTATTAGGGAAAGGAAAATAAGTACAAAAACTGCTAGTACCATATTGAAGAGTAATAAATTAAATCCTAAAGTACAGGAAATGAAAATACTCTGATCCCCCTAATATCAGTGCCTTTGAGTACAGAATAAATTTAGCTGCTTATTTAAAAAATCCAACTGATAAATAAAGCTACCACATATGCAGAGTAGTGGAAGTAAGACAATCATGTCAAAATGAAAACAGAGTACCTTGTTTCTTCATTTCCAAGTTCTTTATCTGTGTATCTGTTTGTGAGCTTGAAGTTTCCTTGGTATACATTTTAGCTTTAACATCTGTGCATGAAGATAAATAGACAAAGGGTATGTATACATATGCATGTATATTTATATATGTTATAAAGGAAAGCATATACAGGATACTAATAATGCTGTTTCTTTCCCAGAAAGATGTGTGAACTCCAGGAGTCTGGTCATATCTCAAGGATGACGTATTTCAGTCTCTTAGGTGAAAAGAGGCAAGAAGATAGCCAGTTGGCTCACGTGAAGTCAAATCTTCTATGCCAGCTGGACAAGAAATAGCATTGCTGTTAGCTTTGGAGGCTGCTGTCTGCCTACTAACTACAGGAAGACCAGAAGAGTTAAGAAGCAAAATCTACATGCAAACAATTTTCCATCCCATATGGAGTTGTCATTATCCCTCTGAGCGTAATTAGGTTTGCCAGATTTACAGTGCTGTATGCAGCAATACACTGAATCAGACAGCTCAGCTGCTTGCCACTCACACAGCATTTCCAAGTCAGGCCTCGTTACCCTCCTGGCAGTGAACAGCGAGGAAAAGGCGGCACATTAGAGCTCCTGGTCCTAGAGGGAAGCTGAAAAAACTCTTTAAAAAAAGAAAGGAATGAGGCACTTAACAGAAATGAGACCTGTTCCTAACCCTTTTGCTTCCTAAAACCCAGATAACTGATTATGGTCTTTTAGTTCAGGTACAGCCAGTGTATCTGCCACAAGATAACACTTTCTGTAAATACCCTTAAAAACCCCATTTTCAATGACTGTCAACTACTGAACTTGAAAAAACATAGAGAATATATTTAATTTCTTTTATTTTTCACTGACTTAATAATTACCACATTTTTACAACATTGCAAAATACACCTGAACATGCCACTTGGTTTGAAACCCCTTAGGCAGAGGCCATGGCTGAACCCAAACTGTAAGGTGTCATGGACTGTTAAATTGATTATGTATGTAAGTTTTACAGAAAAGAAATCAAAGGGCAGAGTCTGACTCACACTTATCCTGCAGATCTCTGGCAGGGATGAGAACAGAGCACATATACCTTGACCTTGATCTTGCATGTATGCCAAACCACTGTCTCTTGATTTAACCTGTAAATTTAGTGAAGAGACAGCTGCTAGAGTTACGGTACCTCCTGGTAACCAAGACCACTAACACACTGGGTATTTGGAGCAGGTGTTTCTACAGTTATGTAGGAAATACTAAATATAATCCCTGAGGAAGAAGTCAGTTTATTCAAATGAAGTAATTTAAATTCTAAATCTTTTTTCCACGTGTAAACAGACATCCCAAAAAATTTCACCCGTACTATCTTCTCTAACTCCAATCGAGCCCAGAAATGCAATGAGGAAAGAAAAGAAAACAGCGGTTGAGGCAGATTTAAAACCATTTCATATTGAGCCAGCAGTAACAGAGAACTACCTCACTCAAGGTTTCACCCATACTTCTGGGACCATCTAAATCATATCAAGCTTCTTACTGTTGTGAACATAATTTGTACTGATGACACAAGGCAACATCAAAAACACAGAGAACCTAAGTGAGATAAGTGCAATAAAAATAATTCACAAAATAAGCACAGATGTTCCAGACCCTGCAACCTACAGTCCTGACCCCTAACAGTCAAGAACATGACTGAAGTGCACTGCATCTCCTCCTGCCTCTCCACTAGGGCTTGCTCTCCTTTCAGCTGGGAAAGGAAAGGCAACTTTAGTTCTCATCAGTCAGACAGAGTCTTGGCACATAAAACTTTCTACCAAAGACTAGGGATGTGGATCTTAGAGTTCATCCCAGAGTTCAGTAGCTGGAAATGCCCGGTCATACAGATTGCAATGACCATGACCCCTATGTACAGATATAAAAAAGACAAATGCAATTCTATGACACATCCCACATGGTAGGAGAAGCCAAAGCACCACGTATTACCTCTACGAGACCTTACCTAGAATTAAGCTTACAAGTTTCAATTAAGTGTTTTCATGATGAATTAGGTCAGAGAAGGGCTAAGATGATCAGAGGAATTAATGTTATCTTACATAAAAGGCACAAAATCCAGAAAAGAAAAGAAAACAGAAAGAAAGAAAAATGCCAGCAGTCTTTGGACAGCTGTATATGAATTCACTGGGTTATGAACATTGGAGGGAGAAAAGAGCTATTGAATACAGGGCAGACCGAAGAGCCAATGTAGATAACCAGGCTATAAACAGGTATAGAGTGGACTCTCCATAAGAAAATGCATATCTAGAATGTGCTGCTCATGCAGGTAAGAGGAGCAGACATCTTAACCAATTTTGATGGAGCTGGCACATTTATAAATAGGTTGATACGACAATATGCTTAGCACAGCAGCTTGGATTTGATGATCTATGAAATCCTTTTCACTTCCGTCATCACATCTTTTGCTAAGTGATTATCGTAGTGATTGAATTAGGAAAATTCATGTATCAAAGACAAAACCTGTCATGGGCTGATGCTGAACAAAGCACATCTTCTCAGTGCTTATACTGTTTTATTACGGGTAGGGGGCCTTTTTTGCTTATGCGTTTTTCATGAGGGTCTGGGGGAGTTTTGCTTGGTTGGGTTTTTGGCTGGGGGTTTGGTTTTGGAGTGCGTGTTGTTTGTTTGCTTTGGGAGTTTTGTTCATTTGGGTTTTGTTTTGGTGGGTTTTATTGTTTTGGGGTTTTTTTTTGTTGTTTTTTTTTTTTTTTTTAAGATCCACATCCCTAAACATGAGTCCTTCTGTTCTAAGGAAGGTTATGCACAAGAAAGGAGGACAAGAGGACAAACCAGAGTCCTTTGCAGCTGCTGTACTACACACAGCTCCAGGACAAACATGGAACAAGAAAGATAGCATTTTTCACAGCTGCTGAATGTCTACCACTTCTGCTGGCTTCATCCCCAACATACTCATCATTGGACTTCACTCACTAAGCTTCAGAGGAACCTGGTGTTGAGGTTTGAAACGTCCTTGTTGTTGTGACCAGGCCACCACAGAGATAGTCATTTTGCCGAGAAATAGAGGGTTTTGTTTGTTTGTTTTAAACAGAGAATTGAATACTGAACCATCCATAATCTCTAGGTTCTTCTCAGGCAGCCATGTTCCTTCCTGGGGCAAAGTCTCATTCCCCTTGTCTTTACATTCAGGGGGGTATTTTTATTGTGAATCAGTAGAGAGGAGGAGCATCCTTCAGAATAGAAGGTTGTCGAAATTAATTTAAATAATAATTCCCCAAACAAAAACACATAGATGGATCAAAAGATTCTTATCCTGATCAACCAACCAAGAGGTCATGTGTCCAAAATCATAATTTCTTTTAACTATATAAAAGTTGATTCTTAAAAAAATACTCTTTTTACTCAAACTTTACCAGTCTGATAAACTTCTTCCCCTGGTCTCTAACCCAGCCTAATATTCATCCCATGAAAAGTTGGACCATATCAGAATCTATCATTTAACTATTTGAGGTCCTGTATAACAATATCAACCAGCTGCCTTTACAGTGGCGTAACACAAGACATGAATGTAAATTGAGGGCAAAACATTTGTCACCACAATAGAAATAATTTCATTCCAGATAACATGTGATATATACCCGTTCCTCATACTTTAGTTCTCCTTGTTTTGCTTTATTTATGTGCCTTGAGGCTATAATTCAGCAGTGAAGAATGAAACACTTTATTGAACTTCTATACAGTATTTACACTCCCTGCATCAGATGTCACTTTTTCATTGTAATGGGTCATATTGGGAATCCCAGAGCGATGAAGATTTATGGACTTCTGGACTGCATTGGTAGAAGTAAAGAGCACCATGAGCAGGCTCTCACAATGAGCTTAAACTAGTAAACTTTCATGTTAATTAGAAATCTCTGGAGGATTTATGGGTAACAATTTAAGTTAATGGGAATCTCATTCTGTGTCATCTATCATTCTTATATGGATAGCAATAATGTAGGAAGAAAAAAAAGAATTTAAAATAAAAGACAGTGTCTGACAAAAGAATTTTGAAATGTTGCAATCCTTTCAGTTTATAGGTTTTACAAGAAGTTGTGCCTCCTAGAATTTATGATCAAGTTTGTAGCATTTTTTTAATGGCAATAACATTTCTAAAAGAAAAATTTATTTAAATAAATAAATAAAAATAAAGGAAAACATAATGACTCAGGGAATTCATGATTAAGAAATCTGCTGCTTCCAGATTATTATTAGTGGTTCAGGTCAAACTTCAAGGCAGTTTCTTTTGGGAACTTAGGTATAAGCTTACCTATATGCATGGACAGCCCAATTTAGGAGAGCAGGATTATTTGAGATGAATCAGATCAAGCCCAGGCCTCTGGCCTACATCAGAAAAAGCACTCATAATTTTACAGTAGAGCCAGAGTCCTAAGTACATCATCTGCACTGCACTTAGCTCTGACAGATGGGAGTAAAGGCAAAAAATACTTGCATACAAAGCTGCCAAATCACCCCGAAACACAGATAAGTGCTCACAATAGGTGGTTATCCAATGTTGGTGAAGCAATTAGGATTTAAAAATACAGTTAGGGATAAGAGTTTGGGAATCATCACCCACATTTATCAGACATTAACTGAATCAAAGCTAGATTCTTAAAAGAATCACTAAGAAATTAATTTGTATGCTTTGCTACAAAAATTGTTGGTATTTCTTATCCCTTTGTTTTAGTTCAAAAGGACAATCCTCATGCAAAATTTCATGTCGTCAATTCTGTGTCATACAGAACTCATTTGCTCAGTTGAAAACTGTTACTTTGTCTTATACTGTTTCAAGAGTCACAAAATGTGAGAATGTAAATATTAGTTGGATATATCTTAAAGTAACTACATCTGTGCATATCTAACTGAGATTTCTTCATGAGCAAAAATCCGAGCTGTTTGACTTTTCTGGCCAGGTACCACAGTGTCATTTAGTGTATCTACCCACTATCAAAACAGAATAACAAGAGCGAATAAAAAAAAAGTTAAAAAAAAATTAGAGAAGTTAGCACGTTACCCTGTTAACAACCTTTTCTCTGGAATCAAGCTCCATGAGATTTGGACTCTTTCCAGGGCCGGAGATTAAGATAGGCAGCATACCTCAAGAGCAGCTGAAACAAAACAGAAATGTGTTTTACCTAGTGCCATCGCAGCTACCAGAAGTAGCGACAAACACTTATTTGGCTAGCCAAGTTTGCCTCACTTCTGTTGAAAGACTAATAATGGCATAACAAAAAACTTATTCATTTATTAAAGTACGAGTGTTATTTATTTCCTTTTACCATGAAAGACCTGTGAGAGACAAAAAGCAAGACGTGACATAATAGAGGCAAAATGAACAAAACCAGATCAATTTAGAAATTTAAATATTTCAAAGCTATGTGAATCATGTATGGTAACATCATTGCAGATAAACTTCAATTATTCATGCCTTACTCGCTCAGTTCATTCACAGAGAAACACTTTCCTAAGGATTTACACTGAGGATTACTTAATTTGGTTTACTAGATGAGCTATTAGGACCAGAAGAAAGTGTTTGTTCTAGTTAAGAATCAAGGAATTGTATCCAGATTACCAAAAAGTGCCTAGAGAAACTGGACACAGGTGGACAACTGTCAACAACTGTCTCTCAAGGAAAACTCTCGGATGGAACCATCAAAGAATTTGATTGCACAACACAGAAAATTACACAATTAAAGAGAAGCAAAAGTATCAGCCAAGCTAAGCAGTGATTAAATATATTTGTTGTGGTACTTTAAAAAAAAAAAAAAAAGAAAAAAATAGAATGCAAACAACAGCTATCTAATTTAGACTTTTTTTTTCCCCAAGGAAACCTTTAGTTACAAATGGGACCTCTGACAATCAGAGGTCCTTAATATCAAGGTACATCATGTACCTTAATATCAAGGTACATGATATCTCATGACAAGAGATAGTCATCCATTAATATGCCTATTACACTCCAGTCAAGTCGTCTTATTTGTCAAAAAATCTCAGTTTGATCTACAGTGCCTTTCTAGGGTCATGTTTCAAGCAAATTTACTTTATACAGGTTTTACAACTGTCACAAACTACAATCACTTTTCAATTTTTACTTAAAACACTATGTTAAAATTGTAACTTTGCTTCCTGGTGTAGTTTCATAATTTCAGTCAGGATGATGTGGTCATTGCTGTGCTGGGAAGGTATGAGTTTGTCATCAGTCTTCATGCCATATTGTGGAATTTATTTTTTCTGAGCTTCCTTACCTGTGTGCTTGCTGCTTCCTTGTATAAGAAAATAGGATATTCATCTTCAGTTCATGAATAAGTAGTCCCTTAGTGTTGAGACAGAGTGATTCATCAATATTGTTATAGCAGTAAATTCTCAGAGCATCTTTAGAGTTCCTCTTGCAATGCTAGACAGGAAGTATCCCTGAAATATCCTTCAGATTCATCAAATTTAATAAGAAATAATACTGTTTCAAATAAAGGCTTATTCCTTCTGCTCTTAAACTTCTCAAGCTCTTAAAACTTAACCACTTCTTAAAGGGTTCTTTGAATTTAAATAACCTTTCAATATGGCATCATAACTTATGAATAGACCTTTGGGAGGTGCTTCTTGAAGTTTCTCACAGAAATTTGTGAGGCACTGTCAGATCAATTCATTCCACCAAACATATGTTCAAATTACTTTTTATATTAGTAACTAATTGTGCCATCATATAACCCTGGCATAGTGTACCTAACTCATCTCACTATTCATGTAAAGAGGAAAAAGATGCATTATGTGACAGTTTCTACTAAGACATGTTTGCAATAAAGGTCATCCATCCTTATTGGAAGTATGCTTAATCATTTGCTTCAATCCACTTCAATACAGGGAGCATAAATATGTGGTTTAAGTGCTTTCCCAAATGGATAGGGACTGTTAGCTAAAGCTTACCAATAACTCAAGTAATTTCCAAGCAATGTTTATCATGGTTTTAGTATTTTGCCTTGACTGAACAGTGCTCGGTATGAAATAGTTAACTACGCTTGATAAATCACTTTGAAAATATGCAGTAATTTTCCTCATTATTCCCTTATCTTTGTCAGGGTCCCAGCTTTCAGATCACAAATGAGAAGTGCCTCCAACAATTGCAAAATTAGAAAAGGTAAAAAAAAAAAAAAATACAAAAACCCAAGACAAAACCAACACACCACATGCAGCAAGGTTGGGGGAAAGCACTTCATTGCATCGGCAGCTCTTTTCGTGTCTCTGTTTCTCAGGATTTTTAGTTGTTCATTCCAATTAGGAGACAATTATGGGAGAAAAAGGAGTCAAGTGAGGATGGAGACCTGACAAAGAAGCTTTGTTGGAACATGCAAGTACAAAATGTAACATTCAGCTCTAATGGGCTTAAAACACAAGGCTTTGCCAGCAGCCAGCCAAGGCTGTGTAAAAAATTTCTATAGGAATAAAGGACTACCACAAATGGTATCAATTCTCACTCCAAATGCAAATCACTCTTTTTCTGTCTGTCTTGTTTCCCATAAGCAGAAAACAATCTTAGCGAAACAAAGCACTCCTACTAAGTATCTAACACTTCATGCAGGGAAGGAATGAGTCAAATATGACAGATACTAGTCACCTCACATACCATAAACTTGCAAGGTACTCATATACTTCACAATGAAAGCAGAATGAAAACCTACATAAAATAGAATGGCACACAAGAGCAGGGCAGGAGGAGACTGACAAGGGTGTCATTACAGGGAGAGCAGGATACAAAAAAAGCTACTGAAGACATGCTGCTGCAGCTGAATTATGTAGAGGTCTGAAAGAGAACAAGCTCAAATTCAACACACTGATTTATTCCCTGTTTCTGTTTCCTTACTTATGATGTAATCATTAATCAGCTACTTTTACAGTGAGAAAAACTGGTTTTTGATTAAATTAATCATGAATACAGTCTAGAAATAGTTCCCTGCACGTATTCTCTTGAGCAAACACTTCACTCCCACAGCTTCTCACAAAAAGCTCCACAGCTGATAAAATAAGTACAAACATGATCTAAGCAAAACTCTATTTAGCAATTGTCAAAACACTAGTGAGTAGATTTCCTCATTATTCACTCGTCTATGCTGGTATCTTTGCAGTCAGGGTGCAGATGAGAACCCTATGCTGCAAAGCAACAAAGGCAGGAGGAAGAGAAAAATTTCTAGCTGAGTTGGAAACCTCTCTCCTCACCTTGGCGCTAGGTACCTTGAGATTCAGGGCCAGAATTTTTTCTGGCAGCTCTCAAGAGGCAGAGAGGGAGACTGCAAGCCAAAGAATGGCTTTTGAAACAAGAACAGAGATCCTGCAAAAGCCATTTCCTTGCCTACAATCACTCTTTCATCTCAGGCCATCTGTCTGATGGAAGCTGCCTGATCTATCAGTACTAAATAACACTACAAGGGCAGTTCTGTTCAGTGAAACTTAACGATTTCAGCTTGTCTCTAGGTAAAAATCACTCTTCTGGAGGGACTTGTGGACAAAAATAGGAACAGGAGTCACGTACCCAGAGCACATAAATGTGTTATCCTTTGAGTCAAGATTGTAGCTCCTTAGTTCAAGAGGCTCCTCCACTGGACTAACATTAATGCTCATTAATCTAATTGCGTGTTCAGATAAAATATCTGGTTTACAAATACAATGCCAACATATTATATGTGTTTAAAAACAAGAACAAAGACCACTGACTGAGAGATCTGAGGATTTGCTTGGAGGCTTGTATATAACATCCACTTTGAACAATTCTAAATTTAACCAATATGCTATAAAAATAAAATGCACAGCACTTCATACACTTGTCACTAGCACTAATTTAAACCACACTGTGGAATAAGCTATTTAAATGGGCTTGTTGACCTACTTTCTAATCCTAGCTTTTGGGAAAGAAAAGAAATTAAGTAATAACTTAAAAGGTTGTTATTTCCCATAAATCATATTTTTGTATGACTCTTACCACACATTTCATTTTATGAGGATTATTTTTTTCCACTGAATGCAGGTACAGATTAAGCTGCAGAATGTTAGGAGATGGAAAAGTATTTTAATTCATTATCGCCTTGAAGTGATCCTAATTTTCTGACATTTTGGAAATCTTTTTGCTTATAATCAGGGGGTTTTTTCTCTGTCCTCTCAGTCACTTCCATTTGAGAAGAATGAGACCATCTTAAACATGAAAAGGATCTTGACACCATACAAAACCACTTACAAGGAGGGATAAAGGGACTTTGTTTGATTTAGTTCTTTGTCATAAAAATTCTTTCCTCAAGATCAGTCCAAACAATTATTCACTTCTCTTTAATGTTTCTCCACTGTTCTCCTATACCCTGTATGTGTAAGCTCAATTCCAAGACATTCTTCTTAGGACAACAGTCATTCTATATATTTCTCAACAGTGTCCAAGTTATAAAAGTGAAATAAAATAGGTCAGAAAAAGAAAAATCTGCAGTGCATTTCTCACCAATACCTATACACTTAAATGTGGAAGTTGATGAACCAAGGTAACAGAACAACTCATGGGTGAAAGCAAGCATTTGCCTTTTTTATGGGTATGTGACTAGAGATTGACTGCAAAAGTAGGTCTCTATAGCTCAGCTTTTCTACCAGACAAGCAAAAGGTCTGAAAAGATAAAAAAATACAACAGGTTTCTGATAAACGAAAGCTCTACAGCTGGCATGCCTGCATGTCTCCCTGGTGTCTGTAGACTTCTGTCAGTAGGCAACTGAACAAATAAAGTCCATCCACAAGCTGGATGCACATAAATAACATACAAAATCTATCATATTTATAACTTTATTTGATGTACAAGAAAAATGTCTTTGAACTACTAATTCTGTTAGGCATCTGACTGTGGTAAGCTCAACTTTGCCACGAGCTAACTGACCATGCTTCAGGATATTCATCCACTGCTGTGTTTAGGTGACATGAATCAGGAAAGATAAGCAAAGGACCAACGGGAGAAGAATAATCCTTTTCCTTTGAGGGTTAGGCAGAAAGAGAAGGAGCTGAAAAATAAGGGAAAAAAAAGGTGAAGAAATTTAATTATTCTGGCATCATGCACATCAAACTTAACTGTTAACACCTTTATAGAAGAGGCCACAGGAACCATGCACATTCATGGAAATGAAGGCTTCAACTGAGTAATAACTAACACATTGTCAATCTAACTTTTTCTGGAAACCTATCTTCAGTAAAGAAGGAACATGTCCTGCTTCCCCTGGGACATGTGAATTTCTTAGTGGTGTGTGTGTGCTTGCACTTGACAGGAATAGAGAATTAAGAAAACAAGCTTCTTTCACTAAACATTACAAGGGTGGTACCTTTAATCACAGTAAAGCAGCAATAAAGCAATCAAACAAAGCTAGAGGTGCAGAAACTAGAGGGTTAAATCAATAAACATTCATTAACAAAACTATAAAAATCAAAGCACAAAACAATTTATGTAAGAGCTGGCAAGGAAAGATGGAATGAGGGAAATTCATTTGTTTTTCTTTCACATAGTCTCTGAAGGGAGGAAAGAAAAAGTGGAGACTATTGCACAGCAGCAGAAATGCTGTAGAAAAAAATGTATACACAGCAAGGTGACTTCATGCAGAGCCTGAAGAACATAAACCTTTTTTATGTGTGCAAAGAAGTAAAAAAATCACCTGAAAAGGTCACAGAAGAGAAAGTCTAGGGGGTAAATGTGTACAAATGCAGACTTTTAGTTCCATTTAAGAGTAGACAGATTGGACTATATAGACAATAAGAGACTGTACAATCACAAACCTACAAACCAAACAAGCCCCTTAATATTTAGTAGTAGTTAAACTATGAGATCTTTAAAGAGAAGCTTAGTGACTGTAGTGGGTTTCTGTGGCTGGGTTTTGGTAACAGGAGTGAGGCTACAGGGGCGGCTTCTGTTAAAAGCTGCTGGAAGCTTCCCCTGTCCTGTGGAGCCAGTGTCAGCCAGGACAGACTTCCTGCCGCTGGCCAAGGCCGAGCCAATCAGGAGTGATAGTAATGCCTCTGTGATAACATATTTAAGAAAAGAAGGTTGTTGTGCAGAAAGAAATTTCAGCCAGAGAAGAGTGGAGTGAGAACATGGGAACAACAGTGTAGACACCAAGGTCAGTGCAGAAGGAGGGGCAGGAGGTGCTCCAGGGGCCGGAGCTGAGGCCCCTGAAGCCCATGAAGACCACGGTGGAGCAGCTGTGCCCCTGCAGCCCATGGAGGACCATCGGGGTGCACAGACCCACCTGCAGCCCATGGAGAAGCCCATGCTGGAGCAGGTGGATGCATGGAGTCTGTGACTCCGTGGGAGACCCGAGATGGAGCTGGGTCCTGCCGGAGACCTGCAGCCCAAGAAGAGAGAAGCTCATACTGGAGCAGGTTTATCCCAGGTGGATCCTTGTGGGGGACCCAAATCGGTACAGCTCATTCGTGAAGGACTGCACCCCATGGAGGAGTGACCCATGGGACAGCAGTTTGGGAAAACTGCTGCCTGAGGGATGGACTCACACCAGAGAGGTCCATCAAGGACTGTCTCCCATGGGAAGGACCCCACAGGAGCAGGGGAAGGACTCCTCTCTCTGAGCAGCAGCAGAAACAACAACAGAGTGTAACCCCCATTCCCCATCCCCCTGCAGCACTGGGGAGGAGAAGGGAGAACATGGAGGGAAGGAGGGGTGAGGGGTAGGTATTTTTAAGACTGTTTTATTTCTCACTCTTTGGCTCTTATCCTGCTAGTAATAAATTTAAGTAATATCCCTACTTTGAGTCTGTTTTGCCCGTGAAGGTAATCAGTCACTGACCTCTCCCAGCTCTTATCTCTACTCATGAATCCTTAGCTGGTTTTTTTTCTCTCCTCTGTCCAGTTGCAGAGGGGAGTGAGAGAATGGTTTTAGTGGGTACCTGGCATCTGGCCAGGGTCGACCCACTACAGTGACCCAGTATCCTTGCTATTTCATGGTCTGCAAATCTTTGCTTTGTTGAAGACCCAAGCACACCTCCTGTTCTTGGGGGGGGGGAAGAAAAATCATTCTAAATCAGATCACCTTGCAAGGAAATTCTTTTCTGCCTGAATTACAGGGGGTTGTATTTGGATTTTGCACATTTGTTTGGTTAAAATCATAAATAGAAACCTGACAGGTAATACAAAACAGATATTTTACTTATGTTTTAAGAAATACATATATAATTCAAGTTGCATATCCAAAGTTAAGGGGACAAACTGCATAAAAAAATATTGAGATTACTTTTCAAGAACTTAACAACAGTCAAAGCCTGATATCAGACCTGTAAGTACTCTTTAAAAGAAAGACGGCACTGAGGATTAAAAGGAACACTTGGAGAACAGATTGACTTTTACGTGGGTTTATTTGTATCTACCATAGAGTATCTTTCAGAAGGCTCTCACATCATCAGCTTGCTTTAAAATAATGCATATCAACATTTTAGTCACTACCTCTTTGCATCAGTAAACGAAAACACAGACCACTTTCCTTGCAGCAGGCAGCATGTCTCACTTTAGTGCAGAGCACTGGAGAGCAGTGCAGATCCAGTGGCTCTGGTGGCCTTTTTTTTTTTTAGCATAAGGTGTCTGCAAGTACCTCTAGCTACAGAGAAGAGGTCTTCAACAAAATGGAACACTACCAAAGGTAATGGAGAGGAGTACAAAGCTGCAAGGGGAGGTTTGTGATGCAGTGTGAGACTGTCTCTCCTTCCCTCTCTGTTCCATGAACTCTATGTGGCACACGCTCCACATCACCTACAAGGCTGCAGACCTGCCCTTTCTTTCAACACACTGATAAGTGAGAAAACCGTGTGCTATTTCCACAGGACATTGTTGACATCAGGTCCAAAATGCACGGCATTTTCCAGCAGATTCCTGTTTAGTGAACAGGATAAGTGAACAGGCGCAGTTATAAAAGCGAAGCCTGAAAGACTCTTCAGGGCCTTTGAGTTCCTGCCAGATTTCTCCCCTTGGAGTCCATCCTTTAGGGGATAAAATATGTGTCACTTCCCTCAGCCAGGGTTCACACAACATAAAGGCTTCGTTTTTTGCAAAATGCTTATGCTGGTTTTAACATATAGAGGGTATCCACAGTTGTTTACCTCAGTCAGATCATAACCACACCTTGGCCAGCTGAACTGCCCAACACCACATATACTGATCAGTTTATATTTCTTTCAAATAATATGGGTTGGGATCATGGAGTTACCACTGCTATTCCAAGATACTCCCAGGACAAATTATCTTTACAGTTCTAATGGAATGTTTTATAACCATAAAGAGGTATCATAATACATCATATGAATTTTTAAAATACAGAGTCATGGTGGATTTAATATTAATTTTTAACAGCATTCTTTTGTTAATACATTTCTAAAGTTTGAAGGTTGTCCCCAAAGCTAGTAGAGGGTAGAAAGAAACTCAATGTCTTTGAGGCTATACTTAGGCTAGCCAGGAAAAATATGAACCTACAACTAGGAACACAGGTTTGACACCTGACTGTCAAAATCCCCCACATATCCCACCCAACACCTTAAAGTAATATAAAAAAAATGCAGAGATGTCAAGAAAAGCGAAGGCAAAGGAAATCACACAAATTGTGACTTTATCCAGAGGATTTAGTGAGCCAAAGTGATGACAGACTATTTTGTTCATGAAGACAAAACATTTTTTTATTACTGTAACAGGTTTCATTGGCACCGAGAATACAGATGCAGAGTAGGAAGACACACAGCAAAGAGCATATTTAAATCTAATCTAACAAAAATTTCCAAACAAGATTTAGACACTGTACTGTTACACCTCCAAACAGTAAGTGTTTTACACAGTACAGGTTTCTAACACACTCCCCACACAACCCATACCCACCCACTTTGTTCCTATTGCTGTATGTTGCATTTCCTTTTGGCAACCATACCTAACCTACTTCCAAAAGACAACTAAAGCTGTACTCCCAGTTAAGAGCAGTACAGTGTTGATCAGGGAAGCCTATCACAAGTGGAAAAGATATGGTTTATAATATGAAAACACAGAGAAACAGTAGAGTGCAATTCTAGAGCAATGGCTTTTAAGGTTGTGTATTTTCTGATATATTTTACCTCTTCTTGTGGATGAAATCAATGGACCCTCACTTTTTCAAAATCTAAAGTAGACAAGTCCCTTTTTTATGGCTTAAGAACATAATTTAGCTTTTGCTGAGCAGACTTATTTCTACACACAAAGCATGACAGTCAATTACATCAAAACAATTTCATTCAGGTCACTAAACATCAGTAGGTAACATGATTTAGTGCCAGGAGTGTATTATACAAGAGCACAGCAATTTTGAGTTTTGGAATTGAAATGGAAATTGCAATGTGAATGAATATTGACAGTAGGCACATACAGCAGCAGGGAGCATCCTGCACTTACCAGGTACCACGTGATCAACCCATTCCTGACAAGGAATTCTTCTCCCACACCGTACAACAGCAGTACTAGATTTTCTTAATTCAAGTTAATTTCTATCATTTGTGTGCAAACTGTTGTGCAAGTGCACGAGTCACATGTATCAAGAAAGTTCAAGTTTCATAGTTCTAGATTCATAAAAGCTATTTTATTCTCTCGGATAATTGAATAGTTTTATTTAAAAATGAAATTTAACAATATTAGATATTTCTGGCCCCGCTTTTTCTCTCTGAGAAAGAACTAGAAGTGGTAATGACTTATGTAACATTTACAACTTCTTTGAAACACAATGTTAACACAGTGAAAGGCATCTTGTTTTGGCCATTGTTCATAAAGCCCCTTTTCATATATATCAAGAAAAGGATTTTGACTTTTTCTTACAAAAATTAACAAAATGCACATCAACTTCTTGTAATTAGAAGCAATTTTAATTGCCCAGTTTTTTTAAGGGCATGTGCTTATGGGACCAAGTGTGATGGCTTTAAAATGAAAGAGAGGAGGTTCGGATTAGATATTAGGACAAAATTCTTTACTATGAGGGTGGTGAGACACTGGAACAGGTTGCCCACAGAAACTTGGGATGTCCCATCCCTGGAAGTGTTGCAGGTCAGGTTGGATGGGGCTCTGAGCAGCCTGGTGTCACTGCCCACAATAAAGAGTTTGGAACTAGATGATTTTTAAAGGTCCCTTCCAACACAAACCACATGAACTGCTTAATTAAAGAAAATTGACCTGAAGTCATATCCTCTATAATACACAGTACATTTCTGTAAACTCTATGGCTCCTATTACCAACTTTGACAGACAAGTTCTACCTAAAAAACAAAATAAACAACTCCAAACAACTGACTCAAACCTCATTACTTATCTAATTCAAAACTGACATACTCTGTTGACTAGGAGGCAGCAGATAATTCCTCCAACTACTGGATTTCTCTGTTCAAAGCAATAATTTATTTTTTACTATGATAAAAAATCCCATCATCTTTGAGGATGAGGGCTATATCTTAGCTGTGATTATTACCTCTTGGTTCATATGCTCTGACAAGCAGAAGTATTGCACCATGAAACTTTTTTTTCCACATGATGAATTTCACCAATTGCTCTCTAGCAGTATCTAAACTATCATCATGTTATGCCAACCAAAGATCATCCTTCCTCTGAAAGATTTGGGATTACGAAAAGATTTGGCATCATTTTAAAAAAGCGGGTAAATGCAGTTCATTTCCTCCACACTGCTATTTTTTCCTTTACACCGGTAACACAGGATCATATGTTCATGTTCAAAGGTCAAAAATCAAAGAACAACACACTTTCCAATTCTATTCTTCTAGCAGAATTTCAAAGGGGAAAACAAATGGTCCATGTCTTGGTAAAAATGGAGTGAAACCAAAATGAACCTCAGCCTACTCCCAAAAGCAGTGATTCATCTAAGTTGGAACCAGCACAAATCCTTTGTGTGTTGAATGGATGGGAATTACAAAAATATTTATTTCATAACTCCTTGTTAACAAAAGTCACTCATTTTTTCAAACTCTGTTCTTCATTAAGAAAAAAAATAAAACAGCTACAAAATCTAAAAAAGGTTGTTTGAAAACTTATTCTGCAGAAATAGGAAGACAGACATACACCTTGGATTACTAACTTAGAAGTCTCTGATGGCAAATAATTAATCAAGATAGAACTCATCATCATATCAATCACTGAAGAGCTTTAGGCAGAAGCATCCAAAACAACTGTCACAAATTGTGATGATGAATGTTCCAACAGAGGCTTTTGTCATCACCACCTTGAGCTTTGCACAGCTGAACCCTGTTTTACAAACTAGAATATATTCTACTAGTTTATAATATCTAGCAGATCAAAGAGAATTATATAGTCCCTGACTTAAGTAACCATGAGCTCCCCTTATACATGTGAAATGACATGCAGGATAATCTCAGAAAGTCTGAATGTATACGCTCAGAGGGCCTGGCTCTGCTCTAATATTTTCCATGAAGTTTGAACTAGACAATGTTACTGGATTTTAGAATTAAGCAAATGCAATAGGTAAAAAACAATTCTTAATGCAATAATTGCTTCAGTCAAGTAAAAAAAAAAAAAAACAAAACCAAAAACCACATGTGGGCACTTAGCAATGGTTTAAAATAGACAAAAAATTTACAAATCATAACAATTATCTAGTGACTCATCAGGGGAGGTAAATAAGAAAAATAAGTTCATTTTTAATTCTGCATAACATAAGAATTCTGTTAATTTTTATTGCAGTAATATTACATCTGGGGCCCAAATATAATAGCTTAAAAAAACTTTCCAACCTGCATAGACGTTGACCTACATTATTCTTTTCTAAAACTGATTTTCAACTAAGTGCAACATCCACTTACTAAGAAAATATTTGAATATACAACTGTGCTTCTAAACATCCCCAAAGCGACCCACAGACTTTCTTGGATGGTTTTAAAAGCAGGAAGTTTCGTGGTATCATGACACTGAAGTGTTGGAGTTGACTAGCAGCACAGTGTTTATGTTTCTACAGACACATGCTATTGAGAGCTGATTAGATATTAGGTTTGATTTCTACTTGCTAGTTTTCTTTGCATTTTGTTTTATAACTTATGAAAATCTGACTCTGCACCACTTAGTCATAACACTGTCTCACAGCAAAACAGGAACTGGACAAAGAAAAGAAAGAAGAGGAAAATGGTACAATCCCCATTCCAACCTCATCCTTCCGGAAAATTTGACACTGCAAAGATCAACCCTCTTTTTACCTAAGGGTTCTCTCCATCATGAAATCTACTGTAGGGTAAAGGAGAGAAACAGTCCCAGGACACTGGAGAAACAAGGTCAAAAATGGTAGGCCAGTGAAACATGACACGTACTTCAACATCTTCCCCCATGGATCAATAAGCAAGTTCTTAATAATGCACACCTCCCCTATAAAGAGTAAACAAAATTAAAATGGGTCTACCTGCCTTGCTCAGAAGATAAAGCTCCCTCTTATTTTGCCACTTAACTGATTTCTGCTGTGTTGACTTGATTTTACCCTTCTGTTTGGTATGGTGTTTCTGTTACTCTTTCAAGTAGATGTGCCACTTCCTATAGGGAAATTATCAGGGTAACAAGGCTGTCAGTGCCTCCTAGTACAACATGGGCATTTTACAGACTGACAAAGGAGCTTGAGAAAAGAAACAGAAATAAAATACTGATGTGCCTGAGAGAGAACGCATTACATGTCAGATGCAAATGAAGACTGTACACTTGGATTAATTTTTATTTTGTTGCAGAGGAAGAGATACTAAAAGTAAATAATTTCTTTCTACAGGCACCATGAAGCACTGGACAAGC
This sequence comes from Pipra filicauda, assembly GCF_003945595.2. Taxonomy (NCBI): domain Eukaryota; kingdom Metazoa; phylum Chordata; class Aves; order Passeriformes; family Pipridae; genus Pipra; species Pipra filicauda. The sequence goes on along the minus strand of NW_024105031.1, from coordinate 540,646 downwards.
TACTACTAACCATTTCTTTCTGTGATTTCCCACCGCCCCACCTGCTACATACCTATATATTCTCTAATTTTAAGCATACATATACAATTGCTTTGCCATTTTAGCCACTCCACAGCAGGGATTAGGATCCTTTGTGAAAACTTTTCATTTACTGAAAAATCAAACAAAATAAAGGTGGATAGTTCAAGAGTAACTACAAGGAAAATGGATCAAAAGCCATTCCTGGTATAACCTCATTGACATCATGGACTCAGCTTCTACTGCCTGTTTTATTCATAGCATCCTTGAAGTGAACAGAGCATAAGGGCTTTCAGGAGATGTTATACATTATAATGAATCATATCAGAATAATTACTTGTTTTAAGCACATTCCTCTGTCTCAGCTTCATGATTTAAATAAGACACACTAAAGAGTAAATAATATACATTATAAGAGTAGCAGTCTGGCTTGCTTCCTTTAAGCATAGGTGACATTAGGTTAATTGGGTTTTATGTTGGGGAGAAATTTCTCTATTAACTGATGTTCTTTTTGTTGGTATTACATCTCTGCATTTACTGTAATATGATTTACTGAATTACGACAAGTATTGAAAAAATCTGAATTAGCTAGATTTTCCTGTGTGGGAAGAAGAAGGTCAAAGACATACATACCAAGTGATGCTGCAAGCCTTCAGGGTACCTAGGAAAAGAAGCTGGCATTCCATTATAACAAAATAAAACAAGAGAAAAAAAACCCAAAACAACCAAACAACATTATGGGGGTAAGCTACACAGCTGGAAGCTACACAGCTCTGTGAAAGGATAAGAGATAGTTGCAGTGGGACCTCGCTTGCCAGCAGGCAAAGTTCAAGCACTCACTGATGTAAGGTCACATTGAAATAGATTGCATTTGAGATGGAATCTTCAGTGATATAGTTGAACTTTATGCTCCAGATGTCTTCATGTAAATGTGTACTTTTGTAACACTTAGGAGCTGTGAGAGACACATTTTATAACTCCTGTTTTTCTGTAAAGGCCCTTACAAGGAAGGATTTAGTAAAATGGAGATTTTTTTCGTTTTTTATTCAATAAGCAGGTACACCTGTTACATTTAAACGCAAGAAAACTGGGTTTATTTCTAGGAACCCACTGTGTTGACAAAAGATTAGTTACACAAATATGTTTGACAAACAACACAACTTATGAAGCCTGGTGTCCTTTGCATAATACTCAGTACGATGTGGTTCTTTCTTACAGGGTATTGCAGATAGCATGATGTAGTGGTTTGAACCTTGTTTTCCCCAGAGGCTAAGAGAAGTGGTAGACCCCAAGGGGTGGAAACCCCTGGAAGTTTTGAAATTCTGCCCAATGGGCGCTCCTGCAGAAATGTAAACATATCACAACCAGACCGGAAAAGAAGAGTTGTAGTTTTGCTTGTAGGAGGAGAGGTGGCCATGTTGTAGAGCCACGAGGTTGGGGCTCTGAGCCCCTTGGGGCCTCTGGCCCCCTCCCAGCCCCTGGCTGGGGGCTGCAGGGACCTGGAACAGCATAAAGCTGGGCTAGGTGCCTGTAGTATGCCGGGAGATGTTTTCTCCATGGGCACAGAGCAGCAGCTGACGCTGACCAGAGAAACAGTGGCAGAGAGCCAGAGATAAGAACCTGAACTGAAGAAGCAGCAGAAGCAACATGCAGCACTGCAGAGGAGACTCCTGGAAGGCGAGTCGAGGAAAGGAGAGCCAGCAGCTGAGAGCTACAGAGTTCTTGGGGGTAAGACTGATACCAGATCCCCAAAAACTCCTTTGAGACCTCCTGGAAGGAGGAAGATGATGGACTCTTACTTGAAAGAGCCTTGAAGTGCGACATGCACTGTAGAAAGGAGCTAGAGAGCTCCGAGAGGAATGCAGGGGGAGTTGACCTTGGCTCTCCCCCCCCTCGCACTGCTGCCACGGTGGCAGCCTGAGAGACAGGGCACAGAGGCCCTGCAAGAGATACCAGACCGTCACGAAGACCCCCCTGTGTCTTCGTGATACGACCTTGTCTGGGGTTACGAAGCCCACGGAAGACCCCTCGGTTGTGAGGCGATGGGGCCGGGGGAGCTTGAATACCTCCCTTGTGGACGCTGGCAGAAAGCCAGCTATCAGCTGCTGCATGAGATGAGAAGAAACCTGCTGCCTTAGAAGATGCTGCTGTTCAGAGACTGGAAGGGATCTGTCCTTCTTTCCCTCCTGGACTTTTATTTGGAGGGGAGGAGAGATCTGATCCATTGTAAATACATATGTCATGGTAGAGATAGTTATGATCATGTGTATAATGTGATATGGTATTTATTTGTACAGTCATTGTAATATATTCCCTTTCCCCCACTTTGAGTCTGGTGTGTTTTGTCTGGAAAAACCCATCTCACATTAGGTTGAGATGTGGAAGGGGGAATGGAGCTAGGAAATTGGATTTTGGGACTATCTCAAACCATGACACATGAGTAGTCTAGGAAAGTGTCATTTAGTCAGTCAATGCATTTGAGAAAGGAAAAAGGGGCAAGAAACAGTCAGATATTATTTACAAGGGTGTATCGCTAGAAATACTGAATTCACAAGTATTTCTCCCAAAACTACTGTCTCCAAGAAGCAGAGGTTGAGGTTTCTGCCCTTTTCTTGAAAAACGCTGCTGTGTATTAGCACTTAAGAGGCCTTTATTTATTAACAACTGAGACTTTTGGGCATCTGCACTTGAGCAGCTCTCTCATTCAGGCAAAAACTTCAGTATGCAGCATCCTGGCATCTCTCTGCTAGTCAGCCCTTACAGGAGTAGTACTATCACACACTGTCATCATGCAGGTAGTTTGATCAAGATATCATCACAGTGAGGACACAGACACAGAACCATGAATTATTTTGTCATTGAAATAGAGAAGGTCAGGAGATATTACAAGATATGAGATATAAAAATGAAGGATATCTACTTAAAAACCCTTTGTTGAAGTTTTCATTACAGAGCATATGAGGAATAATGAAACGACAGCTATATTTCTTTGGTCTCCTGACATAAACAGAAAAGAAGGCATGTCATAAAACAGTTCAATTTGCAGGGCATTTAACTATGGTAATGAGAATAAATTAAAAGTAGGAAGTTTTAAGTTAAATATTGTAAAACACTGACAGTTGGTCATATCTGTTTTACAGAGAAACTTTATTATTTGGGACATGCAATACTAGCAAGCCAAAGCAATTGGGAATTTGTGGAAACACAGGTATGAATTAGATTTTTTAATATTTTTAGAATCATCTCAATCCTTGGACCACAGGAAAATGAAAAAGGGGCTAAGTTAACAGTAACAACGTTTCTAGTAATTGCCATTCTTTTTCAGTTTGGAAAGTTGAAGTCAGTACAGACAGTACTATTAATCATGTATTGTACCCTGAGATGGATATCCATCCCTTCTCTCCCTCACACAGGTTGAGAAACCATTAAAGAGAACAAAGCAGAAAAGCACAGCCTGTCAAACTGTACAGCACTAGAAAGGATATCATACTACAGTTGCAGGCTGCTGTCTTTTCCAGCCTGTATGACAGATGAAAAATTTCATTCTTGTGACAAAAACAGTAATGAGGATAGAAAATGGCACAACATGAATCCAGCTTTCTGACAGGGTTCATAATGAGAATCAGAATTGTGCAAAGTTAATCTAATCCCATCACAGTGTTAGAACTCATCTCACAGGGGACTTGCTTATATCTGTAGTTTCCTATAGGTTATCCCAGGAGCACAAAGCTTATGGGGGAAAAAAGAGATACAATAGCAGCATTTTGAAACTGAAAAAGGCCTGCACTATCATAAAATAATGGGAGAAATCTGATAGAAGACCAGCTTCAAGCCCCAGCATTGCAAATGCAGCTGATTGCACCAGCATAAGTGAATGCATTGCACTGTAAACATTTTTCACATGCACAAGTGACAAAACACAATCAAAAGGTTGATTTCCTCTCCTTTAGAGGATGGACTGTATAGGGGTTTAACCATTTGAAGGCAGACATGTACCAGTATCCATTTAGTAACAGAGTTTATATTACGCAGCAATGCTGCGTGGTATTCTTTAAATAGCAATATATTATTTTTTCATTATCATTTAAAAAGTTATACTGACTTTTCAGCTTATTTTTGAGTCTTTAGAAACTGTTTTCAGACTATCATCATCTTTCTTTTGCTTCTAATTAGCTGTAGTAAATGAGATCTAAAAATTTTAAGTGCATCAAAAGCAGTTCTCCAAAGAGTGTCTAGGACTCACTGAATATTTTTGATAAGCAATATACACGGAAAATACAGTAGACAAAAATAATGTAAAATTAGGCATTAGCTGGAAGAGACTTCACTGAGCCTAGAAATATTTTTATTTTGGGGAAGACTCCCAGTAATCACTGAGTGAAGTCCATCTCATATGCAACTCCCAATATAGACATCTTATGCCTCAGATATGTAAAGATATGCTTTCCCTCTCATTACTTTCCCTCCAGTCTCATTTTTCAACTGATACTGAAAACACAGGTTGACAAGTTAACTCCTTCTTAGTTAGGAAAAAAAAAAAAAGGCACAAAACTAGGTTTACCTTGCATCCTAGTGAGCTGCGTCAGGCAGAGGCAGATATTAGTAAGCCTACACAACAAAGTTAGTTCGACTCCTGAGTCAAAAGTACATTATAAGTATGGGCTGAAAGTCACACAGATTCCCTCAGTTCCTCAGAAAGAAACCACAAGGTGCTTGTCTGGAAGAGTAAGTGGGCTGCTTCCACTCAGCCCATTCTTCATATGTGAAAAGAAATATTACTTCATTGGATTGCAAAATCCTGAGTGTAATTATTTAAATATATCTTTTTATAACCATAAAAAAAAAGTCTTTAAAATGGGACTGAGAGGATACATACCGAAACAAACCTAAACATTTGGAGGCATATATGAAAGACAAGATCTTGCATTACAAAGTTATGACAAGACCAAGCTTAATTCAGTGTTTCATGTTCTATTTTTGTAAAATTTTGCACTAAACATACAAAACGCTCTGGAAGAAAGTGTTTGACTTTACGCACAAGATTTAGTCTAGGGGAACTATAATAATTTTTTTTTAAATCGTATCAAATTGTTTCTAATAATTTTTTTTAATCTCTAATTTGCCTACTGTGACACTCATTTAAGTAAACATCATATATACTTTTAAAATCTGGCATGGCTTTTCTCTTGTAAAATTAACATGTGTCCTAGGATAAAAAGGGTTTTCCCCTGGAGTTGGAAAGTGGTTAACTCCAGGGGGGTGGTGTTTCTTGGTGTTGACCCAGTCAGTGCTCCTGCAAAATTAAAACATATCACACCAGACCAGAAAAGAAGGATGATGACGTAGCTGGAAGAGAGGCAGCCGTGGTCTGAGACCATGAGGAGACAGGGGCCAGCGAGCCCCGCTGGGGGCCAAGGCGCCCAGCCCCCGGCTGAGATTACGGGAGACCCGGTGTAATGTTAAAACTGGACCAGGTGCCATCATCAAAGGCTGGGGGAGTTTCTCCGCTGTGAGCAGCAGCAGAAGACACTGAAAGCAGTGGCGGAGCAGCACTGAACAGAGAACTGTGGCTGAGAGCCAGAAGAGATAGCAAGCAGCAGAGATGGCACATAGCAGAGATGTTCCTGCAGGAGGGAGACCTGGCAACAGAGCAGAGAAAACTCAGCAGAGACTGCTTTTGGGGTAAGACTGAATTACTTTCCCAAAAACCCCTTGGAGACCCCTCTTAAAGTGAGGGGGTGGAGTTCCATTTGAAGGGAGTCCTGAAATGCAGCAGCACCAGAGAGAGGAGCTAAGAAGCTCAGAGACGTTCTGAAGCTGGATCAGAACAGGCCGGACGGAATGCGGAGGAGGTGGCCTTGCTCCCAACCCCCCACCTGCTGCCACACTGGCAGTCTGAGACAGAGCAAAGGAGCTCTGGTAGGATGCTTGGGGCAAAGACTGAACTGAGAGCTTCCCTAAACCTTCTGACTCGAGGGAACTCGACCCCTTGAGGAAGGGACTTTCATGGGATGTCTTGCATTCTGTGATATGACCGTGGTGAAGCGAGTTTTGTCCCTGCTTTGCGGCCCATGGGAGAGAGACGTTCAGTTGGAGCCAAAGGGCTGAGAGCAGTGAGAGAAGACCCCTTGTATTGTAATGGAGAGAGAAATCTTCCAGCTACGACAAATCCAGCTACAACTGCTGTATTGAAGAGGAGAGACACTGCTGCCCTGAAAGTGGAAAGGGTCTTTCCTTCTTCCCTTCTGAAATTTCATTGGAGGGAAAGGAGGGACTTGATCTAATGTAAATATTGCTTTACCATAGGAAAGATAGTTAGAATTGTGTATATAATGTATTATAGTATATATTTGTGTAATAAATTGTAATTTAACTTCCTTCCCCCCATACTGAGTTGTGTTATGTCTGGAAAAACCTCTCACACTGCAACAAATTGGGGGGGGAGGGGGGCTTGGACTTGGAAATTGGATTTTTGGGGGTCTCAAATCACCACACCATGCCAGCAATACAAGGTGATACTTCTTTCTTTAGGGAAGAAAATTTGTCCAATTATAAAATACAAAAGAAAAGACCAAAGTATTATATTTTCAGTTATTTTCCTGTATTTCTACTTCAGAAAATGCTATTTCCTTGACTCCTTCCCCCAGCATTCCTACAGTTTAAGATTATGAGGAGAAAAGCCAATGCACTGACACAGAACATCTTTATATACAAGAAAGATCCAACTTCCACTAGAAATATAAACACTGATTTTAAAGTTATGGTAGATATAGCCTTGAAAAAGAGTAGGATGAAAAAAAGCATGACAGCAATTGGCTTACTTACAACCCTACTTTAAGGATAACAGTCTCTCAACTGTATTGTCAAGGTTTTGAACACCTCATTCTCATTAATTTTTGCAGCAGTACAACATTCAAAAACATTAAAAGCAGCAGACAGGGAAGGAGGAAGTTAAATGACAGTGATATTATGTGTGTTATTAACATCTCCCTGAAGGCCTAGAAGCCAGCTGCAGTTACTTGGCTGAGGAGATGCAGGCACAGAAGAAACCTCACGAGAAACCATATTGAGAAGGAGGCATGACTTAGCCCATCACACCACTACTTCAACTAATGGAGAACCTGGCTGTACAGTACCATCTACAACTGTTTTAAAGTTTTATTTTCCTCCTTACATACCTTATTCGTACTTGTAAAATCAAGTTGCACTCTTTTTTTTCCAGGACACAGTGGTGGCAGGGAGGTGGTTTGTTTAAACTCTTTTGATAAAAGAGTTATAAAAAGTTTGCACTCCTCATGCTTACTGAAGTTATTTTTTTTCTACATGAACTCATTTGAACTGCAGAAAAAGTCTTTAGGTACCTTTAATAAGACTGTAGGACTCATTAGTCCTACAAAGCAACTGTAGGAAAAGCATTTCATATGGAAAGGGACATCAAGTTATTCAAGTCTGGAAACAACTGTCTCCAGGACATGAAAGCATCTGCGACCAGTAATAGTACTGGCCTTGGAGCAAGAAGCAAGAACTGAAAAGAAAACTTGTATCACTCTCCAGCTCTTCCAGAGGTTTACAGTAAGCACTTGGCACAGAATCAGTAAAGGTAGTGGTGGGTGAAAAATCCCACGGTCTTGAACCGCCTGTGTCTCTGAAGGTTCTTAGTGAACTTGGGGTATTTCCAATCCCAGCTACATCAGTAACTTGTCAGCTGGTGCTTTTCCACGAACCCCTCTCTGCCCTCCACAAAGAATATTTCAAGCTTTTTAACAGAGATAGAGTCACAATAGTAGTATAATGAAAAAAATTCTTCAAATACCCTACCCTAAATATAACGGTAAAGTTTATTTTTTGTGACTTTTGCCTGACATGCCAAGATATTAAGCAAGTGGTCATTTTAGCAAGATCTCATCCTGCAGGATGGTCAACAGCTCAGTGGTATTTTTGCATGACAGAATATCACGTGCTGAGCAACGTGAAACTTCTATTAAAAGGTCAAGAGCTATAGTATACAGATGTACACAAGACTAGAGGCTTCCACTCAGTCTTACTCAGAAACAGTCAGATTCTTTTATTATTATTTATTTAGTTCAAGAGGAAAAACACAACAGTTTGGGGCAAAGGGAGCTGTATGGAAGCTCCACACCATGTGTGCTCTTCACATCCTCAGGCTTGGCATTTCAGTCTAGGACAAACAGTGGAGCCCACACAGCTTCCCTGACACAACCAGCCACACTGGCACAGCCACCTCCCAAGCCAGAAGGTAAATGGTGCCCCAGCCTTAACTTCCAGGGAAAGCTCCACAACCCCACACAATGTGTTTTTGTGCTGTTCTGCAGTTGTCTGGTTGTCTTTTTTTAAAACCACACCCATGTAAAATCAATATGTATTGTCCATTCTCTTTTAGGACCAGAAAATGCTTAAAGTATAAAAGAAATACACACAGATAAACATATGTAAATCTAGTTCTTCTCAATAAGTGCATATAAAGTGTCATCTGTGCATACATACACAAATATTTAAATTACATTTCTAAAACTGTAGGTATAGAGTGTATAAGATCTTCTTGAATAAGAATAATTTACTACTGAAAGTGTAAATTCAAGTATCAAATGATCATGGGCACCTCCACACATGCTTTTCAATGTTGCTTAAGAATCCTTAAAACATCGGGGGAAGCTGGGTTGATGTAGAAGTTCAAACACAGAAGTTGTAAAAAAGATTGGGGGTGGAGAAGGAGATCAAACAAGTCAAACCATATCTGAGGGTTATAGGCCCCATCCTAGGGGACCCACAAAAGGCCACCCACCATGTATGCAAGGGGGAGAACAGTCCTTTGAGAGGGACAAAGACCTCATCCTGTGGCTCTTCCTACAAAGAATGACTATGCAGTACAATCACTGTACACAAAAAAGGGGAAACTGAAAAAAAAAAAAACAACCAAACAAGCAAACAGTCTTAGAAGAACACAGGTGCATGAATGAGTCAAGAAAAACTGTAGAGGATTAAAAAAAAACCAACAAAGTACAGCTGCATACATGCTTATAAAGCATGGAGGGTTGTGCTACACATGCTTTCATATCAGCTCTTAGACTGATGTCTTCACCCACACACTGTGAAGTCAAAAGCAATGAATAATAGTCATTTCTGATGACAATTGTGTTCCAGGAGCACCATATAGACAAGCCAGTATAACATTCAATCAACTTATTTCTTTCAATTTTCATGAGGCACTGTGCAATAAAATGTAAAAATTTGGTAACCCAAGTACATATACTTTTGAGCAGCTTAAGTTACATGCATATGGTTTTGTGATGGTAAATGGAATATTTCTTAGAATAAAGTCCACCTTTTCCTAGAAGTAAATATTCAATATATGTGAAAAGCATCTGAAAGCTTTGCCAGTCATTGAAGACAATGGAAAAACCACCATGTAATGTACTAGCATATAAACACAAACCAACTCTGTTGGCCTCAGTGCTTTTACTGCAACTGTTCCCATGATCCTCAACTCCAAATTCAGCCTAAAAGCAGATAGTTCTAATATTTTTTTGTAGTACAATAAAATGACACTTTGATCAGCACTAAAACTCAAATGGTGCTATATTCCAAAACACTTTAACCTTAGTCTTACATGTTACCAGGCTAATTGAAAACAAATTTCTTTCTTTGTCTGTCATAAATCAAATTGCTCACCTCATTATCTTCGCTTCTGCTACTTAAAAAGAGATGGCAAGTCTATGGGCTGCTTCTGACCATCTGCTACTAGACTTCATTAAAGGCAAGTGTTTATTAGTTTTGGTCTCCTGCCCAAAATCTCCCTTAAAAAAAAATTACAGAATGCATAGGAGCACTTAGTCTGAGTATATTTTGCAAAGCTAATGTGAATACGCATTTACATTCACAAACAAACCTTTATACAAACAATTTGTATTTGCTCATTACAAAGTTAATTGGTGGAGGAACAGGAAGGTTTATGGAGGTGGAGGAAGAGGAAGACTTGGGATAGGGGATGGAAGAGAAGAGCAGCTGCCTGTACAGGAGCACTTTCCTTCTTCCTCTGTTTTCTGCTGCTCTTCCATGCTTTAAGGAGGATTAGTCTGCTGTTTTGCCTCGATTTTCTCTTAGGTTATATCATTCTTTGTACTGAGCCCTCTTGGCATTGGACAATATGACTGCAGTACTTTTGGAGACCTTCACAGCAACCACCACTGCCTGCTCCATTAAGCAGTGGATCTCACATCCACAAAAAAGGCTAACATTTTCATAGCAAGAATCAGAAGCAAATAAAGTCTTATTAAGCTTCTCCTCCCTCAAGGTTACTATCTCAAGCTAATGACAATATAGGAGATGAGTACTGTCAACCTCTGCAGGACACATTAAATTCCTGTTAAATTTAGATTAGATAAGTACTGCAAAAATCATACAGTTATAAAAGGTACATCCCTTAAACTATCTGGCATCCACTGCAAGGCCAGAGCAACAGCAGGAGCTTCTGTTAAAAGATATACAGCAGCAAGCAAGGTTTAGATGAAGGTCACAATTCTCAGAGTCTCCTTTCAGAGGGAGAAAAAAATCAGGTTGGATGATTTTAAGAGCAAAGTAACAAAAAAAAGTAAAAAACAAAACCCAAACACCTAAACAAACAACAAGATACAGAAAACAGCTGAATAAGAACAGAATAATACAGAGAGAGATGAGAGAAAATATATGAAAAAGTCTTTATATTCAACTGTTATGAACCCTTAATTTTCTGCAAGTATAACAGGGCGTAACCTAGGGTTAGCACAACTGTGATGGATTCTTCAGAGTGTACTGCTGAGTGAGTGGCTGGAGAGTCACTTACCCTGCAAAGACAGCAAGAAAAATATTGGACGAGTAAGCTTCCTGAACACATTTAACACTGGTAAGATAAGTAAACCTCAATACAGGAGTGATGAAGTGTCTGCACTACTATCTGTCTGTAAAAGGAAAACATCCTCTTGGTCAGAACTAGAGATTCAAGTGCTCAGACTAGCAACAGAGGTTTAGAGAAAAACATGCAGCAGAAAAATTTTGTGTACTCACCTTAGATGAAGGTTCCCTTTAGTTCCAGTGCATAAATTACAACTAAGGTGTCCAAAGAAGGCTCTAATATTAGAAAAGTGTTCTGAAAAACATGAGGAAGAAGTGCATGGAAAAACTTACAAGAAAGAAATATCACCAACAACACAAATACAGTTAATTTCTTTCTGTAAGGCCACTGCATTTTTATTACAGAAACTGGAATACCTTCAGAAAATCCAAATATTGTATATAGAGCCATTTTAAGATAATTTTACTTGATACCTCTACTTGGATTTCTATATACACTCTCCTCTTGCATCTTTCTTTTGGGGAAAAGTGAAGCAGAAAGATATTTTGGAGCACTGCTATTTTGTTCTCCTTTCCCCTCACTCCATACCCACTGTGTTCATCATTCAACAATGGTTTCTGTCACCTCCACAAAAGCAGGGGGGCCATTTCGGCCAACTAATATATTACTACTAAATCAATTCATTAACCAAATCATGCTCAAGAGAACAACTCTACGTTATTAACTAACCAGCTTCTATCAAATGATTTTACTAGAATTGCTAAATTCACTCTGCTTTTCTTCTACATGAAAGACTATCAGTGACTAAACAAGGAACATGCCTGCTAGTGAAACTGCTCTCAAGGAGAGAGGAGCATCCTTCTGTAGAGCAACAGCACTACTCATGCTCCACACAGCAACACCTCTGTCTGTTAAAAAAGTGCTCGGAAGAGGCAAGTCCTCACATGCAGTAATTAACCTGCAGCTGGTTACTCATTTGGAGCAGTACAATCACTGGCTTCCACAGAAGCCCTCTGTTTCAGGGCACCTGACTCCCCCAACTAGTTTAAACAAACTAACTAAATCCTCTACTGCTGCTGACGTTTTTGGAAGGTTCTCCTTCCTATCCCACCCATAACTCTATGAAGTCACAGACAGGTTAGACCTACAATATGAACAAGACTATAGATACTATTTCTCTGTTGTAACTTACAACCCCACTACAGAATTTAAGACCTGCACAAGATCTTCAAATAGACACCTCAGTTCAAGATGGAAAAAGAGGGAAAGGAGCTTCTTTACTGTGCTTGTCAGTTGCCCATTTGTCATTTTATTTCAAATCACTGCATGGAGCTGCAGCAGAAGATATGAGGAAAGGATAGACTGGCACTTATCTGTTCTTTGGAGCACATCTGTACATTTAAGTTACAACAAAAAGCTAAGAGCAGGCATCAAAGCCAGGAAATAAACAGCAATAATTCATCATGAAATGGCATATCATATTCCTCTTCTCCCTACTATTTCCTCCCAATTCCACCACAAAGAATTACCCCCACAAAAGAGAGGCTAACAGCACTTCTCACTATTAACATAGTTCAATCCAGCTTATGGCCCTCTATCTCCTTATATTGGGAATAAGAAAAACCAGATCCTTTTGCTAACTAAAAAAGTTCCAGGGCTGTTTATGGATCTGGAGGTGAAACTCAGCATCTTGAACTGCATCCAGGAAAGTCTCAGGCACCACAGCTATCAAAGTGATTTTTCATCAACTTGAGGCTGATTTAAAAGATTTAGTCCAAAGCACAGCATGTGTATTACATTAATCAAATCTGGACACGAGAGGAAGGCACGTGAGCTTAGGCTTTTGTGCAGAAGGAATCCTTTCCTCCTCCTTAGTTCACAGGAAGAAAGGCAGGTTGCAGTGGCCAGTGGAGGGCCAACTAGGACCTTGGAATAGCTAAGTGCAACCATATCGTGTCATCCTTGCTAAAAGAAACCTGGGTGATACATACATCTTAACATGTTTAAGGAGTGAATATTAAAGAAATAAGTTCTTTTTATTTTCAAGAAATAAAATGATACTGGACTGAAAAGACAGTTTTAAGTGGAAACCTTGAGTATTTTGGAAGATTACTCAATTTATGTCACAAAAGAATCAAGTACAACTTTATCTCAGCTAAATTCAGAGTAACAGAGAGTTGATTCAACCACTTGTACAAATAGATCAGTTTGAACATTTGTGCAGCCTGCCATAGCTCAGAGCAATCCCCCGAAGGCCATGGAGACAGTGAGAACTGGTAGAAGTTGTGGTACTTCTATTAAGTCCCATCATAGCTAAAGTATTCCAACTTCAAGTGGAGACAGAATCAAGAAAACCAGTACAGACATGAACCTTGGCTAGTGCCAGGCTTTGCGGATGGCAAGAACCAAGAATTAGGAAGCAAGGAGTTGATATATCTGCTCACAATGTCCTTAAGTGATAAAGCACAAGCTTAATACATCAGAAAAGTCGGTATCTCCTCTTTTAGATGTTTTGGCTGCAGGCTTTACCACCTCATCTAATTTTTTTTGAAGCTTCATATATTCTGTACCTCAGTCACGTCTCACATTAGCTAGTTTCATAGATTAATAACATATTCTATCAATAGCTCTTGGCAATTATAGTAGATTGCATTGCTGCAAGCATAGACTAGTTGTGGAAACTAATGGTTCTTTGTATTGCTTACAGTAATTTAACTAGGAATAAGTTATCCAATTTCTTTGGTGTAATAAAACTGTTCTGGCAAGTTCAACCTGCTTTTATTAACATCAGCTTATAAGAATTAAGTTCTCGGGGTCTCCCCAAAAGTAACCATAATCCAAATGTGAACTAGATTCTTGAATTATGCATTAAACCAGTAAGATAGACAAAGCCTGTCTTTCATTAAGAAAGCCTACATCTTACTGCCACTTCTCTTACATATACCAAACAGTATCTTTTATTACCCATTATGTTAATGTATTTCCCTACATCCCAAGTATTCCCTTAGATTTGTTCTCTTTTGTAAAAAATGTATCAATAGTACATTTTTGTACTTGGTGTTCTTTTCAATCACTTACCACTATTGTATTTTTAGGACAAATGTCCTAAATCTATCAGATGTACTGACATAGAGGTGTCTTCCACGAACTAGTCAGCCAAAGGAAAATTCTGAAGAAAAAAAATTGGGGTATTGAAAGATTTTGATTTTGTAATGATAGACCTGGAGAGATGGATGGCATAACAATTCTCTTCGCAAAAATCTTTCTCCATCATTTACCTTATCTACATACAGTCTTAAAAAACACTTGAAATTCTCCTAATACACTAATTCACACATACGTGTATAACTTATCCTTTACAAAAGCAATATCTGACTCCAATTTTCAATCACCTTTCTCTTCATATAAACTTTTGTTCTGAGGTTTTGTATAAGTCATTCATGCACAGAAAACAAGCAATAGCACATAGAAGAGCTTTTCCGTCACTGTTTTTATAATTACACAGTAGGCTTTCAGAAGCGTTTTGTTATCCTTTCTGATCTAATAAAAGTAATAAAAAAAAATAAAAGGGCTTAGAAGGTTCTTTCAGATAAGAGAGAAAAACTGCAATGAAATTGAGCCTATGTGGTACAATCCTCTTTGCTGACACGGAGTTTTGCTTTCTGAGCTCAGAAAAAAATCTGAAATAGCTTCCCTGCTTGCATTTTCACACATCCTTTACCCAAATCTGACTGAAAGTCCTTTCTCTAATCTTTCAGGCATCTCAAACACTGTTGTTGAGGTTATTCACAGGGGGTTTTTCCTCCCATTTCAATGATTCAGTGACCTCCATCTGCATTTTGGAAATGGATACCATTTGAACCTTATTATTTCCTTTAAAGAAGGACTCAAGTTACCTCAAATGAAAAATTTTCATATATCTGACATAAATTCAATGAGATATAAAGTTTTAAAATGCCAGAAGAAATTAAGTGCAGCACAAATTTGGGATGGCATTATGGGATAACATAAATCATATGGTCTCATATCAGGTCACCATTTTATTGGTAACAATTTCACGCTCTTGACTTGGAAGTCCTAAAAAAGTGTAGCATGTCTAACTTTCCACAATATGTCTGAACTCTAGAGTGAAGAAGGTAGGGTTTCAGAAAGCATTTCCACTCTAACACCGTCAGTGAGATACTTCATAATACTAAACCAGCCTCAAGTTTCTTTACAAAACAGTTGTTAGAACTTTTGTTTAAATAATAAGCCCACTTTTCTTGAGAAAATACCGTCTCCAAAATACTCTGGCATACTGCTGCTCATACCCTTACATAATTTCAAAGTACAAGCACATGGAGAAGAGTAGTTTGTAGTACAGGTTGATGTATTGTGGCTCCAGGTTACGGGCATACTTTGCAGCACATCCTACATAACTCTCCTGTAGCACAGACTGTGTATATTACTTGTTAAACTGGCTCCTCTCATATTTCTTGGGCGAGCTGGAGCACCTCCAACAACCCTAGCCAGAAGTGGTAATCTCAGAAAGTGAGACCAGCCACCAGCCGTCCAAACGCTTTTCTTGGTTCTCATAAAGCATGCAAGGCTCAGGTACACAGTCTATGCTTTGCACGTCAGAGCAGAAGTAAACCCAGTGTTGTTCTAAAACACCTTTCTGCATCCCCACGATGTTGCCTGAAGCCTGGACCAACACTGCCAAAGCCACCAACTAAACCAACTTAACTGCTGTTGCAACTTATCCATCAGTTTTAGGTCCCTAGGAATGTCCCTCACATGGGGACACAGCCTGCATGGTGCTGCACTGCTTCACAATGACTACCACAGCATTCCTGCTGGAGTGCTTCTTCAGAACAGAAAGTTCTTGGATACATGACTATAAAGGTTACAGCTTCAAGGAGAAGTTGAAGACTCCCTTCTCCTTACCACATACTGCAATGCTAAAGACAGCAGAGTCAATTGATTAGATAGGTAAAGTGGAAGTGGAGCGTTTCCTCGAATTAAAATGTCATCCATCCACACTCTTCAAACACTATTTTCCAAGGAATCATTCTAAAGAAACACCGGCAGTTTTTCCTTATTGAAGTCCTTGAAGATAGCAGAAAGAGCAATATTTTGTAGTCCATAGGGAGCTTAAACACCAGTCTGCTTTCTGTATATACAGTCTCACAGATTGAACTGCCAAATAGATGAAAGTAAATTCCTGATAAGGCTCTGCTCCTTACTCCCTCTTGGACTTTCTGAACTGCCCAGCTGAGCACCTTGTAGAAAGACTCAGAATAGAAATTTTTACTTTAAAGGCTGACTTTGCTGGAAGCCAAAGTCACAGATTCCAGTCTCATATTGTTTAATTTATTCTTAATATTCTCTCTAAATGGCATCTGAAGAGTAATTTCAAAGACATAATTTAAACTTTCACTTACTAAACAAATATGGAAGAAAGCATTAAATGTTAATTTTCCTGTTTTCAATTGCACGTTCTGCAAAGAAACACCAGACCAGAATGTAGCACCCATATTATTTGTTGTGTTATTGGCGAGGGTATTTGAAGCAGTTATCACACTGAGCAGCTGACAGCAGGAGACTTGAATCTCGTGTGAACAGCCTTCAAGTGTTCACAAGTAAAGTGCTTTCACTGGACAGCTATTGTTTAAGAAAGTTTAAAAACAAAAATAAAAACCTGTGTAATTTTAAGGTCTGGTAATATTTCATCTGCCATGCAGTTGGATTAATGCAGGCTGCTCACTTTATTTGCCATTACCCATAACCCAACATGTACTTCTTGGATCAAGCTACTTCTGTTGGGCTTAATGCTGCCAAAATAATTTACAGCTACAGAAATAAAAAGTGTAAATGTGCTTTTGACAGAGGAAGACAACACTAAGCTTGCTGTGACAGAAACTAAAGATGTTGAACGTGTCTTAACATATTAAAAATTATTCTGAACTGTATATGGTTCTATAGTGATGCTCACTTATTATTAAATGACAGTCATGAATGCCTGATTTCTCCTTGAGTTTTATTCACTATGCAACATAGTTTCATTTGGTTCAGGGCTTTCAGGCAAGGGTTTTTATTTTATATACTTATCTTAAAACAAAACAGGATTTGATTTCCTGAACTTTCGGGAGGTAAAATCAAGACATTCACTTGTCTGCACTTTTACCTACTTCATTTATGCAGAATGAAATATTTGTAATTTCAGTCAAGAGACCAAAATATGTAATTGGGTTTTATTATTTTAGATGTCTTGACCTACATTACATCAGATATAATATGACCCTTTACACATCCCAGTCCACTCTGCTACTGGAAATCAATCACTTAATAGGTTTTACAGACTGCAGCAACTTTCTTAACATATTGGCAAAATCTGAAGTACAAGGATTCAGAGTATAACAAATGCACAACTACTCTGGTTCATTCAGAATTTGTCCTAATGGTCCCTACTAATCTGTACCCACTATTCTGACTATCAGAGCCCCAGTCTTCTCTTGCATATTTGCACAGACTGCTGCCAGGAATAAAAATAATTCTATGAGGTAGGAGGGTTATAGTTGATAACCCTATTGCCAGACAGCAGAACATGCATGAGCAAACACACAGTGACTATAGTCCCTATTTCTAGTCTCAGTCCAGGAACATTCCTCTGCAGCTCTTTTGGCAAAGGGCATCACAAAAATGACCTCTCCTCAGGCACTGGGAAGAAGATTTGTAATAGAGAAAAGTCTATCCCACTCTCCTCCACCTGCCAAGTGCTTTTCTGGCACACTCAAAAATAAAACTGCCAAACCAACTTCAAACCAGAATGCTTCATCCTGGAAGTATTCCTTATTAATACTCGTTGTAGTAAAAAAAAGTGGACCTGCTTCTCCAATCACTTATGCATGTGAGTAGTCTTAAAAATCCAAAAAGGAGGAAGAGTTAGTAGTCAGGGTTTTTCATTGTAGACTTGCCTTACCAGTTGACTCACAGCATAGGAATAGATCCTGGCTGAGTATTTGACCTCACAAAATCTTCTCTCTCCACTGTTATATTAAATAATCTTCTCCCAACCAACCTCACTTTGAAAGGTTCGTAGTACAACATACCTTTCCAAGGTTTTTTCTTTGATTTTGTGGTCTTGTTTCTTTCAAGTCTGGTTATATTATACCTCCTTCTTTTCCTGTCTTTATTTGCAGTTAGAGATCCTCACTCTGAAGAGTAACTTTTTTCTGAGAAAAAGATTCTTATTGCAGTTTTTCCCTTCAGGCAATAAAAGAATATTTTACAGCCAGTTATTCTAGTCTGCAGCTGTACCAATTTTGTATAAAACTGTAAAGTTTTTTCCCTTCCAAAGCAGAAATACACTTTCAAAATGTGTAGCTCCATGTTTTGGATCAGCTGTGATTCTGTCCACTAATCTGTAATCATGCCTGCACCCATACTCTGTCTAGTTTGAATATTACTGTAAAAAAAAAAAAAGGGTGTTATATCAGACTAGTAGGATTTTCAATTCATAGTTCATTTAGATGAAGATCTAGTTATGGATCTCACCACAACTTAGCTGACAGGATACTTTCAAGTCTATTTATTCAGAACCATTAGTAAGTTGCAGTTCCTTCCATCACCTGGTCCTAAGGTACTTCTACTGTACACTTGCCCCTACTAAGTCAATGACAAAGTAAACAGCACTTAGAATCTTGTTTTCTAAGTCACCCTATTGTGCAAGGACTGTAACTCTTTGCTAACCATCTGGAGTTATAAACAGATGCCAGCAAAGCTTATGCCTAGGAGAGAAACATCTGTACAACAGATACACAGGTTGAACTATAGGGACACTTGTCTAAGTGTTTGTTGATTTGGGTTTGTTTTTTAAATAGGACAACATTAGCAACAGAAGAAATGTCCAATACTGTTAAGATTCTGTGTAATGAAAGTACATAAGTCCTTTTTAATGAACACAACGAGTACTAATATACTATGTTTACTAGTCAAACTGTTTACACACAGACACTATTTAGACACTATCTGAAAGATACACATGCTGTGTTTACCACGGGCCCATTTACTTTCACACCTAAATCCTAGAACAGACATAATACAACAATAGACTAGGAACAGGTTGTATCATTCAGTCTCTACTTTTTGACCTTTTGGATGCCTATATAAGGCTGCTCTGCAAGGTTTAAGTTATTCAAACAGTTCTGAAAGCACAGCTTTGGTGTAGAGGAATTGATTATACATGTTCACTGCTCCAGAACACCAGCTTTGCTGGTAGCTCACAGCTTCTCCCTCAGTGCTCCCCAGGTTACCTGTGGGTATCCCCAAGATGTTGTCATACATCTGTTCAAGCAAGAAATACGTTCATTTACTTTCTCAACACCTTGAAGCTTAGATGTGAAAATAAGGTATTTCTACATGCTACTGAGTCACAGTAGTGGTCAACATAAAAAAAAATATGGACTTTTCAAACAAGTCAGAATTCCGGTCTGGGACAGACTATTCACAAGCACATGCACCACCACTAGTCTCCTCAAGACCCGTCAGAAGAAAGCAGACTAGTCTTCCTCATCACACCACTTCGTCTTCTCTAGGTAGTCTACACAGGCAGAACAAATCTCAGCTTAAACCATATCTTCTGCACACCTGCTAGTCTGCCATACTTATGGTAATGTGAGAGAGTTAGGCTACAGAATATTGTTTCTTCTTTCAGATTTTACTGGCCTAGACCACCATCTTGCCCTTAATAATGAGTCCATCTTTTCTGTAATATAATTTCTTAGAAAAACAGGTACTTTTTCCTTCTTAATGACTACTGTAACAGGTACAGGTGTTTTTCTCAATTTTAATTATGCTTAACAAAACAGTCTGTTTATATTGGCAGCATATGCTTTACAAACTGTATTTGTTTCTGCAACCAGAGTCACAGTACTTAAGTGTAGTGCATGACCTCAGCTCCCAGTGAGCACAGGAACAAGGCCCTAATAGGCCCCAATAGATTGAGGTATTTTGCAAAGGAAAATGCCAAGAGATGAACTATGCCACAGAGCCTTCAGTAAACCAAATAAATCTGAGTGTTTCTGTGGAGAAGAACAATTTGTGACTAAGCTGGATGGCTACAGTTACTGCCCAGTGCTGTACATTTTACACAGTCCCTTAAAAATTTTGTTTTCTAAAGAAAGAAAAGCATACTATAGAAAAAAGATATCACCAACCAGAAACATGGATTCAAGGGACTGTGAAAAACATACTGATAAGCAATAAAAAGGTTCTGTGTAAGTCATTCTGAAAGCATTTTAGGCAGCACAACATTTATAACTGTCAAGCTATTGAATGGAAACCTCTCAGACTGGAGTAAAAGAGACTAATTTCTCAACACTTTATGCTATGTTCCATTATCTTTACCCCCCACATACCCCATCCTCCCTTCCCCATCTTTGGTAATCAGCTTCTAGCTCATTTTCCAGCATCAAGTGCTACCATCACAAATGAAAAAGAGAAGGACATTTAGATGACTTCCATTCTCAGTTTTATTTTTGGCTTTCTTGACCTTCTGGCAAGTTGTTTTACTATGAAAATTTTATTAAAGTCTCTATTAAATTCAGAATGGAAGATGTCAAGGCAGATAGAATTAATTTTAAGGGCATTAATAATTATAGAGAGTAAGAGCATGATTGCTGTATCAAAACAGCAAAGGCAGTAATAGCTTTTTGCATTATAGAGCATCTTTTCTCCCCTATTTAAGGGAGAGCGCTCTCTTAGATTATTAGTAATTTCTTCATATGTAAAATTAATCTACAATGTCTCCAGTGAACCAAGGAGGTACAATGCTATGGAAATAGGACCTCAGCATAAAACCCTGAGAACCACTAGCATATAGAGAAATTAGTACTGATCACTTGATCTGATCAACTGCAAAAAGAAATTTTGCTGGAGTTCGTACTTTTATTCTTAAACCATGTTTCTAACTCTGCAGAGACTACTTCTATTTTCAGAATTAATAAAGGGAACGTTTCAGACCCACATGTTACAGTCATACATGTTTTTCCTATATATCTTATCTCAAAACTTCCCACAACCATACAGCAATTTCTAATTGCCTTTCACATAAAACCACTATGAAACAGCAAACTCTCTGTGGGACCCCTTGAAGTCTTACTTTTCCTTTCCAAATTAAAACACTGTTTGAGATACCCCCTACAGACCTTGACAAAAATAGCAAGATAAAAAAGTAAGTCCAGAAAGGAATATTAAACTCTGGGACCACAGCAGCAAAGCCACTGGCCTGCATGTGTTACATAGCAAAAGCAAACACCATGTAGGGCACTATAACTACCACCAAATTAAGGTTACACAAAAAGTGATTTGTGTGCTCACTTTCACTGAGCAAACAAAAGCTACATCTACACTAGTAAGCAAAATGGCACACATCCTGTTCTGCATACCTGAGGAAAAGTCTCTCAGTGCATCTAGCACAGTTAAAGTATGTTCCCTTTTCAGTAGGGTAGCTTTGTCCATAGAGCATAGTTTATTAATCTAGACATAGCCCTAAAGGCCAGAACATCAGTAGAGCACATATTGTAAAATAGAGGGCATATGTCAGTAAAAGTGACATTTGCAAAGTCAGGGTTGCAGAATATAAGGACACTTTATTTCAAATAAAGTAGAATTTGTAAGTGGAAAACAATAATGAGAGTGACGTACAAAAAATAGCTCCAAATCCTTTAGCTGATCTAATAGAATCTGGCAAAAAGCGCTGAGATAAGATGCTCGATATTTTTTTAGAAAGGTTGCACTTCAAAATCTTCAATAGCAATATACTATTTTGAAGTGTATTAAAAAAAAAAAAAAAAAAAAAAAAAACACTAAAAAAATGAAGATGAAGAGCCAGAGTGGGTTCAGAGATTGTGGTTAAGAGAAGAAAGTGACCCACTACAAATCCCTCAAGAAAACAGTCAAACCCCCCAACTCAAACAAACAAAAGAGCCCCAAACAAAACTAAAACAAACAAACAAACAAAGTTTATTCTAGGTAGTTGATAGAACTTGAACTCAGGTAATGTAATAATGATCAAAGGTTATATAAATGGGACAACTGCAATGTATGTATGAAAATTATTTCATTTTGGTCAAAAGTTCATGCATCAAGTGGCAAGTTTAAAAAAATTGTGTTGTGTACAGCAAATGTACAGTTTATATAAAGTGACACTGTTATGGGAGCAGCAAGGCAGACGTAATGTTCCATTAATGGACAGAGAAGGTTATCCATGCATTTGTACCCAGAAGTCAAGGACACAAATTTTCCAGAAATACAAAAGATATCTGCTCTTTATGGGGGAGGGAGGTGGGGGCAGGTTGTAAGATTATTTCAATAGAGTCTCCACGTATTTTATTTTTTTAATGCCTAATATCAACAACAGAATACATAGTGCTATTTTCACAAGTGAAAGCTGCTGTTCATTACACTAAAACTAAAGTACATGTGCTAAAATATGTTCCACTGGCTAAAGTTGATATCTGTACACCCTGGGCTCATTGCTATCACTTTGTTCCTTTTAGATAATGAATACATGGCTAACCAGGAAACATATAGGTTGAGCAGGACATATGGTATAGCAAGCCAATTTACATGAGTGGTACTAAGCAGAAACAGTTACTGGATCAATGAATTTAAGTTGTCCAAGATTTGTTTCAAAATTTTGAAGGCAGATCAGCAATTAAAGCTTAACAAAATGCTGCAGTCTAGAGAACAGTATGATTATTTCAGAGATGAATGCTACACAGGAATCAAGGAAGGGGGGAAAGAACATCTTTGTCAAGCTTTTGTAGAAATAGAAACAAAAGGAAATTTAAATGACCAATAAAACTGGTGATAAGGTTCAATGAACAAATAAGTTAATGAAAAATAAATTATTCTCATAAGTCATACTTCTCCAACTCAGACTCAGGAGAACAAATAAGAAAAAAAAATAAGAGGCAATTTCCCTGTGGAAGGGATTGGGGTTTTGAAGGAGTCACAAACTAAAATCAAAAACATCCAAAATATTCTGAACCTGTAAGATTGGATCACTTTATGTTGTTTTCTTTTCCCAAAAGCAAAGTAAGGTAGCATGAGGTTTCAAAACAAAGAAGTTCTTGGTCTTTTTGATATTAGCTCCCTCAGTTATCTCTACCCAGGATAAAGCTGTTGACCATATAAAGACCTAGTCTGACAGGTTTTCAAGGAATAGTTCTGCTACTTTAAGAAGGAAAAGAACCCATCATACTTTCAACTTCCTGTTAAGGGCCACCATGCAACAAGCTCATGAGATTTTAGCTTCAAAAGAAGCTTTCCATCGTGAAATTAATTTTCCCCCTCAGCTCTCTGATTTCCTGAAGGATTTAAAAATATTTTTTCTTCAAAATCTGTATCTTGTATATCTCTATGGACATGCCTAAGCTAAAAACAAACAAACAAAAAAAACCCAGAAAACAAAACAATCAAAAAAGAACCACCAAAAAACAAACCACCACCACAAAAAAACCTCTCCAAAACACCACACACATCTGTAACAACATAATCCCAAATAATATAATTGGTGGATTAAACTGAAAACATGATAAATAAAATTTAAAAAAAAAAAAAATCAGCCTTCAAAATTTTGTGACATAAGGAATTGGACAGTGGTACCAAAGTTTTCCCAGTTTTCAATAGCTCATGCAACTCATGACAAAGCCATTACTTCATCCCTTCCATCTTTATCTGTGCGCTTGGCCAGACAGAGAAAGCAGATTTAGATTAGAACAATTTGTTTCCTACCATTTCTCAGAGTTGTTTTTTTTTTGTTTTCCCACAAACCAAGTAATTCCTCCGGGGAATTTCCCCAGGGTAAAATTTCCCATTATGTTTCAGCCAGACATTCCATAACTACATAAGTAGAAACAAGAAACTTTGTCACAGAACATAGTTACACATGCTTGGACTATCACGACTCTCATTTAACAACTAAATTGAAACTGGGCTGATCCTCTGTGGAAGCCATATAGAGGGCACCTGCAGAAGCCAGGATGGTTTTTGTTTTTATACACATATATAGATACAATATCTAGAAGTATACAGAATATGAGACACAAATTTTCTTCAAAAATGGATGCAGCTCATGTTTGAGATGTGAAAATAGAATTACTGATGCCATGAAACTGCAGAATGCATTTCCCGGCATTGTGTGGATGGCAAAGCATATAGCCTAGAGGTAAATAATTTCAGAAGGTTTTCATGAATGTGGTCTAATTCACTGAAAATATTTGGCTTCACTAATATGTCTTAGAGTTTCTTTTCAAGCTTTCTTTATGTAATGCATCCGTAAGTAGATTCAGAATAATATTCGTTCCATCCAACCACAGTAAATTTCTTATGTTAGTAAAAATCAAACTGAACAGTTCACACAGATCGAATTCTTTCAAAAATTCAGTCAACAAGTCTTATGGCAACAAAGTCCTGTAGTGTATCTAAAGAGAAAGAGCATTTTAAAATTGGTTAGTTAATACTGGTACAACTATTTTATAGAGATAACATTTGTTCCATGGCAATGGCTGTATCCAGGTTCAGAGTATTCCCTCAGGTATGCTCTTACCTAGCACCTAATGACTCCAGGGAAGCCTCCAAGAACCACATGAGCAGTAGCAAAATCAATAGAAATAAAAAAGCCACGGGCTGTCATGCTAGTTAGGAAAAGACTGAGAGCAAAGAACTTTAATGACCAATACAGTGCTATACGGCACATATGACAATTAGTGTTCTGATATTTCAAAGGATCAAATTATACAACCATGCAGATGAAGTACCATATTTTTTGTCATGCAGGAATATCACCCATTAAGGGATAACTACTTGTCCGTAGGAGGCTGTACTGAAGCAACTAAATCCTCCTCCTGAGATACAAGACTGTTTTAAGACACACTGTAAGATGCAAACAAAATCCTGCTGTAAACCAGAGTGATCTAAACAAAGATAAACTGCCTTTTCTCAGATTTGGAGTAACTACTTTTGAATGGTAAATAAATTTCATTTTGGGTTTTATTTCTCCAGTTTGTCCATACACCTCCATTGCCTGTGTGGGCACAAGACTTACATACAGCTGCTGAACTTTAGGTGTGTGTAACTGCTTTTTCAGAATATCACTTGATTTTATCATAAAAGAAAAACTTTATCTTCTCCGTTAGATTGTCACTCTCTCATCAAGTTCACTCAGGAAGTGTCTGTCCTTAGCATATTTTGTTTGTCATTAAAAGTACTATTTCAGTAAATTACTAGGCTACTTCCCCTACCTATTAACTTCTCAAAAGCAACATATTTCATTTAAAACTTCCTTCCTAAATCAGGTCAGCCCTCAAGTCACATACCTGGGTCAAAAGTTGAGAGCTTTTGGGGGTTTAAAAAAAAAATTAAAGAAGTATAAAGGTTCAAATTTTTAGGTCAAAGTACTTATTTGTACTATAAGTTTAATTATCTAAATATTTTAACTTAAAACTTATTGCTAGATTTTTCCTAAACCTATTGGTATTCTTTTCACCCCTGGCTCTTATTTAAGATTCAAACTCTCAGAAGGACATTTTTAATTAGATGGTGGGGAAAAGTGAGACTTCCTGAATAAGAACCTGAGAACTCCTATTTGTTGTCTGTATTGGGTATCTGACTCCAAAGCCAAGACTGAAAGATAAACCTCTGACTGATAAGGCTGCTGGTGAAATAGATTAGATAAATCACTTGACCCAAAATACTGCCCCAGACACTATCTCCAGTGCAGAAAGTTGATAGTTTAGTAGAAACTCAGAAAGGAAGACCTTGCATAAACCGTGCTACTAGATGGAAACAAAAGGCAGAAATTCACTACCAAGTTTTCCCTTTTGGTGTTACTCAAACATATATTTACACACATGGGGGCAGGGGAAATTTTCACCATGAAAGAGCCTTGAAGGAAAGCAGCCAGAACCTAAGACTCCATGTACAGGACTTCTATGCACTTCACACGTATTCTGAAGCATGGTATTTATAGTCGATGTTGCTTTCCCAGGGGGTTGGCTTTCCGAGATTTCTATCAGGTTAATCACCCCCAGACTATCAAGTAGGATAGTTACACAAACTTTCATCATCTGACTTTTTTTTAAAACAAACCATCAGTAAAATAAAAGGCAGCAATGCCGTTTCAGGATTTCACGAACTGGACTTCCTCTCTCTTGCTTGTAAATTATCAAGAGTAATTCCATCTAGGAGGACCAATACAGGGCCAAGAAACAAGGCTAAGAACTCTCAACAAATTAAATCCTATTAATTTTAGTGGGCCTAAATGTCTAATTCCCCTTGGTAATAATTTACTTCATTTTCTTTTTGAAATTTAATAATTTTAGTGCATTTTAAGTTAACAGCTGCTAGTAAAAAGGACTTTGAATTAAACAGTAGGAATTTGAATATGCTTCCCAGAAAAGCCTTTAACAGGGTCATCATCCTAGGTTAGAGGATAAGTTTTCAAATGTGTACACTTGCCCTACAGAGTGTTATAACATTGCTTGAGTGTTATTTTTTGTCAAGAAACTTAGAAAGACCAAGCC
This sequence comes from Pipra filicauda, assembly GCF_003945595.2. Taxonomy (NCBI): domain Eukaryota; kingdom Metazoa; phylum Chordata; class Aves; order Passeriformes; family Pipridae; genus Pipra; species Pipra filicauda. The sequence goes on along the minus strand of NW_024105031.1, from coordinate 514,210 downwards.
TATTAAATGCACATGATTTCCCTCAAGAAGCACTAATTCAACACAATGTACATAAACAAAAATCTAGAGGGACAAAATTATAAACAGGATTAAATAAATTTTGCCATGGACTTCAGCCAAAGAGAGATAGAGTTAATAAGTTCCCCAGAAAGGCATTAAGCAGCACTTTCACACCAGTTCTTTGGTCTGAGAGCACCAATTTCCTTGAACTAAGCTGCAAGAACTGTTCTGCGAGTAATAGTAGCCTGTCTGAGCAAAACTACCTCATCCCTCAATCTCAGACTGGTCATTTTTCATGGTCTGGAGGATAAAGTCTTGTAACTCGTTTTTGAAGGAAATGTCAATCCTGCTTTTGCTGCAAAAAGCATCCAGTAACAAAACAGAATATCATGTTTTTAAAAAAGAAGAAAAAATATATAGAAGCACTAAGCCTGCTGCTATCTGCTGTTTGCCTTTGGGTTAGTTTTAGGGTAGCTTTCCTTTTAGACAGCTTCAGGTTAGAAAGTCCTACAAGAACTATTAAATGTGGAGAAGTGGATACAGACTTTGACTTTGTGAGTCCTTAAGTCACAGATTGCTGAAAGCAACTGATGGAGTGGGAAAAGCTTCACTTTATGCCTGCCTACTCTCATATTCTTTCCCTAAACATCAAGAAATGGCAGCCCTCCAATCCATTAGAAGTTTGGCCTCCTAAAGTGGGATACACACACCTTTGATCTCATCTTCCATTCCTATATTTCTTTATTCAAATATTTTATGCTATTAAATATGTCAAACCAGTATAATTATGACCTCTCAAGGTAATGTATAAAGAAGGTTAGTGTTAAAGCACTATACTAATGAATCATTTCTGCAACATATTTTCAAGTAAAATCTTTTAAATCTCACTGGTTTTTGCCTTTTTTTTTTTCAGTTGAAAGCCCAATACTTTGTTCTCTAAATACAACAAAGTTTACTTTGTTATATTTAGGTAGTTCAGGTAGAAAAAAAACGCATATGTGAAAACTGGTATTACAATAGCCATTTTTTAGGGTTAAACAAAAACTAACACTAACTTTGTACTTTTATCTAGAGATCATCAATACAGAGTCTTTTTGTCCTTGAGAACATTGGTAATTTACAAAAAAAACAGTCTACACCCTCGGGTGAGGAAGGCAAGTCAGCTTATAAAATGACTGTTTCGGAGATGCATTACCAAAGAGACGAGAAAATTAAAGAGTCTTCAAAGACCTACTACTTTTAAAAACAAAATCCTCCCTTCCCCTCCCTAAATATATGCATACATCTGAAGCAGAAATCTTCAGAGGGTTGGGGGTACTTTTTGTGCAAAAAGTATAACTGGAAAATGTTAAAGACTTCTCTTTAAGCTTAAGTTACTGCATATGTTTCAACTGTTAGTCATGTATTTCTATCAGAAGGGTAGGAGTCCCAGCAGAAGAATCCCAGCTGTAGCCAAGAGAAGATCTGAGATGTTTTGCTTTATTTGTTAATAAACCAGCTCCCAAGGAATGGCTATGCTTCCATTATATAAAGCACAGACTGTGTCTGAAGAGCAAGATTTTTGCTTACTCTTTAAGAAGATACCTTTAGGAAAAAAAAAATCCTACCACTCAAAGAATTACATAAATATTTGTCAGCATGCAAGTTAGAAACAGTTCATTGTAATTCTACCTATATTAGCATGCTTAATGACTCATATGACGTAAAACTCACTGCATATCCTGAGCACAACATCCAGTATCAAATCTGAATTTCCAGACTAAAGGAAACTGAGCCTATTCCCCAGCCACTCTCAGTGAGAACTGCATACTATGTATCTTTATATCCTCTAATGCCTAAAATAAATAGAATGCTAGAGCAAATATACATCTAAAAATAATATATATGCAACTTCTTCCTGGAATAGGATGTTTAGCAATAAACAGACAGGGTTCAAACTGGCTACATTTTCCTACTTTTGACTCCTTTTGTTTGGATTTTAACAAGAAATCCAAAATTAAAAACAACAAAAAGCAATCTTAGCTAAAGTGTGAAGCTCCAATTATCTGGGACAAACAACAAAAATCCATCTCTTGCCAGAACCTTTGCAGGCTTGAGAGTTACAGGTTTCCAAAAGAAAAATAGCTCTTGGAAAAAGTTACATGGAAGAAACTACGCCTCAGATGGGAACTTGTCACTGAGTTGTAAGTGAAAAGAAAGAGCCTTATTTCCAACAGAGTCCATTCAGCAAGCTTTGAGCTCCAACACTGCTGCCTTGGCTCAGACAGCACCCGCTGTTATGGGTTATTGTTATGGGACACCTTTCCAGATATCTCTTGCTATGAGTAATGTCAGACTGTCTCTCATCAGCCTGAACCAAGAAGAGAAAGAATAGTCTAAGAGGTACCTTCCACTTCTAAGTTGCAGTTGAATTCCCTTCTCCAGGGGAGGAGAAGCACCTACCATCAGTCTAGCAAGAGCAGAACATGCAGCTTTGTTGAAGGGCAATTAAGCTTGAACAACTTTGTGTTAAAGTCCATTTTGCCCAAATCCACAAAGCATAGGGAAAAGATCTTTTATCCTTTAACATCCCACTCCTTACAATTTAGTTGCTAATACTTCCAGCTTACCCCTCAAATTTGTAAGCATTCAGGATAGCAAAAGATGAAAACATTTGGCAGATGGTTCCAGAACTATCACTGGCAGTTTAGGAGGGACAATGACACTCTCATCTCTTCATGGTGCTGAGAAGAGCTACAAATAAGATAAAAGATCTTCAGAAGAGCACCTTCCTGAACAACAAGGTACAAATTACAATACAGACAGCTTTGCTGCCCTTCTTTAATGAACAAGTAAATCAGTGTCAGTGAATCTCCTCATGACCTCAAGTAGTCAGAAGCAATACAATAAAATCAGAGGATCAAAAAGTCATGGTCATCTAAAAACCTCTTTTCAGTACATGCCGTGATCTTGGCTATATCTGTTAATTTTGTTCATTAGCAAATGGATAGTTAGTAAGAAAAGAAATCCTTAAGCTCATCTAAAGGAAAGCAGCAAGATAGGTTTAAATGTGCTTTCTGAAGGAGATCAGGTTCAGCTTTTCAATTATCTTTTTTTCATTTTACAAATGCATATCTGATAATGTCAAATTGAGCAAGCCGCCTCCCTTTGCCACTCTCACTGCCAGTCAATCCCTTAAAATTTAAATTAAATCTTTGTTTTAAATAGAGTATAGCAGGTACAACATTCACAATGAACTTAATTATCCTTCTGCAGGAAAGATATAATTAAATTGTACATTTTTTTAATTCAGATGAATGAATAAAATATATTTCAAAAATTTTAGTCAAAGAAATATAATCTTTGATTGAAGTAACTATGAGAATCTAGTATTACATAATACGAAAGAACATTCTGTTTAACATATTATTAAGAAAACACAATTTAAAAGCTTCTAGTGTTCTCCAAATGAAACAAAGAATGCAAGTGTTGCTTGATATTTTCCTGGACATTTTTCAAGAATGCACTCATTTTCTTCTGACAGAAAAGAGTCAGGTTTTTCAGTTAGGACCTCATGATCTTAAATTTATTCTCCCCATCTTCCCAGCGATGTCTAGAGAAATGCCTGTGAAAACAAACTTTTGCATCAGATTTATTCCAGTCATGTTTGACACCTTTTGAGAATTCAACAGGTAGAAATATCAGACTTTATATTTACCAATATTCCTCAAACTAAATTAACAAGCAGTTATGGACCAGACTGTAGACTGCATCAGACACAGCATCACCACCAGCCAGTCAAAGAGGTGATTATCCCACTGTATTCAGCACTGGTGCAGTCTCACCACAAAGACTGTGTACAGTGCTGTGCCCCACAACTAAAGAAGGATATGAAGTTGCTGGAGTGTGTCCAGAGCTGCTGACAGGGCTGGAAGAAACATCCTATGGGGAAGCACTTGAGGACTTCAGGATTGTCTAATTGAGAGAGTCAGAGCCTGAGGCTTAACCTCGTTGCTCTCTGCAGCTTCCTGAGGAGAACTGGGGAAAGAGGAGCTGACCCCTTCTCCCTGAAAGCCAGCGATAGGACATATGGGAATGGCTTGTGGCTACTCCAGAGGAGGTTTAGACTGGACACAAGGAAGCATTCCTCTACTAAGAGAGTGGTCAAACACTGAAACAGGTTTTCTAGAGAGATGGTCGATGTCCCATGGCTGTCAGTGTTTAAGAGGCATTTGGACAATGACTTTAATATTGTGGTTTAGCTTCTGGTCAGCCCTGAAGTGGTGAGGCAGTTGGACTAGGTGACCATTGTAGGTCTCTTGGATCTACTCTATTAGATCAATTAAAATATCATTTAATAACAATAATTTAAAAAAGGCAGACAGTGACTTAAAAATATGAAAACACTCAAGTTTTTTCCATGCAGACCTAACTCTGACCTCTAGGTTTATGCGCTCTATAACATAGTTAATTTGCATGAACGTATATTATATAAGATGAAGGGGATCATAGTCCTGTTGTAGTATGAAGGAAACAAGATGGAGAATTGGTTTTTTAAAAGCTAGGATCTCTTCCTCATTCAGGATTAAATCACTCTGATCAGCGATTTAGCAAGGAACATGTAACTCAAGGAGAGATTCTCACATTTACAAGGCTCACCCAGCTACCCAAGAAGAAACTGTACCTAACTATAATCAGCCCTTTAACTAACACTTCACTGTGCTTCACTGTCTTCTTTCTCATCCTGAATATGTCATTCACACACACATCCTGTTTTCTGAGCTCATCTAATCAGTTTTCCTATTTTTCCTGCATGCATTGGCTGTCCACACATTTACCCATTATTCTTGCTGCCTGCTACTCTGCTTTTTGCTATTTAGGTGTTCTTTTAAAAACTATGTATTATGCAGTGAAATCTGACATCAAAACAGCAACCAAGAAAGTCAGAGGGGCCAGTGCCGTAGTCAGTGGTGAGAGAGACAAAAGGTAACCGTTCCTTGCTATTTCCCAGCTACTGTGGGGATGCGACAGAGGCACATGAAGGCTTTACCAGAGTAACTGAACTGACAGAGAGAAGCTGCTGTGTAACTCACACAGTGGGAGAGGGTGTTTTACTGCCCGACAGGGGCACAAGACCAACAGATAGGAAGTTCAGCAGTGGTGTTGCTGATACAGAGAACATATAGCAGAGTTCAAACTTGTTAACTGAAGCATACTTGCTGCCACAAAGCAAAAATGACTTTGTCCCAGACAGAATGACTTCAAAACCATCCTTCAGCTACTGAAATCAAAACTGTAAAATTAGATACCCCAGATAAAACACAATGCATGGAAATGAAGAATAGGTTTTACATGGTCTGTTGGAACAAAACACGCTCAAAAAAACATTGATTACTTTCACTTCTAGTTGAGGTCTTGGTTGTTCACATCAGGAGTTTCTGGTCTTTCACTGACAGAACACTAAAATACTGGAAACCCAACCCTCTTTTACTGTGTGGAATAACAGACTATTTTGGAAGAACTAGGATAACAAAAAAAATCATATGTTCTCCAATGACACTATGCTAAAAATGAAGCATTTGGCAAGTTGGCTAATAGAGGCCAAAATATTTCCTCTTGGGTAACACACTGAAAGAAAGGGTTGGACAACTAAATTTTTATTCAAAGGCAGCTTGGGGCACTGAGCCAGATCCTCTGTCCACATAAGTTTCAGTAGTGTTGCGGTCAACTACTGTTCTGTGCCATAAAAGTTTCAAGTCTCTGATAAATGGCAGTAAATTATTATAAGCAGGCCTCTATTTTTCATGACCTAATATCCATATTTCTAATAGAAGACAAAGGACTTAGCACTTATTCACTACAAATGGATGCAAAGAAGGACTCCTGAGTGCCTCAGCCTCTTAAAGGTGGATAAACTAGAGATATATCACAGCCCATATGGTCAAGGGAATAAATACTTACTTATGTACCCTTTTTCTGTTGATATTTCCCATCCTGTTGTTTCAAAAGCAAGCAGACCTCTTTAAGGTCTGCTTAAGATCCTTTTGCATCTAGCTCTCACACCCTATACTGCATGGGGTTTACTTGTTTAAGAACCTACCCAACACCAAACAGAGGCAACACTAGTTTGATTCTTAAAGCTGATCCAGTAGTCAAACATCAACCTGAACAGTCTTTAAGATTTCCTCTCCTTATAACAGTGTGCACTATTGGCACGACCCGAAGAGTATGGGCATTCCCACTCCTCCTAATTTACACCAGCCTTCACGTCAACCTCTTCATACTGGCCTACCAGATGTGATGGGACTACCACACCGAGAGCTATACCTGGATCTTGAGTGAAGTTCAGGTTCTCATCCTCATTCTAGCTTTGGAACGAAGGTGTTTTCCTGGCTCAGTTAAAAGCAACACCTTTGCATTTCTAGGTTAAGGAATTCATAGAAATAAGGCTCAGGTCTAAAACTAGGCTAATCCTTAGATTCCTTCATGGAGACTTTTCTGTACAATAACTCCATAAGCTTGCAAGCATCCCTGAAGCAATCAACAATATTATTTACCTATATAAAATATATCTACCAGTAAGTATTTTTAGGATCAAAGAATATTTTATTGACAAGAAGAGTTCACCTGCAGATCTTTAGTCCAGTGCTCATGATGTCTGACTCTAATCAAGATGCTTGACTCTAATCAAGGTAAACGAATGCTTATGTTATGTAAGACAGGTAATCAGCTACAGCACTTCATACTGTAAAATAGCAGTTAAGACTGTGTCTATTAAAAATGGATACAGGTTTCAGGGGAAGGCAAGAGGTACTTTTTAGCTCTGAGAGGATTCCTTTTATTTTTTCCTTAAAATACATGGAACACACTCATTTTTAAGACTCATGTTTATACTTAAGGCACAAAAGTCTAGCAGAGCATTTCACATGGACTTGAGAGATTTAGATCCTGTAACCCCACTAGATACTGCTCTCCTTTAGTGGCATCAAGGAAAACATTTTTGCCTCCCCTCACCTTGGGATCTCCATTTTTAAAAGAGAATTATATTTGCTTCCAAATTACTGAGAGCTACTGACTAAAAAGTAATATATAAGAATTCAGCAATATTTTTAGGAAGAAATAATTGTATGTTCTTTGTAAAGTGTAAGCCACGTACATGAGATATTTTTAAAATATTGGTTTTAAAATAGCTACCCTTCTTTTCTTGGATTTCAGTCTTGTCAGACCACAGTGAAATGAGACTCAGTTACCACTCAGCTGTGACACTTCAGCATGTACAAGAAACATAGTCCAAAAGCAGATTTGGTTTCCTTTTCAAAGAATAACTTGCCAGAATTCCCCTGTAAATTATAACACCACTCACATTAAAAGTTCATTTCACCTTTTGCCTTCCAGTTCCCAGTAAGTATGATCCCTCTAATATTAGATGATGAGGATGACTATCTCCAGACACAGATTTATTTCCTATGTGCCACTGAACACATCATCATTTTCAAACGTGAATAACTGGAGCTTGAACACAAAGACATATAGGACTTAAGAAGGAACTTATTTCTGAATAACTGTGTTGAAGAAAGTCCCTTCACAGTCATAAAGCTTACGCTAGGTAATAACTAGCTTCATAACCAAGTCTCCAAGGCAATGATCTCATTCTGAAGGGCTCTGTTTTTCATTGCCAGACCTGGGGTCCATTCATCCATACCCATGAATTGTACAAAAAAAAACAAAACAAAACAAAATAAACTGTAAAATATAGCTTTTTAAATGCTGCTGTAAGTGCTAGGTTTTTCTGACAACACTAGCAGCATTTACACATAGAGTTATGTATTATGTTTCTCTATCCATGAGATGAAACATCTGCAGACTCCAGCAGCACATCTGGCAGACTCTCACAAAATCCTCTCTTCAGTATCAAAGAGGTGGCAACACACCAGTAAGTCTTTCCATACACTCACATCCATGCACACAACTGACCTTTTAATAAATGCAATGAACTGATAGACTTCAATAAAACCCCTTTGATTTATGCAGAAATAAATTCAAAAGACAAATAAGAATACAGGTTGCTACATCACTCCATCCTCCTTAAATCCTGAAGGTAAACAACCATTATCCTGACTCAACAAAATGGTGTGACTCTTGAGAAGCATGGAATAGATTAGGGTTACACTGCAAGAGTCACTGCTCTCAGAGCCCTGACATAAACATGAGAAAACACAGACCTCCTCTCTAGGGAAAATTACCATTTAAAACCAGCTGAGAGCAGACATAGAAAAATAAAAGCAAAAAAGTTTGAAGTCTTCAAACAGGACTGTGAACAGGACTCATACAAGTTGCAGACAGCCAGTCCCGGGCTTCAGATGTACATATGCAGCATTTTGTATCGCTGCTCTGAAGTAAGGATGCTGAGCCAAAGTAGATGTCTCTAATGATAAAGCTGGAACTTTGTAGTTTGATCTCCAGATCCACACTCTCTGGGAGACTCCAAGCTGCACACTAACAAAATCATGTGCAAAATAGTTTAGAAATATCTTACTATTTGATCCATAATAAAGTCTACTACTAATTTGACCTCTAATAAATCAGGCTGCAAACACGATCCAGCTGGCCCTTAGAGACAATCCCATCTGGTTGCTACACCAGCACAAATCCAGTGACTCCAGACATACTCAAAACAGAGTGCAGAATTTGTTCCAGAAAGTTTATGAATCAGTACCAAGACTGTGACACTTCCAAGATTATTGTTTTCTAGTTACCACCAAGAGACTAGCACTCAAAAGATAAACTGAGTGACTGGGCTACTCACTCAGAAATTGTTTCAAAATACATTACTTGTGCTTAAAATATTAACCCTGTTAAGGAAATTAACATAAAGAACTTCTGAAGTGTTTTCCATATGTTTGCAGTAATAAACAGAAAGTCCTTTATGATCTATTAAGGAAAAAAAATTGTATGATACGAATTATTTCCTTTGTTTAAAAGGAAAGGGGAGAAAATATCCAAGAAGTGTCTGTGTTCAAATTTAAAATTGATATAAATGCTAATTTTATCGCTTTAAGAAGCCAGAGACTGATCTATATGCACATGAATTTACATATTAATAAATGCTCACCAAAAAGTAAATTCATGAGGAAAAAAAAAAAAAAAAACAGAAAAAACAGCAGAAAGAACAGATACAGTCCACTGAATATCTTCAGTATTTTGAAGTACTTTCAAAGGAAAAGGAAAGGGAAACTTTTGAAAAATTGAGACTAGTATTAAGATCTCCCATATAAAATTTCAACTTCACACTTTGAAGCTTTTGTCCCAAGCAGATCTGTTTGACTGTTACCTTTTTTTCAAGTTGAAATGATCGAGTAACCTCAAAACAGAGATAAATATTATATTGTCTTGATCAGAATTTTTTTTGAGAAAAAATGTTAATAACCAACCGGCACTGATATACGATGCTGCCTAGGGCCAGACAGTATATGACAACTACAGTGAGAACTGCAGCAACACCCAACAAGGTCTGTGTATATGTTGTTTCTCCTCTTCCTCTTCTCATGAGTCACCCTTTCGCAAAAGCTATGAGGAAAACATGAGTTACCCTACATTTCTCTGTCCTGTGCCTGAAGATGATGAATCTGACTTACAGGGAAACCTGTTTTCTTCTTCTAGCTAGTACTTTACCCTGCAAGGATTCGCATTAAAACCTCAGGATGCTTTTCAGCAATTAACACAGTGGGAATGGTAGTAATCAGCCTGCAATGGGGTCGTGCAACAGCCTATTTGCCCACAGGAACACAGTGCAATTGCAATTATTAATAGAAACCTTTGGAAAAGGTTGAAAGCTTTCCAAGTCACTCATAATGCCGTGATTGTGTGCAGCTCCTGGCTAAGAATCCCTACAAAGCCACGCAGCACCTGTTAAAGCATCATGAGGAACAAATACGAAACACATTAACCTCCAATGCACTAGCTGCAAACAATTATCAAGAGACTCTTATTGCCTTTAAAAGACCGCATGCAAACCTAAGTTTCACATGTCTGTTTTCATCTGTATCAGCATTAAAGAAGTTAGCCTCTGGCATGTATTTTGTCCTCAGTCTTCATTTGAAAAAATCAGATCTTGAACAAGACCTCATCATGTGTTGGGATTTATACTTTTTTTCCTTCTTTCCTTAGAAGAATCCCAAACAAAGCACCAGGGAACTAAATACTTAGAAGTGTTTCTTTAACACAGACATACACTGTATATTTCAGGATACTGAAAATATTAATCTGAAAGTTTTCAATACCAGAACAACAAGAAAATAGTTTCTTTGTACGTACCAATTCAATGTTTTGGAAAATAGGAAAGGTACTTTTTAACTGATTTGAAAGGGAATATAAATCATAATTGTTGCAAAGGGAGGAGAAAAAGGTTGTATTTCCTGAAGTCAGGCTTATTGATTAGACTTCTAAGTACATTATAGAGCTAAAAGCTGTATCCAACAGCTTCCACATATTTGCTGACTCTGCAGGTCATTTCAGACAGCATTGCTTATATCTTTACTATACAGGACCCATTTTCAAGGTCACTAAAACTATTTTTGCTGAACTTTAATACTGCATCTGCACGTGCTAAATCCTGGATATTACTCTATTGACTTACAGAAAAATGACTTTTTCAGCTTGACTACATCATGTTCACTGAAATTTATGTACTCTGCTTTGATACCCTTATTGGAGCTATTCAGCAAGATGAAAGTTCTGGATGAATTTTGGAAACATCTACTTGTACAAAAACACACAACTTGTCCCACGTGTATTCCAGTTGTTTTTCTGTGCCAGGTAAGGAATTATCAGAGAAAAATTGTTTCACAAAGTCACTCCCAGGCTTTGGAGTGCCCCACTGCCCCTAAGGACACACAGAGGGACAGATTTTTGCCAGGTAGTGTTACCCATAAAACAGAAACAGAGTGTTACTCTTACCTGAGGAACTCAAGCTAATGGCTCCACCACATTCTGCCTGTGAAGAGAACTGAAGCAAAGCCACAGAGAACTATAATTAGTTCCTACACCTCCCCACGTCTGCAGCATTCAGTGGAATAAAGAACCATCTAACCAACACCTTTCCACAATACCAACCTCCCTGCCACTAAATCCATTTTAAACTAAAGCACCTGCTTGTGTCAGGGTCCTGAGGGCACCTGTAGGCTGAGATTGCCCCAAGTGGCCTCAGCTGGGACCACCACCTGCACACACCTTGCCCACCACCCAGGGTTCCATTTTAACTCGAACCCAGCAGTGGTTCCCGGCCTGAGTGATGTTATAGGTATGTTATAGGTCCAGTATCCTGACTGGGCCATATCCTCCTTATCCAGTGCTGTTGATAACCCCAGTTATAGTAAACTGTTCCAACCTGCATGTGTGTACCTCCTTGACTAATTTGGAGGAAAAAAAATAAAAAAAGATGAGGCTTGTGTACTAACCATTAAAATTCAATCTCTTTAATCAGCTAAAGCGAAGTGCTACTATCAATGTCATTGCTCTATGTGAGCACTGAAAGTCTGATCAAATCAATTCTTTCTCTTTGATGAGCCATACAGAGTGACTTTTTGAGACCTTTTACTTTAATAATTCTGCTCAGACCTTCCTAAGAGGGGCTATCGTGAACTTCAGAAATAGAAACATACGTTCCTCCCTTGAGGTGGTGAGGAAAGATTAAAAAGCTTGCTATGAGAAAAATTTTCAACAAAATTACTCAGAGGTTTTTTCTCTATTATCTGCTCCATTCCCATGAGGTTGTACAATCTCCCATGGACAGGTACAAGCAGGATTTTTCTTTTCAGCTCCACAGTGTAAATGATGGGGCAGAAGTGGGCTGTATCTTGACTTAGAAACATTAAGTTTGGTCCAGTCACATGATCCACACATCACCATACAGCCCTCACCTCCTTCCCTATTCCCTAGCTCAAGATTGCACTTGCACCTACCCTGTACAGACATTTTCCAGGGCCTAAGATGTTTTATATCACTGGCATGCTGTCAAATGACAGCAATTTGGCTATTTTGCCTGAAGTCAAGTTGGTTACAAAGATTGCTCTTCTTCAGAAAATTCTTGACACACCAATTTACTATCTCATTATGTTCCTACTCTTTAGAGATAATACAGTCACATTAAATGCTCATTAACATGGAGATTAAGAAAAAAATTAGCCCCTCATCCTACATCTCTCTCTGTTTCTTAAATAGCTCGTGCCCTAAACAGCTTGATTTTTATCTCATGCACATGTCAACTAATCATCTTTGGTTAAGTAGTAAGGAATACTGAATGATGTATCTGATAAAGCTTATTAAACATATGGGCTTTCCCTTGGGAGATAAATCACAGGAACACTTACTAAAGCACCTTTTTTTAATAAAGAGGAAAGGATGGAAGAGGAGAAGAGGAAAAAAATTATAGCATTGGGAAACAAGTTAGTGATCATCCATGTGCCCAATTTTGCAAGAGAACTGAGACTAATAGCACCACAGGAGTCACAAACTTCCTGTCTTTGTGGCTTTCTTGTGGAGATTGGTCACATGTACATGTGTGTTTTTATTACCAAGAGATGTACATAACCCTGGAAAGAAAGTACAGTAGGTTGATTTGAGTTTGGAAGAGAGATTTATTTGAGGAAAACTTCACATACACATGCTTATATAGCTTGTCTTCATGGAGAAGTAACTCTGTTCCCTTCTTCAGCTGGGCTGACTAACAACCCACTGACTTGGTCATTACATCCAGCCTGTACATACTTATGGCTTATGCCATCATTGGTTTGTCTACAGGGCAAAAAGGCATGATTTGGCCAACTGCTTCATCCACAGTTGCACTTTCCACCAGTTATCTGTGGCTGAAAATAAGACAGTCATGTCAATCTGCATGGTCATGCAACTTCTTGTAGCCTATGGGATATTTTGTGGGTTTTGTTTTCAAACCTGAGCTTACAGAGTGAGCACATCATTCTCAAAATCCTCTTAAAATTATGAAGTAAAATATCTGTGAAAAAAATCTAAAAGCATCAGTTATTTCTGAGCATGTGATAACAACAAAAACCAAATTGCCAAATTCTTGTTGCAAGAATTTCTTGTTCTTGTCTTTGTCAACTTCTTCACCTCATGTCCAATGTAGTGGTCAATCCTTGCTAGTAAACACTAAGTACTGCTTCAAACGTTTACATACTGGAGGTACAGCTTTAGGTATATCAGGTATATCCTCAATTCAGCAGAGCACAAACATATTTTTAAGTTTATGCATGGGAAATGAAAATTAACCTTGTGTGTGATTTAGATTGGTAAAGAAAAACCATTTGCACAGTTCTTAGTTGCTTTGAACAGCATGGAGTTAAAAACTCAAAAAAAATTATTTTATAGAAACACATAACCATCAGTATTTAAATAGAACATCAGGATGTTATGTGAACCCTAACAGACTTGAAATAGTACATTGTCTTCCCAGAATTTATTTTCTGCCTACCAAATGACTGCCTACATAATGAATTACACACACACTGAGGACTAAAACTATATAAACATAACCATCTATCCAAACAGCACTCAAACACACAAAAAACTTCCACATGCAGTATCAAGCAGTTTATGTTCCAAACTCTTAGTTCTGAAGGAAAAAAACCCCCATCACCTAATCAGACAGCAAGCTCACTGCTATTAAAGGATGAGGTGCTGGAGTTAAGCTCTCCTGGCAGTTGCTTATAAAAGCCTGGGGGTGAGGAAGAGGAAATGAAAAAAAGTCCTCTCTGGGCTCAATAGTAGAAGCATCTGCCAAAGCGATAAAAGTTTGTATTTGTAGTAACAATTGTTGACCAAGATTAAGACTCAGGAGCAAGTAGTTAACCAGGCTTTACCAGTACGGTGTTTTACAGCAGCAGAAGTTATAAGCAGAGGAAACAGGCTCTAAAGGGCCAAATTCTCCTGGAAGCACACATCAGGGTGCTTCCAGAATAATGCGAGATGATCTTCAGCCAGGTGCAGTGTAGCAGGAAGAAAGACGTAGCCCCATCACCAAGAACAGACATAAAGATACTTTCACCTAAGCTTCAGTTCTGGCTTGTGTTATGGAGAAAGGGTTCATGGACGGGTCTGAGTGCATCCACTTTGAGCCTTTTCTGGTACAGTATATTTTATAGTGGGCCACAGATACAAATAAGCCAAACAGGGAGATTAGAAAGCAAGTTATTGGTTTGGCACAGTTTTCACTGGTGCGAGGCCCTGAGGACCATCAAGAATTTGCCACAATAGGTTGCTGACAGCTTTTCTTCTGCAGTATATTGTCCTGGCTCAATAGCACAAGGTCAGACTCAATGCCTTTTTGCTGCCTTTCTGTTTCTACTAGGGAGCAATTGCTTAGAAAAATATCCCTTTACTTGACAGGTTTGTAACACAAACAAAAAAATCCATCCTGGTTGTGGTTATTGAACTGACTGCTTAGGAATCAAACAGTATAAGACTAATAGCATGGCAGAGCTACACCAACCACACCAAGGTAAGCCTAACTGTGCATGAGTGATCGCTGACCAGGGATAGCCTGGTGCAATAAATGAATGAAACTTACTTTTTTTTTTAATCTAATACAGACACTTCATCATACAATTAGCAATAAATTCCTCCTCCATGCAGAAAGTAAATCAGGATAATTAACTGCAAGAATTTCATACACACACCCCTGTATACAAAACCTCAGGTCATTGTGCAGAACATCTACAGTGAGTGTGATAGAAAAGGAGACAGTTGCTTGGAGATTTTAAAACTATTGACAAATTACAGCTAACTTTGTACATTCCCAAGATGAGTACTTTAAGGTTGGCACTTTCATATATACAATAAAAGGGGATGCTGTGTGGGAGGTACTGATACACCAAGGCTAAGAAAGAACATCACATTAAATTAAAATAGTCCCCTACAGACGTAGCAATCCCTTTTTAGGATACACCTGAAAACAAAAAAGAATGCATGTTCCTAATTTAAAATCAATCTTATAGATATAGAACTTTCAGAGAGGCCTTCCCTAATGTTCTGGTCTTTTGTGCTCAAGCAGAAGGGCCAACCCACGCAGCTGTCTGCTCCATACAAGATACCAACCCTGAGCAAGCAGCTGTGCCCTCAGCATGGCTGTGAGTATGTCCAGGCACCAGGGCTTCACAAAATATCACAAGTCAACCATGTTCAAATACAATTAATTTTCTGAGATCTCCAGAACAAATCCTGTGCTATAATCCCACAAGCATATATAAATTACATTTTTAACTTACATGTGTTTTACTTATATACCATCAAGCAAAAAATCCATTTGACCATTATTATAAGTATCCTATATATATTTAATCATTATTAACAGACTGACAGAGAAGTCTGGTCCGGAGAAGGCTGGTACCTCCAGCAGCTGCCCACCTTTCCTGAAGGTCCAGCTCACCATACACTGTCTTGCCCCCATAAAAACACCTCTGTAGAGTACATCATGATTTGGGCAGTGTTAGTGAGAAAGGCTGTCCTGACTGGAGCTGCAGTGCTTCAACTGTAGAGCTGATCTCCTGAAGGACACCTACCAAAGGCAACCTTGTGGGGTGGGATTTGAGTGTGTGACGTGCTGCCCCACCAGTGCGGCATAGTTTTGAAAGTCCTGTGTGGAGTCTGGGTAGGGCGAGCTCCGCTGTCCTCCCAATCCACTCCTCAAACCACAAGGAGGTGCAAAGGGATAAGGGGTGCTTGCCCACATCTGTAGTCACAATCGGCCCCGAGCCCTTTCAGGCTCAGTATAGAACGTCAAGCAAAGCCTGCAGGGGAGGTGCAATCGCAGCAGAACTTCAGCAGGAGCCCTTGAAGGATGAGGAAGCAGCAGAGGCAAGCCAGGGTGCAGGAAGGGGAACTTGGGTATATATATGGTATATACTTCTATACCACATCAGGCGGCTTGCCCACAACAAACCCACAGTTGGGAAACTCTGATGATGGTTATCTGCATAATCTACGATCCCAGAGGTGCTTTTCATGAGGAAACTGTCTTCAGTTTTAAATACCATTGGATTTATAATAAAATAGATATTGTTTAAAGGGACTTGTGCCATGTCTTATGTCTTCTTAAGCAAGGTTTACATAGTCTATTATATCTGTATTTTCCAGGATACAAAATGAAGTTTATTAAAGAAAGATGAATGTTAGCCTCTTTACATACATTTAAAATTGTCACTTTGACAGAGCTTCTGCTCTTGATACCTGGTGTCAATAACAGAATTAGGACATCAATATAAAACATTGTCTTAGCAAATGCACGTCAGCTTTGCTTCCCTTCTTATGCTACAGATGCTGTTTCAGAGGTAAATACTCAAATACTGTTTTTATTTCCACATGAAAGCAGGAATATAGGTGACTTATGACTATGATGTATTTCTTATTAGATAAATAGAACTGTCTATGTGAAATTGGCTGATCTACATTTTTTGTTTTAATGTTACCATAATGCTACTATTCCAAAAGGATTTACAAGCTATTTACAGAAAGCAAAGCACAAGCCCATAACATAATCTAGCATTTAGCTTGGTCAAATTTAGAGGAAACTAATCCATGCAATCCAGTTATAGTGAACTGAAAACAAAAACTGAGTGCAAAGTGACGATAGTAAACCTATGTGAGAGATTTTAATAGAGGAACTTATATTTCCTTGATTCAAATTAGTCAACCAAATATTATCAGTTTACTTACATTAAATATATTTAGAGGTTTACACTGGACTTATATTGATCTCTGATCTTCACATAAACCAGAAAATACAGGAAAACAAGGGCACTATGCAGTGACAGTAAACAGCTGTATATTATCTCTTTCTGGTATGAAAAGAAAAAAGAAATCCAGGAAACTGGCCAAAATACATGTCCATCAGAAACACTCTACTAACACGCTTTCAATTATGCACTCTCAAAGGGATCAGAAGGTCCTAATTACAAGAATGAAAAATAAACCTGAGAAAAATACCAATGAGGGCAGCAGCTCAGCCTGTGTTTCTGAGAGATGATGACACTTGAGCTCAAAGGAACAGCAGATGCTCAGCATCGGTCTCTGCTGGGCCTTCAGTGACCAGGATTACTTTTTCTGGTGTTTTTCTGGGCTTGAGAAAATTTAACAGGTTTTGGATTCGCCTTATTGGCTTACACAAGAATACCTGTGGAAATTCCCTGTCTCAGACTCTCAGTTGTGCTGCATTTGGAATTAATGTGAGGGTGTCTCCTACACATTTTTTGGTCGTGTTATGGCCAAGCAAGGCTTCATGGTGAATCATCAGTTAAAGTAACAGACTTTGGAGGTCCCAGGCAGCAAAATGAAGAAGAGGCCTTACAGTAAGGACATTTTTTATCCAGCACCTAGTCTAAACCAAGCACAGATAAGGTGCCTCAAACTCTGGCCCATTTTCTACAGCACCATCATTCCCAGGCTGCACTGGTACAGGCAGCATGAACAGTAGGGTCAGAGTATTCCCCACTGAAATCATCAAAGATGAACTGGCAGTCACTCTAAGATCCAAGTTGGCCCTACAATGCTCAGCCTCAAAACTAATAGGTTTGAAACTTATTCCCCACCACAACCATACCCAACTAAAAAAATGGGCTCCAGTACAGTCACAAGATCTGAAAGAAGTGCACAATGATATCCTGTATTCTTGCTCCAATTAAAAGTAGATATTGACATCCCTAGATTGATCCATCCTGAATCAGTGATCACCAGCTCCAGTTATCCAGTTCCCCTGTTCTGCATTACTAGACTGTCCATCTTACAGAGAAACTTTATATTTATTTGTAAGCAACCCATGTCTCTGTTAGAATTTCTGGTTCATTCCACTCTCTTCCCCCCTCCTCCCACTTTTTTTATTTTAGATCTGCAGATGTTTTCACAGACAGGGAAAATTTTATTCTATTCTTCCTCTAGATGACCTTCCACAATTCTAGCTTATCAGATGGTATGCACACTTGCATACCAAAGGAAAGCATGCAAATGTAGATCTTGTTTTTAATACTAATTAAATGCATTAGAATAACTTTGTAAATTTTATAGTCTATCTTGCATAATTTGAAAGCAACTTTAAGCCGTACCCTACCAGCATAATGCCTCCAGGTTATCATCTTCACTTACCAATCAGTCACATACACTGGGACTGCTAGTGGTAGGAAAGGACAATGGGAACATTAACTCCTTGTTGAACAAAGCTTCCCATAAATCAAAATCTATTCTTGTTCATATAGTAGAAACAAGTTTAATTAAATCTAAGGAAGTGGAATGGAGGAAAGTATCTGTAAGTTAACAAGAGACTCCAGCCTAATGAAGGAGAATTCAGCCTGAAAGTTAAATTGAAATTTCTTGAGTCAAGATGGAAATCCACAAAGTTTGACCATGACTTTATAGTGTCAGCTCCTGTCAGTCATTCACAAATACAACATTAGCAAGAAGCACAATATTAGAATAAAAACTAAAATTACAGAGGAGTTGAGATTTATTATTACCATTTAAAACTTTGTCACGTTGTTGATTAGGCACTGATCTTTGGTTAGAGATGTTGAGCAATAAGTTTTAACAGCAAAAGAGTTCAGCCCAGGGATAGTGGTGGTGGCAATGGAATGGCTTAAGGTGCAGTCCCTTGCTAGCAATAATTTACCTCTGAAGCAGGATTTGTTATAACTATCCAAAGAATGGCTTTCCTCGTGCCTCAGCTAAGCCAAAAAACTCTCTAGACACCAAACTCTGATTGCAAGTACCTATGACAATTAATACTGCTTGGGTTTTGTCAGCCTGTCACAAAAGGGAAGTTCAGCCTCACTTGCTGTAGCAGAGCAGGACAGAAAATCATCAGTTTCCACATGCCCCTGGCTCCTGCAGAAAGAGCAGAGGAGCAGAGGGAAAGGAGCAGCTCTCCAGGTAGGAGAAGGGAGAGCAGGGACAACTGCAGAAAGCAGAGAAAATGATGAAATCTAGCTCTGACACGCCCAAAGCACAGCTAGTAAGATTTTTGGTACGTAGTAAGTAACAGTAAATATATTTTCCTCACTGTCGTTTTGTATCAGAGTATGCTTTTTGGAGATAATAACAAAAACACATGCTCACTTGCTCCCTTTCTGTCTCTGTTACCTAGAAGTCCAGACAGAACTCTGAATTCAATCCCTCCCTTCCTCTGAATTAGCTCTATAATGCAGACAAGGTTGTATAGTTTAACTACAACTCAAAGAAAGTAGGAACAAGTGGAAAAATTGCTCCTTCAGGAATAACCATGAACATTTTTTTAAATTTATTTAGGATAGCATTAATCTAACTACATATAACTCTTACAATAAGCATTTCATTCATTAACCCAATCACCCAGTACTTTTTCTGTCCCCTTTCTGGAATTCTGGGTTCCTCTTCTCTCGTATCTGACAGGCAACTTTGTACACTCCATTAGATTTAGTGTTTGTGGAGCCTGCTTCAAATTCCACACACTTAATTTAGTCACCCTCAAACACTTACATGGTGGTTCATCATATCTAAAAATCAGTACAAAGTCTGCAGCAGAAATTTGTCATGACTCTTCAGTTTACAAATTTCCATAAGTTCATTCCTCAACAGTACTGAAGTTTGTTCCAGCACCATGTCCTATTCCCCAGCAGAATGCTGCTTCTGAGAACCAACACTACAGAGCTGAGCTCCAGAGGTAACAGCTGAGAAGAGGGCATTCTGATCCATCACAGGATGCACAACAGGAATTCTGCTGTGCACACTCATTCCTCAGATGGGGCACACAGAGAGCAGTAGCAATCTTTCTTTTTCTGAGGCAATACACCCGGTAAATCAAAGACTGAAGAAGCTCATTGCTACCTGTAAGGATAATGGGAGAGAAACCCCTAGAGGAGAAAACATGTTCAAATTCAAGTTCAAAGTGCACCAAGAACAAGTAAGCACGAAACTAGCCACAATTAAATTTGGAGTGAAAGTTAGAAGGTGGATTTTTAGGCAGTACAATGTCTTACCTCCTAGATAAAGGGCACACAAGACTCAATCTCATTCTGATCCTATGACAGCACTGTTAGAGGAGCAGGAGTTTCATTCAAGAATCAAAAAAATCTTTTCTAATCTTCCATCGCTTTAATGAAAATCAAGAAGTTTTTTATCCTCTGGGCAATTCAAAGTCCCCTTTCCATATTTGCTGGTCATCTCAGGCTATAGTGGTGTACTTTGAAACAGGAAACTGTTAGATAAAATGCATCACTCACTATTTTACAGGTGGACAAAGAAAGCTAAGGAGAAAAGAGCACTCCGGCTTTCCAAGGATACTCTGTAATTTGTGGCTGCTGTATTTCATAAAAAGTTCCAGTGAAATAAACCTCCCATCTTATGTAAGCAGGTTCTTGCCAAATAACCTCCAAAATACTGTCCTGTAGATAAATTCAGTTTAGCTCTGAGTACCCACCTGATCTTTTTCAAATGACAGTACGCCTCTTCATATCAATTTAATGACATCTGGTTCAAAAAAATCCATATCATGAACCATGATACAAAAGCAAGAGAAATTTGGGCACAGTAGATAGTGTCACTTGGAAAAGACTCAAACCAATGACAACATTGACCACAAATGTAGAGAAAAGCTCCTGACATGCCTTAGAATCAAATAGCCTTTATTTTTAACTAAAGGCCTTGGTCGTATTGAATATTAATGTTCATGGCTAGAAGTGGCAAGTCGGAGACAGCCACCATCTCTCTTCAGGCTGCTTATATTGGATTCATTAGCAATTTATCATCAGCATAAAAGCAAAATTCAATTCCATCTGTGAGCTTCAATGCACATAAGACTTGATGTACCTGATGAATTGCAGATATGCAGGAACTGGAGCTGCCATAATAGAGGTTAAAGGCCTCTGGAAGCTGCAGCAATTTTAGAGTATTATGCAATTTGGATAATAAATATAATCATCATAGGTAGAGTTCAAATAAATCCTCAGAGGAAGCAATCCCATAAGCTTGGAAAAATGGTAATTGTTTAAAATTCAAATATCACATTATGAGAGTGTTTTAGGGACTTCTGACCACTTCAAACATAATTCATTTAGAATTTTTGAGCTTCAGTGTGATATTATTCAATTCATATTTCTTCCTAAAGGTGAAACATCATCTTTACTGCAAGTGCTGGACCAGGCTGGGATACCTGAACAGTGCTAAACATTGCTTAGAGCCAGGGAAACCAGCAAGGCAATCAGACAAGAAAGACAACTAATGATGTGAGTAGTGGGAGCAACGTGGTCCATTATAGGTAGAACTGTAGGTTAAATCTTGGGGATTTCCCTGCTTTGCTTACACAGAGAGGGGTTCAATAGCCCAAAGGCTATCCATTCATCCTTCTCCTTTGCACAACAAACATTATGGGAAAGAGTAGTCTGTAACAAATAACTTTCCTAGCAGGCTGTCCCTGTAAGATTGCAGAAAATAGTGTGGCACCATACTGTTCAGAATTAAGTAGAGATGGTGCCTTTTACTAAATAATAGCAGAATCTGACTTATTATCTGACCCTGTCTATTATTACATGCTTTGATGCCTAGAGTAGGCATCAGGAAATCATTGGAGTAGGAAAACAGTAGGGGACAGGAATAAATTAATCAGACATATCACTGTGAAGCCACCTTCTAAATAGCAAATACCTCATAAGTACCTCTTTCTCACACTTAGGTTACAATTAAAAAAAATAAAGTACAATGGACAGGCTTTGCACAAAAGCATAAGCAGAGAGACAATACCATATGCAATATAACAGGGAAAAGGAAGCACAAAATACTAGCTCAAGCTCATGATCCACAGTTAAATTTGTGTGCAATAAAATGGAAATGTCATGTGTGATCATGGTTTCTCTATGTGTGTACATACACTGATTACTGAACTTTACAAAGCATTAGTTTGTCCCTTAAACTAAACTAGGAATTAAAGCTGCAGTTGTATAAAGGTCACTGAAGAGTAAAGAAACTTACCACTCTAGAGCTTGACCCTACACAAAAATAAGGAGTGAAAAGCCAAATTCAACAGAATTATTTATAAAAAGTATTTAATATAATATTTTTCTCTTTGGAAATTACTACTACATTATCCACTACTGAATAAATATTTTATGCATAGTTTCATGAAATTAATATAAAAATGACAATACAACCTATTTTACACATAGGAACAATGAAACATAAAAATGTGACAGCGAAGGAATCACTAAGTTACCAGAGTAGCAGGACCAGAAAGCACATATTCTATCCCCAACTCTCATCACTCTTCCTCCCTCTTCCTTTCACTGCACCCAGTGAACTTTTATTCATTAATTAGTCTTCCAAGTATTCTCATGTGGAAGTCAGATATTATGAAAAATATAAATAAAAGTTTCATGTTTAAGCATCAGTTCCAAGAGATCATTTCAAGGTGGCACACCACATCCTACTACCATTGGATTACAAGTGGAAAGGAAAAACTTCTTCAAATGGAGAAGATGGACTGGTATGGAAGTTGGGAAGAAAATTGAGTTTAATACCACAGGTATGAGTAAAACTAATAGAAAAGTTCAAAGCTGTGAGGGACTTTAGGACTAAGGACAGGGGGGAAAAAAAAAACAAAATCAACCAAAAAACCTTAAATAGAACACAGTTATCTTCTACCTCCACCCTCCGAATGGCAGAGGAGAACAATAATTTCAGCAGCCACAATTTTGAATGCACTGGAAATGAGCAGAAAGGAGTATGGTGCTGTCATTGAGAGGGCAAATGAGAGGTTTTTTGTGTTAGACTGAATCAAAACCTAAAGTATTTTTTCTTCCATTCACAGAGAACCGTGTTGAGTCAAAAGCATTCTTCAATCCAGCACTACTTTATCTGAGTTATGTCTCAGTTATGTTACTCGTGATTGGCCACTCATTAAACTTTTTCTGTGAGATAAGCAAGGAGATGCAAGAATAGTAATAATTTTAAATATAAATGAGATACAAAAGCTAATGTAACACTTGCAAGTGATTAAAAGATGAAAAGGGAAAAAATAAAAATAAAAAATGAACAGAAATGCTCAAGCCCATGTGCATATTATTTAAAATTAGAATAAATGATTATACAAGCAGCTGAGAGTAAGCACATGGCACAACTCCCAAAACCAAAAACAAAGCAGTAATGGAGCTATAGAAGGTGTGACAGACAGAGAAAAACTGTCAAGTAATAATGGATTTTCAGACAGTGTTATGTAAACAAAAAATGTTCTACTTTCATTTTTCTTCTTTCGAAGAGAAATGTGGATTTTTTTAAAGTAGAATCATCATACTTCCTGTGATTTGTAGTGTTCTAGTGTCCTCCAATGGATACTTTTGAAAGTACTTGCTCTGTAAAAATGTATTAGAATTACAGCTGTGCCTCACTTAATGATTTTTGTATGGTATTTATTGTAAGATATCAGGAAGAGGAAACAACATAAGATCTTACAGACTCTTCATCTTTCTTCTTATATTTAAACAGACATTGGCACTGCTGGATTATGTCATCTTCCAAAAAGGAAGGAAGTGTGACCTTCTGCCAAGTTTTAGCAGAAGAAAAGTCACTGAGTCCAATCTGACCTTTGTCATTCATTCGTCTTGTGAACCCACAATAGGATCAAGACCGATAATGGAAATGAAGGCAGCCCTCAGTAGCTTTGTATAGGACAAAGACCCCAAAGCAAGATCTAGCAGTCTCTGGAGATGCATGGCACAGCTGACAGCGAATCTCTGGAGCCACAGCTTCTTCCCTTTCCAGCTGGTAAATTTGAATAAAACATCACCAAAGATACATTCAATATTTTTCATAGCTAAGTGAGAAAAAAACTGGAGTCAGCACTCATTTACATTGATTTGGTTGATGACATACTGCTGTCACTTGGAGAAGCAGCAAAAATGGGGGTGGTTTAATTTCTTTTGGTTTTTCAAAAATCTAGATTATAAAACTAGATCACCCAATTTATAATCTGGAAGAATAATTCTCTAAACAGTTTCTCTGGGTACATGGTTTTCATTCAGTCATTTCAGGCTTCTTTAAATTGTGAAGTTAATGCATAGCAAGTTGGTGTAGCAAATTTCTGTCCCTGGGTTAGCTGAGAGCTCCCACAAGTGGCCTTCCTCTGCTCCTGGTCACTGATCCTTATTGTTTCCGTGTCTTCTACCAGCTGCAGCTGTGCTAGTCCTGCCTGGCTCACTCCCTAATCCAGTTCTTGCACCAGCTATCTCCTCCTGGTTACACTCACTCCTGCCAAATACTTCCAAGTAACATCTTTCTTAGGATAAGCTGAAAAGCCATGGATAGAGAGAGTGATACTAAACGTGCCTTACTTGCTACTTGGAAACAAAAAATGCTTTTGTGCAATATGGAATATCCTGCTGCTAAAGAAAATGAAGGTACTGGGCACACCTAACGTGTACTATGAATATAGAATCATAGAATATTTTGGCTTGAAAGGGATCTTTGAAGATTGCCTTGTCCAAACCCCCTGCCACGGGCAGGGACACCTTCCACTAGACCAGGTTGCCCAAAGCCCCATGGAACCTGAACACTTCCAGGGATGGGGCATCCACAGTTTCTCTGGGCAACCTGTTCCAATGTCTCTCTCCATCTCTCCTATAAGCCCCCTTTAAGTATTGAAAGGCCACAATAAGATGTGCCTTGAGCCTTCTCTTCTCCAGGGTGAACAACACAAACTTTCTCAGCCTGTCTTCACAGGAGAGGTGCTCCAGTCCTCTTATCAACTTCGTGACCCTCCTCTGCACTCACTCCAAGAGGTCCATGTCCTTCTTCTGTCAGGGGCCCCAAAGCTGGACACAGTACTCCAGATGGGGTCTCATAAGAGCAGAGCAGAAGGGGACAATCACCTCACGTCTCTCTACCTGCTGGTCACACTGCTTATGATTGGCATTCTGGGCTGCAAACACACACTGTCACCTCATATCCAATGTGCATTTGTGAACCCACCATTGTCCCCAAGTCCTTCTCAGGGCTGCTCTCAATCCATTCACCCCCCCCAGACTGTACTGATATTGGGGATTGCCCAAGACTA
Organism: Pipra filicauda; assembly: GCF_003945595.2. Classification (NCBI taxonomy): domain Eukaryota; kingdom Metazoa; phylum Chordata; class Aves; order Passeriformes; family Pipridae; genus Pipra; species Pipra filicauda. The sequence continues at coordinate 489,156 of NW_024105031.1, read as the reverse complement.
TGTGCAGGACCTTGCACTTGTCTTTGTTGACTTCATGAGGTTCACATTGGCCAACTTCTCGAGCCTGTCAATGTTGCTCTGGAAGACGTCCCTTCCCTCAAACATACCAAAATGTGTAAAAAAGCACATAGCATGTAGTAGCTAGTACACTATGAATTCACACTCTAGTTTATTTTGTTCCAGTCTACCCATCAGACACAGCCTTCAAAATCCAAATTCAGCCAAAGCAAATCAAATGTCACCATCTCACTGGCTCTTGTCTCCAGGGATTCACGCTCCTCTCAGCTGAAGATAACCCTTTGTTCCCTTCAGGCGACATCCCTATATGCATCCCTGTGCAGGTCCTAAGCAGGAAAAAAAATGAGAGAAAGCTAAAAAACTTCAACTATTGTATGTTACTGGCAGTAAGCATGTGACTGACAATCTTCGCCAAATTTAGAAGATTTAAGGGTTTTAACTTATACCCTAAGGTGCTGAGTCCTTTTACACCTCTCAGCTTCCTCCTAAAACACATAAATCTCTCTCATCCTACATCTCCAGAAATTCTATTGAAATATTACAAGAATATCCTTAACACTAACATCAACATCCTTAGTGTAGGCTACAGTTTAGAAGCTACAGCCTTTAGATTGCTACAGCCCAGAAATCCAAAAGACTCCTAATGGCTTAACATGAAAACACAGCTGTCATCACAGAAAATCAAGGCTCAACTAAATACACAGATATTTTAAAGAGAAGAAACCATTTAAAGCTTAAGGCCACAGCAACCCACTTAACTCAGCACCTTGAACAACCATGGCTGTATCATCACTATTTGCTGCATTTCAAACACCTAAGTGATAAAGAATTCTGTATATTCCATTGACTGATCCATTCAGTCACCATCTTACAGGCCTTCTCCATAAATATCGTGTTGCTATTAAACATAAAAAGGAAGACTTACTAGGGTTCTTTACTGTAAATTTAGTAACTGCAGATCTTTCACTGCTTCTCAGTGTGCTTTGAAGTTCTCTTTCACACAAAGCTGTACAACATCTCTTAATTCCTTGAAGTACAAAGTTTAGCAGTACACTTCAAAGACCTCTTATACACGGAGATGTCTGACACATTTTCAAATCCCCTGAAACAAAGATCTATACTCTTGTGTCTATCTCCTTCAAATGAGAATGTCCAACAGTTTCACATTCCATTAAAAATGGGGGAGGGGTTATATGCTATAGCAGCTGCTACTCTTACAGGAAACTTTTTAGTTTCAGAATTCTTAAAAAAATTCTTTAATACAGTTTGAATTCCCTCCTTTCTTTCACGTCAATCTTTTTTTATCTCAGCAAAATCAATCTCTGAATTTGTGGGGTTTGATTTTTTTTTTTGTTTGGGGTTTTTGTTTGGGTTTGTTTGTTCGGGTGGGGGGGTTTTTTAGTTTTGTTTTTTTAAAATGATCTTCTAGTGAGCAGAAAGGAAGTTAGATACAAACAGTATTACAAGTTAGGTGGCTTTGGAGTTATTGCCTAAAGAACCTAATTCCTAAAACTGTTATGCCTCTCTGGGAGTATTTAGGATTTTAATAAGTCTACAGTCACATTAAACCTTTTACAGAAGTGTAAGAGAGCAAACTCTAGCAAAGAAACAAATTAATTGTAGGGTCAGGTCTTCTGAGGAGAATGCAAGGTGGAAATCCTGTTTCTTGGGCACAGAGCCCTATTAAAGTGAGAGTAGGTTCCTATTGGAAAAGTGTCTGCCCCAGTTCCCTGACTTGCTTTTACAGGTCTTTTCTTAGAGGTAGCAATTGGCAGTCCCTCAAGCTTCCAACACTGTATCCTTGAAAACCTATTTCAAAAACCTTCCTTAAGAGAGGCTAGAAGGACACCCCCACTACTCTCCCCAGTTCTATTTTCAGATGGTTGAGAAGGGATTTGTGCTCAGAGAAATCTTGTTTCCTTTTTTTTTTTTTTGCAAAGCTGAAGAAACATAAGGACTGATCAGTGCAGCCCAAAGGAGAGCATCACTCAGAGATCAGGGCTTGCTGCTTGCCTTACGGCTCAACCCCGCAAGGCTTAGGGACTTGAAACCACTGAGAAGGCGGTCATACCTGATCTTAGCAACTCATCCTGACCAAGTTAAACAACTAAAAACCATTCCAGTTACATCAATTTCTCTTAGAACTTACCAAACAGCTTCAGAGGTAGCATTGAGAAGAAGCCCCGGGCCCTGTGCAAGGCTAACAGGAGACACCAGAAATGACTGTCGGACCCAGTGAAGGAAACAGCACCAGATCACAGGACTTCCAGACTGACAGAAATGTTTATCTAGACCCAATCCTGCTGAATAGCCTGTGGGTCTCAATTAAAGGGCAGAAAGGAAGGAGAGAAATGGCAGCACCAAGGAAAAGGACAACTAAAATCAATACACTGTGACCTGTGATGGCTCACTAAGTACTCCAGTGTCAAAAGACAATCTTGCCTCTAAATCATAAGCTGGGATGTAGACAGCTTTACTGAAAAAATATTTTTAAAAGTCTTCCTAGTGATGTTCTCTTTAAATGAATGGGTTTAGATTTTTTTATATGTAAAGGAAGCAACAGTTCTAGATCACTGGTCTGGGCTAAATTTCTACATATGACTTCAGCCAAGAAAAAACAACAAACTGATACTCAAAAATTTTCAACACACCATAACCTCAGCTAAGCTCTGTATCTGAATATATGTATCCAAAAGAGCATACACACATGCATATATAGAAAAAATATTTTTATTCATTACAACTGGAGAAGAGAAACACATGTAGAGATTTTTCTCCAATATTTCTGAAATTTTGTATGGCTGCATTCAATATCCATAATTTAGTCTAAACTGTATGATTTATATGCACCAACTGGGTAGAGTTCTTTGCAAATCCAGAAAACTGCCACCTTAAGGAAATCTGTCAAAGGTGTTCAGCACTATTATAACCTTACTTCCACTCAGTGGCAAAATGGTGTCACTGAAGTTGAAAAGAGCAAAATTAAGATAAATGCCACACTTTTTTGAATCAACTGTCTTACGTAAAGCCTTGTTAGCGACAAGAAAGTTGTGCCTTTCAAGATTTAAAAAACACAACAAACCTCCATAGATCTCTCTTGCTCACAGCATGTTTTTCTGTATAATTTCAGATTATTCTACAAAATAGAATCACTCCTAGATGAGCTATCGCTATCTTTTTCTTTCCTGTTGCCACTAAACCTGCAGGTACACTAAGACTTGGCACAAACTGATTCCTTTAAAATTCATTCTATGACTCTGCACTGGAAATAGCTGATTGTTCCAGGCCTTGAAAGAATGCCAGATTTACAGGCTGTCTGCAGTAACTGCCTATTTTACCTACATCAGTTTAAACAGATATATAAGATAAGTAGTTTAAACGCACCCAATGCAATAAACACGACTCATCTTTGTAGAAGACTTAGTATCACAGAGCAGAGCTCTTTGTGCAGTTTAAAAGATTATGTGTCAAGAGTCTGGGATGTGTAAGCAGTGCATTAAGACTACAAAAGAGATGTCCCTGGAGAAGCTTTACAATTGACTGGTATAGAGATACAAAGTGCTTTGAAAGAAAAGTTATCTTCCCTTTTAGTTATCAGAAAGGACACAAATCTGTACTTAAAGTTTACACTTTGTACTAATGTAATGTAATGTGATGCAAACAGGGAACTGCTTTATGCTTGGATGGTGTCAAGAGAGACAGCAAAGACCTCCACATCCACTGGACTAGCCATAAATGTGCATTCCTTGACACATATACTACACCTTAGCTAACCTACATTATGTCAAGGTTTTATGCATTATGAAAATTAATGTATTAATGCATTATAAAAAATTTATGCATTATGAAAAATTAAGTATTTCCTATCCTTGAAACTGTGAAATTATAAGCTTTCTTTCTTCATAAATCATTTTTTCTGATACCAGCTCACAGTGCAGTTGCAAAAGCAAAAAAAAATTATTTGTGTCAATGATTTTGATTAAAACACTGAGGTTTGCTTATCAAGAATTTGTATATATTTATGCTGCAAGCCCAAGTACTCTATTTAATTTTTTTTTTTTTTTTTGCTTTTGCAACTGCACTGTAAGCTGGTATCAGAAAAAAGGACCACCACCTCCCTAAGATCTTGCTTTATGGTGAACTTGCCACCGGCTGCCACAAGAGAGGAGCCCCGTAGAGAAGATAAAAGGACTCCCTGAAACAACATCTCAGCCTTGGCCATATTGACCAGCATAACTGGTCTACTCTGGCCTCCAATCGGGAGACCTGGAGACACACCACCTATAACGCTGCTGATGCTTTTGAGAACGCACGCAGGATCACCCTTGAGGAGAAAAGACAACACAGAAAGAATTGTGCCTTGCAGAATATACCACCTAAGGAGTCTTTCTGCTGTGCCTTTTGCAACCAGACACACCTGTCTCGTATTGGCCTTTTCAGCCACCAATGTGCTTGCAACAAACGTGGGTAGAGCCCTTCCCAAATCTTCATTCACAAAGGCCAGCCATGATGATGATGATGTGTCAATGAGTAGAAACATTGATTAAGAATAAAATTCTCATCGAAAGCAAAATTATAAAAGCATAGCATAATATTTCTCTCCATTTTTTTCAGTGGGATATCAGTAAAGGCAAGTATAAAAATTCTATTGCACAACTTACTCAAAAGCATATTCAGAAGGGAATTAGAAGTGCAGCAGTGAGCTGGATCAGAACAAACTGCTGTAGAATTAGAACCAACATACAGTTTACAACCTGAGTCCCCATGTGACACAAGTTATAAAATTACCCTGTGATAAACCACCAGTACTACAGAGCACACAGTATTAGAGAGGGGATTTATGGTCCACTTGTTATAAAAGTTGTAGACACAGAAATACTAAAAATTATTTTCTATTGGAAATCTGAGGGAGCAGCATATAACAAAGATATTCCATATATTAAAGGAGAGCATTACTGTCATTTTGAACCAGTAAGTTAAAGCTCACATGCAATCATCTAGCTCCCTGGAACAGGTCTGCCAAACAGTGAGCAATCAAACAGCACAACATATTGTTGCTCTGTAAAAGTCTGTTCATCTGTCATATTTACCAAGCATTGGTTCTGTCATATCTGTTTCTTCCTCAGAAAAATAGTTGCTTATGATACCAGCAAAAGCCTCCTGCCCTAATAAGAGTCAAGTTCTTTTCCTTTCCACAGAACTCTGCCTTTCAATGTTGGGGTAATTTGCCGAGGGCAGGAACTGGGAGCTGCAGCACAACTTGCAGCCATAGTCTGCAGTCACTTGCTCCACTGTGAACATGCTTGGCTTGCTTACTATTTTTTTATAATCAGCATACAAAGTGTTTTCTGGGTAGACACAGCAAACTTCACACCACATATATCTTCAAGACTGTGATTCTGCACACTGATGAGCATTTCAGTCCCAGTGGAGAAAAGCTGTGTGTAATTTTGGGAATGAAGAGAGTACTACTGACATATATACTGTTAAAGTATGTGGAGAGACACCTGGAATGGCATCTCTACTTTATGAGCCTGTGAAGTGCCTGGCATATGATAAATAGTTCGTGTGAGCAACAATCAATGCACACAAGAATTTTTCATGACTCTAATTATATCCAGCACATTCAACATCCTAGAGGACTAAACCTTCAGTGGCAGCATGTAGAAAAGGCAGGAGAGGGGGAGATTTTGACAGAGTATCAAAGGAATACAAAGCTGGATTTCTGGAAACAGGAGTCACACGAAGACTAAAGCTGACTGAGCAAGATTTTACTGGAAGCATTTGAAGAGTACAGCCATAATAGCCATAATACACCTTTGTTATTTCCTAATTTTGGTATGTCCCCCCACCTACACAATGTTTTTCTTGAAAACTCTTATTCCAAAAAAGATGCTGAGACAGGGTTTTGAAAAAAAGTCTTAGCCAAAGACACCTCCTCACAAAGCAGGTGTTTGATATGGCTGGAAGAAGGTAGAGAAACTTTGAAAACTTTCCCATTTGTTAAGCTCTCAGCTGGATCTGTGGGGCTTTTCTGATTTCTCCACTAGATCGAACCGAAGTGTTACAGTGACTTCCACCCTGCAAATCGTCCTGGTGCAGTTCCAGCTGAGCTTTGTGCTAGACTGCTTGGAGGATTATGACCTTAAACAGCACTTCAAAGGAGCAGTTGAAACTTGACCACATGCTAGAAAAGCGCAAATACCTTCACTCAACTCAAAGAAAGGCTGCATGGATTTGAAGTGAAAAAGTACAGGTTTAATGCAAAGCCATTCAGCAATTAGTAAAGAAAAAAAAGTATCTTCTTAATGTTTAAAAAATCCTTTGCATTACTTTTCAGAAGGTTTTCTACGTACATATTAACACTAGAAGGAGACAGAGGACACCACTTTGAAAGACACCCTTCCTAAGGCACTTCATTAAAGCAGGATTTACATCTGGGAGCAAAGCAAGATCTTGTTCCCAGACAAAGAGAAAAATTGCAGACTGAAAAGTTATTTTAAAACCTTTTCTCCCCACAATGATCCTTATGTATTGTATTAGCACTCCACATGCTACAACTATTTTAATAGGTATTTCAGCCTGCAGGGAAGTTAAAGAATATGGCAGCTAGTGAATATTATCATTCCTACTTCTCATCGGTGTTCATAAATACTCTAATCTGGCATTATATCATCTAGCCTAGGAGATATCAAGGTAACTCCTCAAACACATTTCTGGTGCTTTACAGATATGGAAACCTTATTCTCTCCATTCTTTTATTGTACACTTTATAGAAGTCTGTTAGGGAATGCACAGTTAAAACATCTGTATAAATGTCTCTATCCTCAGGCACATGAATTTGAAGATTAGGACATCAGAAAAAAACACCACATTTATTTGAAAAGGTCTTTAACATTCCCTCCCACAGGATCGAGAGACCACCAATCACTTCTAAAGAGAGTCAGATCGGTTATTTAAGATCCATATTTAGAGACTTAAATTTTCAAAAGTTTTGGTCATGCCCTTTCCCACCTTATAAACAGACTACTCCTTCTGTTTCATGTGGTTATATGGATAAACATAGTTCTCTTCAAAATCCTCCAATATTGTCTTTCCCTCACATCAGATGTAGGCATGGATTACAGCGAAAGGAGGAGAATTCAACTACAGAGATGAAATAATTTTTCACTAAAAGAGACATCAAGTTCACGGCCATTTCAACTTTGCAATAACTCCTGCCCAAAGCATTGCCGTGCCATAGAAGTAGAAAGTACTGCCTTCAAAGACTCCAGTTCCCAGTATTTCTTTCCTTTGGGCAGGGTGATGTACTTTTACCCTTGAAATAGCTGAAACAGCAATCTTTCCCATGTTTTGCTTCACTGGGGGATGTTCTAGTCTCGGGATGAATAGAAGGGGACATATTGCTAGGTGAAATGAAAAAAGAGGCAAGTCCTAAATACACTTACTTATAGTTCTTCAGTTTCTACAGCCAACATTCTGAAGACTAACAGAAAGGCTGAAAAGGAAATTTAGGTGGAAAAAATATAGATTTTACCCTTGAAGAGTGACTGTATAAATTTACAATCATCCAGGTTTTGAAGACTGAAAGGAAGGTAATAACTAATTTTTAGAATGTGAACAAGTGGTGAAAAAAAAAAAGCCAAGATCTATTATCTGTTCAAGGGAACAAAGAGATATGATTTCTTCTTTTCTGCTGTATTTCCAAGGTCAAATACAGGTTTTTGCTCTACAAGGTAACAACCATAAGCACACACCTAGAAAACAGCATCGTGGCAACGCAGCACCTGGTGGTAGGAATTTTCACTGAAATCCTCTCAAAGGCACTGAAACTGCTGGAGTTCAAGATTAGCAGCAGGCACAGTGCAGTGGCAGGTGTGCCAGGCTCTCCAGCTGGACCACAGCCCTTCTTCAGCATTACTTGACTCCCAAAGAATGGAGGCCCGAGGGAAAACTCCAGATTTGGCACAACAAGAATAGAAAGCCTTGCATTCACACTCCTCTCCGAGAATCACAAAAAGCCTTACAGACATAAATTAAAAACAAAAAGAGAAAGCCTTTGCAAATCCTTCCAGAAGCAGAAGGATGGCTTTAATAGCCGTAAGTTCAGTGGCTGTTGCATACAGCAGTAGGTCTATAGAGCACACAGAAAGAAGGCGTAAGTCAAGTGTAAAGAAGTTGTTGACCCTGTAGTAGGGATTTCAGCAGAGATTTAAACTGTTGAGATGGATTGTGTCTGGCACTGAAGTATTAACACCCCTATTCCTCCTAAAAATGCAATACCAGCTATACTGACCCCAAGAGATCAGTGTCTTTTTCTATAAAACCCCTCTGCAGGTCATTAGCACACTACTATTTATCACAAAGCTGTTTCGTTAATGACTTGCTCAAGAGGGTCGGCACAACTCTGCTCTTTGAAAGATCCCTCAAGAATTATCACAGTTAAAGACTTTCAGCATGGAACTGAAGATTGATTCTTTACCCTGAGCGTCATTATGGGCTGCTTAAATGATTGAAGCAAAGAGAGAAGGGGTTTATGAAGCTCTTACATTTTTACAGGAGAGCTATATTGGGAAAGCTTTCTTTCTTTTAATTAGACTAAACTGCCAAGAAGCAGAGGCAAAAGGCACTTTCCTGGCCAGAATCTCCTCTCTCTGATTCCCCACACAATTCCACCAAAGCAAGTTCCTACCAAGTGAAGTGGAGCCCTCTATTTGCTCAGTTGCACACTTTAATTACTTCAGGTTTCCGTAAGGGGACCCTCAAACCTAAACTAAGGTTTCTAACATCCCAAATCTATGGAATTAGGACTATCTTGCATCTCTTCAACAGCATATGTTACTCTGTGTATTGCTGCATCTTAATACAAAGAGTGTGTTTTTAATTAAAAGAAGGTGTACCTTTTCCACAGTTTTTATTGTTTCATTGGAATCCAGTAATAAATTTTGCATATAATTTATTTTTAAAGCATACAGCAGTTTAAAATCCCCGGTATGCACATTTTATGTTTTGTCCCAGCAATTCAAAAATAGATAATTTATCACCCATAACCGCTAATTTAGAACAAGTTCTGTGCTATGTTGCTGCACTTACCATGCCTTTAAGCAAATTAACTTACTCAATGTATTTGCTAATATTGCAGCAGATAAAAAAAAAAAAGGCAACAGTACAAACATAGATTTTTTAGGAATCACATTCCAAACCCTAGTTCCAATCTAGATGCTTGAATCATATTTAGTTTATTAGAACTGAATCTTGTTTACTCACACACATGGACAAAAAGGTGTATTAGCTCAAGAAAAAATTTTGGATTTCTATAAGTGATTCCTACTGCCACTCTTCCAGCTGAACTTGCAGCAGCGGCAGCTATCCTTGCAGTCATCATGAGTGCCACATTTCTGAAGTGTTTCAGACAGTAATGTTATGAGCTCTTTTTTTCTTTTTTTTCCTTAAGTCTGAGGAAATAAGGCAAGACATCTTTGTAAAACAAATTAAGAAATTTAACATTCCTCAAAGGTAAATGTAAAAATTAAATTATTTGTATAAATAAGGTTGGTTGCAACTAATATCATTTACCTTAACCCTTCCAATCAAAGATTTATAAGAACACAAAATCTTCCAGAGTTATTTAAAAAGTTGTAACCTAGATATTTTTTCATTGATCTGGCCTGGGAGGAAAATAAATCCCATATAGAACATACATTAATCATCAACTTCAGAAGACTGAGATTTGTAGTTTTAGTGTATCGTGCAGCAGAACTTGCCCAGTGACTTAAAAGCAACTGTTAGGAAGCAGCAATGGCTACTTTAAACCACCTTCGCCACCTGCAAAACATACAGGCTGCTGTTTCTCTCAGGAGCTAGCTGCAGGAAGCAATAGTGGCTGGAGAACCCCAAAGCTCTTCAGACTTCTGCTACGGCATCACACAGTGCCCCAACTGAGACCACCAAAGGGAATAATAAAAGAAAAAATGCAGAAGTTCAGTTGCACCACAGACTCTGAGGCGGTTTCTCCTTTCTCCAAAAGCTTACGTGTGCCTACAACACAGAGCACGTGCTACTCCTGTGCCAGTTGCACACCGAACCTCATCGACAGCACAGGTAGCAAGCAGGATGAGAATATATGGTTATACTTTCTGGGAAGGAGAGGAGTAGTAATAATCTGACAATAATTCATTGGTAAAGAGAAGTCTTATAACAAAAGGAATTAATCTGAAAAGAGGACTTGAGTCATGATTGTATGTATTACTGTGAAAGGAGGGAAAAGCCTGTTTTCAACCAGCAATACTCAGTGCAAGACAGCAGTTTCAGAAGATGACGTCCTCAGATCGCTATTCGCTCCCCAGTCCCATCCCTGCCTCCGACTCAGCAGCTCGCTGCAGCCAGTTGTTTCCCCCAAGAGCTGCCAGGTGAGCTGCTCCCACAGGCCCTCTGTTATGCACCTCAGGTACAGCCACGTGGATTAGCTAAAACTGGTACCTTAAACTGAGGGTTAACATGTTTACTGAGCCAGCAGGATGTAAAAACCTGATTTTAAGAAATGAGATGCATGGGAGCCTCCAGCCTCTCTTCCACTCCCTCCTACAGGATTCATAACACATCTTATTTCTCTTACTTTCCTAGTTCATCGGAGCTGATGTTTTTATATTTCACTTGCACTTTCTAGCCTACATAAAACAGGATGACCATGGCGAGCAGAAAACAGGAAGCCCTTACCCAGCCAATATCAAGATGGACCATATTAAAATGGTCCAGCTGGTCAGACCAAGAAAAGCACAGCCCACAGTCCCCACTCCCAGGTCCATCAGAATTGCCCTGCTCACCATTGCCAGCCCAGGGGCTCTACCTGCCACAGAACTGATGTCAGTTATTTTACCTAGTGAAGACAGATTTTCCTAATGCTAACTAAGGAATTTTCATATAAACTGCTCAACTGGAAAAGTCCTGGAGTAAAAAAATCTCTTTGTATGTTAAAAAGAGGCTGAAAAATAGCTACAGGTCAATGACCTTTTATGTTGGTACAGAGAGATCTGGGAGCTGAATCTACATTATCTATATCTACAATGCAGTATGGCACAGGAAGGTAGGAATGACTTTTACCTCAGGGTTTTGTTTTTTTTTTCTTTTCTCTTAATCAGTCCTACATGTTGTAGCAGGAGGAGGAGTTGTGGAACCAGATACAGAAAACCGCAGAAAAGCAATAGCCGGGGTTTGCACCAGTTTAAGTAGGTTTGAGGATTTTGTGATCTATATGGCATACCACTTGGAAAGAGTATTAAGACTACTATAGAACAAATTACATTCTTATGCATTACTGCTACATAGTTACAGTAACCTCATCCATACGCCCAGCGGTAGACGCGAGGCCAGGGTAGTCCCAGGAGTTATTTTTCCACACCAGTTTAGCCGCGGAATTAGCTCTCCAGGCTCGTGGTGATTCCTAGCATGATACTTGAGCTCCTCCATGTGGCAAGCAGCAGTCTTGATCTTTCCCGCGTGTAACAAAGAGCTTTCTTATTCTTCGCAGCACTTTTCTTCTCATTATTCTTCTTACAGAAAATTAAATATTACCAAAGAAACAATATTACACTATGGGACAGGAGGATAATGAAAGGAGAACAAAGGCAGAATTACTCTGATAATTTCTGTTAGTCACAAATGGGTACTTTCATAACACAATGTAGTTAATTTGCATGTTCACCAAAAAAACTGTTCTAAGTTCAGATATAGATCAGCTGTTTTAAACACTCAGCTTTGGACAAAATCACACAAGAATTCAAATAGCCTCTTGATCAAAGTAGTGCCCTTCCCATGGTGAAATATCTAGCAAAATGGATTTTATTAGGTTGAAGATTTACAACTTCTAGCTCTGTCAAGCTAGAAATAATAAGACACAGTACAGGTTTATTCCTAGAAAAAAATTGATAAAGAGGTTTTTATAGTTTTTATATTTAACTGCAGCCAAGGGAGAATCTATTTGCCTTTTTCAAAGAGTATCTGGAAATTAAAGATGGCATTTGTTTAAAAGAAATAGGCTTATGATTACAAGTACATCAGTACAAGAAAGCTATAAAGGTCATTTATTTTTCCCAACCATTTAACACTTCAAGTTGTTTCGCATGCCATAGAATATTGTTCAGTCAGGTTTAATTCTGTGCTGAAGGCCAGTGTCCTCTCCTATTCCCATATGCCTACATGGTAACGCCAGTTTACTCACACATGAATTAACAAGCTCACACACTTGATTTTCCATTGACACTGTAAGAAGCGCTGATGAAACTGCTCACTTTTCAGTTCACTTGGGTTTTTGACACACTCATGTCATAAATTAAGTTCTTTTATGTGTATACTCAATAAATATTTTGGTTGATTATGGGTAGAGCCGAGATCTTGTTTTGAGGAAGTTTCTTTTTCTTAATGGAAATCCTAATTTCTGCATGGTTTTGTTTGTTTGTTAGAGAACTGTTGGATTTTTTTTCCCACACTATCATGAGAAAAAACAGCAAGGAGAGGACACACATCCGAGCTGCTTCAGTGGCAACTAGACCATAGGAAAGGATGGGGAGGTGGCAGAAAATAATGTGATCTTCCCTGAAACACCTGCTTGGAACATGCAAGAAAAAGAACCATAATTCAGGAGGCAACTAGGCAAAGTTATCTGACTTCAGCATCTTTCCCAGGGTTGCATGGATAACCCATTTTCAAAGTTCGTCATTTGGTCCATTAGTTCCTCATTTGGCACATAGACTTTGTGAGAGTCAAACACAGTGTATAGCAGACAGTAAGGAAGAGGAAGCAGACTAACCTCACCTCCTCCCCCTAAAAAGTAAGAACTTAGAAAATCTTATGAAAAAAAAATCTCGCTCTTTGTTTATTCAAAAGGAATGTGCTCTTCCTAAAAGCTTTTAGTTTTTTGAACTTCATTCCTTTGTCAGACAATTGCCTGGTTACCCACAAAGTTTTCCAAGTCTGAAATGACACACACTAGAAATAAGCTGATCATTCAGTGCTTTGGCTCTCAGGAAGATGAAGAAAAGCTCACAGAGATTTCTGTTCTTAGTAACTTTAATCTTAACTATCTGAAACTCATGAGCAATCACACATTTCCCTAAAGCCACATCTAAGGATAAATAGTGCTTTCAAGTTGGCTCTGCAGCTGCCCTTGCTTTATCAACTGTCACAGACAGAGGGAGCAAACTGATAATCATAGGGAAGGGAAAGGGCTCCTTTGGAGAACAAATTCCTCTAAGAGGAATAGTCCTTCAGCATGGGTGGGAAAAGAATGGTATCAGACCTGCTTATTTCATGACTGATTTGTACAGGCAATTTTCTTGAGCCTAAGACACACCTGAAAGTCGAGAGGCAGAGTGTCTTTCCATGTTCAAACACAATCAGTCAGTCGCTTTTGTTTGATGCATAGGAATGCTTTTGCTCTGTTTTCAGCAAAAATGTGAGGCAGGAAATGGGAGAAGCAGGGAGAGTTAAAATAACAGGGGAAAAAAAAAAAGGAATGGAGCATTCATGTATCCTGAAGAGATTGTTTCTCGCAAAGCATCATTTAAACTAATTCTCACATACAGCCATGTGGCGAACTAACATATATTCTGTGGCATTTACTGTTTATAAAGCTTCCAATAATTAACTTTTCCTTTAAGTATATTTAACTCAAATTTTGGCTATATTTATTTGTATTATGCATTAGAAATCCTACGTTTATGTTCCTGAAATCCTCATTTTCTACATAGCAAGCAGAGCAATGAGAACTTCCACATGCCATCCTATTCCCAAGTCATACCCTGGAGGGACTCTCAGCTCACAAAGTCCTTCTCCTGCAGGATGACAATGCCTGTGGCAGGCACCAGCTCACAAAGCATCAAGCTGAAGCCTCAAGCCTACTCACATAGACCGCAAACCACTTCATAAAAAGGAAAAAGCATTTCTTCTCACTACAAACCCTACCAGAAGTTGAGCTGATGTTGTTTTGTTTTCAGTGTGGTCATGGCATATTTCCCATATGAATCATTCTGCGCAGCCTCTCCTCCTATCACACACACACAGAGACACATACACCATTCTACACACTCTGGGCCAACTTTGTTCTTCAAGATACCTCAGCATCTTCTCCCTTAAGCTCCACACTATCCTCTGTTGTCTGCAGGCTCCCTCATCAAGTTCAGTTTTTAAGAGTTAGTGTATTAGAGTAGCAGTTACCACTTGTGAAATTTAACAGGTAGATTAAGAAGGCAACTGGGATCAAGTTTTCTGGAAATGAGAGGGTGGGTTCATATGAGACCAAGTTTGTACAAGTAAAAAGGTAGGGGGGAAAGGTTTCACTTTGGGGAAATCTGAAAACAATTCAATCAAAACATAGGAGCAAGACAAGAAGGAACACTATTGCTGAAAGGGAAAGTTTAGGAGGGTAAAGAACAGTACTTACAATGATCACAGAGATTAGAGACATAACTTCAGAGAATTCCCATGAACAAAGTGCATCCATCACCTGCAAAGATTGCTCAATGCGTTATCTCACCTCTGTAGCTACAACATCCCAGTTCGATTCCCTCCTCTCTATACTGCTTCCCAATATTTTAAGTTCATTAACATCACAGAGCACCTATCTCCTTATCATACTGAGTGGAAAGATCCATGGTAGGTGTAACCACCAATCCCCAGGAGTAGTCAGCAACAGCCTTGAAGCTGACATCACCCTTTAAACATGAATGTAGAAGTTACCAGTTATTTTTTTCTGTTGGCAGAGGAGGAGGGAATGTAATTAAGTGCATGAATGCATAAGAGATCATTTCTTTTCCAATTTATCTAAAGAATGCAGGAGGTTTTAATCTTAATTTGAGGAATTCAGATTCACCCAGGCTTTCAGATTAGCCTAACTACCGTGTATTTCTCACTACAAGATCATACACTCATATTTGCATAGTCCAGCACCACTTCCTCTCACCCTCACCCTTTTTTTTTTCAATCCTTAAAAACCATTGCCTTTCTCCAGGTTCATCTATGAAAGTCAAGGGATTTACACCCCTTGAAACATAGCAATAGATCATGCAATGAATTTAGCTTGTAAACCTATTCAGTGTAACAATAGCATGGAAATTAATGGCCACATCCTCAGCTGCAACCATCAGCTTGGCTCCATTAAAATCCACCCTGCGGCCTGACCCCTGAGCACTGACCTAACTTTGCGCTGGCTGACACAGTTTCCATGGGCTTTGCGGCAAGCAGGAAATAGCTGGGGTGTGGGAAAGCCCCAGACATGCCTCCTCCTACCCTGCCCGGGCTCCTGCAGAGCCCTTGCAAGGGATGCAAGCCTGGCTGCCTGCCCGCCTGGAGGCCCTGGGACCTGGGGTGTTCCTCCTAGACAGACACATCACTGTGATGCAGCCAGCCTGGAAGATCTTTCTTTGGAAACACTTTCCTGTCCACAGTTGTATAAGCAGTCACAATTTGGGACAGAAGATAAAAAAATAAGTTTTAGGGGAAAAGGAGCTTCCTTCTGATTCCGCAAAAATAAAAATTTGATTTCTTTTTTTAATATGTTTTCAACCAGACATTAGGATGAGGACAGTAAGCATGAGGTAAGGCTCCCAGGAAAAGCCTACCATAATAAAAGGAAGAAGGAACACCAATGTCTCAGTCCTAAAGCAGACAATTTGGAAACCTTCCCTTTCCCTCTTGAAGAAGTCAGTTTGTGCTGCCGTGTGTTTTTGTGGAAAGACCAAAATCCAAAGACCTGCCTCTATCTATGCTACATAATCCTGTAAACATTTGTTTAAAAAAATGTACTTTTTATGTATTTTAAATGAGGAAATTATGCTATTTAAAATAACAATGAGATACTTAGCATATTACTGATCTCCTGGTACAAAACTCACTCATTCCATGTTCTCACTATACAGGCTTTGCACTTTACCTTTCCATCAGAAAGAATAGTACCCACTGTGCCATAATTTCCCTATTTCTATGACTTTTCTTGATATTCTATCTCTGGTTTAATTTGGAGCCTAATGCCGAGGAACTAGGAAAAAAAATCAATTGCAAACATTCCAATCTTCCTAATAAATAAAAAATGCACCAAAATCCTTGAATCAAAGTTTTACTTTATATACCACCAATTTCCCAGTAGTCCTATTTCTCAATCAGAATTTGAATAATCTTTACAATTTGTATTCCCCAAAACTCAAATTTAATGAGTTAGTAGGTATAGAAAGAGAAATAACAGCTGCAGCTTATCCCGCTGTGCTATTCAGTAATGACAATGTTATACCACATTAGCAATTGTGACATTAATAAAAAGAAGCCCATAGGATTAGCCAGAGACAGCTGACTTTAGTCAAATGTAGGTCATGCTTTGTTTGCTCAGAGCTGGGTAATAAATTTCCAGGTAAGTGCTCTCATGTGTCATACATATACGCCAGGAGCATAATTTCAGCTATACTAAATGATCCACATTCTTAAATTTCTGTAAGCCGTTTTTGAATTATTGTTAAGCATTTAATTCCACAGCAGCATCTTACAGGCTACTTAGAGTTATTAACTCATATGACATTATGGCATGTTTTCTTTCTAGTGGCAGCTAATAGCATCTTGATCTGGTTTCCCTTTCACCTTAAGGTAACTACAACTCTGAGTTGCCAGTATTTAACAAAAGATACTTAGCAAGGAATCAAACCGACTACATTCTGCAGCTGTAGCTAAAGGGGAAAACAGTATTTGGAATCAATCCAAGCAGCAGCAAGATATCTTCCACCACAGAAGGGAGGCTTTAAAAAAATTTAAAGGAAATAAAGGCATAGCCTTCAATTAATAGTACAAAAGATCCTATCTCAATCTCTGCTACTTTGGCAAGCCCTCAAAATTTGGATTGAAAGCAGACTTTTAAACATATTCATATTTAATCGCAGCACAACATGTGCATATTGTACATCAAACCCTAAAAGGCCAAATTCTGTGTTCAGTAACACCCTGGCAGGCTTCAGTGGGAAAGGTTGAGAGCAATACAGCAGAAGCTGACCTTGAGGTTGTAATCTCACTTTCATTTTTATTTTTTTATATTATAGTAACAATGAGAGGCACCAAACAAGATCAGGGCCTTTTTGTACGTGGCATCAGCCTGACATGCAGAGCAGAGAAGGAAACTCTAGTTATGAAGAGCTCAAATTGCACCTTTTTGCAGATGGGGGACTGATCCACAGGAAGGCTAAATGACAGTTCCAGATTCCACCCAAGTCTCTCGCCTACTGGTTGCTATGGCTTCAGGCAGCTACTCATCTTGTCCCTTATTTTAGGGGCACCAAGCTCCCTCCTCACAGGCCAGGTGTCATAGGAACTGGCCAAGCCATGTCTCAGTCGTTCTGCTACAAGTCCCACGTAGGGGTGGTCCATGGCTGCCCCTCATTGCATGTACCAAGGTACTGCCTTGTCACCTTATTTGCAATTAATTAGTCCAATTGTTTCTGAGCAACAGTAGTTAATTTCTTGACTCCCTTCTATTTGCTTTATCTTTGCTCAAAATGTATTTACATCTTAGCCAGTCTTTGGGGGCTTCTGAAGCATGTCAAAGGGAAGAGTGGAAGTACTTATAATTCAGTTGATTTTTTGGTTGGTTGGTTGGTTGTTTTAGTGGCACAAATTCTTGAAATAGAAAATAAAGACCAGGTAAGTAGTTTTTTCTCTAGTAATTTAGAAATTTTGAGATCAAAAAGATATTTTTTATGTGTAGGGAACTAAAATGAGAAGGCTTTGTAGTCTTTCAGTACAATCCATCAAGTAACAGTTTCTTCAAAGCAATGATATTTTACTGATCTCTTTCTTGAAGGCTGCAGTTGCATCTTTATTACCCTTCGTTGTTATCAGTGAAGCAAAATGCCACAGCTCCATTTGAGGCAAAAGGAATTCCTTTTGTGACAGGAAACAATTTCCAGTAGATCCTGAACACCTTTGCACTTGACTTCAAGAAAGTAAAGGTGGTCAGCGTTCTGTGACAAGTCTTGACAAGTCTGTTTATTACAATGCATTAGAAATATAGGGTGTTTGAGGCAATTCCAAGGAAGGAAGAAAGAGAGAGAGAAAGAGAGAAAGAAAGTAAGAAAAGGAAAGAAAGACCCACAACACAAAAAACCCGGAGCACAAATGACACCCTGAAAAACCAATGATAGGAGCAAATTTGTCTTAGGGTCAGAACGATGCAACTCGAGTAAATATTGCATACATGTGTCATCCCAGAGCAGTACTGGCCAGCCTGCCTTTTATTGATGATTTCTACCCGCTTTGCAGAAGGACAGAGAATCCAGCTGAACAGCACTCAGTCCCTCGTACTTAATAGGCAGATGAAGCTCTCTGACATGCATAAAAGTGCACACACCACACACAGAAACATACTTTCTTACAGAAAATGGTCTTAGCAAAATGAAAGCATGTAAAGAAAATATTTTCTCTGAAATGGTCTATATTTTTCCTCAAAATACAAATGAAATATTTTCAGTGGGATAAGAAAAAAATAAACAGATAATGTTTAAATAAATGGGGATTTTGGGGGGTTTGCTTTTTGTTTGGTTTGGTGTGGGGGTTTTTTGTTTGGTTTTTTTATTGCAAAGAGAAAAACAAAGAAGACCTTTTGGTGGGAAAAATCAATCCCTTCACTGATGGGCTGGCTGTCTCCCTGTCTGCACAGGCTGATGCTCCTTTGTTCCCAGCCCTGTTCCCCAGCCTTCCAGCTGAGCTGGTGCCTCAGAGGATGCCTCCTGGCTCCCTCCCACTGAGCACAGCCCAGAAAGGCAGCTCACTGCCCACCCTTCTCACCCCTCTCTTGACTAGCGACTAAAACCCCTCTTCCCACAGGATGCAATGCTAGCAGAAGCGGGACTTTCCAAAACACTCATATTCCCTTTTCTTCCCTGCCTTCAAAATATTGAGTATTTTGTTATTAATTTAGGGCATTTTTTCCTCCCTCAACAACACAACACAAAATCATGTCCAGGGTGGCAGGCAAGAGATGAATCTTCCTCACCAAATAGTTTGCAATGGCAACTTCTGTTTTGAATGTTATCTTGAGGCTTATAACTGCAGCAAGGCCAAAGGAAGAAAGCTATTTCACACAAGAAAGAACATGTAGCTCACCAAACAGAGCTGTGGGGTAACAGGGACTGTTCAACAAGACGGAAGCTGGATGTAGGGCTAATGCTTGCACCCTGTCCCTACCACAGCTCATGGTAGCTCCAAGTTGCCTTTCTCTCTAGCACAGCCTCAGATGCACTGGACTCCTTGCAGTCTCCTCAGGGCTATGCATTCATTTTTGACCCTAACCTCCTGTCCAGCCCTCTGAGTCTGTCCCACACACACCAGCATGGAAGGCCATGGGGCTGGGGCACACTGCTACTGGGGACCACCTCACATGACACCCAGGGCCACCCCAAAGAGTCCACAGCATACCCATCAGTCACAGACATTCGTCCCCCACAAATCTCCTCCCACATAATTATGCCATTGCTTTTCAAGCCCCAAATGGCCTTTCTGCTAGTGCAGCTGTACGGCTGAAAGCCCTCTCAGACACCTCAATGGAAACGGTGGTCAGCAGAGCCAAATTCGCCATAAGCACACCCAAAGCTGCATTAAACAGCCCAGGAACGCCACAGAATGGTACTTAAAAAATTAAAAAATAAATTTATAAAAAATCCAGCCTCCTCCTTCTGCTGCTCTGTTTACAGGTACAAACAGGTTACAGACAGGAGGTGCAGCCCAGTAGCTTGTCCTCTGTAATGGTTTACAACCTGTAATCCTTTCTTTGCAAAGGTTCAAACCACACGCATCAAACCCAAAGCATCACAGAAGCTGATACAAATACCATCAGGATTTTTCTAGGGCATGCTTTCATATCTGCAATGAGGAACAGTAGGATTTTGCATTTAAAAGAAAAGACAGAAGAAGGGAGGAATTCCTGCTAAGTATTTCAATCTGGGCATTCCGGTGGCTTGGGAATCCCTCCTCAATTTGTGATACACTTTGTCACTTGTGTTCAAAGTTCTACAAATACCAAGAATAAAAAGAGAAGGCAGAGAGCAACACCAGACAAAATCATTCCCAACCTCTAAACCAAATACTATCTATAAAATATCTTTCCATACAAGTGAGAAGAAATGAAATAACAAATTTATTCAACAGTTATGAGGACGAGGTCTGCATCAACTACACATTTGATCAATTCCAAGTTGTCAAAAGCCACAAGCTCTCCCCTCCTTTCCTCAAAATAATGACAAATCTTCATAAATGATTGAAGATACTCCAAGTAAACTATTTTCAATCACATTTCCAGATAATTATATCACCTCGTTACTTTTAAAACCACTTTAGCATCACTGGAAAGACAGAAAGCTGAGGAGAAAATAGAAAACAGAGGAGAAAAAAATCCCCAGATAATTAGTGGGAACACCCCTTAGGCTTCATCACTAGGACTTATTCATCAACAAGCTGCTGAGCCATCCCTCCAGAAAAAAAAAAGTCCTTCCCTGGAAAAACAAACAGCGTTACATGTAACCAGTTGTACATGCCAGACTCACTGACATCAAATTTTAGTTAACCTGTGGTAGTGCTGGTGCAATACCCTCAATCAGCAGTGAAATTACCCCTACGTGAAAAAACATGTGAGTAAAGGTGACAAAGAACTTGCCAGGGACATTCAAGCTGCTGGTGGCCTCAGAGCTCTGACACGGGACAGTCTTGGCAATGGCAATGGCCTGCTAAAAGTAGCAAATAAACCCCTCTTGCAGATCCAGTAGTTAGTTGCTCATCATGTTGGGGATATGGGACTATTTACATTAAAACCTATCTATTGAAATATAAAATGATTAAACAAAAAAGGTAACCTTAACCTCCAGTAATGACAGGTAATGGCGCTCCACCAAATAAGACCCAAGATGTTAGTCAAGCAACAGATTAAAAGAGGTGAATCTTCTAAAGAGAGTTAAGAAAAATAACTAATAGTGACTGATGACTAAATTCTCTACTCATCTCCAAATACAAGTATTTCACTGGATTTTTGAAAAGTTGCAAGGAAGCATCTGAGAGCTAAATTCACTCCCAAGACCACAAGACTCAAAAAGAGCCCACAAATTGCATGTATTTTTTTTGTTTGTTGAAAGTACCAAATTATGGGCTGCAAATAAACCCAAACTAAGATTAATTGGAAATCAGATGTTGTGCCCTTTACCATCAAGTGCTATTGCACATGACTAGTATGCTTCTGTTACTATTGGAAGCCTGTGGCAGGCGTTAAAAAAACAACACAAAAATGCTCTAAGCAATTCTTAGACAAGAATCACAGAACCAGTTTTGGTGTGAGAAAGGGCAATATTAAATTTCAAGTTTCAGGAAAAAAACCCCAAATGTTTTCAGTCAGATACCGACACATTCTCAGAAACTAGAGTCAGAAGAAAAAGTAATTATTATCCCTACTGTCTGTCCCAATACTGCTTGTGAAATAACACCTGTAAGCACACTCAACACACACACAAGTCTTGGGAGGTTGATGAAGGAAAGGAGAAACAGTTTCTTCCTGAAGAGAGGAGAGGGAGAGGAATAGGACTCCTGATCCATGAGTACCCAAGTCCCTTTAATATTAGGCTGAAAATATAACAAAAGAAAGTATCCCTCTTCACCTTTACAAGATGCATAGTCTCCACCTTGACTACTGCTCTCCTGAGCCTACAACACTGCACCCACACGCACACTATACACACGTGTACATTGCGGGATTCAGTTGCAGAAACAAGGGAAGAAAAAAACCTCTGCTTTGAGGAACATGTACCTGCAGGCTTGTCAGTGGAAGGTGAGGCCCAGGACCAGGTTTGGTTGGCACCAATCCCAATCACCAATGTTTGAAGGTACTCAAATCAATTTTCACTGGGAATTCCTGCGGAGGACAAGCAGAGTACCAAGGCTCAGCAGAACTGGTCTCAGGGGTAAAGTCAGTAGGAATATAAAAAGGATGGAAAACTCACCATCCTGTAGAAGCCAGGCAAATCTATGGCAGACTGATTTCTAAGGATTTGTCAAGGTGCCAGACAAAGGCTGGAAATTTATTGGCTGGCTGGTAAAGTGGAATAGGAAGCTTTAAGCCATGTAAGCATAAATGGTTGCTGCAAACACACAAAGAAATGACTGTCCTTTTTCCCTGATTTTGTAGAAATTTGTGTAGCCTTCCTAAAATTCATCTGAAATGAGAGGAAAAGTCTCCTCAAAAGTTTCTAGGGACCTAAATATAATTATACGCCCTGGGGGTCAATTTGGACACCAGTTATTGGACAATACCTGGTATTGTTTCCAGTTCAGCACAGACCTTGAATATCCAATGTAGGAGAGGAAAGTCATATTTCTGGGAGTACTGCAGCAAAAATTTACAACAATTAAAATGAGAA
Organism: Pipra filicauda; assembly: GCF_003945595.2. Taxonomy (NCBI): domain Eukaryota; kingdom Metazoa; phylum Chordata; class Aves; order Passeriformes; family Pipridae; genus Pipra; species Pipra filicauda. The sequence continues at coordinate 466,714 of NW_024105031.1, read as the reverse complement.
AGTATAATTCAGGGAGACTCCTTGATTATGAAAATCTTATATACAGTGACTGTAGTCGGTTAAGTTGGGGTAAACTATGAGAGGGAAGAAGACTCACATTGCTCAGCTCAGACACATGCAGATATTTTTTATACTTTCAGTATAAACCAGAATTGCTGCTGTAAGATGGCTCTAAATATATGCTGCTATGCTGTTATCCTGCAACACCAACTCCTTCAGCACAATGCCTGGAACAGTTTCTACACAACATGTCACCACAGCTGCTGTTGTATATTTGGCTCGAAGTTCCACCTCTAGGGAAACCCATGCCAAACTATTTATAATAATGGGCTGCAATTTATGTGAAATGACTTTGTGCCCTTCCTACATGAGAAAGATTCAGCATACCAGTCTATTCATTAATGCCTCATTAGTTTAAAGGGTCCTTTACAAAGCAATAATATGGATACTTTGCTTCTCTATGGTGTCCTTCTGCAAAGAATGTCAAAATGTTTTCCAAATGTAACCAAATATTTAACAGGCTCCAAAATCATTGTGAAAGATGGGGAAGATGACTACATTTTTAGCTAGTATACCTTCATATTACTGATAAAAGGAGATATTAACAAGTCAAAAGCCTCTGAGTTCCTGACAGGGCTCTCAGTCCCGGCTTTCACCTTACACTGTTTCTGGTAAGAAAAGAGAAAAAGGCATGTCACAGGTGGAGCTGTACACAGGGACAGAAAAAAAAAAACTTGTTCTGTCAGGGGAACCAAGCTCACAAGTGTAAAAACTGTGTGGAATTCTCTTCCTTGCACATGGGTTGTGCAACTAAGGTTTTTATCTGTACAGCTGATGGATGGCTTACAAAATATTACAAGAAAGTTACAATGAAATCTCTAAAAAATACACAGGTTCAAGTCTACAAAGCACTTAAGCAAGAGATTGACTTCCAGTTTAGGAGTAATTGAAAACAATGCAACATAACCTGTTTTGCCAAGTCAAGGTGTAAAGTAAGAATTTGCTGTCTCATTCAACGTCTAATGGGGGACAGTGAAACCTGCCACAGAGATACACAATTGTTCCACAAAGTTCACTCTTCACTGTATTAGCTACCTGAAAGGGGCCAGATTTTGATTTTATCTATGAACTCTGTTCTCAGATAGAGGTCATCCCCATCTCCACTGTTTTTAATGCTGATGCAGTTTGAGTGTTGCCAATTTTCCTGAAAGCTTAGAACAAATTGCTCTCTGCGCTGCCCATCTCTTTCAGTACTTTCCTCCAAGGAATAGTAGAGGTTGATAATAGGAACTTCTGGATGGAAACAAGTAGGGAGTATAGCAAATCTCCACTCTTCTCCCCAAAGGAGAAATCTCCACTCTTCTCCCCATTACTTACACTTCTTATTTTTATTCATGCTAAAATACAGTGGACCACTAAGTAACCTAGTTTCTGTGAGCCAGAACCCCTGCTGAGCAAACTCACAGCTATCTAATTCAAATCACATATTTTCTCAAAGCCTGACTGTGACCTCCTACCGAAGCTACAGAATATCTCGGTTCATGTTTTTCTCAACCTGACAGTGAGAACTCAAGCTGAGCACATGGTCATCTTTCTGGTCACAGGAGATTTCCTATAAGATTCCTTCAGCCACATATCTAAGTCACTTCTTGCTCTTTCATTCACAATATTTTGATTTATCTCTTTCTGAAGACAACATTTATATCCTTAATGTCTTTGGCGCCTTTTGGAATGAGATAAGCAATCTTCTACATTCATTTGCTGTAGTGTACCTAATTAGCTGGCAGACAAAATCCAAAGAAACCAAACCCAAAAAAAGCAACCCTACCTCCACCATGGTTTGGCCCTTTCCTTGTGTAATTTATCTCTGTCTTACATACACTCAAAACTCCTCTCATTTAGAGTGAATGATTGAAATGATTAATCCAGTGCTTAAGCTGAAGGTATGAGACCTGGGCCATCTGTAAAGATCACCAGGAATCTGTTGCAAGCCTACATTTTGACAATACGCATGTTTCTGACAGCTTAGATAATTGAACACTGTGCATACAGGCATCTTCCCTAGGGGGTATGCCGCAGAAAGGAAAAATACAGCCCCAGACTGTAAAACCTGCCAAGTACAAAGTACTCCACTCATCCATTACTCCACCTTGTTCAATTCCCTACCTCCTCCTCATAGGCAGAGGAGAGAGAAAAATCCTAGGAGGAATATTAAAATCCACAGCGTAAGTATGAATCATCATCCAAGGGTTTCTTTCCCTAAATAGGTAGCTATGTAACACTTTTGCAAATTACGTTGTTCCCAGCTAACAAACATGTGACACATTCCCTCTGACCACCACTGACCACAGGACACTCCATCACTCAGCAGTTTCATGAAGGCAATGAGAAATCTGATCTTCTGTGTAGTGAAGTCTCCAAATAATCACAGACCCCTGACAGCAGGACATAGTTGAAAGGATTATGCTCACAATACAAAAATGCATTTAGTTTTTTCCAGTTAGCAAACTGTACTGTAAGTAGTATGTCATATTTTTGTAAAATTCTTCATAAGTCATTCTCAGCCCACAACTCAGTAAAGTTTATAACACACATGTTAAATCCCATCTATTTTGTTGGAAGTAATCCCATGTTTTCAGTAAGCAATATTGCCAAGTGTTGGTATTCAGAAGTCTTGAGTCAAGCGCTATGTGCCAAAGTAATAGGCCAGTATTTTCTTTAAGATATTACTTTTCCTTGGACTCATTTTCAAACATTCTGGAACTGCAAGGACTACCAAACTGGGTTTAAATTTAAAGCTAAGCATTTGAATCTTGGTTGCCACAACGAAAGCCTTAAGATCAACACAAAACAGATGAGACATGGCAGTGTTGAGTTAGATAGGCACATGCTTAAGTGATTTGTATTGTTTACTTCTTGCAGGGAAGGGGTTTAGAGGAGAGGAGGGTCAGAACTTTAACCTCCAACCCTTTCACCTTTGAATCCTTACTCAAAAGCTTCCAGGAAGGAAAAAGGACTTTGCAGCATGTCTGGGCGTTTAACAAATCTGGTTAATCAAATAGAGAAGCCCTAGGGCTGTACTAATTCCTAGACCCAATGAGCCCCTCAGAAGAGAAGGAAACTGTGAGCATAACAGGTAGTAGAGCTGCTTGAGTTCGTTCATATGACATATCCCTGGCTCCTAAGCTATTCTAGTGCTTCTGACTGGATATAAGGAGGTTTCCCCACCCAAAACACTGATCTGGTCCACTCAGGGCACAGCTGACTACTGTAACCCCTAGATTTGTTGCACCACAAAGCACGCCATATATTATGGAGTGAGTGAGGCTTCAGGAAATTATATATAAATGTGAATTATATTTATTAAATGTGCTGATAGATGGGAGTACCAGACCTGACACTTCCTGTACAAAGCAGGAGATTCAGTAAAACAACCTACAAAGTAGAAAAAAGCTAAACTGCTAATTACAGTAGAATAGATAATTCACACATGATTTCTTACAGTCAGGTTTTCGTCCTGCTCTCTCAATGGAAAGCTTTTCTATTATTTCATACCAAATTCAGTTGTAATTAGCTAGCCATCATGCTTTACATCAAGATCTCTTTGTAGCTGGGTAGTTCAATGCAAGACATCCAGAATTTAGAAAGCAATTTAAGGATCAAATGATTCAGAGTAATGTTTCTGCAACCTGTAATTTAAAGGGCTAGAAGTCTTTCTGCAGCCACCAATGCTTTAAGAGTCACGAGTTTATTTTTACTCTGTCATTTCACTTGATAAGTGGACTGTAGACATTAAAGGGGATGGCTGATCCTAAGCCAGGAGCTCCAGCTTTAAAACCTCTTCATCATACGTAGTACTTTGGTTTTCAGAATAAAAAATAAGGTGGGAAACCTTACTCGGTTTTGACTATTGCCAATTTCACATATGTAAAATTAAATTTCTCTAATTACCGTCAGGAAATCTGCACTGGAGAGTGTAGCAATATTTTAAAAATTACATGACTAACGTTTACAGACTTTGCAACAGAGATGAAGTTTCAAGTCTGAAATTTTCTATAATTTTGTTTATCAAAAACTGATCCTTTCTTGCCTCATAACAAAGAAAAGAATAAAATCACTAACTTATTTACTTCTCTTCAGAAATGCAAGTAGCCAGAACTCAGAAACCGAACGGAGAAAAATTAGATTAGATTCAGTATTGTAGGATGGTTCAGCTAAATATTACACTCTGTACATAGATTATCTTCTTACCTCTTAGTAAATATCTCTCTAGTCAATCTTGACTCTCAGTAATGCCTCTCAATCACAGATTCACTATATATTTCCAGATAACAGTTTTCAGCCCATTGTTTGTTGGCAATACCTAGAATTTGACAACCATTGCATATAAATACCTCAGAAAAAAAAAACCTGTAACACCACAATAATTAGAATTACCTTGCAATTAATTTTTAGGTCATATTTTTGCCATATTTGCTGAAGTTTTTTCACAGTCTGGAATATAATGAACCCCTGAACAAAAGCAAACCAGATCCATGATTTAGTTTGCTTAAAGAAGAAAATTAGATTTAGTGGGGAAAAAAACCTACTTGTAAAAACATCTTAATTCAGGCATTCTGTAATTTTGCTAACAGAAGGAAAGACTGAGTTCAGTAATGATAAGCAATGACATCATTAAGTTGTTAGTTCAAATCCCACATTATAGCTACTGAAATTTATTGCAGGCTGTGGCTGCTTGATTAACCTAAGTAGGTAAAGCAGCCTTTTGGTTTTAAACCTGTTCCAAGGTGTTTGAAACCTGCATGAAAATCAACATGATAGCTGTAATTAGTTGCTCTATTGCAACCTAGGCAAAGGAAACTACATTGTCTGCAAGGTGTCCCAAAAAACCAAACCAACCAACCAAACAAACAAACCCCAAAAAAACCCCAAACAAAAAACCAAAAACCCAAAACCAAACCAACAAACCAAAAACCACCCTAACCAAAAGTTAGATAATATACAGGAGGAAGAAAAAGCTTACAAAATCAATTATTTTTTATCTCAATCTCAGTTTTGTTGGATTTCAGATATTCAAAATCTTCTTTAGACTGTATTTCCATGATGAGTTAGAAGACATATAAGAGCCAAGGCACACAAATCACTAATTTCTCCATCATCATCTAATCAATTCTTATTTCCCACCTCTAACTTAAAGCTTTCTGGATGTTCTGATTTTTAGAGTAAAATTTGCTTAACTAAATATATTGCAATAAACACAGATAAGTAATCATTTGGATGACAGATGAATTCTCCTACTGGACATGGATATAGCACACTGTGGGACACATAGCCACATGGGGAACTGCCGTATTTATCTCTTTACCTAGACTCCTTCCAAAACCATTGTACATCAATGAAGTCATAATAATAATAATAATAATAACTGGAAAGTGATCAAGATACCTTACAGAATATTCTGTTTGTACTTATTAATTGGAATATCTTCTTAGTACACTAAATGGTTGGGGGGAGGTTAATAGTTTATATATTTTCACCATAAGAATAGACATAACTTGACTCTACAAAATGTGACAAGTGTTTGGGAACCCACAGAAATGATAAAGCAGAGACTTGATGTAAAGGGGAAAATGAACAAAGGCTAATTGCTGGCCTTAGCTCCACCCAGCAATTCTAGCAAGAAATACCAGAAATAAGACTTAAATTTCTTGAACAACTACCTGTGTTCCTTCCTTCCAGCTGAAGAAGAGAATGAACCAAGTCACTGAGGTTTTTTTCTAACCCTTTTGTAAATAGCAACAGGGGTTTTTCTCTTTCTTCTGATAGTAACAGTATCTATTTCTACCAGGTCTGAGATTTCACTTCAGCCAGCAGCTGAACTGGTTCTGGGCCATTTCCCACCAATGCAGGTTACTATGTCACACCCGTCAATTATCACATTTCTTGGCTTGGGCTGCCGAGTGCTTTACTAATAACATCACAGTGCACACACAGGCTTCTGTGTGCAAATTGCAAATTTATCCTTGCATCCTGAGTGGCTTATTTTGGACAAAGGGGGAGAAGATTAGTCTGGAAAAACTAAATCATTCTGTGTTGCCTTCATACCATAGAGTATCAAATTTATATTCACAAAATGGCACCCATCCCTACAGACTGTAAGTACCCTGAAATTCATAGGCCTGATACGCAGAAGACAAAATTGCAACATTTAAACACTAATAACACCTTTATTCCGCGTTACAAACCAATATTTGACAGGGTTGTTACTTTTAAATATGTCGAGACCTATCACTCCTGTTCTGCCTGTACTTGCTGCCATGCCAAGGTGCAAAGGGGTACCTGAGCCACTCTGGCACGGAGAGCTCTAAACGCAGTGTTAGTGGTGGCTACAGGCCCTCACTACATGACGAGAGGCAAAAATGCTGCTTTAGTGGCTAGCAACATATTGCTGAGGCAAGTAATGGAATGAGGCTGTATATAAATAAATTAATAAAACTCACTAGTAGCTTGAGGTTTTCTCTTGGCTTAAAACACACTTGTATACACACACATAAAGACTAACATGCAAATAAAGCCAGGAAAGGCCAATATTATTATTTATTTGTACCTTCAACTAACCTCCATGAAAAAATATTAAAATAATTTCAGTTTACACAGAAGACCAAATTCTCAAAAAAGCATAGGACATGTAAGACAGAGTACTCCTTCAATACAAACTAATCATAATTTTTCTACCTTGCTGCCCTGGTTTAACACCAGCTGGCAACTAAGTCCCACACAGCCAACCATTCACTCCCAGTGGGATGAGGGAGAGAACCAGAAAAGTAAAAAAACTCATGGATTGAGACAAAGACACTTTAAAAAATAAAGCAAAAGCCACGCACACAAACTAAGCAAAACAAGGAATTTATTCACCACTTTCCCTGGGCAGGAAGGTGTTCAACCATCTCCAGGTAAGCAGGGCTCCATCACACATAGCTGTTACTTGGAAAGACAAACACTGTCAGTACAAACACATCCTCCTCCCCAGTCCTTTCTTCTTTCCCCAGCTTTATATGCTGAGCATGACACCATATGGCATGGAATATCCATTCAATCAGTTGGGGTCAGCTATCCTGACTGTGTCCCCTCACAAATCCCTGTGTGACCCCAGCCCTGTTGCTTGCATGGCAGTATGAGAAGGAGAAAAGGCTTTGGCTGTGGGTAAGTCCTGCTCAGAAATATCAAAAATATTCCTGTATTGTCAACACTGTTTTCAGCACAAATGCAAGACATAGCCCCATACTAGCCACTGCAAAGAAAATTAAGCCTGTGCCAGCCACTTGCCTTACTGTTGTCCTCAGACACGAGTTACTATGATTCTATACAGATCAGTCTGTGATGCTCTCACTCCTGAGAGGTTCTATTGTTGTAGCACAGGGAAGAGACCAGCCCACTAGCCTTCATCCCACCGTCAGTCAGAAAAGGGGAGGGTGAAACCAAACTCAGTTACCCACCAAAGGGGGGGGCAAGAATTAGCTATGAAAGCCCTTGGGGTTTTCATTTTCCTTTTCTTTTCAAGGGAAAGCTGATATAGTTCTGGCATTTTTCGCCCTCATACATGCAGCTTGTGCAGGAAAGAGTTGCCTTAGACTCAAGCTTCTCAACTTAGATGGAAAAGGGCAAGGGATAGGAAGGAGGAAGAAATGAGCTGCTGTACTGGGTTAGCAGGGCAAGGTTTGGTAGTTGGGGGCTGTTAGCTACAAGGATAGCTTCTGTGAGAAGTTGCTAGAAGCTCCCCTTACATCCAGCGGAGTCAGTACCAGCTGGCTCCAAGATAAACACGCCACTTCAAGGCTGAGCCCACCAGTGATGGTGGTAGTGCCGACTGCACCCTCTGTCCTCCTCCCTCAGCAGGAGGAGGTAGAAAAACTGGGAATGAAATTGAGCCCTATCCTGATTTGATTGGTAATAAATTTATTTATTTTCCCCAAGTCAAGTCTGTTTTTGTCCATGACAATAATTGCTGAGTGTTCTCTCCCTGTACTTACCTCAACCCACAAGTCTTTTGACATATATTTTTCTCCCTGGCTGTATTTGGTTTGCATGGCCAGGTTTTGGTAGCAGGGCTGGGGGTGGGGGAACGGGCTACAAAAATGGTTTCTGTGAGAAGTTGCCAGAAGATTCCCCCATGTCCTATAGAGCCAATGCCAGCCAGCTCCAGGATGGACCTGACGCTGGCCAAGGCCGAGCCAATCAAGAATGATAGTAACACCTCTGTGATAACATATTTAAGAAGGGAAAAATGTTACTGTGCAAATTTAATTGCCCTCGGAGATGAGAAGAGTGAGAATATGTGAGAAGAACAGCTCTACAGACACCAAGGTCAGTGCAGAAGGAGGCGGAGGAGGTGCTCCGGGCGCCAGAGCTGCCATTCCCCCACAGCCTGTGGTGCAGACCATGGTGAAGCAGCTGTGCCCCTGCAGCCCATGGAGGTCAATGGGAGTGCAGAGATCCACCTGCAGCCTGTGAAGGAGCTGGAGTGGGTGGCTGCCTGAAAAGAAGTTGTGAGCCCTGCAGACCTGTGGAGAGAGCAGCCCATACTGGAGCAGGTTTGCTGGTAGGACTTGTGACCCTGGGGGGGACCCATGCTGGAGCAGGCTGTGCCTGAAGCACTGCACCCTGTGGAAAAGTGACCCTCGTTGCAGCAGTTCATGGAGAACTGTTACCTGTGGGATGGACTCACGCTGAAGAAGTTTGTGGAGGACTGTCTCCCGTGGGAGGGACCCCACACTGGAGGCAGGGGAAGGACTCCTCTCCCTGAGCAGTGGCAGGAACAACGTGTGATGAACTGACCATAACCCCCATTCCCTGTCTCCCTGTGTCACTGGGTGACAGAGGCACCCCTGGGGAAGGAGGGAAGGGTGGAGGGAAGGTGTTTTTAAGATTTATTTTACTTCTCATTATCCTGTTCTGGTTTTGATAGTAATAAATTTAATTGATATCCCCAAGTTCAGTCTGTTTTGCCTGTGAGAGTAATCAGTGAGTGATCTCTCCCTGTCCTTATCTCAACTCATGAACCTTTCATTATATTTTCTCTCCCCTGTCCAATTGAGGAGGGGGAGTGATAAAGTGGCCTTGGGGGGTATCTGGCAGCCAGAGAAGGTCCAGCCACCACAGCTGTGGCAGATATTTGGAAGGGAAAGAGGTGTATTGTTTTAAGAAGTGGAAGTTAGGGTCTCCTTCCTGTCTTTCAAATCTCACTGACACATAAAGAAAAAGGTAAAAGCCACACAAATGAAAGGATTTTGAATGTGTGTCTTTCCCAATGGGAGAAAAGAGAAGTAAGCAAAACACGAATAATAGAAGCCTGAGCTTTGATGCTTTGGTAAAATCACTTCTATTTTGGACTGGGCTCTAGTTCCTAAATATACTGCTGTTGGCCTTCTCCTAGCTTTGCTGATCTGGTAGCCTTCTACTGGAAGCTTCAGCCAGCTACCCTGAGTAATATAATTTAAAACAGAAAATATCTATTCTTGTAAAACTATACTAGAATGAAATTACACATTATTGAGCTGCTTTATCAGAAAACATATTTTAAAATAAAAGTACAGTGCTTTTTATATTAAGTTAGAAAAAAATGAGTTAATATGCTGGTCAATTTGTATGGAGACTATGAGTGCCTTCTCATGCTTTTGAAGCCTCCCCTGAATACAGGAATGTGGTGTAAAAATGGGTGAATACATTATCTTTCAAATGCTATAGAGAATAATAACTTAGAGAAACGCTTATACATTATAATTACGTGCTATTTAGAGTCCTTAGCTAGGTAGACAGACACATGAGGAGCTATAGATAGTACTTTCAGTGTAAGATCTTCATTTCATTCATCTTCACCAATGTGATTTTGATCATCTCTCAGAAACATGATTTGTTGGAGGCTTTTATATCACATATCCTTACCAAAGTTGTATTTTTTTATTATTTTTTTTTTAGCTAAATGATATTTACTATTCAAGCAGTCTGTAAACTTCCCAGATCAAATTAATCAACTAACCAGCTTCTGGAATTTTAAACGTGGTCCCTATGGCAATAAATAGTTTTCACTGCTGATTCTGATTTACAAGAAATAAAGTAGATACTTATTTCATTCTACAAATTGATCATGACAGCCAAACTCTACAACATGGTGTTTTGGCGCTGTCCTATGACTCTCCTGGATGAAAAACTTACCACATATGATGTACCTGCTAAGACGTTAATGTCTTTGCTATATAATGTCGCATTGAAATATAATGTTGTGCAGACCAGAGCACAAAACAGCTTGGATTAAACGTCTGGGAAACTAAATCCCTTTGGATGACTGTCAGGACTAGTCTACCTCCATTATCCCAAGACCCAAGCTGGCACATTATCATTTTTATACATAGTTAAATACCCAGACTCTGATTAATCATTCAGTTAGGGCTGCGAACTTAGCAGGGAGAGGGCATTCCCTGTCTTCACATGAAATGCTATTTACTAAAATATTATAGATGTGTTGCATAATATAAATGTCTGACATTTTAGCAATAATAATTGTTAAATTGCACTTGAATCAAAGATGTTTTTCCCCTCAGTTCCCCTTTAGCCTGTATACATTTTCATTTCTGCAACTCCACCTTCTCTAATAAAATCACAGAGGCTTTCTTAGACCAAAATAGAACCAAAAAAAAGCCCTATTTTTGAGCACCTCGCCTTACTTCAATCACAGGTACCTCCAGAAATGCAGATATTTGTCCCCATCACATACCAAAGAACCAATCCTATTTTCCTTAAAAGTCAAGGAGGAAAAAATATCACATATCTGCAGAATAATAAGCTGGATCAGCTTCCAAAAGACAATGCCAGGAGATTAGATTCTCCTGTCTTGCAAAATGGATCCATTTTCATAATACTGGACACTCTGCCTGTCTTAAGCCAAGACCATGATCACACCACAACTCTTCTGTAAACTGACTATGCAGATGTACAAGTGGTCTACTCAGCAATACTCATTCTTCATTCAGCATAAAATGGCTCTGAAATTTTCCAGTTGAGTCATTATCAGGATCATATTTATAACAAACTGTGATTCATTCCCAATTTGTCATATCTTGGATTTTAAGCTGAGACCAACTGGAAGAGATATGCCCTTCCAATCTTCCAGGACGTATTGCAAGGGGCTAGAAAGAATTTGTGTCTTTTGTAAGCACCACACCAATACACAGGGTTGATACACATGGGCAACTATCATGGCATTGTAATATTTTCCATTACTAGCAGATGAAATAACTTGTACACTATTTCAGGCAAAATGTTAAAGCACAGGCTTATTTTCATTTGCATCCTTTATGGAAAAAAAAAATAAAAAAAGTCGATGCAAGTCATCCCTACAAAATTAGGTCATTGCAGGTGTAGGTTCTTCATACGTACAGTCAAGTACTTCAGTGTTTAAATTAAAAGGGAAAAATAATTACAGATAACTGGTATCAGCTGTGAGGGTATTTTGTAAGATCTCTTTCCCGGTAGCCAAACTAATGTCGAGACTAACATCCAGACTTGGGAAAAAACAGTAAACTGTTACTAGATACAAGTTTTGATGTAAGTTAGTTTATTATTTTAAAACTATTTCCTGTAAAGAAAATTTGTGTAAACCCCAATTCTACACTTTGACTAGGGTCATTTCTTGTGATTTTCGGGAAGGTGAAACTATGCTAAGATGCCAATCATAACAAAAATAATTTCCTTTTAAATTTAGATCTAGATGATACACACTGCTATCCCAGTCTGTATCTGCCATTATTAAGCAGATACATGACGCTTTTCTCCAAACTGGCTGAAGAAACAGATATCACTGATAATCCCTATAGGGATAGGACTTATGGTTTCAGGTGGGTCTGGAAAACTGAGCCATACCACACAGGAGCTCAAGCTGTTAATTATTTTCTAATTCCCACTGAGATTCTCCTACTCCTCTTTCCTTGGCATTTAGTCTCCTTGCTCAAAAGGAATTATAGATATATAAAATTAACTAACATATTACATCTAAATTTTACTTAAACGATGTCACTATTCAGGAAAGCAAGAGAAACAGGATTTGGTCCTTAAGTACAATATTGATCCTGGATTGTGCTTATCTCAACAGGGTAAGGCTTTTGTATGCAGTCACTAAAAAGAGCTCAGACAGAGCAGCGAGGTATGAAAATGTGTCATTTTGCTATCACTGGATGTACACACTAACAGCATTCTCCCTTGACCTTCTCCCTTTCTTTTTCCAATTTACTGGATGTCCTCTCCCACTAGCATAGATTTTCTTCATCCAGTTATCTCCACCTCCTTTTGAACATTTCCTTCTGTATCACCTAGATCAGGTAATTGTTTCATGACTTTTCTTCCAATCCAGTCCTTTCTCATCTGCTCTTTTTTTCTAAGTCCTATCACAATACAGTCTTTTTTTCAGGTTTATTTCCATGCTATTACTCAAGACTATCCCCATCCTATAGCATCACAGAACAGGCCCTGTTCATGCAGCTTGGTGGTAGAAAGCTAGGGCTCCAGGAGTTCATTCATGCAAACAGTGAAATTAAATAAGGGTGTTTTTTTTTAAAAAATTAATTTTCAAAAAGAAAAAAAAAAACTGTTTACAGGGAAAACTTTCCTCAGCAAATGCCATTAAGAGCATTGTGTTCCAACACCAGATATTTTTCTCACATAAACGTGACTGTCAGTCCCTCAGTCGATATGTAAAGTAATCATATCAAACCTGCTAGGGAAAATAATTTTTATTCATAGGGAGTAATACTCAAACAAGTTTCCTGCTTAACGATGATCAAGAAACATTTTGTAATACATCTTGTAGCAGCCTACATTGAACAAGTCAGTGATTGTTCCCTGATTTTGAGCTAAGAATCCTGCAGTCCCACTGAAATCCCACTTGGCCTGGACCGCAAGGTGCTGAGTTTGGTGCAGAAAAAGACATACCACATTAAAATAAACAAACATTTGAAGTAGTTGAATCTTACTAGTTTTAAAACATCTGAGCTTTATATATCCCCAGGGTCTCCCTATTTGCATCTCCTTAAACTGTACCAGCCATTTTTAAGAACATGAATAATGTGGCATGCTATCATATTAGGATATAATTAAAAACAAGACAGCAAAGCCTCAAAGCTGCAGTGAACATACCACACATATTGTGGTCTTCTGCATTTGTTCTGAATTAAAATCCTACTTCCTACTTAAAAGCTCACCTCTGCGTTCCTCACACAGCAGCTAGTGTCTATTTGGAAAATGTTGATTTTTGATAAAACAGCTGTACCATCAACTCTGGGTTGGGAGAGGAGGGACACCCACCCACCTGGCTCCCCAAGCACCCTCTGTCTCTGGCTGTTGAGGAGGTCTCAGGGAGCTGTGGGAGCAGGAAAACATCACTCCTTGCAGACCATCCCCTTGAGTGGCTGGGCCAACACCTCACTGAAACACCTAGCTCTGCCAATTACCCACTTTGGATGCAGCAAATCTGCCCCCTCTCTTTCTGAGGTGTCAGCTTCCAGTCAACAGCAATTCTATGGGGGCCTCTTTCACAGCAAAAGGACTGAATGTGCAGCTGTGATCATATCCAGGACTTCCTCAGGACCATTAGGGCTGATACAAAACCAAATTAAGGCCCCCACGCATTCTTCCATCAAGCACTGTTCTCAGAGACAGCTTTCTCTCACTAATCTATTTACCTAACCTCAAATTTTACATTAAAAGCCAAGAGCATGTTGACTCGAGAACATGTTGGCAGGTGACCTAATTTTACCCAGCTATCAGCTGACTCAGAGCCAGGAGTGATGCCAAGCAAATATAGCTTGCTGTAGGAGCCAGTGCTTTGTGACAGCTCTTCTTTCCCCCTTCCCCTGCTGCTGCAGCTGGTTGGTACCACTGAGAAAAGCAGGCAGAGAGCTCTCGACCTGACTAAAGTCTCTGCTGCTTTTAATTTGCAGTTTCTCGCTCTTCTGCATCTTGAAGAGTAACACAGCTATCTACCTTAATCACTGTTATAATAATGCCAACCTAAACGTCTCCAACTCCATAACCTCTTCAGATTCATCAAATTGTGAAGAAAAGAGCAGGACTTTGTTCTGGAAGAATGGAGGCCCTCAGGAACAAGAAGGAGCTCTAGAAACTATTCAGAGAAGAACCCGGTGGCTGCTTTTCTTCAACCAGGAATCAGAAGAGTTCAGAGGCTTTGGGGTGGACTGATAAAAGTATTTGTTGTACTCATTCCAGAAGTATGTCTGGAAAAGGTCTTCCCAGACCTGCCCAGGATTGTTTCCAAAGCCAGCTATGGACTTATACCAGGCCTGAAACACTGGAAACCTGCTGAGCAAGGATGGCAGCTACAAACAATGTAGATGTTTTGGTGTCTAGCTTTTCTTTTGTGGTTTCGTCTGAAGAGGTGAGTGAACTGCTGAAGTTCCAGGTAAAGTGGCTCAGCACACAACCCTTTAACTAGTCCGAAGGCTAACCTAGCAAGATACAATGGCCTATTGCCCCTTTGGTCAGGATTCAGAGCTGTTTAAAATGAAATGCTGTTGTGGGAGAGGTTTGGGGAATACTGGGGACACCCAACAGAGGGACTTCTAATGCCTTTGATCATGTTCATGAAGTCTTTTATTTTAATAACCAGGTCATGAAGCTCTAGCTCTTCCTTTAAGTGCTGGTTACCCTAAACACAGCTAGAAGATCAGACTTCAGTCAGGAGCTTTGAGCTGCTCCATGAGGAATATTGACCATGAGAAAGTCTTCCCACAGACACCATGACCTCTATCAAAGAGATGGCATTTGGTATAGTGGAATGGTTGGTTTGTTTTGAAAGCAGGCTCAGTGTTTCTTTTACAGATCTTTCAAGGCTTACCACTAGAAAGCAAAGGGATCTTTAAATTTTGTCCTGTTGCCTGACCTACTTCTCTATACCTTGTTCCTGCCTCACTAGGTCAACAACTTCTTATTATCTGTATTGGTTCAGCTAATTATGCTATTAATGATTCAGCTAATACAGTTTAATACAGGAAATGTAGATGTCATGTCATTAAACAATTATTTATGTATTCTAGACCTTTACCATAATCCATCTTGAGATGTAATTTATTTCTCCCCTGGTGTTTATAAGGTATGACATCCTGCAAGCAACTAATTCTGGATCTCCGTTCTCTTTGAGATTTAATCAGCATTTGAGACTTACACCTGGTATTATGCCAAGATAACTAGAAAGCAACAATGAGTAAGCTTTCCAGCATTTAGCAGTTCCTTTTAAACAAACAGAATTTTAGAAGTTGATATGAAACATATAAAAAACTTTCAGAAACTTTCTCACATTAAAAAAAATAACAACCCAAAATAAATGTCTCTTTCTTATACAAGCTTGATTGAAATAGTGTTTAAAAGTTCATTAAAAAACCACATAGTTATATTCTAGCTTCTCTCAAATAAAGGGAAAACTAAGTGAAACTAATTTCTCTCAGTAGCTCAATGCATCTGTGGATCAGTGTGTCCTGGATGGCTTAAAATGTGGATCCAGGGAAAACATAGCCAGAGATTCCTTTGGCTGAGAAAAACAGCTTTTCATCTTACATCTCCCAATAACCAAGGCCACAAAAGTGTTGTGGATGATGTGGTAGAGACATTGACTTCATTATTCATGTCTTCTTATCTGTTTTATTAGTCATATTAATTACCATCAAGCTGAATAGCACCTTAGACTGAAATTTATGTATGACTCAGCTAAATTATTTATGAAACAATTGCTAATTAAATCATGTAATTCGTTTAGAAACAGACACGTGTAAGGACAGGTAGCTACCACTTCACAATGATGTGTTCTTTTAAATTTGAGGGACAAAACAAATGACAGTGAAAAATAAGAAGAAACATCAAGGAGGAGACATGCCTTAGAGAGAGACAAATATTCCGTGTGAAGCCAAGCAGCATTGAGTGCAGGTTTTGTAGGATTCTCTGGTTGAGCCTCTGCTAATAGGATTAGCCTTCACATTCCAGCCTTAAATCATTAAATCATTTACCTGGCGGTAAAGAAGAATTCATTTGGGCATAACAGCTCACAGAGCCCTTCTGCTCCTTTGAACCTCCACACAAAAATTGTTAATTAACAGGCCTCCTACCTAAACCCTCCCATACTTGTGCCTGCAGCTCCAGGTTTGATTTAGCTACATGACCTACCCCATTATGTGTCTTATTTCATTTTATTGCCCTTAGGAAGTAAGCTAGATAGGGCAAAGGTAGCAAGGAACCCTCAAGGGACCAACCACCATGTTGAAAGCATTTATATAAATATATATGTATGTCATATAAAAAGGGACCAGAGGCTCAGATGTTGAGATGTGAGGAGAGGATGGAAGGCTGCAAACATTTTAGAAACTTTAGGCATTAGAGAGGCCACAAGAGGAAGAAGGAGAATGGATGGTGTTAGGGATGCTGGCAGTGGCAGGTACAGGTGTCTCTGGAGGTCAGGAGGAGGAGGAGGAGAAAATTATGTGTGTGTAGGATCCAAAGCTGTCCTAGTAGAGATAGTGGAGGGAAAGGAATGGTACCGAACCACCAAACAGGAAGCAAAACAGATCCAGAAACAGGCACAGGAGGAGAGAGAAAACAGTTTAAAGTTGTGATTGAGACAGGAGCTGTGTTGAAAATGAGTCTTTGGTGACCGGTAACCATAACAAAATTGTTTGAAAAACAGTGAAGGTACAGCCCTAGGAGGTCCCTCTGCAGCTGGGACAGCATCACCCCCCCCTCAAAGGAGCAGAGATGTAACCCAAAGCTCCTCACTGAGCACTTCTGTGCTGTAGTGTAAGCTTTCCTATGAAATATAAGGCATTTGATCTCCACATAAAAGCTTCATCTAAGTCTGATTTTACAGTTCTGGATAATTATGTCTCAGACAGCTGGCCAAGAAAAAAAGAGAAGTGGATTTAGCATAAGCAGGAAAACAAAAGAGGGTCTGTAAGTGTGCTCTACTTGCTTATCCGTTCCAGGTAATTTACTAGGGAACTGGACTTCAGTGGATCTTTTCAAGACCCACTTAAGGGAGTAAGCATTAAAATATCAGTGGTACAATCAGGATATTATACAACTGCAACATAAAAATTGTAGACACAGATAAAAATCACACAAAGTGCTATTTTACTGTGCAATTGTAACTGGTCAGATGCAGTAGGGCATGACAGTAGATGACAGTAATCAAGGCTCACTGAAAGCAATTACAGTTACAGGATAAGGAAATATGCAAAACATTTAAACCTGAGTCAAATTCAGCATGAAGCAGAAAGCCTTCAACAGTTATCCTATATAAAGAACAGAATAAGGAAGTCAGCACTCAGGAGCACAGAAACTTTTAATTTTGCTTCCAAAAAAACCCTCAGCAGAACCCAACTGTGTTCCAAAACAAGAATTTAATGCTAATTACCAGTGTGAAAATGAAAGTACAAAGTAGGTACTTTATTCCTATAAGCAATCTAACATGTCACCAGGCTCCTTTTTTTTTTTTCAAACTGGATTTACCTGGCTCAGTTGGAAACAACACATACATTTCATTACTTGCTGTGCTTTATTTGCATATCAACGCAGACATGAACCAGACTACAGTGTTGGCCCACTTTTTTCTAGCACCTGCTCAAACCTATGCAGTCGACCCTTCTGCATCCTATCACTTGCTAAAATACCAGAGATACAAGCACACCGGTCATAAGGGAGCAGAAAGAGCTACAGACAGGATAGCTTTGGTTTCTTTGTTAGTTAGCACAATGTAAACACCCACCACGTGATTCAGTTGTGTTTGCAAGTCCTCTCTTCACATCCACCTTAGGGTCAGAGATGCCTGTCCCAAATAGTCATCCCAGGATAATATATCAAACATAACCATTTTTTCTTTAAGGGGCAGGAACTCACTGCTTTTCTGGCTTCAAAGCATTTCTTTGAAACAGGAACTGGAGTAGATCTACTTCTTCACAGTTACAAATTCTTTCCTGACCTTAAAATTCACCAAGGATTTATCTGAATGGGGATTCTAAGGCATAATACTAGGTCATAATAGCTATCTTGACCTAAGAAACACCTTCTAAAAGCTTGGACAAAAGCAAAAGTTAAATTTTACCTGCTATTGAAATGGTTCGTTTGAAGTTTTGATTCCCCTCTATGGTTTCAGAAGTTTATTATCCCCATTTTGTTTTAATTAAAGCTTCAAACCAGCACTATTTATGCTAAGCAAGCCATGTCTGGTCTAGCTGGGCCACATCTAGCACACAGGTTGTTCCCATTGCGCTGGGGCTGGGGCAGGCATCATTGCCCTGCGTGCTGGGCTGGTAGCAGGGATGAGGGACCTGCTGCAGTCTGAGAAAGGGCAGGCAGTGGCAGCACCTTGCCTGCTCATCCTGTTCACTGTTCAGCCTTATCCACAGAAGCAGTAGCTGCTCTTTTTGTCTAAAACCCAACTGTCTGTGCTCCTTAGATGATGCTGCTGCAGTTGTAAACGCCAGAGGTGCAGAGCAGGGAGAGTTAGCAGCAGCGGAATAGCAACCTCAAGCAGATCAGGTGATAGTATGGGTTTGTGTGCTCTTCTGACAAGGACGAGACAAAAATCAAACATCTTACAAGGGAGGTTTTGCAAATCCCTCTGAAGGGCCTGTGGCACTTCTCCTTCCTTCCCCGGCTTGCAAACTCAGAGGGACTTGAGTGCTTCATGCCCCTTCACAAACTGTATTCCTGCATCAGCCCACAAGCATTCCCTGAGACTACAGGCTGCCTGCAGCAACAAAAAGCTGAGACCACCTGGGACTGGTTATCATCCCCTGTTACTCTAAGCTTTAGGCTAAGCACAGTTTAACACTGCTACTCTGTCCTCCAAAAATACTGAGTACACTAAACAATTCCAGAATCTGTTCCTAGAAGTAGCAGACTGACTGCTCTCCAGCAGTGTAAATCTTCTTCATCTTAATCCTGCCCTGCAAGTCTTCACACCTATGGAAATTACGTGTTGTGAAGATTACACAAATTTGCCTGGGGGGTGGCCTGTCTTAAGTACAGCAAGACTGTCTAAGTGTTTGTGGTAAATCTTCTGTAGCACACTTTGTTCTACCCAATTTTTTTTAAGTGACTTGAATCCTTTCACAATTTAAAAAGATCAGGGAAAGCATAACTTTATGAGTACCTTCACTCAGACTGCAGCAATTTAATAATGTATAAAATAATAATATGGTAAAGCAGTCTCTGCTTTTCTAGGCTCCTTTTTACCACGGTCTGAAGTCTTCCCACTGCAAGTTGTGAACTCATTGGTTCTCACAGGGTAATCATGAACAAGTTGAGTTGGTATTTGGATAGGAAATCCACAGGGAAGCCGTAGTAGTCATTTAGATTATTCACTTACTGAAAGAACACTTTCTGTATTTGTAACAATTCTTCTACATATCTTGGGAGAGCTCTGCCTCTCACATAGAGAAGCTGTAGGCCAACGATTTTCAATTTTGTGGCTCCATCTTTTTTTTTGTAAAAGTGTACAGCTCTGTGTAATGAATGAAAGCCTAAAGACATAAGGCTTGCTCAGTCAGCTTCATAGATCTCCTAGCATTCCGTAAAAACAAAGGTGTTTATGGACTGAAAGTTACCCCCAAAAATCACCATTCTAAACCATTTGTGGTTGTCAGCCTTCTTTTCAATCTTGGCATCTGATTCAAATCCAGTTGCTGAAGACTATGTTTTTAAAACATAAACTTCAAGAGCTGTCAGTAAAATGCTGGGTTCTTTGCCCTATTTGTGTGTGTTATGAGATAGGATAATATTGTTAGGTTAAATTAAACCACTGCCATTTATTTCTCAAAGTAGATCTCCATCGTAGGCTGCCTTTCAACCATCAGAACTGCTTACCTTTTCTGAGAGTTCAGAATCAAAAGCGCTAGAAGGAGGAAAAACCCAGATCTCAATGGCTCCCCTATTCAAGGCTTCTGTTCACCTGATGGAAACCTGGAGAGACAGAAGGTAGGTAAAAAACATTGGGCTGCTTCTAGTCTCTTTACCTAGGTTTACCTGGCAACCAGGCTGGAACTCTGAATGTGTCATAACTCTGCCAATTGTCTTCCTCGTTGCTTGAGAATGCAGTTACGGTTTATACCAGCTGCCTATATCAGGTCAGGAGGCAGAAACAAACCTTAATACAAAGGTGTATTGGTCATATTCTTTTTTCCAAAGCCAAAATTCCTACATCAGTAGCAAAGATAAAGGAATAAAGTAACTGCCACCATGGAACTCAAGAATCTACTAGGTGAGAATGGCTGTATCTGCAGAGAATAAGAACCAGTTAATTTCAAATATTATTAATGTGAAATATTCGGGAAAACAAATGATGTAAAATGCAAAGGAATTATTTGCCTGAGTTTGGTACAGTGCTGAATAAAAATAAAATTCTTACATTCATTCATCACTGAAATGAACAATCACTGTCAATTACTACTTGCATTCAATATTTAAAGAAATTATTTTACAGTACTCTATCTTCAACATTACTACTAGTCTTATTTTGTTTAATGTATGTGGCATCTCATTCAAACTCTGCCACTTCTGTTAAGTGCTTTTTATGAGTTATTGATGCTCCATTGTTTTGCATGTACTTCATTCTTCACATCTGTGACAAGATTTTTAATCTTTATACACAAGAAACCAGGCTCAAGCAAGAATGACCTGTCAAGAATGCTTACAGCTTTGTGGTTAACTTTCTCTTGAGTGTAATTTAATCGACATGGTGCTGCCTGACAACATACAAGATTCAGTAACATAATAAAGTCTAGATGTTAACCATTTGAGACCATCAAAGAGGGAAGCATAGAAGTTTGGAGATTTGCAAAAAACTGGGTCATCTGGGATGTCCAAGTTTATTCTTTAACAACAGTTAAACAAATGGTTTGAAGTGTGTTTTATTTAGACCGGGCAACTGCATGTTTGCACTTTAGTGCTGCTTGATTTTGCATATTAGTGTCATAGCAGACTGTGAACAGCAATGTCAAACATGTCCTAGTACAGTTCTGTCACTGAGCCTTATCTTTATGTGAAGATAATTTTAAGCCATCTTTTTGGGCAGTCTTTGACCTCAGGGTTGAGCAAACATGGCACTTGCTGCAATGCTCACTTACCTGGGACAAACTGAACTAGCGCCACCAAATTATATATAACCTAGAAGACAGCACTTGGATACCACTCCAATAGATATTTCAGGATAGACACTGTAGGAAGGGAAATCAGAGAGGCTATTAATATGGAGCCATGATAGGAAGAAAGGTGGGCTACTGTAATGATGACGGATAGGACTGGGGACTAGGTAAGAAGCCTTCTGTAGTGCTTATGGACTAATCTTCTTCCAGACTTTTATTCTGCTCCAGTGGATAAGCACTCATCCCAGGCTCTATCCCTGAAATCTATATGCCTCCTGTCAGTCTACTCCACCTGGCAATGGGTCCACAGTTTTCCTTACACACTGGTCCCAACCTTGCTAATTCAGCTGAAGCACTTCAGGCATTTAAGTCCATTTTAAATCAGTCCAATAGCTCTCCTTTATCCACCGCATTAGACGTGAACTATCTGCTCTCACCTCCAGTGCCCCACATAACTGCACACTTTCTGTGCATACAGGTTTGTTCTCTCCACTTACCATTGACATCAGTCTTTATGTCCCACTTACCTACCTCTCCTGCAAGCTTTTCCATGTCATTCTGCTCAGTTTGTGAGATGCAATGCTTATTCTGGTTCACTGAATTTGAACTTTTCATTCAGATCCCTCCTTTTGAGTTCATTTTGGTGGTGCCTACAATTAGTGGCTCACTGATCATAATTATTTTAAATAAACCATTTAGTTAAGCAGTCGAGGTGTTTACAAGTCCCAACAGCTTAACAGCTTGATCTTACTGCTGTGATGTGTGAGGTAGTTCCTCACTCCATCTCCTCCTGCTGTTTATTACTCTCTTTCTAATCTAAAATTAGATAGTAAATTCTTCAGGGAAGTGATTATATCTTTCTTTTGTTCAGTGCAATGCCTGTCATGTTTTAGGGCAAAATAAAATGTAATACAGAATGTGTACAAACTGATACCTATTATCCAATGTAGACTCAAAACCATCCATACAATTAAGAAAAAGTCTTAAACCCCAAATGTCACAGTGTGTGTTTAGTGACCAATAAGAACAGCAGAAATCCATGAGTGTAACCATCCTAGGTGAAAGGCTTCATTTACAAGTCTCCTTAAACAAGCAAACTTCAGGAAAATCGGAAAAATATTCAACTAAATAGTTCTGTAGAGGTGCTTAAAACTCAGTAGACTAAATGAACGTGAATGGCCTATTTCAGTCTATGTAATGTCTGTCTAGAAACAGTTTTCCAGGACATAGCTGTCACATGCTTCAGATGAATGTTGTGCTTGCTTCTAGTACAGCTGAAGTCTATGACTTAATCTTATCTGTTTAACATCCAAGATTCCAGTTTTAGATTTTTGGCAGCAAGCATATGCTCCCCCTGTGGCAACTGCATAATAACATAATAGAGTTAAAAAAATCCAGATCCTTTAAGGCTCAATTACCTCATGAAACTATTTTAAAATTGAGGGTGAACAAAACTGCAGTATTTCAGTTTACAAGCATCATTTTAGTTTACAGCTGTTTTAAAGAATCCATTCTAATGTTTTATGTCTTTTACCACCTGCACAAGTGAATGAAAAACTTATTCTATTTTGCAGAGGGCTACCAGAACCAAGAAAGCGGAACTGAGTAGGAAAGAATAAGATATTTTAAAATAAAGATAAGATCCAGGATAGCTGACTTTATTACTGCTCTGCAACGCTGAAGATAGGTTAAAAATCTTGCAAGGCCAGAATAAAAATAATCTACAGACAAGTAACAATCTTTAAAATGGCCCATTCCCTAAATGAGCATTTATATTGGTATTTATAATCCTGACACAACCAAATTAGATTTTTTACGATTTTAATTACTGTCTTTGAACGCTGTAGATGCATACAAGGATTGGTCTGTTTAACCTATGAACTTAATTAATTCTAAATTTTTCGGGTAGGAACTCTCTTTTCAATGATTATCAATACCAGCTGGAGGCTCCATTGTAATACAAAATAAAGAAAAAAAAATGGGATACATTATAAAGAATAAGCCAGACCTTGAAAGAACACTGACTGGGGCCAGGAGAGGCATCTTCCTCCTTGAAATAGTAAAGGCTAAAGAGAAAGGATATGAATCACAAAAACAAAAAAAGAAGAAAGTGAAGCAGGTAAAAGAACAAGATGAGGGCTGCAGCAGGGGAATAGTGGAGAGGGAAGGCAGAAAGATGATGGAGTTGAAAGGATTCAGAGTCTTCAGTTTGAGGTTAACAATTGAGGAATTATGTTAGCACCATAGGAAAGGGAGTTGAAGGTTTAAATAAATGTCCTGGACTGGGATGTCAAGCAGAAACCCCAGGCAGTGCCAGCTTCTCTGCAAAAGAATTGAAAGATTCAGTGAGCAATGCTCAAATGAGCTCTGCCCAGATGTAGGAGAGAATTAGGAATGGAAACAGTGGCTCTCCCTCCCCACTTTTCTTTTTGTGAGCAGGTAAGGGATACTAAAAGGTACTTCATGCTAGTTTTGTTCTGACAGCACAGCAGGTACAGGTGTTGCCCTTCACACCAGAAAGTTCATGCTGCTTGACTAATGCCTCTTAACTGCAGCTCGTACCAGAGGGGCCAATTCTATTACAAAGCAGGCAGGCAAGTGTCCATGTCCTTTTGTCCTCTTCCCAAAGATGGCCCTAAGGTAGTACATGTGGTTTCATCACCAGTGTACCTATTTACAAGGAACCAATATGAGACCATATATACACTTCATTTAGAACAGCTGTCTGGCTGCAAGGCTTTCAGCAGAGCTGGGAAAATGATGGGCAGGGGGGAGGGAAATTCTCTATGAATTATGGAGCTGGTCAAATGCCAGAAAAACTGGTCTGTCAAATAAATGATTTGAGGAAAACCAGCCACATTCGCTGAACGCTGAAGAGTTTCTCCATGTTAAAGCATATCCATCTACATTTTCAAGCTGATTCTGAACCAGACATAATTTCCATTCCTTCATGTCTCTTCATGGCAGGCACTGATAATCTTTTCATAAATAATTTTAGACCGAGGAAATGTATGAATAACTTTGAATTACAAGTAAGTTAAAGAGTTTCACAGTCTGTCCGTGAACTATGTACTAGTGAGGAAAAGCAGCTATCTTCACTGAATAAATAATTTGTTCAAAATTGCTTGCTTAGTCCAGACTTACAGACTTACCAATTTGGCCTGGATTCAAACCAGTCATTAAGTGAAAAACTGTTTCCTGAAACTTATCCAACAAGAAAGGTCAATTTTCATAAAACTTACATGTATTTAGTCACTTCAGATAAAACATGATTATTTGTAACTAGCTTATCATCACCACAGGTCTGAGCAGTGATGTCTGCCTGCATCTGCAAACAGTCCGGATCATTAACTTTGGGAAACGTGAAGTGCACCATGAATCTCAATAGTGTGTGAACAAAGTGCTCTCAGGATCCTGTCAACAGCCCCTAGGCAGGAGTATGTATGTGACAAGCACTGTGGCAGGTTCCAGTCAGTCACTCTAGAGAGAGTAGGGACTGGAAGGCTTATCTACAACTTCCCCTCCTTCCAGGTGCTTTCCTCCAGGGAAAAGGCTGCTGCTACAGCAAAGAGCTGTGAAAGTAGCCTCTTGGTAGTCCTACCCCACAAAAGTGAAGAGGCTACCCCTTGCCACTGGCATGACAGTTTGGAGCAACACTGTGGTATGGATGTCCAATGTATTATTTTGTAACTGAAGCCCACTTCTTTTGGCAGGTATTTCCTGCTTTTTGTTCCTGTAGCAATGTTCCAGTTGGGTTGATGCAAAGGTCTGGCTGGATGGATGGTAAATCAGACCACGGACTGACCAGGAGCTAATATAACCTTGTAAATAAAAGTTATTTTAACCAAGATCTGGGGGAATGGGGCAAAAGAGCCTTCATTTACCCAAAGATCACTGCCTGGCTTCTGGGGTTAGTGAGAAATCAGTGTCTACATCCTTCCTCAGTGCCCACTGAAACATACTCAGAGGTGCACTACGGTAAAACTGCCATCAAAAGCACAAAGACAGGGACAGAGTCCTTCACTACCCTCCTCCTCAATTCACCCCTACACTTTTTATCTATGCTGGAGGTTCGGTTCATTGGCTGAGTTTTGTATAAGTGTGTTTGATTGTTTTTTCTTTTGCATTTATTTATTATTCTCCATTTAGTTGTCTGTTTTCTCAACAATTTAAGAAGGTTATTTAAAGCATGTTTTTATTTACATATGAACTGTAATATATTCGGAACAGCTACACTTAACTTGATACAAAGTGATAAGAAAATCAAGTATGCGGTTGACAGCTGGGGAAAAGGAACAATGTTAGAGGTACGTTTTAGCAAAAACAGTATTATTGTATTATATCTTCATTATACTCTGTAAACACTTAAACACTTAAATAAACCTACTCCTATTTAAACCAAGGAAGCTACTGCCACACAGAAAGTGAAAGGATACATATGAACATCGTGGATTAGGCCTAAACTGATGTGTAGTAACACATAACACTTTAATAGATTTATCCAAACAAGAGCTCTGAGTGGAAAAATAATATTAACATCAGAATAATAAACACTGCACTAATTAACTCCAGTTTTAGATTATCCCTAGATATATCTCATAAAGAGACAGCAGGATTTCCCAAATCTCTCAGAAATATAAAATGGCCTCTGCAGCATTTAAAAAGAAGATTACACTCTTCAGTGTATTTTGGGGGTTTTTTTAAAGGTTGTACAACTAGCAAAGAGACCTGCTAATAATTATGCTAATTATTTGACTCAGTATGAACTTCTTTGTTTAATATGTACCATGCTGTTATGCATATGATAATGTTTAACATTAAAGTGTGGAAGCAATAGGGGAAAATCTTATTTTTTAATGGATCTGAACACTTATTTGTTGTAAGTATTTATTATATTTTATATCAAAAAAATAGAGGACCAAGCTTCAGATAAAAAATCATAGAATCATAGACTCACAGAATGCTTTGGGTTGGAAGGGACCTTAAAGATCATCTAGTTCCAACCCCCCGCCATGGACAGTGACACCTTCCACTAGACCAGGTTGCTTGAAGCCCCATCCAGCCTGGCCTTGAACACTTCCAGGTATGGGGCATCCACAGCTTCTCTAGGCAACCTGTTCCAGTGCTTCACCACCCTTACAGTAAAGAGTTTCTTCCTAATATCTGATCTAAACCTAGACTTATATGCATTTTTCCGAAGTGAGCTACCATCCGGATGCCATCATGAGAAGTTTGTGTGAAGTGCTTCTTGCCCTTATCACCAGCAGGAAGACTACAGCGCCATTCCTCATCCCTTGTTCCTCATACACCAGTTACAAATGTGCCCCTGGAGATGGAAGGATAGAACAGCAGATGATGGCAACACTATATAAACCAGTTGCAGGATAAAAAAAAAAGAAACAGCAGAGAATAGGAAGATTTGCCGATCTCAGTTCCAGTATAACTTCACTATACACCAAATGTTCTGCCAATTACAGAGAGCACAACAAATTAACAGGAAATTTTAAAGACCACTACTCTGTTTCCACAAACCATCACTTGTAGGATGCGGGAATACAGACAACTTTACTCAAAGACTCCTTTCCCTCACATGCACTAGTCATTTCTCCACAACATAGTTTTGTTCCAGACAGAATAGTAGCATAGGACTATTCCCTACCTGGTCCCTTTCCCTAGTCTACGTTACCAGCTACTGACTTATGTCAGCTCTGAGCTATGCCATAAATTTATAGGAAGGAAATAAAAACCACTCAACTGAAAGTAATCTTTTGCATGACTCTACCTGTTTTGTATGAGAAATACGTATATTTTAAAAATAATTGGAATAAACATATCACAGTTCCTCAGCTTGCTATGTCATTTTCAAGAGCATGGAAGAAGCATTATTACAAAACTTCTAGGTCTTTCTGGAAGAAAGAGTAGACATCTGAAGGTAGGGAAGGTGAAAACCTCTGAACCAGCCAGCAGAAAATCTACAGTGACCCCTGGAACGAGTTCCAAATTTTCATAAGATTTTTTTGTGAATCATTGTGTTGAAATAGCTGCCTTCTCAAATCAAAGCCATGGATACTGACTGAACTCTAGCAAAGGTAAATTTTTGCAAGCCCTAAAATAGGATTATGGCAATGAAACCCTGGCCTCTTTCCACTTCTCTCTGCCATGTAAAACAGCCTTTAGTGAGGATTCACCCTAAATCACCTCTGCAATTAGGGGTTAACTGAACAGGTGCAAACCAGAGCTGAGTGAAAGACACTGCAAAAGAAGAAAAAGGGTTTTGCCTACAAACTTTGATTTAACCTTAAACCCATGTCCTCCTAAACAGGCCTATGGCAGCAGCAGTAGTGACACAACTTTCTACCCTCCAGCATTCACAAATGGTGACGTAAAAATCACTACTTTGGCTTGAAAAGCCTGACACTGAGGCGTGAGTGCTTTTACTAAGGATTTTGAAACTACAGGATGCATTTTTTAAAAAGTTCCTTCATGGTTTATACAATTTTCCCCATGGTCTCAGAACATCTGGAGCTAATGACTTCGGGAAAGCACTCCACATCACTACAAGTATTAAGACTGCCAGGTTGGCTCTGCAGTGCTACCAGCACAAATCTTTAGGGGCTGCAAGGAACTTGGTTCAGCAGCAGAGCAGCATGGCAGGCAGGAGAGGAAAAGAAGAAGTGATGAGAGCTGGAGCTCCTCTTAGCACCTCCTAGCAAAGTGCACACATCACTTAATTGCCTGTGTGACAAAGGATGGTTACACCCTGTTCTCCTTTTGTGCATTTTGCATCAATTCATGGTTCTCATCTGAAAAGCTTCAATGTGTCAAATACGGCTAAATTTAGTGCCCTGTAAAATTTAGGTGGTAACAATATTTCTTTTCTGACTTACATCCCAAATGGACATCACTAGACTATGGTGACTAGAAGGCTGAGGCACGAGAAATAAAGATGAGCCATGTAAACTTTAACACTGGTAACTAAAATGGAATTTAAGATCCGCGCAAATGCAATGCTTATGTGCTGAATCAAATTTGGCCATATTCTCTGTCCTAGTCCTCACGACTGATTCCTACCGTTGTTCAGCATCTGCAGCATCTCCTGAAAGATATTTGGTGACTTGCACTGCCTGATTTGTTCTGCTTTTAAAATAAAAGTTTCCAACAAAATCATTGCCTGTTCCTCAGTTCCTATTAGTATTTTGAAATGCACTTCTTCCATACAGATTTCTTGGCTATTGCAGGTTAAAAACGATAGAGCACTTGGTCAGTGTGAGAAACTGCCTTAAACCTAGATATTTCAGTCCATAAAACTGCAGTGATGTTGGCTCAACCGCACTCACTTCTGTAGGAAATGCCACGTGCCTGAAGAGAAGTTTTCTCTGAAATTAGAGAGACAGGAGGGAACAAAGCAACGGGTACTCACTGGTTTTCCACTTAACTCCTATGTTATATTTTCATTTTCTGCTTCTTTCCATATATTTCTCCTTCCCTCCAGTCCAAGAGAGCAGTGAGAAAGTAAGAGCCAAGGTACAGCTTTTGTGCAGAGGGATTCCGGTGTGGACTAGGAGACCTAGACAAACTGCTGAGCACAGTGTCTTCCACAGAACAGGTGAATCTCCTTCCATGTAAGAGAAGCCCACAAGAAAACAAATCTCTGTATTATACCCTAAACTAACCCAGAAAATAAAATCTTAAAGCCAAGCGCAGCTGCTGAAAAGCGTTAATAAAACCTGTGTCCACAGAGCAGAGTCCAAGCAGTAGGAGAGGTGGCAGCTAACCACAGAAAAGGGCACATGAGATAGGGAAAGTAATAACAAGGGAGGTATGAAATAGTAGGAGATAGCAAAGATTTACAAATTAGTTACTTGTTGTCATTCACTATCATCTATATCTTCATCAGGGAAAAAATGAAATTTAGAAGATTCACAGTTTTGAAAAGGTCAGTTATGATAATATCAAAACTGAACATCAAAATCTCCAGTGTGACTTACACACATATTGCTACACCAGGGCATATGGGATCTGGTTAAATCCAAATAAGCGCGCATTAGGAAACCATTGTTATGTGGTTGGGTGCTTTCTCAAAGGCATATGTACAGTCTGTTATTAATCTTTGGAAATCAACTGTGTTCCTTACAAACACAAATTTATGTATTACTTTTTATATATCCAAATTCTTATATAATAAAATGCATCCTTTCCATCAAGGCAATGCAAGCTGACATGTGCTTTCCTTTGTGAAGCAGATGTTTTAATTGTTGGATAAGCTCCTAATAGTTTGCTTTCCTTGCAAGGAAAGAGAAAGCATATGAATGACCTCTCCCTCCCCACGGCTTTCAGAGCAGCTATTTTCTTGAAGATTAGGAGTCTCTTGGACTCAAGCCCTAACTTCTCTTGTATCTTCAAACTACAGTCTGAATTAGTTTTCTCCTTTAACAAAAACTCCTGCTGTGTTGAGAATCTCTTAATTACTTTTCAAGCTTCTCCTATTATTGTGAAACTCTGAAAATCTGATTACAGTGCTAATAAAATGAGTGAATGTCATTTTTTCTATTTCAGCTGAAGACTTCAAAATGCAAAGATACTGCCTGTGGTTGCCTGGGAGAAGAGGGTAATCCCAACCTGTCTATATCCTCCTTTCAGGTAGTTGTAGAGAGCAATAAGGTTGTCCCTGAGCGTCCTTTTCTCCAGGCTAAACAACCCCAGCTCCCTCAGCCACTCCCTGTAGGGCTTCCTCTCTAGACCCTTCACCAGCTTTGTTGCCCTTCTCTGGACACACTTCACCACCACAATGTCTTTCTTATCAGGAGCCCAAAACTCAACACAGTACTCAAGGTGCAGCCTCACCAGTGTTGAGTCTAGGGGTACAACACTGCCCTGGCCCTGCTGGCCATGCTATTTTTGATTCAGGCCAGGATGCCATTGGCTTTCTTGGCCACCTGGGCACACTGCTGGCACATGTTCAGCCAACTGTCAAACTACACCCTCAGGTCCTTGTCTTCTGGGTCACTTTCCAACAGCTCTGCTCCCAGACTGTAGCACTGCATGGGGTTGTTGTGACCCAAGTGTGGGATTCAGCACTTGGCCTTGTTGAACCTCATACAGGTGGCCTCAGCCCATCAATCCAGCCTGTCCAAATCCCTCTGTAGAGCCTTCCTACCTTCCAGGAGATAACACTACTGCCCAATTTAGTGTCATCTGTGAACTTACTGAAGGTGCACTTGATCCCCTCATCCAAATAATCAATAAAGATATTAAGCAGGGTTGGCCCTAATCAGTTTCCCACAACCTTTAGCAAAAAACCAAAACCAACAAACAAACAAAACCCACAAACAAACAAACACCCAAAAACCGATACCAAAGCAAACCAAAAACCACTCCCCTCCGCTCTCAAAACCAGCTGGTAATGGTGCTTCAAAGGCCACCAATAGCTTCCAGTCTGTCACCGGACATAAAGATTCTGAACGCAGAGTCAGAGATGCTTCAGTGGAAACTGCAGTCTTTTTGATGGCAAATACAGACTTAAAAATCTGCACAGACAAAATTATATAGTACAAGGCCGAAAAGGAAAATGGAGATCTACAGAAGGGAATTGCAAATCTGTTATGGTTTAACAGGTGCTCAAATAAATCTGTTAGATGTCTCTATCCTGGGCTAAAAATTTTTATATCCCATACCAGTGGCAAAGAAATTCACAGATCTCCAAATCACAGCTGAGGTAACTTGACTTGAACACAGTGGGCCAGGATAGAAGTGTTTCTTTTTTTTAAGATATTGATATTTCTGGAGAGGAATTGAAGAAAGCTCCTACAGGAGTAGTCCCAGATGATGAGACCCTTCATCACCTCATTGGTTTTGTCTGCGAAGAAACTTCTTCTCCATTACTTTATTTTTAAACTCTGTCTCCTCAAGTTGATTTGGGATGTGCATTCCTCCAACATTTTTTGCTTCCATGGTAATTTATCCTTTAGGGTGAGTAGCTGGACATACAAGAAGATTTATGCTAGCCAATATTGGAAATCAGAAGGGAGACAGACAATAGAGAGCCTCATCTTAAAAATACATGTGCCCAATCGTCATAAAAAGCATAAGAGTGAAAGGATGGTGTGCCAGACTTTGGAATTGATGATGCTAACATAAAACTAGAAAAAAAAATGACTGAATTCTATAGCTGTTTTATTTTATTTTTAGAGAAATTAAAGTGAAGGGATGGTGCTTCAATAGGGAGAGGGTGCTGGACTTACACGGTCAGTCTGTCAAACCAGGCTGCTCTGCAGTTCCTGCAGAAATTTAGCAGGAACTTAAGCCATTGCCTTTTTGGGAGCAGCTGATCAGCTGCACCCTGTCTCCAGGCTGACTTCCTGCAGGCAGTCTTTCAGAAGCCAGACATCTGCCTTTGAAAATGGCACCTCAGGGTTCTTCAAAATAAAGGAAAGAAGTTATGGCATATCACTCTCTTCAAGCATTGGACATCTGCATATTTATTGGCGCCTGAACTCTCATACCAGTTCCATGAGTTTTATGCCAGCATTCAGCCACTGATCCCCCGGTCCTGAGAGATATCTAGATGCATAGGCTGCTACATGCAAATTATTACTGCTTGGAAAAGCAGTGGCTTCCTGAACCTCCCCATGGAGACTTGGGCAGGTTTTTGGTGGCATTATGCTGCCTTTGGCTTTGGCTTCTTGCAGTTCTGCAGTGACCAAGGAGCCCTTCTTCCCTGGCTGTGAGCCCTAGGTACAAGGAACCGTTGTTGTCACGTGGTATCACATCACAGCCCTCTCTCCCACCACATGGCATCTACAGGCACTTTTAATATGAAGCCACTTGTGACATGACTCTGCCATCCTTGGCGCACAAGCAAGCAGCAACGGGCTCCCGGTTATTGTTGTTTAGTTCTGAAGACGGAGTGGAAAACACATGTAAACACTAGTGTTTTGTTAACATTTAAATCTGTCTGCTAAAGCTAATGTGCCAGAAGAGGAGGGGGAAAAAAGAGTAGAACAAAGGCCGGTTGCTGTGCTGGCTGTTTGTCCTCAGGAGACTGATTTCCTGACGTCACCGGCACCAGCACGGGCAGAGCTGAGCGTTCCTCTTTTGGTTCTTTTGCTGCCGTTCAGAAGGACAGTTCACTGCTGAATATGCTGCTGTAACAAATGGGAGGCAGAGCATGGTTTTATTTTTTTTCTCCTGTAAATTCAGAGCAAATTAGATTTGGTGCTCTGCCAAGAACAAAATACAGTCTACTATTGTAAGGATTGTTATGAACCAGATCTTCAAATCTTTACTACTGGCAAAGTGTGTTTGTCCAAATGTTGAGTTAGTAAAGATATCTGATTTGACCCAGTATCTTTTACATTCATACCTTTAACTCTCTTTCCTCCCAGAACATACAAGTGAGTACAGTCTTTATAATATAAAAAAATTAAATCTGCTTGAATAAGCAGTTCAGGATTCCCTGCTATAACTATACCTGTTCTGGCTGATTGAAGATCTTTATTTTAAACAGCACAATTAATGTTTACAGTACACAAGTATGAGCTCTGATGATCTCAACACTATTTTCATGGGTCGAATGAAATAAATCCAATGAACCCAGGTGGAGAAGGAAGGTATAAATAATGTAATATCTAGGAGCCGCAATAATAACTGCCTTATGGAAAGTTGGAAATTACTTCTGATTTCTTTGTTGCTTTTTCTACTGCTCCAAAGCATCTCAGAGTCTGAATAAAAAAATACTTATGACATTTATTAAAATTTCAACAATTTCCACAAATTTCCACAACTCTTCCATGCTGGCTTTCTGTAAACACTGTTATTCCTAGCCAAAATCTTCCATCTTGCACTTCACAAGGGGGGCAGAGCAGACAGCTTAATCTAATCCCAAAAGTGCAAATGTCAGTCTAATTTATTTTTTTATGAGTCTCACGAATAATTTTAAATTACTCCAGAATAGGTTATACATGCATG
Organism: Pipra filicauda; assembly: GCF_003945595.2. Taxonomy (NCBI): domain Eukaryota; kingdom Metazoa; phylum Chordata; class Aves; order Passeriformes; family Pipridae; genus Pipra; species Pipra filicauda. The sequence continues at coordinate 433,553 of NW_024105031.1, read as the reverse complement.
TTATATGTCCAGACATTAAAATCCAACAAGAAGAATTCAGTAAACAAAACTTTCATTATAATTAATTTGCCTATCTCTGTCTTACAAAATTTTCCCAGCACTGCCTGGATGCAACGATGCCTGCTGTCATGAATACGAATTACGTGGTTTAATATCTCCTCTTTGCTGTGAAAAAATGATTAAAATAGAATTTTAAATTGAATCAGTTTATAAAAAGGTTACAAGTTATTAGAGAAAATGTATTTTCAATGTAAAATTATTTTTAAATGAGAGGATATGGGATGCAGAGTCATTCTAGAAGGACCACGAGTGACGGAGGAATTCCATTGTTTTCATATGAAAAAGCTGGTGCTTTAGTAATAGTCTTCTTTGATAATGAGATTTTGTTTTAATTAATAGTCTGTTTAACATTTGCATTCCATTATCAGTAGTTATTGTGCTTCAGAGACCTCTCAGTGGAAGTAAAGACACAGTGGAGGGTGGTGTAAAGATGTTTAAGGTAGAGGAAGCGTCACCATTTCCACAGCTGGGAGGAACAGATTCATATTATCATGGTGCTGTGAATAGCAATTTCTGCCAAGGACAGGTTTAGCTTGGAGATATAGTCTATACACCAATGGGATCACCCATGCCAGACAAACATTACCCACTATAAGAAATGGACAAATGAATTTTCTACTAGGGTAGAAAATAATCACACATTAATAATATAGATAAGCAAATTCACAATGGCCAGGTTGAACTGGTAGAGTAAAAAGTTGTTGAATTTTTTGGTTTCACAAAAGGGATAAAAAATAAAAATTATTACTTTCTTCGTTTCCATACCCTTTCTACTCTTATTGCATCCATAACTAACCTCACAAAATAGTCAGACTAGACACTAGTGTGCATCTACTTCTCTGTCATAATATGTTCTCAAGAAATTTGAGATAAGAAAGGGGCAAAAAAGCTAAGGGGAAACTCACATGAAGGAATAAATATTGGTAACTGATGTCCACTTGGAAGCAAAACTGAGTGCTTCTATCTAGCAGAGGAGATGTCAAAATCACTCTGCTATTTTCTTTACTGAGAGTACCACACCTATGACAATATGTACCTCACGGATTTACACTGGTGTAATCAATTGTTATATATACTCGCCTTCCAGATGTGTATTACTTTCCTAGGCCCAGATTCCTCCCTCAACACTTTTTAAAAATATGTCCTTGTAGCCACTTCATACTACGTTTAATTACAGAGGTATGAGCTGTCCCTGAAGTGATCATGCTAATTTCCTTCAGTAAGTGGATGTAGAAGAGTGTTCAGCCTACTGAAGGTAATGTGAATCCCATCTGAGTTTACTGAGTTTATGTGCTAAACCACTTTGTGACTGCAGAGTATTGAATATAAAAAGATTGAGACTCTTCTGGGTGATCACCATCTGGGATTGCTGATCTGAGACAAGGGTGTGAAAGCATGCAGTCTGTGTGAATTGTCTGTATCCTCCCAGTTGCTGCTGCTCTGTGTCATTCTTTGAAGTATTCCCCGTGGAATGGCATAGTACCCAGCTGAATCAAGCATGGTTAAGTCTTGCTATAATAGCACATTTCCAAAACTGGTCTATTTCAGCTTGAAATGAGTTATGTGCCCTTTGTTTGTATATCTCATTTCTAAACCTAAAAATATTTCTTTTACAGAACAGAGAGAATTCCTCCTTGAAAGTGTGTGGAAGATGTGACAAATGACTTAGCAATAAGATACTTGAGGCTAGCTTCTTCAAACAATTCTCCTCTTGATCTATGCTTATTTGGTGAGTGTCATTGAAATGTAATTAAAAAATATTCCAAAATACTGATTCTGGAAATAGGGTTGGCATTTTGTGTTTAATCAGATTGGTTTTGTTCTGCATCCAAACTAACTTTAAAAAATAATTTTATTATGACTCAAAGTTAAAGGAAAATCTTTCTCAGTATTTCACAGTGTCTCCCTCCATACTAAGACTGACTTATCAAAGCATTCCATTTTGGCACTTAGTGCCTTGGACCAAAGCACTTGTAAACTGTAAAATTACAGCCTGGGTCATAGCAGAGCACACAGGTTTTGCTCAGAAGAAGAGACCCAGAGAGACAAGTGTCCTTGTTATTTTCATTGCTCTAATATTGATGACCTGTCCAGTTTGCTGAGCACTACATTGAAGGCAGTAGAGAGTCTCCTATAAGTCGAGTCTCTTCTTGTCTTGGGCAATGCCCAAGAAAGTAGTGAAAAGATAAGGCAGTTGCTTTTGTTATGGCCCTTCAAATCCACAGAGTTCAGACCTAAATGTATAGTTTACGCCTGGCCCATTACCCCTATAAACCCATAATATTATAATTAGTTACAGAAGATCCTCTTCTTACAGTACTATTCTTATTTTAATCAAACTCTCCCCCTTACAATACTTCTAATACCTTTGGGAGTTGCTGCTAATCTGGAAATGTTTTCCACTTCTGAAATCAGTCATTAATGAGACTGCTACTACTGCACATTCAAATCCCATCTAGAGTTTTCCAGTATGAAACAAGGCCACCATGAGGTCTTCAAACTAAAAAGGAAGACCATCTAGTAATAAATGCCATTTTTTGAGAGGTTAGGGGGCACTGCATTACCAGATTATTATATGTAGATATATATGGAGAGAGAGAGAGAGAGAGGGATGCAATTTCAATGATTTCCTCAGATTTTTAGCAACTCTGACTTTTCCTGTGGATGGCATCTTAGCAGAGTTCATGTAGGAAGCATAAATAGCTGCTTTTACTCACAATCGCATAGACCTGTACCCTCATGATGTTATAACAACATCTACAGCTATGCAGGAAATAATACCAGATAGATATCTGACATGCTTTGGCTTTGAAGATAGCTCAGATACTCAATATCTGGAAGAGAACAGCTCTCTGATTAACAGCCTCCCAGTTTGTTATCTATCAATGTTCTGTGAGTTACAGTTTGTGAAGCGAGGGACCCAGGCAAACGCTTACACATCTGGAAGGAAAAAATGCACAATAGATTGGATTGGAGGAGGAAAGATCACCCAGGGACAAAGTCAAGAAAAAGAAGGTGTGTAAAGAAATAACAGGGAAAAAGAGAGTGGCTGAAAAAGAAAAGGGAAGAAGGGAGGGAGAAAATAACAAACCATTCAGGTACAAAAGCCTTATTCAAAGAAAAACAGGGGAAAAGTAGAAAGTAAAAGTAAGTGACAAAAAAGGCAAAACAAAAGCAAACACAAAGGTAGAGAAAGGACAATGGAAGGCCTACTCAAACAGTAATGTTTGAGTAAATGTGAGATGCTCTTATTAATCACCATAGTTGTTTTTTTTCTCCCTAGTTCAACTCTTCTCCACTTGCTGTAGGGGCCTTTTTTTTTCACTTTGGTTTTGTGGGTTTTTAAAGCTTCAGATACTCAGCTCCACCAGTTTTCTCAAGGTAGTTAATGAAAGAGGACTTCATTCCAGATGCCAAAACCCATTTGCTACTAAATAAATTAACGAATAAGGTCCTAAGCTGACAGATAAGTTAAATTTGTAATACGTTATCATTTGTTCACTGAAGAGATAGAAGGGATAAAGCAGTTTATTTGTGGAAAGACACATTTTGCCTTGGATCACAACCTTTAAGGCAACATCATGTGGAAAGCAGGCCTTATACAGAGTTGTTGTAACAGTCACAGTGGCTGCTGAAGGCCAGCTATGAAAGTAATCCCTGTCTTCAAACAATGAAGTGTGAAGCATCACAAGAAAGCATAGGGGAGTGAGATGGGCTGTGGCTTTCCTACTGGGAAAGCTATGCAAAAAGTACTCTGAAGCAGAGAGCAGGCTACTTGGCACATTGTGTACATGGAAAATCTGAAAAGACTGTAAGCAAAAGAAAGGGAAGGTTTTGCTGAGGCACGTACCCTCCCAGGGTGTTTTTGGTACCATGAGGCTCTGCAATAGTTTGTGGTTTTAGAACATAAACTGTGACAGAAGTGAGTTTTGGACACAAAAAGGTTTCAAAGACTACTGTATTGATATGAAAAACTGGTAATAAAAAGAAAACATAAATAGGTTTCATCTGAAAAACTTATGTATGCACTATTGACAAAGGTGACAGACCTGTACATGGGAGCTGCCAGGTATGCATGCAGAAGAGAAATACCTGGCAACAAAATGCTTGTTTAATGATTATTGTTTTGAAGTAAATCTTTTCAATAACATTTTTTTCAGTAGCAAATAGCAAAGTTGGTTAGTTGGTTTCTTCTGCCTGTGTCTCTGAGATATAAGAGATGTGGATTAAGAGATCCATATTAGATGTGGATCTAAACTGAGATCCCTTGGGATAGCACATTGAGGTACACAGCCATAAATCTTTGCTACAAGTAGTGGGTAACAAAGGTCCTAATCTTGAACTCACCTAAAAAAATATGAAATCTACAAATCTACAGCTTGCACTAAATGGTGGCAAACTAAACTGAAGGGGTCAAAGCATTGGCTGTTCTTCTCCCAGGAATCCCTACAGAGGTTGCCAGACATCTCCCAGAGGTTGGCTCCTAACAGAGGGGAGCCGAACAGCTCATGAATCAGCTCTAAACCACCACAGACTACAGCTTGGCCTATTAAGGTAAACCAACATTGATTTTGGTTTATGCTAAAGTGTAAGGTTCAGAAGCCAATTCACAAGCCATTCAGTCACCCCTGCTACAGGATAGATGCCTCTGGAAGACAGCAGGGTTGGGAGTATTAATTGCTTCAGTCACTGCATTTTCACCTGCTATTGTCTGTGTACCAATATGTTTATAAGATGTTTCCTGTAGAGAAGATCACAAAACAAACAACCAAAAAGAAAGTTACAGCTTAGTCTGAAACTCTGATAATAATCATTTGTAGCTTGTTTAGGAACCCTGTCTTCCCATATCATTCTTAAAATTGTACATTATTGTTGCTACCAAGAATACAGCTGCAACTTGAGATCTCGGATATACGTTTCCTTCTATTGCTGGAGTGAAAAATGGTATCACAATTCACCTTTATACCTATGCTATGGAAAATTAAAGTTCTTGTAGCATTCACTGATGCTCTCAAGAGTTCTATTAATATTTCTCATCTCGACTTGAAGGACTCATAAATCCATACAAATATCAGCCCTGAGTTTTTGACTATTATGTGACTATTATGTATATTTTGTGAAAGGGAAAGTGAGCAAAAGTTACTCAGTTTGTGTAGTCACGCAAGTCATCTTAGCTCTTCTTACTTTATATTCTTCATAACAAAATCTGATGTCACATAAAACTACATCAGTTTAGAGTTTTGGTGAAAGTTCAAAACTTTACTCATTTTTAGAAAAAGCCTTACTATGAGATCCAATAACTTTTGAATTAACCTAGATACTGTTTTGAGCAAACTTGCCTATAGACTGGTTTTGTGACCAAACTATGTAAAGTACATGAAACCAGATCACCCAAGCTTTGATGCTTCTAAGTCAGTTTTGGTTTGCATTTTGAGTTCCAGACCAAAGCCACAGCTGAGGCAATGAACTGTTATCAGTCACAATAAGAAAACACTTATATGAGGTTCTTTCTAAAGAAACCCACAGACTTTTGCACTGTTCTCTATTTTCCCTGCAAAATTAAAAAATGCTTTAAGTCTTCCTTCATAAATAAAGTAAAACAAACGTCTCCTGTCAGAGGGCTTACCCTTGCTATAGTTTCAAAATAGAGACCCATTTTAAAGAGCACATTCCCTACGGTACATTCAGGACTGTTTTATTAAAATACATACATGGCAAATAATGTATGGTAACACTAAAAAGGTTTTATAGTGGTAATTAGGACTTGATCCAAAGTCCATTAATGCCAATGGGAATGCTTCCATTTATTTCAAAGGAGTTTGCAATAGGTCCGTATGAAAAAAGAAGTACACTGGTTTCTCTAAGTCTATCCTAGTCCACCCAGGTGAGAGGAATTCTGTGTCTGTTTCACATGCCTCCCTTACCTTCCAGGCTCTTACCAATGGATTTTTAATTACCAGTAATGGCCAGACCATTATATTTAAATTGCCATCCAATTTCTGTCCATTGTTTCAGATCTGTGGGCTGTGAGAGCAGATGCCGAGGCAGCTGTGCAGCTCACAGCTTCCACGGCATTTCACCTCAAGGGAGATGTAGTATAGCAAGCCATTTAGCTGGCATCCCCTGCAAACGGGATCTTTGGTCTGGTAACACAGTGCAATCCAAGCTGCCAGAGCACAGGAGCGAAAAGCTTTTGTTGAAACTCTTCCAAAACCAAATTATATCTTCCATTGTCTCAAAGGAATAATAAACCCTGGCTGGCTGATTGTGGAATATAATAATAATCTAGCTGAATTAGTGGGCATTCCTGGGAGTGACTGATTTCTGCTTTTCCCCAACAGTACTTTTTTTTCCAAGATAATAGTTCTTCTCTGAAAAACAGATTTTCTCTATACATAAGTTAAGAAATTTAGAAGTGTTATATTCAGAATTATACTCCTTGTGTGTTCGTAGTCAAAATAAAATGCTCTTTAGCAAAAATACATGGCTGTTGAAAGCGGTTTCACTGGCATAGAGTCAGGGACCTGAGGGCACTTGCCAACCCAACTCTCCTTGTCCAGGCTTGCCTGGGGATTTCTCCACTCTGCCCAGGGCCCAGAGCCCCATGTCAGCCCCCCAGGATTGTCAGCTCTATTCCCTGGGAGGTTCCCAATGCCCAGGGTAGTACACAGTACACAGTCCCCACCATGTGGGACTGTTAGTCCCACCTGGTCTGAAGTGGATGCTTGAAAACCTCACTCCTGCACTGGCACACAGTAGCACAGCATGTTTGAATCAGTAACACACATTTTGTCACTTTAATGTATTTTTCCAGGTAATGGTGGATTCTGCTGTTTTCTGTTTAAGGAAGTCATGTCTTTGATCTCAGGAGTAGAAACCCAAAGTCTTGATGTCACCAAGGAATTTAACACCTATTTGTGATCCTGACAATGATGATTCACAAGCTAAGGATCCTGCTATCTTGCCTGTGGATGTTGTCCTAGCATAGCAAGCACTCCCACTCTCACCAAAGCACAGGCAGATGCACTTCTTCGAAATTTGAAGCAGTCAGTCCTCTGACTGAGGATGACAGAGACATGGGCACAAGCCACCCGCTTTCATGGAAGGACATATTGTCTCAGGTTGCTACCTTGAAAACAGACGATGGTGTGGGAAAGGGACAGGGTACATCCTAATCTCTCTTGCTAATGCTGTTCCACCTTGAATGGGATCATTAAATATTAAAAGAGTGAAAGATCAAAAGATAGAGAATGACTTTTAGCCTGTTTGTTAGGCATCTCACGTTTTCAGTTCCAACCCATTGTAGATATAGGTATTTTTTAGAAAGAGGAAGAGGCGCAATGAGAGAGAACAAATAAGCCAAGCACCAAAATTCTGTAGTGTTTAGGACACATTTCTGAGAGTTATAAACTGCGGGGTTTTGCCCTTTCAGTGAGCAGACAGAATTAAATTTCCATTTCCCACATTATCAGAGATGCCTCTGTCACCAGAAGATTGAAGAGGCAAGGGTCTTCTGCTAGATCCAGAAGATGAATCTAGGAGCCCTGTAACTAGAAGCCCCAGTCAGAGATGTGTGCCTATATTTGTGGAAGACTCCGTGCCAATGTCATCTCTCTCCTTGCCACTTCCTAATGACTAGGTTAAGAGGATCACTACTCAGCCAAATATTTGTGGACTTCCACTGACTAAATATCTAGCTCTGCTAATGTATGTCGCTTGAAATGTATGGCCTTCCCTAAGAATTGTGTACTTCACTAGCCCTTGCAGCATCAATAGTTAGAAATTGCAACAGAGATACCATGGCCTTTGTGGGCCTAGTCCTCAATTATGCCATGGGTTCCAGCTCCAAGAAATCTGCCGAACACAGGAAATCGAGACAAAGAAACATTTCAAAGAGAAACTGTGTGCCAGATTCTCTAATTATTTTCCACTTTTCCAAATTAACTGTAAATGAAGCATCCATCTACCTCTTTGCAGAGGTAGACATGTCGGTGTAACATGCAAAGCTGGTCAAAATAAAGGTCCACTTGGATTAAAATACAGTAATAAGTACAGCTAGGGAGGCTTTCAACTTAGTTATAAGGTTAAGCGAAATTCCTTAAAACACCCATTATGAAAACAATCAGATGGCCAAGACCCCACTTTTGTTCTGCTCAGGGCTCTGAACTGTGGGGAGGATACTCAGGAAAAAAGTCTGCTTACTAAGGAAGTAGACGTGTTCCTGTGTTGTGCCTTCCAGCTTTTTTAAATAAAGTGTGCTCTCCCCACTGCCTTTCCATGACTTTGCAACCTCAGAAACAGTTGTAGTGTGATTTAGAGACTGTGTCCCTTCCCTGAAGTTCTTGCGTCCACTGCTCGCCTGCTTCATTTCGGGTAGCTGAGGAAGATGAACCTGTTTTGATTCCTGCTCCCTGTGGTTCTGCAGAAGTAGCTTAGCAAAGAGCAAAGAGAAGTTTGCCAGATTCTACCTAGACCTATAGGCAGAAGATTCCATTTATTCCATGAATAGTTACCACCAAGGATAAGACAAAAGACGTTTGATTTTTTTCCTTCCTTTGTTTGTCCTTGGACTTAGCCACTGGCAGCTGCTGTGTTGGCACTAGTTGTGTACAAGGTTCCATAAAGCAGAAGGGATAATTTAGGTTTATCAAACTGCAGACATTCCCCTTCACCCCTCCTAAGTACAGCCCAAACCAAGCCCTTTTGCCAGGATCTTCAGGAAAAAAGTGTAAAATATGGCTAGTCTGACTTATTGCTGCAGGGGACTTCCATTTCACTGGGGGAATTCCCTGCAGAGAACATGCAGGTATTTTCCACTGTGTATGAGGCAGACAATCTGCTTGAGACTGATTGTGGTCCCTTGGGTTCCTTCAATATATTTGGTGATTCATGTTGAAAGGACTGAACAAGCCTGATGTATGGGGTTTGGTTTGCTGGGGTGGATGCACTAGCCTACTCCTTAGACATGCATTAATCATGCATTAAGCTTAGGGAACATTAGCCCACATTCTTCTGGAACCTTAACTTTATTAAAAGGGAACATGAGTGCCCACGGCTTCTCTTTCTGTGTAAAGATGCAACTTTCCCAACAGAACCACAAGAGATCCTCAGAATTTTAACCATCTTTAAGAAAGCCAAGATCTGATCCTGTGAATTAAGATGTTATGAAACCAATAGGAATGCAGATGTGCTGAAGAGTGTGCGGAAATAACACCTAAAACACCCCAATTTTCTTTTCTAACCTATCTTCACTTTTCAATATTCTCTCCCACATATGGTGATGAATTGAGACAGGCAATGCAGGGAATTCTTCCAGTTACAGGTCACTGCATTACAATAGCTCTGGAAATAAAGATTTTTCCCTTCAGTACATACAAAATGAGATATTTAAAGCAGTGGTTTAGTCTGGGATTCAGTTGTCAACAATTTCTGTCTAGAAACTATCAGAGAACTATCCTGTGCAGTTACCTTGTAGTTAGGCTCTAAGTTAGGCTCTAAACCAGCACATAGAACAAAACTCTATTTCAGACACTAAGCACTAAACAAAAAAACAGGCTTTCATTAAGGACACGGAAGTAAGTTACTACCTCCCTCTCACCCATTCCTAATATGTTTTATCTTTATTCTTCACAATCCTGGATAGCAAAGTGGCTCAGAGCCACCAGGATCTCTGATGCCACATGGTTATTGTCCTAGTTTTTTCTTCTGGTTCCAGCTGAATGATAGTAGGAGCTGTTCTGCTTCTGAGCAAAGGGGAGGAGGAGCTGCAAATTCTTAGTTTTTCAGGCTAGAGTGAAAGAGACCTTAAAAGCTGTTTGCCTCACAACTTACAACTCTTTTTGTATTTACTGGCTTGAAAATATTAGAGTGAATAAATTCTAATGATTTGGGGGGTTGCACTATTGTAGAGCAAATAAAAATGTCAGGCTAGTAATATGCCTCCGTGTTCACAAAATCATTTTACTTCAGAATGCCATGAAAATACTTTAAAGAGGTTTCTGTCAAGCCATTGTTTGAATAATAGGCTTACCTAGTGTTCAGGATTCAGTCAGGGTTTTCCTTGATATAGGATGTAATTTTGTAAGCGATGAGGACATACACAATTAACTGAAAACTCTAATTAAATTTCTGCTGCAAACACCTTTCTCGCTATGCCACTTCATCCTACATGCTGATAGTAGAAAAACAAAATGAACAATCCTGATCTCTGAATCACTCAAATGCTGCATTTTCAGACACAGCTGGCACTTCAGAGATCAAGGTACCTGTGAATTTCAGTTTACATTTGCCAATATACAGAGTAGGATTTATCCAAGTGGCAACAAAAGCAAAGCAAGATTGTAAGAAAAAAAAAATAAATTAGATGCAGTGTGAGAATAAACTATCTACAAATAGGAGAATTATCAGAGAGGGAAAAAGAACAGAGAACAGGACTCTGGACGTCTTTATGGCTTTGTGCCATCATAGTAGCATAAGGAAAGCCAGCTATGGGAGAAGAATTCTGTAACAGCATAAAGCTACTGCAGAAATGCATGCCATTCTGTGCCCCTGCCTCAGTTCAGGATGGAGAACAAGACTGGGAAAGAGTAGGCCTGCTGCTGAGAGCTGTCTGCTGTCCACTCTCCAAACAGCCCCACGGGGCCCAAGACCCAGCAGGGAAGAAATGGGGGGAACAACACAGCCTATGACAGCTCCTGTGGAGCTGAGAAGTGGAATCAGGTAAAGAATGAATAAAGGCACCTTTGTCACCATTCCTCCAATCTTCTGCTGATAATAGTTCAGATGGATGAACTGGTTCATTAGGATTTGGTTGGAAGAGATTAATAAACGGGGTGCACCATGGACAAATGAATATTACCATCTCAATTTTTAATATAAAATATTCAAGTTTTGAGAGATATGCTATCACAAGAGAGATAGCTATGTTTTCAGCTGTATCATAGTTGAGACAATTTATCTTTACCTCACAAACCCAAACCCTTTTTATCAGTTATAACTTAGCAACAGTGTTCATTTATAATAGTGATATTAAGATATGTTGTTTTAAACGGGAATGAACAGTAATGCATACATAGAAATTCAGAAAAAATCTCAAAGTTGCATTTCCTATTTCTTACTTTGACATGTAAAAATAACATCCCTGTTTTTTAACTAAATAGAAATGGATAAAACTTGTCATAAATTAGTACAGCTCTCAGAACAGACAAATAAGTAAAAAAAAAAAATCTAAATTGATCTATTACTTCTTGAAATTAAACACTCATAAATGGAAACTTTGCTCATGTTTCTCCAACTTCATGGATTTTGATTGACATATCTGTCCTTATAACAGACACTTTCAATCAAGAGCCCTTAACAGAAGTGTCCTTAACTATAACAGTCTTAAAGTGTGACTGTCTGTGCCAGGTGGGATGAACTCTTGTGTGTTCCTGCAAGGAAGCTCCAAGCTGTGGGTGCAAAGAACTTGTATTGCCTTAGATGTGTCTGGTGTTGTAAATACTGTCAGCTTTTAGAAACCACATAAAACTAAGCACAGAGGAAAAAAAAAAAGAAAAAAAATAAAAAAATTGTGTAACCTGTGTGTCAGCACTCCTGCATGGGTGAAATCTATCACTGGAGTATTGCCACTCTGTTCAAAAGGGCCAGAATTACAACCTATATGATCCAAACTTACAAAAGTCTTCCAAAGGGTTTTGAGTAAAACATGACTTTTAACATCCAAGGGCCAAACGCGTTATTTTGAAAGGTCAAAAGGATAAAACTGGGAGCAGCTGAGAACCCTACCCTACTCCCTTTACACTGCATAGGTAGGGCTCATGTTTTTAAAATCACAGGGCACACCTCAGTGTGTATGTTCTATTCATAAGGCAGTACAAACCTTCTGCCTAGTTTAGTTGTACTTAATTTAAGCCCTACCATTTAGGGCTCTGGGCCAGAGGTTACGCACCAGAAGAAAAATCAGGGCCTGACTAGCGATGACTCAAACCCTTCACTCGGTGCTGAAACACTTCAGTGCTCCCTTGATTATTTTGGCACTGGAAATTTATGACCCAGATTCTGGGACACTGTATGGCCTCATCCTGCCCCTGTCTCAATTAGGCTATTCACTCAGCTTCTCTCTCTGTGCTTCCTTAAAATCCTAGCAGAAAAGGAGATCTGTAATGAAGCACCATGAACTGTCACCAAAGTGAAGTCCTGAGATGGGCTGAGGAATTAACATAGGGTATTCAAGCAGGAAAATGTGTGCCTCCTTTAAGGCACATTTAAGCAGTCAAAGCAACATTAAGGAAATACGGTTAGAAGACTCATTTAGAAGAGAATTTTATCACTTCCTGGATGGTTTTCAGGGGGTCTGTTTTGGAATGACTGAAAGTATGATTTAAGTTATTTTAGAAAAAGGGGATCATGATGTCAAGAGTGTGCAATGCACCTTTGAATGTGATGAGAAGCATTACTTGGAGGAGGTTTGCATTTTTTGAAGGACTTTCACACATGATATTCTGTTAATTACTTCATTATTAATCCTTCTGAGAAATTAATGCATGCTACCAGACAGAAACCCACCTAGTTGACATTAGGTGCTGTTCTCCATCAGAAGCAGGAAAATATCTTGTAAAAGCACATGGAATGGGAAGAACCAGCTGACTGTGGTATTTTCAAATTTAGGTGAAAATGTCACTGGGATTATTTAGCAAAGAAATAGGAAGGGGCAAAACCCCAAGTTATTTAAAAACAACTTCTTAACAAAGATTAATTTTATGTACAGGGAAACTGCAAAAAGCACTTCTGTTGTCTGAATGTAACATGGGAGCAGGTGGCAATAATGTTTCTAATCCTTAAATATCTCAGCACTGCTTCAAGTTCTGAATTTCTGTATGCTTGGTTGCACAGACTCCACCTACACCTGAATCACAACTCAGAAAAAGTACAGTACTTCACAGCTCAAGCAGGGAGAAACTTTTCCTCGTACATGTGGAATGGTGAGACCACATTTTATTTTTTTAATTCCCTTTAGTTGTTGAAAGGGGGAAAACATTTTGAATTGCCATTCCCCCTTTACCCTTGGCTGGTATATTTCCCTCTTAGACGAAGAAAGGTTTGAAGTGATAAAAGTTTACATAACATAGCTAAGCATATTATGTAAAGATTAAAGCAGCAGGGTCAGCACAGGGACAGAAGTGTCTCAGCCAGGCAAACGCAGCCGGGGTTACCTGACAGACAGTTCTCTTGGAGGTTTGTTTTGTTCCAGGTTAATATTATTCACACTAAACATTTAAGTGTGGCTCTGCCTTGGCCTCTCCTATTCCCGACAGCGATGCTTGCCACAGAGGCAATGCCCGCCTGCGTGGGAGGCGAGGCTCCTTTACCTGGCCACAACCAGGCGACAGTGCCTATCTCCAGCTGGGATGCTGCGCGTCCCCCGGTGCCGTCAGTGCGCGGGGGCGGTTTGCGGCACCAGGCTGTGCTAATGCCACGCAGTGATCGAAACTACCGCGGTCACACAAAAGTGTGGCCACCAAGTGCCGAGGGCCCGGGCCCTGCCCCACCGCGGGCCCCCGCGCCGCCCCTCCGCGCCGCCCCTCCCCGCCGCCCGGGCGCTGCGCTCCCGCGGGGCATCCGCGCGTCCCCTCCGGCCGCTCCCTCAGGCTCCGCCGAGACAAAGGCGGCGGGAGGTGCGGGTGGCGGGCCGGCAGGACGGGGCCGGGGGGGGGGGGGGGGGGGGGGGGGGGGGGGAGGACCGGCGGTGGGAACAAAGGAGCCGAAAAAGAAGAGAAGAGCCAAGAAAGTTGATACCGGCCTCCTCCGCCGCGCTCGTCGCGGCCCGCCCCCCCGGCCCCAGGACTTTGGCGTGAGAGCCCGCGGTAACCCGGCGGCGGCGGCGGGGAAGAAGGCCGTATACCCACTCCTCCATCCCACCCGAACCCCAGTCGAAGCTCCCGTCTCCCCCCAGCTACCCCCGTCCTCTCCCACCTCCTCCTTCCTCCTCTGCCCCACTGACCCCGCCCCGCACCCTCCAGTGCTTCCCTTTAACGCGCGCTCCCGCCGGCGCCTCTCGCCCCTCCCCCTTGCTCGGCGGCGCGCGGCCTCCAACACCACCCGCGGGCACGCGCCCGTTCCCCTCCACCCGTCGCTTCCCCCCCCCCGCTCGCCCCCGCCGGAACCGCGCGCGCGCCCCCGCCCATCCACCCCTCCCTCGGCAGGGCGCGAGCGCTCGGGATAATTGGCTGGCGGACGCGCGCGCGCGCGGCGCCGGGCGGGCGGGGGCGCGCGCGCGCGGAGGCGGGGGCGGCGGGGGCGCGCGCGCGGCAGCGGCTTCACTTCTCTCCGGGCAGCGGGGGCAGGAGCGGCGGCGGCGGTGGGAGAAGCAGCAGGAGCAGCGGCCGCCGCTGCTGCTCGGGAGAAAGGGGAAAGGGCAGGGGAAGCCGAGAGCGAGGAGCGCGGGGGAGCGGGCTCATGACTCAGTGAGCGGCTGCAGCCCCTTTCCAGCCCCGCGCCCGGCCGGAGTCGGGGCCACCGCGACGGATTGTCCCGCAGCCTGTGTCCGGCATCAGCGAGAGAGAGACCTGCGCTCGCCTGCAGGTATCAGAGGCTTTCCCCCCGTCTCTCCCGGGGTACACCTACCTCTGCCCCGGCTGAGCTCTCCGTCTGCCTCCCCTCCCCCCGCCGGGCTCCTACCCCCTCGTCGCTCCCTCACGACAGCACCCTCCCCCCCATTTATCTGCGACCCTCGCTCTCTACCTTTATCCTTCATCTCCCCTCCCCCCTCCGCATCCCCCCGGCACTGCCTGGTACCCTGTTCCCTCCTTGTCATCCCCAGCCGTGCCCTTTCTTAGCCTCCGTCCCGGCCGTCCCCCTCCGCCCCCAGCCACCTCGGCATCTCTGCCGCCGCTCCCCGCTCCCTCAGGTTCCATCCAGCCTCCATTGCTTCTCAGCACCCCCAAACCCCTTCAGCAACTCTTCCGTGTCCATTTGTCCTGCTCGCCCCGCTGCGGGCGGGAGCAGCGACCACCCCCGCTCCCCCCCGCCCCTCCGGCCCCGCTCCGCGCCGATCGCGTGGTCCCCGCGGCACTCGCTGCGCCCCTGGGTCGCTCCGGCGCCGGGGTACCCCCTGCGCCCTCCATGATCGAGCCTCCCAGGATGCGCCATCCCCACAACCCCCCGCCGCAGCACCCGGTGGGCACCCCGGACTGGAGCCCCTCGGGAAGGGCACTAGCCTCCCCCGCCCCCACGCGGAGCGCCCTGAGGAGCCCCGCAGCCCAACCCTCTCCCTTCCCTCATGTGCCCCCGACGTCTTCCTCTCGCAGTCTCCTCCTCCTCCTCTTCTCGGTTGTCTCCTACTTCTCACCCTGGCCCGGCCGCCTCCCGCCCGGCTGTGGGGGTGCGGGGTGTGTGTGTTTCTGGGGATGCCCATGCCCACCACCAGCTCCCGCGCGGCTGGGTCTTCCCGACGGGCGAGCCACGCTTCTGCCTCCGGGCGGCTGGGGGCCGTGGGAGCCGGGGCCTCTCGTCCTTTCCGTCCAGGTTCCTCTCTCAGTGGCGGACCCTGCCCGGCCACAAACCGGGCGCTTTCTGCCTCCCCTGCTGTGATGTTGTGGCCCTTTTGCCCTTTACGCTTTCTAATGAAGATGAAGTAAGGCGGCTGCTGCCGTTGCTGCTCGTCGTGGACTCTGCAGAAATATTCAATTTATCTTGGCGTAAAGAAAATTAAGACCGCTTTAAAAGGACATCCTCACTAGCTCTGCCGCCCTTGGGGACCGATCTGCACGTTGCCAGGACCTTGCTGTCCCTAACTACGGGATTTTTTTTTGGGGAGGGGGGGGGAGAGTGTGATGGTGGTTGGTGTTGGGTTTTTGTGACTCTATATATTTTTTGTTTGTTTTTGTTTGTTTTGGGTTTTTTTGTTTTGTTTTGTTTTGTTTTGAGGAAGAAGGGGAAGGTGCCAGTAGATATATTTGACAAAAGCAAAACCTTTTGGACTCTTCACTTCGAATTGATAGTTGTAGTTACACTTGTAATCTATCTCTCTGCTGATTCATCTCACGTTAAGGGAGAGACTTTTAAGTCCCTTTGCACTCCTTTCCCTGTCCCCTCTGCTCATTTTTCTCTGCACAACAGCAGGGAGGTTAGCAACCCTCGCCTGAATATAGAATAGCCTGGCAGCCGGGGACCTGGACATCGCGTGTCTTCCCTCTTGCTCTGTGTGACAGTTGCAAACACACTCATGGCTGTTCAGATTCAAGGAGTATCTTGTATTTCTGTCTGTGTTAGTGGCAGTGAAATATTTTCTTCACAGTGTCATCCCCTCAGTTGATTTTTTTCCCCCTAGTTGTTTGTTCATGTGTTTGGCTCTCTTTTAAGTTTAACCCTATTTGAAGTGTCTTAACTTCAGGCCCTTTAACACTCACTTTTACCAGAATATTAAGCATCCCTTGAACTATGCAAAAATTCCTAAAATTGCAGATATTGTGAGCAGATGGCATAGAAAGAATTGCCTGACTGTCAGAAAGGGGAACAGAGAGAGAAGGAGAAGGGAGAGATAAAAAAATAACCAAAACCCCAAGAAACTAGCCAGACATCAAATGACAGATTGAAGCATTTTGCTGTTGTAAATGCTGGCATTACATGTTACAGTAATTATATGCTCTGGGCTACTGTTAGTATTTGTCTGCTGGATAGTAACCTGAACTTATGAAGTGAATAGAGTTGTTTTTTGGATAATAGTAATATTTATAGCTAAGATTATTCACAGCAGATGTCCTATGCGTATAAGCATTACTAAATATGCTTTTAACTTTCTGGCCTGCAGTGTTAAAACCTATGTACATTGTGAAGAGAGAATTTTTCTTTTTAAAATGAGGTTTACTAAGCAAAGTTCAGAACTAAAATCTAGAGCAAATAAAGGCCATCACAAGTGTTATAAAGAGAAATGAGGTTGTATTTTAACTGTATGTAGAAGCAAAGAAAATGCGTACTTACTATCAAAATTGCGTTATAGTTATTAAATGCATATTTTGACTTGTCAGAATATGATACTTTTGTGGTTTATTACCTCTAAGTCTTCTGTTGCTTTTATCTTAAAATCTGCCAACTAGGATTTAAATATCTGAACATCAACCTGTGTAAATATACAAATTATGTTAAATATAATGTATCTGTACCATAGGAAAAATTGTTCTCTAGGAATGAACAGTTTTTGTATTTTAATTTTAGGGTGAAAACTACGCATTATTTTGGTTACTTCAATGAGCAGGCTAAGTGTTGTGTATTTATATAAATCTATATATGAAAATATTATTTTCTATGATAAAATCCAAAATGTAGTTTAAGCTGATTAAGGGAAACCTTAGTCCCATATCCATCACTTGGTATTGCTTGCTATTTCTTTTGGTGCATAAACATTTTGAAGGGATGCCATACTTCCAGAATTTTTGTTCAGTATAGCTTTACAAATTAGATAAAAAAGACCTAATTCCTCCTGAAGTTAGTTGCATGTGTCAGTAATGCTTGAAGAGATTATTTCTTCCACTCCACGGTGTGTACTATTTGATAGAATTAGATCTTGGTAAGGGTTTTTCAGGATAGAGTAAATTTATTTTCTTACATGCAGCTGTAACTACAACACTTACAGCCTTTTTTAAAAAGCATCCTTTCAACATAACCCTGTTGGCATTGATGTTACTTTACTTTTACTTTGCTGTCTCTTTCCATAAATATATACAGGGAGATGAACTTTGTTTAATCCATGGAATGAGCAAGGTTGAATCTGAGCCTGAAATATCATTATTCTCCCTTGAGTGAGTCTTAAAACATACAACAGTTAAGGTGAATAGTTTTGTTCTTAATTGTGATAGTGTCTGCACATAGGTAAGAGGAAAAGCAAGTCAAAGTTCACAGCAATTTAAAACTCTTTGTGTATGAAAGAACAAATTCTTTGATTCAGACAGATTTGATCAGAAAACCACCCAGATATATGGAGATTGTGTGGGTGTAAGCAAGTAACGTTTGGGCCTATGTGCTTTGAAGATGGTTCTTTTATTAAAATCTTTAGAGGAGGATATATAAAGTAGATATATAAGGTACAGATTGGGAATTAAAGGAAAGACCTGGGTTTCAGTTTGGTTTTTGGTTTATGTTTTGTTTTGCTTTTTTTGTTTGTTTGTTTGTTTTTTAAAAAAATCAATCAGTGCCACCACATATGCTAATTCAGTAAGGGTTTTTCATGGACATCTGCCCTTCATTAGAACAGTTTGAGAAGTCATGACAGCTGTAACAGTGGGCTTGTAATTCCTCATCTGTTGGCATATTGTTGTACTATTTAAAATGAAGGAAGAAATTAAAATAGCTAACTAGTATCAGAAGTGTGCAAATAAAGTGTTAACTTGACTTCTGAAATATACTGAGATTTCTTGCTTCTTGTGTTCTCTGACAGCTTTGTTGCTTCATATTGCCTGAATGAAATTTGTCAGGAAAAAGCTTCCTTATGTCCTCTACCAGTGTGCTTACCGCCCTAGAAGTGTACCGTTTCAGTAAATATAAACAGTCCTGTGTTAGTGCTTTTTGGTTCTGTGACTGTTTCCATCGAGCATGCCAAGATGTAGATTTTGTAATGTGGAAACCCACAGTAAAGACTTGGAATGAGCCCACAGATTTGTTTCATATGGGATAACAGAGAGTGTTAATACAGTAATAACTCTCAGTTTTTAACAAACTATGCTATATTTGAACCGGTGGCATAGTGATGAGATAGCTAGTGCTATTGCTGAGTGGTTGAAAAATATAATTCACAGTGAATGGTATTACACTTGCTGGATTATGTTTCCCACTTCGATAACTTCTGCTTTTCTCATATATATATATATATAGGTGGGCTTGTATATGTATATATATATATATAGGTGGACTTGTGTATATATATATATATATATAGGTGGGCTTATATATATATATATATATATATATATAAAAAAGGTGGGCTTTTTTTGGAGGTGGTAGTTGTTGTTGTTTGGAGTTTGTGTTTTTCTGGCATAGGGTTTTAAATGACCAGCTCCTGAATTATTGTCAATATGCTTCTGGCAAAACTCTTCAGTGCTAAGATTACTGAAGTACTGTAACACAAGTGTTACATATTAAGACAAAGACATTATGTGTTCTTTCCTTAAGGCATGTAAGAAATACTGCTGGGCAGTTTCTTCGCAAAAAGCTAACTTCTGTTGTTTGTTTTTGTTCAGTGCAGCATCTGCCATGTCTACAGAGGGGCAGAGAGTGGATGATAGTCCAAGCACTAGTGGAGGCAGCTCTGATGGAGATCAGCGTGAAGGTGTTCAGCAGGAACAAGAAAGGGAGCAAGTTCAGCCCAAGAAAAAAGAGGGCAAAATATCAAGCAAAACAGCTGCTAAACTGTCAACTAGTGCTAAAAGGTACAGTGTTCTTTTTGGGTTTTATTTTAATTTCTCTTTTTTTAGCTGAGCATCAGATGTATGTATTGACTCAGTATATTAATTTTCTGATGGTTTTATTATAACACTGCTGTATTAGTGTAATATTCTCTTGAGGCTGGTCACAATAATGAGACCTGTATACTTTTTCCTTTCTTTGACAGATTGACTCTTTCACATGGTTTTAATAGTTGCTTGCATGATAAAAGCTGACAATTTTTTATTGCTAGTAAAACTCAGACAGTTTTGTAGCCTTATAAAATATATCTCTGTATGTGTATGTATGACTGATGTTGAAACTTGTCAGTGTAACTTACAGTTAATTAACCATAAACATATCAGACAGTTCAGTAACTCAGCATGTTAGGACTACTGTAATACCTATTGTTGTGAAGTACTGCGTTTTCTTTTCCCAGATGGTCAGGTCAGAAATATCTGAGTGAACAACAAATGCATGTTGGTTTCATTACTAAACTCTGATCTGTTTCATTACCCATTTATTTTCCTTCCCTTTTCTGCTTGAGAGGAAAGGTTGGTTTGTAGAATAGCTATTTAAATTATTCTATGCTATCATGTCCATCTTCAGATAACGGTTGTCTTGCTTGGACCAGACAGAAGGAATTTACAGCTTAGTGTAGCTTCCTTAGTACACACAGGGTTGTTAGTCTAGGCAAATGGGATTATAGTGATTGAAGTAAAAAAGCACTCATAAAATAATCTGACAAGAGACCAATTCTGCAGACTGTCCTGATGCAGAATTCCCAGATCTTGTTTCTTTGCTAATCCAAGGCTGTATAAACTACAAGAAAAAACATTGGAATTATACCACTGTGGTGCTGTGGTAAAGGAGAAGCATTGAGCCCCTATTGCCATAATTTATAACATATGCATGTAGTCACAGTCCATAAACACCAGTATATAAACGTGTGTACATCCCTTCAGGATTCAAGTCTTTGTCTTGCCTTAATATGTCCCTTTTCTATTACATACTTCTCTGGACTGAAGTATCTTCTGTCTTTCCAGTGGAGTATTGTCATGCTTTTTTTCTGCCATAGATAACCTTCCTTACAGCTAGCTTTTTTTCGTTTTTTCTTCTCTGTAGAAATGCTTTCTTGACTCCCATTCCTACTAAGACACTATTAGGAATCATATCACTGATCATACCACTTACAGAAGGGCCAGCAAAAGTTGCCCATGTTTCCTTTTGTGACTAAAAGGAAAAAAACCCAAAACACCCACTCAGCTTTCACTGCAAACCATGGTGTTACTCACGTAGTTAATCCTCACAGCCCGTATGGTTTCTGACCTTGTTCTCTTTTGTCTGCTTCCTGGTATTATTATTTTTTAAATATTAGAATTATTGGATTAGTGATGACTTTTAAGGTCATAAAAGATAGTTTTCAGTGTCTTTAGAAAGCAGTCTGTGTATTCTGAACTTTGTACAATGTCTGGTGTAACGATGCCGATGCCGCGATTCTGACATGAGCTTGTGGACGCTATCCTATTAAAAAATTAATAATGATATGTCAGAAATTGGTCTATTAATCTTAGCTTTGTGTCTTCAAAGCTTAGAGCTTTTATCAACATGCATTTTACAGTGATAAAATTACTTAAACCTTTTAAAGTTTAATCACATCTGCTTATGGTTCTGCTGAAACTAATTATGCCAGTTGCTGACATCAGTGTGTTTGCTAGTTAGACTCTAAAGCCAGTTTCATGTGCATTCTAATACTAATATATTTTAAAAATATACATTTAAGTATACATGTGAAAAGCTGACAGACCTACAATAGTTCTTTAGGTATGTACACAATAAATAATATTTTGAAAAAAATATATTTTATGAGTGCTGGTTGTCATAGCACTTTCTGGAAGGATCACAACAACATAGTTTTTCTAGTAACAGGGTTTTTTAACAGTATAATCTTTTTTTCTTTTTTGTTTATAAGTATTCAGTAGTTTGTGTTAGATTTGGGATTGTACTTTCTTCATTCAGCCAGCTTTTGTATTACAGGTTTTGTTTCTTTGCTTTTTAATTAAAATCAGTGTCTCAAGAAAGGTAAATCAGGATTTAAAGCAGAGGATAGAAAGGAGTGGAGTATCATGGAGGAAGGAAAAATTTCTTAGAGTCCTCAATATGTGATAAGTATTACAGAAACTGTCTGTATAAAATATCTTCACAGTAGTATTGTTAATTTTGTTCGTTAGAAGTGAAAAGTAGTGTAGGATTAAAAAGGCTGTACTCTGTTACCTTCAGTTAGAGGAGTCAACTCTGCTAAAATCAGTAAAACACTCAAACAACAGAGTGTAGTCAATTGTGGCTTTGGTCAAGATTGCTTAATTCCTGTTTAAAGCATAGAACACCAGTGAGTTAATGTAGCACTGGATCTAAAGTCACAGACTACAGACTTGATTCTAACCTGAGTTTGGAAATCACGTTTTCTTACTTGGTAAGCTTTTTCATGCATATGGAACTGTAGTCACAGTGGTTTTGGATTGCCTTATGATACCTATTGTATATATTGGTTTAGAATGAAAATTTGTGCATCTCTGTTTGGAAAAATTTTGTTCTGCTTTTTATTTGTATTTTTATGTAGTCAGATTTACAGAATTTTCAGTAGCATTAGGTTTTATAGAAATCAAGATCTAGCAGTGTGCTGACTTTTGCTTGTGTAATCGTAAATTGCTACCATGTCTTATGTATGAATATGCTGTTCATGCAGCATAACTGCTTTCCAAAGTGATCTGTTTACAGAGGCTATATGAAACCACTCAAATTTTTATTTGAGTAAGATTTTTGGTTTTAAGATAGGGAGTTTCTTCTGTTAGCATTGCTATAACTGGCATCAGGAGTGCAGAATGCCATCACATGCTGTGCTTCTCTGTTAATACTTTTAGGAGTAGCTGATATACAGGTGTAATAGCTTACAGCGTATGTCATGCAGTGTACTGGTCCTTCAATTTTCCTCACCCAGAGGGCATCACCTTAAATAGCAACCTTTCTTACCTAACATGTCAAGATTGAGAAACTCGTTGCATATCACAATTACAGTTTAGACACGGAATTGAATTGCTGTCCTTGAAAACAGCAGGCATCTTGTTACCTCTTAAGTAGCAAATCTTAGCATGACCTTTGGATTGAGAGAAGTGTAACCATTCTTGGCTGACGTAGCTCAACAAATAAATGTATTGTTTTGCTTGGCTCCTGAAGTTGCTGGTTGAAAATCTGTCAACCTTTGTGTCCAATCCTGACATTTTTTAATAAATATCTGTGCCTACAATAAATTGTGAACTGTAAAACTTTAGTTGTAATCTTTTCCTTATTGAGAGAAGTTACAACCTTAAGGAGTAGCAAATCAGTAATAGATTGAATTAACAAAGTAAAAATGAGCCTTTTTTCCCCTTCCCTTCCCCCCCTTTTTTTTTTCTCTGAGGGGTTTATCACAGCACTATTTTCAAGGAATCTAGGAATGGTATTTAGAATGTTGAATATGGCAGCAAAATACAGACTGCTTTTTCTTACAAGAAATATCCTTGTCATTTATCCATCTTTTAGTATGTGGGTGAGAATATTTCTTTTCCTCCAGTACGAAGCTAACCATCTTTAGATCAATTTCCTGCTCAGTCAGAGTTTATTTTGTAGTGAAATATGTACCAGTGTCTGCTTTTCTAAGTATTTTCTAAGTAGCATATTCTTTGGTATAAGGTATTGAATCAGCTGGCTTTTATGGGTAAATAGGCATGTATTTTAGAAAAGTAGATGTGGTAAAAATAGCTTATTGTCGTATAATCCTTTATTTCTTTTCCAGTTAATCACATTGGGAAATCCTCTGATGTTCACTTCTCTTAGCTGTAGAGAACTTTTAACTGTTTCATGAAGGAAACAACCGCAGTCCCCTTAGTCTTGGAACAGTAGTAAATATGTGTCTGTGAGAATTAATAATATTTGAAATCCAAAATGTACTTTCATGCTTCTGAATTTATGGGTAGATTAACGGTTGCACTTGTACTGGAGGGCAACTATGTTTGTTCTCTTCTGATAGTAAAATGGAGGGGAAAAATATTTTTTTTATGTGTGTGTATGTATAGATGTATGTATATATGAGAGAGAGAAGTCAAAGGACTTCTCTAAGACCAAACAAAGAATATCAGATCTGACACTGCAAGTTAAATGTCCTATGTGTGCAGCCCAGGGCATTGAATATTAGCCAAGGCTTCACCCCCTGCCATGACCCTACTTCCCAATACTTCCCTAAGCCATTATTTTAGCCATATTAGTTTAAATATAAACTGAATAGATATAATTATTTTAATTTGGAGTTCTTTTTCACTCTGACATAGTTAAACATAACTGTTATTGAGGCAACAAATCCAAAGACCAGAAAGGACTCTGAAAAAAATGTTTTGTTGCCAGAGGCCACATATCCTCACAGCAAATTCTCTGTGGTCAGTGAAGGAAATGAGGTACATCCTCTCCTATGGCAGATTCTGAGGGCAACTCAATGGAGATATGAAGCAAGTGCCAGAGCATGTGCAGACAAAGGCCAGCTTGCACACTGGAGATCTCTATCAGTGCAAGGCTCTCTGGGATGCTGTCTGACAATTTAATTGTAACTTTGAATACTGTGACATGTGAACAAGATATTGCATGTCAGCTGCTCTACAGAAACTGTTTATGAATAAGCTCTCAGCATGAATGCAAGGTAAATTAAGGTTGCAACAAAGGGTTGTAAGGTGTATAAATTAGTTTGGGGCACCACAGAGTAGGAGAATAAACATGGACAACTTGCTGAGGAGCAAAAGATGGACAGTATTGTATTAATGTGTTGTATCTTGTTTGTATAAAAATAATGATGAATGAAACGTCTCTTTATCTTAGATGCTTGCAAGAGCAGTTAGGACTTTTGAACATTAATATGCAGTGCCATCTGATCAATTTTTATGGCTGGAAGCAGAAAGGTGTTTTGTCCTTGTTTGCTCAATCACAGAAAAGCTTGATAAGGGGCCATTTTAGCGCTTGTGAAATTAGAAGTTAGAAATTTTGGGTTGAACTACAACAGATGGAAAAAATGAGAGACTGTTTCGTTTTCAGAATATGAAGAACATGGGTTAGGATTTAGGAAGAAGAATATAAAATTTTTGATCTAGGACTGAGGTTGTTGAAGTTGTCAATCCATTCTTGACGTGTCTCAGACTCCCTGTAATGCAATGAAATATTAACTGCTCTTACTACTATATGTAAAGGAATGATCTCTGACTATAAAAGTGCAATACCATCATTCTGTAACTTCACAAAAGGCTGAAAAAACAGAACAACCCATAAAATGTGAAATTGAAGAATCTATGTTACCTAGATTTTCTGTGGTTTGAATTTGTGATAGTGTAATTTCAAAATCATGGCAGAAGTTTGTCATATACAGAAGAAATATTTTAAGCCTCTCCCACAGTTATAAGATCTCCCTTCTAAAAGGTGTGAATTGTTAGGATTGTTCAAATGGAGTAAGTTTTTTAAAACAACATGTTTGTTGTGCTTAAACTTCACTAATTAAAAAATGTGGTGTATTTTCAGTGTTACTACAATGATTTGGTGCTTGATTAAGCAATCTGTGCCTGTATTTTTATAGAAAAGGTATGATATTTATTGGGGAAATTCTATGTACTGGAGATATAAATATTTCAATGAGTAGAAAAAGCAAGTAAAAGATCAAATTGCTCCCCCTCAACTGAAGTAACTGTGTGTGTGTGTGTGTAGGGTTGGGGTGCATAAAAGTTAGAAGAAAATCTAAGCATCTGGAAGAGTGTTTTTATCTTTGCGATTATATAATCTGATCTAATAAGTGATTATTACCTCTGCCTACAGATCTTGCCCACGTATGTCCTAATTATTTTAGAATGTGAGAGAGAAAGGCTGGAGTTTCTGGTTCAGGCCAATTCTTCTACTGCCATTGGTTCATTTATTCACTGTAGCTGTAAAATCAACTTATAGTAGCATAAGGGGAATTTTGATAGTGGCTGTGAGACTCCTTAACATGTAAGATTGTGTTTGGATCTTAAAGTTATATAGAGAATTAAACTGCTCATTTTTATGTTATATATGCCAATATACCTGAATGCTTATTTTGATAAGCCGTTTTCTTTGCCTGTATTTATATTCAAAATGGGTAGCAATCATTTTTAACAAGGTATATGTAAGTCAGGCCTGAACTTTTGGCTTATGGCTTCAGCATGTATTTCAGGAATTTGTGTGGTGTTATTGTGCAGGTTTTCTTTCTTAGCATAGGGAATAACAGGAATAACAATTTGCTGCTGTACATGAAATCTTGTGAAGGAGAAGGCAGGAAGAAAATACTCAGGGTATCTTGAATTGTTTTACTTTTTCTTCCTGCTTCTAAATGTTCATGTTTTTGCATTGAAGTAGCCTATAAAAAAAGCCTTGGGCATAGTTTTATAGGTAAGGTCACCATTACAGTCTTGCTTATGGCATCATACTTTGGGAACTGAAAACTCCTACAAGTTCCTTTGGGAACTCTGTAGACTCCTACTCTGTGTAATTAAATTTCTTCAAAGGTCAAGATACTGGCTGTCATGCAGATGCTGGTGTAAGGGAAAAGAGCCCCTGTTGCCAGCTGTGGCAGAGATCAGGCATTCATGGACTTGGCTTGGAAGCATCAGCCTGGGAATATCCAGAAATCCTTAACAACGAAGTTGCTCTCCCTGCAGGAAGAACTTTGGCAGGATGCCTGTAATGTCTTTATTGGTGACCTGGAGGATGTGGCAGAGTTCACTCTAAAGTTTTCAGACTACAGCAAGCTGGGGGGGAGCACTTGGTACATGCAGGAGCAATGCTGTGGATCTCGCCAGGCTGCAGGAGAGGGTTGACAGAGAACTCATGAAATGAGGTCCCACCCCTTGTAATGATACATACTGGGGACCATCTCTGCTGAGAAGGAGATGGGGACCCTGGCAGAAAACAAGCTCAGTGTGAGGCAGCAACAAAAGCTGACTGCCTCCTGGGATGTATTAACAGGGGCATAGTCCATAGGCAGATGGAAGAGATTTATCTCCCGTTACTCAGCTCTCATTAGACCGTACCTGGGATAACAGTTACCTGATTTTGATCCCCCAGTGAAAAGAAGGCACATACCAGAGCAAGTCCAGCAGTACAACCCCAAGCTAGCCAGGGAGCTGGAGCACCTCACTTTGGGGGAGCCTGATAGCAGACCCGCAGTACCTAGGAGGAGGTTATGAAGAAGACCAGCATGGGCTCATTCTGGGAGGGTGAGAGACAATTATTCTTGGAAGTTGGGAGGTTTTACCCTGCTAGTACGATATACATTAAGAAGATAAATATTCTAGAGTGCAAGAGCTTATAAGACATACAGGCAGAGGAGAAATAGAGAAGGAGGATACATGAGACATTTAGTAATTGTGTAAGTGAGCAAAGGACCTGAGAACCCTGACCTATAGAAAAAGTGTGATTTTCTAGGTGGCTGCTCATGGCATTTGTCCCATATTGGAAACTCATTTTTCAGAAAAGATTTAACGTTTGCTTCCACATGTTCTTGTGCAGTTTCATGAAACCTTTTAGCATCAGCTTTTCATCAGAAATTTTAAGAATTATATTTTGTTTCTATTGATTGCTGTAGAAATGTTCATAAAGTTGAAAGAAACAGATTGCAAAAAAAGTCCTGATAATATTTTTTTTTTCTCTTAAGAATTCAGAAGGAACTTGCAGAAATTACATTAGACCCTCCTCCAAACTGTAGGTAAGTTCACCTGGATTTTACTAATTTGGAATATGGAAATGAAATATATGGAATTATGGAAACTTCATAGGGGACTGGAGTAAATTTTAACTATTCCTTTGTGCTGATTACTTAGTAATTTTGGAATAAAAGCTGATAGATAATATGTTGCCTACATGTAAGGACATGTAGGCAACATATGACATACTTCCCAGTAACCTAAGTAATGGTAAAAATGGGTGAACTCTGTGATGCATGGATGTATACAGGGCAAAAATCAAATGACCCTTCATTTGAGGCATTAAATTGATAGCATTTTGTTTGATTCTGTAAAATGTAATCTTGGTGGAGGTTACTTGGTATGTTTGATTCCTTTTTCTTGCAATTTGTTTAAACACTGTGAATATAAAGGAGAAAAGAATATGTTATAGGCACAAACTATGATTAATTTTCTGACTGTGTTTGTGGTGATCAATTATGATGTTGGGTGGAAACTTCCTGAAATAGAGTATCTAATCATATAGACTTTGTAATAATGTCGATGTGTTTGTTTGATTTGGTTTTGGTGGGTTTTTCTTGGTCAGGTACATTTACTTTTGGTGTGTTTAAAATTGGCTTTGCAGTGAATGATGAGGTAGACCTAGAAACCCTCGCTGTCTGGTGGCAGGGGCTGTATGCAGTTGTTTTCAGATGACTGTCTCGGGCTTCTTATCTGTCAGCTTGACATACGGTCAGTGTTGGAGCTGGGCCAGGGCTGCACAGTGCTGCTTAAAGGAGCCCCTGCCCCTGCACTTCTTGTGATGGGAGGTTGGGCTTGGTGGAGAAAAATAGCTTCCACCCAGTCCCGCCAACCCATTTCAACTGATGTGGTTAGTAGGTTTCGTTCTATTAGTGCAGGAAAAAGAAATAGCTGATTGCATGCAGCTTTTGTAATGAATCCCAGTACGTTTCAGTATCGAATTAACTAAGCAACTGGTAGTAAAAATGACAGTCAACTTTATTGTTTTGGTCTCGTGACAAAAGTATGTGTGAGAAAATAGTCTAACAAGATTTGACGTGGTTGTGCTGGATCTCAAGATATATATAAGTTAAGTGGCTACATACTGAAGCTCTACGTAGTGAAGTAGCCTTGCAGTAATAGTGTTCAAGGAGTATTTCAGTCAATTAGGATCAACAGTTTTTTGCTAGATAAAACATTTTAATAGCTAAGCTGTTCTGTCATACTTATGACTGTGTGTGAGTCTTCAATCACATCAAAGCAGTTTCATATGGCAGATTTTACTTCAGTGTTGATGACTGATGCCTATTAGTGGACTGATTGCTGAGATGAATATAAAACTTCAGTCTGTTGTAGAAGAATGCATGTCTTTGAACTGAGTGTAAAAGGCTTGCAGTTTTTACAGTAGTGTCATTTTTTTCTAGTTTTCTGAAGCCTTCTCTTTATAACAAAGCAGTTGTTTCAGTATACAAGATAGTGTTATATTTGATTTTCTTTTGCTAGCAAGTGTAAAGTGAGCATTGGCTGTCTTAGTGGAAAGCCCTTTGGTGACTTGCAATTTAAAAAAAACCAAGCGAGCTGGAGATTTCCTGGGTTTGTTGAATTATTTACACTAATGATAAAATAGCAATAAAGTGCACTGCGTGATGCTGTTTTGCAAAATCACAAAATTACATCTAACTTCATGTGTCTGCTGCTTTAACACAGTTCTGAAGATGCAGAATTACTTCATGTTGTGATCTTGATAGATAACCATTAGTAACTTTACTATTATCAAATATGTTTTTATAGTCAATACAGAATCACTTCATTTAGTTTTATGCTCTGTTGACATAGTCTAAACAGTGTTTTCATTTAAACTTCATCTATTTTCTATTATAGTTAAACATTACAAAATAAATACATCAGCCAGACATGATTCTTCAGATAATAATGAAGAAAGCTGAGCTATTGTACAGTATATCTTACCCTAAAGTATTGATACGTTCTTTCTTGGGTTTAGTGAAATTTAGATCATTGTTATAAGACGTTATATTTTCTGTTAAAAAAACCCAGCCATATTTTATAAATATAAATTCCTTACAGATGTAGGCCACTTGAAATGGTTGTGATTCCAGCTTGCCTTCACTATGTGTACTGTTTTATATATAAAATAAACTAAGATTGGGCAATAGGAATGTGATAAATCCCCAAACTAAATGTCATAGAAGGCATGAAGAAAGCTTTATTATTCAAGAATACTATCTTAAGTAGTTACTTAGGAAGTTCTGATGGGCAGGATATGGAGCTGTATTGGAACTTGGGTGGAACATTGCAAGTAGGTTTGCAAGACTTTCCGTTAAATACAGCAGGCCAAAGCTTCAGATTTTTCCCATTCAGGAAAAAAAACCCAAATGGAACAGTGTCTGTAGTACATCATCCTCAGCATCCCTCAATGGCATGTTGGCTACACAGTCGGTACAAGCTCCAAAGCAGTTGCAGCTTCCACTGCTGCAGCAGCTGCAATCTTAACATTTCCCCTGCCTCATCCTCATGAAGAGAATAGGCTGTATAATCTTTGTCTGGAAGACAAAAAAAGTCTTGCTCACAAATGTGCCTTGTAATTGGCAGATTATCACTGCTGCGACTTGCAGCATCTTTCCAAAAATGTGGAAAGCTGTGGGTTTTAGAGTTCATAAAAAAAAATCTGTCACTTTTGGCTTTAAAAGAAGATTTGGTGTTATAAGAAACTAAGAGTTGCCTGCCTCCCTAGGTATTCATATTCTGTAGTTTGGGTACTGGGTGATGGAAAGAGTCCTCTGGACTCCACAAACTTTGGCTTCTTCCTCAGGACTGAGAATGTATAATGTTTGAAGCATAAAAAAACCAAGCTGAGGAGGGGAGTGTGGGAGTTGAGCAATGTAATCATTGCTATTTTTGGAGGAAGGCATGTAATAAAAAAGCTTGTTATGCT
Source organism: Pipra filicauda (assembly GCF_003945595.2). NCBI lineage: Eukaryota > Metazoa > Chordata > Aves > Passeriformes > Pipridae > Pipra > Pipra filicauda. The sequence goes on along the minus strand of NW_024105031.1, from coordinate 403,361 downwards.
TCACATTTAACAGAAAGAACTGGATAGTTTTCAGTATATGTTGTCCCATCCTTCCCCCCATTTTACTTTTTGTTGAGCTGAATTTGCTGTCAAGGAGAGTCCTGAATGCGAAGGAGGTACATTTGTGTTTTAAATTTGCAGTATTGTGAAATTTCAGTTTGTCAGGAGACAATAGGCCTAAATTGTAGACATTGGCCACTCTTTCTTTTTCCATCTCATTGAAATGCCAAAGCTTTATTACAAGAAATGTTGCACATACTATACCTCTGAGTAGTGCAGAGTATACCTTTTCTCTCAGGCGATGAAAACTTAATGTTTAAGTGTCATTTTCATATATGGCCTTGCAAAAAGCAGGGAATAGTTGGGAAATCTTGTAGCTAAAATAATGCCTTTTCAAACTTTCCCATATTTTGGACTGCCTCTTGTCCAAGACAATAGATGTCATAGAATACAACTTCTATTGTCAGCATTGTATACTATTTCCCTTCTCACTGGCAAGAGAACAACATCTCTGTGGCAACTTATACCAATTGCTTACGTGGGAAAATAATATTTGGAAAGTATTTAATGTATTTTTAGCTTCTTTCAATGTGAACTTAACAGCTGGAAACAAGGAGAGCCAGCACAAAGTGAATAGCAACTCTCAGTGGACACCACTTGGAGCAACTGCTCAAAATTTTTCCTGTTAAGTCACTGATATTACCTGTCTTCCCCTTCATGTTTCCTTTTGATGTTCTTTAGTGTATTTTTCACCATTCTTCTATTTTCTGTGTATTTACTGCAATTTCCATTATGTTTTATATGTTTTATTTCTTTTTCCCTGTAGCAATATAGGTAGTGCTTGAGGCTCAGATGTATACTGTAAAGGACTGTGCAACTTAGTTGGCAAATTGACTGGTTCTCATTCCAAAACCATCAGTTTAAAACCCTGCGTGTAGTCTTATCTCTTCTATTAGTTTGAAATCATTACGTTAATTCCTTGCTTTTTAAACTATCTGCAAAATTGATAAGAACCCAAAATTGATCCTAGTATTTTTCTTGTGAAAACTAATCACACTGAAAATACTTAAAACACGCTTCTTTTTGGGGTGATGTAGTGAAGTGGAGTGGCAAAATATTCTATTTGGCTTAGGGAGAGTTCATTGTGCCTCGTGCATGTCTCTTGCTATTAATGACTGTATGGAGCCCAGCATTCCTGTTTAATATTGCTCTGACTGTTTTTGCTGAAATGCTGAGGCTGGATCTTCACAACTCAGAGACTACGTGAATTCTATCAATTCCAGTTATTGTTCTCAGAGCCACCTGTTTAAACTCCTACCTAGTGCTACTTAAAAGCTAAAGAGATGTCACAAGTATCAGGAGCAGAAAACGAATGTTAGCACAATATCCTGGGAAGACTGGGAGGCAGAAGGTAGTGAGCCTTGCTCTACAATGCAGAGAGAGAGAAGTTTAGGGCCCTAGAGAAGCAGGTACAGCAAGTATTTGCTGTGCAATTATGCTCAGTTATTTTGATTGTTTGAATTAGGGGATGCATCAGTCTGTTGCCACAGACACGTGACTGCGATGCATGTGATGCTAATGTGTGAGCAGGATGAAAACTGGAGTAACAAATGCTTTCTTTGAATGTTTTTTCTTACAAACATTTCCAGCCTGAATCCAGGCTGCATTTCCATTCTGTTATCCATGGAGTTTACCTTCTGCCTGTATAAACTTACTTTTATAGGCTGCTGGTTCTCTATAACCTTCTAGAGAAAATGTAACACATTGTATATAATTTTGCCTACCCTCTTTAGAATTTACGGGAAATAACAAAATGTAATCAAAAAGATAAGCATACAAGTGGTTGATATTAATGTGCAGGATACTGTTGGTTTTAAATCCACGAGGTATTAACAATCGAGGATAGGGATGAATGAAAAATCTATTTGAGTGCTCACTGTAACTGCTTTGTTTTTAAATTTTGAGTCCCTCTGTGCTTCAAAAGAATCAAGAAACATGTCCCAAAAACATACAAGTTAACGATCGCACTGGGATTATATTTTATCACTTGAGTTAGCTTGCCTGTTTTTTATAACTAGTGGGGTTTTTCGCTTTATTACCTTGGGACCTTGAAGTACCTCAGATGAAAAATGTCAGGTTACTTTTTAATATGTAATCATTTCATTCCTTTAGTCATTTTCTTTTAAGGCAGTGCAGGACTGTCATTTGTGCTTTCAGGTCTGAAGCATGTAGCTGTATTAAAACATCTATTTAAAATACCTGTTTATTTTCACTGTAAAAGTGACCTTTCAGTGTTCACAGAGAATCTTTCTTTAAAAAATAATGCACAGATGTTTCTTTTCATGGGTCTTCCATGTGTCGAGATGCAGTGTACTTGGAAGACCATCTAAAATATAGCTGGTGTTTCTTCAGCGATCTGATATCTTTGAAAATATATGTTTGATATGAAAAAATTAAATTAGAGAGCAATGAGCTTTTTGTTTGTTTGTTTGTTTTCATTGAATAAACTGATTTCTGAATATCTACTTGATTGCATTTCTGCTTGCGGTTGTGGGATGATTTTAGGATGATTAGATGCAACACTCAAAAGCTTCAGGATGTATTGTGGCTATTGGTGGCTTGAAACGTTAGCAACTTTCATGAAGACGAGAGGGGAAGTAGAAAAAAGGCAGTAAAGGGAACCTGCTGCTGGCTGCTTGCCAGGTCTGGCAACTTCACTCAATGATGAGGAAGTAAAGAACTGTCTGACAACATCCATTAATACCTCCCAGCATAACAATACCTCCACGCGATTTCTGCCAGTTCTCCCAGTTTTTGAATGATGACAACTTCTCTCCCAGGAGGAAAAGAAAAGAGAAACTAATATTAGAGAAGAATACGAATACTTCAGCAAGCACTGTGTGAGTGCAGATTTGGAAGGTCAGGGAGATGCCAGAGCACATCCCATGGCATAGTTGAAGCAGGGAAATGAGATTGGGGCATAAGGGGGGGTCATGATGATCACACATTCCTTGAAGCAGGAAAGGGCAGAAAAGTACTCAAAAAGCAGCCTGTGATGGACATGGAAGGGTTCCTTGATATTTGCAATGTGCTTAGTGTGGAAGATAACTAAAGCTCTAGTTTAAATTGTAAGTTGGGGAAGGTAGTGTGAAGAACTGTAACAAGGGTAAAATGAAACACTTTGATGCTTTTAGTGTGGGGAATTCTGAACAGAGAAATTCTCTTCCAGCAGTTTCATATTGAGTTGCAGCTGGTCTTTGTAAGTCAGTCTCCTAGGAAGTACAAGAGCAATCCCCAATGCTTTCAGCTCCAGAATTTTTCAGACCACCTTTCACAGACGTTTCTTTTGCTTTCTCCTAAGTAGCTAAACAAAGGTGGGTTTTTGGTTTGGTTTTTTTTGTGGGTTTTTTGGTTGTTTTTCCCCCCCTGTGAGCCAGAATTTGGTTTATAATATAAAACTGATATTTATATGCATGTTTTTCTAATCTCCTCAGTACAGCGCTCATAAAACACACAGAAAGACCTTTTCCCACCACCAAAACCTAAAATAAGTGTGTAAAACAATCATTGCTTGCCATCAAGGGAAACAAAACTACCTTGGCTGAGACTTTACACCATTGTTAGGAGACTTCACAGAGAAATATCTGAACATATGGCTTTTAAATGTAGTTAGCTATTTCTGTGGGGCTTTTTTCCTATTTTTTCCCCAAATATAGACTAATGTCTTGTATGAAAACTGTGTAAGGATCAATTTCTTTGCAGAAATTTGATAGAGTGGAATTATTTGAAAGTGTGACTGTGGTAGGGACTGTTGCACTGAACAAGCAGTCACTGCCATTTCATGTTAATCATGTAAAAAACATGCTTTTATTAGCAACTCATTACCCTTTAGTAATTTACTCATTATTGAATAAATGGGGGAAATGGAAGAAAATGGAAGATATTTTGTCTGTTGGTTGGAACTGACAGCATTACTGATAATGAAATATTTGTTTCCTTAAATAAATGGCACAATCTCAGAAGTGCCTAACACTGTAGTCTTCAGTACACTCACATTTGAGCAGAATTAGAACTCTGCCCTTCTCTGTAATATTTAAAAATTCCTTTTTAAGAAAACTTTAAAAAAGCATATGACAAATTCATGTCATTTCCTGAGTGCTATTGTGTGCCTCTTATTCCTTCCAAAGTAAAAATGTTTTTCCCTCTCCTTGGAAATCAATTAAAAAAAAAAAAATCAGTCTTTCTCAGTTTCAATACCACAATTGTACATTTTTTTAACGGCTATTAACTTAGCGCACTTTATTATTTTGGGGGGGTTGTTTGTTTGTTTGTTTTGGCTTTTTGTTGTTGCTGGTTTTGTTTTGAGGGTTTTTTTGCATAGGCATGACAGTCTAAGGCAACACTGTAATTTTTCTTTTATTCTTGGTATACATGGAATGTATACAGATTAACAATTAATAGTCTGAATTTAATGAAATTGTTTTCCCAAATCTCCCGGCAGAAAAGCTGCTATTTAAGACTAAAAAGTCATGAACTAGTACCAGAGCATGCTTTACAGCGTTTTGGAAACAAACTATGAAATTGATCTGGGTGCTGTTTTCTTGGTGTGCAATAAAACTTATTTATGCTGTAGTTACACATTTGCAGCTTTGTTACAAGCTTTTTGGGGTATCTAATTGGCTGCAGCTTTGAATCATATCATAAACATGCCAAATGTTGCTAATTACAATTAAGATATCTACTTGAAATAATCTTTGTTTTCATTTTTTCTGACATTTTTTTTTTCACTTATTTACATACCTTTAATTTTTCATTTTAACAGTTCTTGCAACACTTTAATTTATTTTTGTTTCAAGGCTGTGGAATTGGATTAAACAGGGTTTTTTAAATACTTCCACGTTTCTTGGAAAGAAGCCAGGTACTGTGTATTGGCTTAATAGAAACCATGCTTAGCAGTGCCTCACATATGGCAACTCGTGTTTGTGTGGTAAGGCATTATGTATTTTAAATATTACCTTTTATATGATAGTCAAATTTATGCCAGAATCCGAAGTTTCCTCTGATTAATGTTAACATTCTGGTTTTTTAGGGAGAAATATGTAATCAAATACATAATTCAGTATCTGCTCTGTACAAAAGCCACATTTATGTGGCCTTTATTAACTTCAGATACGTACTGTGCCTAGAGGAGGCTATAGGTGAGTGATAGTATGCTTTTGTGATACTTGCAGCCTTTTAATGTTGTAAATATTGTGGAGATCAAGATGGTGATTCTGTAGCTACAACTGAAATGTAAGGGTTTGTGTTTAATTTAGTAGATTTTTATTTGAATAAGTGGTACACAGTGACAGCAATTACTCTTGAGTAACACTTGACACAACCAACAACTTAAAATTTCTCCAGGTTTTTTCTGGTTTGGGTGTTGTTGTTAATGTTCCTTTTTTAAAATTATTTATATCTTACTGTAACTTTTATGGAATTTGGAGCTTAGTATAGCATTTAAGAATTTTAAAGCTTTTAAAGGCATTTGTTCTGGATTATCTGACTGTAGACAATCTTTTTGTATAAAATTCAGTAGTGACTTCATGATGAAATTTCTTTATCAGAAAATAATATTATTGTTCAGTGGAGAAGTAGTGAATAATTTCATTCTTTCAAAATGATTGCCTCATTTTTAGTACAGGTTGGTTTTGGGGGAAGGAGGGCTTTTTATTTCTGCAAGATTAGCTGAAGTTCGATTTAACTTTTGTTTGGGAGGTATTGACAGTAATCACCACTGAATATAAACACCGTAAATCTAATAGAGATTTTTATCCTTTTTCTTATAACTTTAAAATTGCCAAAGGAAATTTTTTCTTTCTGTGACACCAGTGCAGTATTTTCTGCATGTATCAAAATTCTATGGGTAATGTGTGTTACCTGTAGTAATGGTAATGTTGGATTTATTTTACATTTTAAAACGTTCTAATTCTAAAATGGCTTTTATTTTTAAGTGTTTTATTACACTAATTTATGATTAGTCTGTTTACACATAAGAAGGCAGTATTTAGGACTTTGTACTTCTGAGCTAAATAGATTTGGGTTTTTAAAGATAATTATAGTATGCTTAAGATGACTACATGGTGTCAACTGTAAGGTCATTTTTACCATAGATGTGATTCAGAGAATTTTAAAATTCTGTACAGTCTCATTATTTGCTATCATAGGTAGCCTAAATAGGATAATTATATGTATTATCTATAAAATTAGGTATGTATATATATATTCATAACCTATGAAGAGAGGATGGATGGAATGTAATGCATTTAATTTTCAGAGAAGTTTATGACTGAAAAATTAGATGGCTGCCTATCATGCAATTTCAAAATTGTTGATATAAGTAATTGATTGCTAAGCTCATAGCTGTGGCATTTAGAGTTGCAAACCGGGGATTAAAAATAAAGTTTGAAATTTGGGGCTTGCAGCCAGGATGGGTTCACAAGAATATTAGTTTCAGAACCACTATGGTAAATGCAGCACTAGCTTTTGCAGTAACGTGAACTGAGTGTGGATGGGATTCATTAAGTGTTCTAGGTTAAGCTGTTGGCTGACGTTAACTGGGCTTGAGTTTTGCACAGGAATTTTGCCTGAGTCTCTAGTGTGAAAATGGACCATTCCCATTATTTCAGATTTTGTTGGATAGCTAGAAAAGCAGGGCGTTCTTGACTGAACCATTTTTGGAAGTGTGTCTGGCTTTTGATTACTGGAGAAAAGTTAGCCTTTCTCCATTTTGTATTGAAGTAAGTTCATTTTTCTGCAGGGGACATCATGGGATACGCTTGGGCTTGCTCATTCGAAATGCTTTGTGGGAGTGCACTTTTTAACACCGCACCTCTCAGAGAACTGATATTGCTTCCTGGGTCAGAAACACAACTGTGGCTTCTTGTATCTCCTGCATACAATCTACAACATTACCTGCCAAAAACAATCCTCTGGAGTGAGTTTGTGCCACAGGTACAAAGACTGGGTTCTTAGTCTCCCTTTCCTGAGGTACTTGTATAAGATCTGCTGTAGTTTAGCTCAGAGAAAATAGTCAGCTCTTGCTGGGGGTAAAAACGCAACACCCAATGTGCCCTTCCACACAATTGTCTGTTTGTTTATTTGTGTTCTGTTACAGACAAAATAAGACCTGTCAGTCTATAAAAATATTTCTAAAAGAAGGCTTGCTTCACTGCCATGTCTTATTCACACCAATGTCCTGTCGGTAGCAGCAAGAACAGTAAAACACTTTGACACACAGTGTGCGCATTACAAAAATGAAGTGTCATATGGCTGTAAACATTTTCACAGTCACTTGTCATGGTGTGTTTAAAAATGGGAAATTTTTAGGGAAGATGACTCAATTTTCTTCCTTCCCTGTGTGTCCGGGCTGCCTAGAAGGGAAGAAGCATCTATTTAAAAGGCATTTCAATGGGCCGTTGTGGACAGAACTGCTGCAGTCCTGGTTGTCTGAGTACATTCCTCAACAGTCTATCAACACAATGATTTAAGCATACATGTAAGAGGACTATTTTGAATTTTGATCCAGCGTTAGCAAAATTGGAGTTTTGGGTTTTGTTGTTGTTGGGTTTTTTTGTGCTTTTGTTTGTAAGCAGTAATCTTGGAAGAATAAGATCAAACGATCACAAGTATCATTGGGATGGGAAACTGTCTAGCTGATAGGCATCACATAATCAACTTGAAAATCTCATTTGTGTCTGGAATTACTGGAGTGCAAATCAGATTTAAATTCACGATTCAAGTATAATGATCTCCTGCGTCTCAAACCTCCCTAAGAGATATTTAATTAATAATGTATAGTAACTGTGAGTCTTTTGGTATACCTGTGTCACACATTTTCAGGTGCAGCCTCCAAAGCCAACAGTGTGGTGAAGATGTTCTGCAACAATCTGCTGTGCTCCTTACTGAATACAAATAGTTGAGGGATGACAGCTATCTCAGTTTCAGTAGAATCTTTATGATTTATATGATAATGATAATTTTATTCTGCTGCTAGTACAGAGCACTTTGCAGACTGATATCAAGGTTAATTGTCACTTTGAGAAGAACTGAAGCACAGTCTGCCAACCTGATGCTCTGCTCAGCTGAGAAAGATAGTTGTTATTCAAGTAGTATTTAAATGAGCCCAAATGCTGATAAATACACAACCAAAATACTTGATTTTTTTTCTCTCATGTTTATTCACTGTGTTAGAGAACGAGGTCATCACTGTGTATAAATATCAGTGATGGACGCAGTAGTAAAAACATGCCAAGTATTTGCAGAACTTACAAGGAGTAGGTCCCCACACCCCTGTGTGGGCTAAGGGGAATTACTTTGAGCTTGAGTTCCTCTTGTCAACACATCCTAATTCTTCTGTGTTCGTGGCTGCTTTTGGCAGTTGTACTGTTACCTTTTATGTGACGCCTTACACACTGTGACCTGACCTTATTGATGTATCTGAGAGGTTTGCAATTTGTACTGTGCCTTACAAGTTCCTAGGATTATTCCATGCCCCACGTGTCTCACGTTGGTTCTGAAGATAACTTTAATTTTTTTCCCTCTGGGCTTGGGGAATTGTAAGCTGCCCAATGCCCAGAGAAACAGTGCAGAAACATATAAATATTGCTGTAAGTTACAGGTTGGATCTTTTTGTGTGCTTGGTAGCTGCATGACTTTTTCAGGAAGCTGGTCAGCTGTATGCAGTTCTATATCCCAGAGAGCGATGAGGCTGTCCCAAAATCTGGGACTGGCTTTGTTCAATTTACATAACCCCTTTCACCCTAGGGTCTTCAAAATTATGATTTTACTGTGAATTTTGAAACATTTCAGTTGAATAGAATGCACACACTTTATTCCGCCTGCTACCCCCTGAGAGGATATTTTTTCTTCCTGTGCTGTTTAAAAATTATTGGTTGCAGGGGTCTCTTAGCCTTGAGAATTTTTAATTTATTTTGCTACGGTATTACCTGTCTTTATACTAATGCTGTGGTTCTTTCCAACACTGTCAAACTGACTTTTTCCTTATTCACGTGAAAACTTCTGGCTTATGTTTAGTGATCTGTTTGTTGCTAATATTTCAGCAAAGTGGGTTCTGTTTGTTTGGGGTTTGGTTTTGTTATTATTATTTAGGGTGTTAATTTGATGCAAATTTTGTATTAAATAACTGGACTTTTGGACTGAATTAAAACTCTACTAGACAGACTGCATTATGAATATGTAAAAAATTTGCATGAAGCACAGTAAAATGATAGAATAATTACTTTTAAGACTTCAAGAAGTGTAGATAAACTTGTCTTAGTGGTTTATGTCAAGAGAATTATTTTTGCCATGACAATGCATAAATTCCTGGCTAAGGTGTTTGCATATTAGTACTTTGTAGGAGGACAGTTCATTACTTAACTGGTAAGAGACCACTTGCTTGTTAATTTAATTCTGTTATTTGATATGCATTATAGTCCTGTGGCTAAGAAACATAAATGCTTAAATGGATTGTTTTCAGTCCTAAATGTTTCCATACGTTTCTGTAACATTTGTAGATTCTGTATGGCTTAGTAGCTTTCCACATGACTAATGAAGATTTTAACAAGCAAAATGGAAAAGGGCCAACTTGTAATTGTTAGTGCAGTGGCATAATCATCCATACATGGTTTGTTTGTTATAGCTCAGCAATAGAAGAATATTTCAAAGAGAAAACACACAGAGATGATTAGTGAGTAGCACAGTGATGTGGGACTGTCCAACTACAGAAGCTGTCTAGCCATCTACTATACTTCAGTATCTGCTTTCATTTTTCTTATCATAATGGGCACCGATAATGTCAAATTTTAGTAGCCGTTTACACTGAGTTACTAAGAAGAAATACATGAAAGGGTTTTTTTTCTTGGATAAATGGATGTGTTATAGAAGTGCAGTGAATGCTACGTGTTGTGCACACTACCAAACTGATTAGAGCTTACTTAATGCAAATAAGAAAAGAGAAAAAATATCTAGCAAGAAGATGGCTATTTTTAAACAATATAATGTTTATCAGATTCCTATCAAAGATATAGATAAGTAACTTCAGCATTTATATTGTAACAATTACAAAGGCTACAAAATAAGCATTCTTTCTGGCTGTGTATCTATTGAAATGAAATGAAATTAGAAATAGTAGTGTATGGTGATAAGTAATGGAGAGAAGACTCAATTGCATAATAGTTGCTGTTACTGCATTTCAATTTATTTTGCTGAATTTGTTGGAAGCAAGTTTTAAAACAAAACCAAAAAGAAACAAAAAATAGTTGTCTAGAAAATAGAAAAAGGTAAATTTGCTGCTTATAGGTGGAGAGACTGTATTAGTATCTGTTTTTCAAGTGTAAATGCCATCCAGTCCTAAAATTTCCACTGAGTTTACAGATTAACTTTGCCCAGCACTTCATTCACCCGTTAGCAAAACATTTGGCTTGCAAGCCTTATGCTCTTTTCTTCCAGCTTCTGCTCCATGTTCTTCCATACCCTTGATACAGTGGCTTGAATCATCAGCATTTTCTAAAAATGCAGGCTACAAAAACTGATGAATTGGTTGAATTAGTTTTGAACTTAATTAAAATGTGTCCAGATAGATTTTTTTTTTTTTAATTCCTTGGTTTCTGTCTTGTTTAGAGTTATATTAAGTCTATTGATTTTAAACTGAATCAATGTAAACCTTGTTTCTAAATGTTCTTTCAGGTTTTTTGACTGTTTTAGCTAAAAATAGTGTTAAATCGTGTTTTTCTTGAACGGTGAAAATTTAGACATAGGCAAGCCTTCAGCTAGATGTCCATTTGCTTCTTTATTCCTTAGTTCTTCCTGAAGAAAAAACCCGAAAGTCCAGGAAATAAGTTGTGCATTGGAGAAATGTCAACTAATCATATCTAACTTCTTCACCTTTACAAATTTCATTTTCAATGATTTTATTGGATAGGTAACTTATTTTAACACAAAAGATATTTTTGAAGGCAAGATTAACGTATGTTGTACGTCATCATTTGTGGTGGTATCTACTGTATAGCTTCTGTTAAAATGAAATTCTTTAGGGAAGAGGAAGCCCAGGGGGATCTTACCCAAGTTTTTAAATAGCAAGAGGGTGTAAAGAAGATGGAGCCTTTTCAAATGTGCCACTGACAGGACAAGAGGCAATGGGTGCAAACTGAAACAAGGAGGCTCAGTCTGAACATCAGAAAACACTTTTTCACTATGAAGTTGACTAAGCACTGGCACAGTTTGCCCGGGGAGGTTGTGGAATCTCCATCCTTGATGATATTCAAAAGCAGTCTGGACAGTCCTGGGCGACTGGCTGCAAGTAGCCCTGCTTGATGAGGAGAGTTGGAGAAGATGACCTCCAGCGGCCCCTTCCAACCTCATCCTGTTCTGGAATTCTTTGATAATTATAATGTAATTTGTTTGTTGGTTTTGGCTTTTGGGGTTTGTTTTCTTGTTGAGAAGCATGATTTTCCCAGCATTTTTTTTGAGTTTACAGGTCATTAAAAGAACCTAAGGTTCAGGTTTTTTGGACTGAAACAATGAGGGTGAGATGTGGTTTAAAAATAGACATGTGTGGTTGTTGGCTCACATTCTGTGAGTTTACCTTTCTATAATGTATGAACATGTTCATTGCAAATTTTGCTTTTGTTGTACCTTAAGAAACTAGGTGCAATGTTTCTTGTTAGAGAAGAATGTGGCTTGTGTTTGGCAATAATTGATTTAAACTAAACGCTGAACTTAGAGAAGCCATGGAATAGATGTGCCCAACTTTTGCCCTTTTGAATTGACTGTTAATTTTTGGCATGAAATTTAAATTCACGGATTAAATCTTTGATTGAATATTTTGCAAAACTATTTTGTTTGAGCAGCATGCAACTATTTTAATCACCTGGATTGCACTATTTTATATTTAGACCTCTAATAAATGAAATTAGCTGACTGTTGTCTTTTAACAGTGAAGGTTTATGCTGTTAAGTGCTTCCACTTGCATGTTTTAATGAAGTTTATAAACAGTCATGAAGAACTCTTCTTATACTGAACAATTTTATTTTTTTTTACATACTTGAAAGTTACTGGACTCCTTTGCATTTTTTGCATTTCCTTTTGAATAAAAACCTCCTTAAGGCTTTCTAAATAGATGCAGCTGAAATCCCTCCTAAATATATAACCCATTTCACATGCTCAGACACATCTAACTCCAAATGCAGGAAGAGATCAACCAACAACTAACTTCAGAGTCATCCTGTAGAATCGCCAAGCCCCTGTTATGATCAGTGGTGTGGCCTCTGGTCTGCATGAAGGAGGATCTCTAGCACTCTCTCCCTGGTATGCCAAAAGGGTAGTAAGTAGTTTAAAAAAACACCACCCTTATTACTCAAAATGTTCTTTTATATCAGAGCAGTAAACGTTCTAGTCCTTTCATTTGCTTCTAAAAGCAGTTAGTAAATAGATCAACAAAAACTTCAGTTGCCTTACAGTGGTATTCAAACCTCAAAATAGATCTTGCTGAGGACACGTTGAGCACAATGTAGATTAGATGAAGAACTGGCATTGAATACACAAATAAAAAATCTGGACCTGTATTGGCTTGTTACAGTCGTATTACATGCCACTGTACTAAGTTTCAGAAGATGATTCTTAAGAGGCAAGAGTGGCATTCCTGAGATGGCAAATAGAAGCATCTTTCACCAAAGATGAGGAGGAAGAAATGATCTGAGGGATGTGTAGCTAAAAGGTCAGGAGACGTTAATTCATCATACAGAGTAGATAAAAAAGTAGTTATGCGATGATTTTTTTTATTTGAAAAATAATCTGAAAGGCTGTCAAAGGAGTGTATGTGTATTAATACAATATACATCGGTGTTGAAATTTCTTTAGAAGTTTACAAATTTTTAAAAATAAAGTTTAAAAATTTATGAATGTGTATTTCTTAAAACAACGTTTCTTCTGTTTCGGCACTTTTTGTTTAAAGAAGCCAAAACCTAACCTCAAATCTTTTAAAGACACCCTTTGAAGGACTACACATTAAGCCTAAATATATTGATCGATCTGGAATGCAGTTTTTGCGTCATTTTGACGGGTTTTGTTTTTTTCTTCTTTCAGTTTAACCAAATATAAACAAAAAATTTAGTTGTTTCTTGAAGTCCATTAACTTTATAAACCATTTGAATTTCATTTGTGGACTGTTTGGTCCATTCCTGTTACTGCAGAGCTTTGATGCTCTTATATTGAAGGCTTAACAGTTAGCACTTGTGATTTTCAGTTCATTGACTTGCTCCAGTAATTTTATTATTTAATTACAGTTTAATGAGAGCGGGCAGAGTAACTTCAACATTGTGTTAGATAAGGGTAGCAGTAGGAGAGGAGTGTCCTGTTACTGATGGTCCACATACTACTTAAAAGAGGTACTTTCCTTCCTAAAGAGCCCAATGATTCCTCATGTAAGAAATAAAGATTACTGAAAAAGCTTTTGAAAATAGCTTTTAAATTGCTATCCAATTTGAAGTAACCAAACCAGAGGATAAATTTAACAAGAGCATCTTTGCTGCCAGTTTGTTCTTGTATAAACATTCATATTGTAAATAGTCATATGTTTAAGTAAGAACTTTATTTAGACCTTGTGGTTGGTGAACCTGTTCATCATTAAAAATGCCAGGAATAGAGCACATGACACAGCAGTGGCCTTTTCATACCACAGAAACTAAACTAACTAAAAGAAACTATATTAACTTAGTAATCTGGATAAATGTTGAAATTAGAGGGAAGACTGAGTGTATTCATTGGGACTTCACTGGGTTCTATGTAAATGGCAAGAATTTATATGTAAATCAACCACTGAATTGTAGTTGCATTTAGTCTGTAGATTGTCTTCAGCAGAATTTAGGAAAAATACTCCCTGTAATGGTAATTGCCTGAAATAACAGTGGCATTAAGACAAAAAAAAATTGGGTACTTGAAACTAAGAGCATTTTTCTTACTCTGGTAGCTTCTGTTTTTCTTCCTAAGTACTTGGAAAACCAGCTGTTTAACATTTTTGGTAACAAGATGTTCATCCCTTGTGGTGTTTCATGGTTTCTCCTAGAGATTTCAGTTACCTCCCTATTTTTATTTATATTCTTCTACTTCTTATTACAAAGGGGAAATGAGCCCTCTGGACTTGTCACTTAGTGACAATGGATATCCACATATGGATAAAATGAACAACTCCAGAATGCATTTTTGGACTGTTGTTGTTAATATTACTTACTTACTAGAACAATCTTGCAAGGCTTTGGACAGCACCCATCAGTATTCTTCTGAACAAACTCTGAGCAGGCCTTGGCAGAAGGGAAGCTGAAAGACATTTCCATTCAGCAGTTGTATACTTTGAAGGGCAAGGGAGTACGGACACAGGTTTTTCTGTGCCAGCTGGCCTTAGTGCCAGTAGACAGTCCTGGCATGTTTACTATTATAGGCAGTCTTTGTCTTATACATCATCCCATACAGAAACTATGCAAATCTGGGCACCTTTCCATGCTGAGGGCATACATATGAGGGCTTATATATCATTTGTCTATTAGATTATTTGCAGGTTTCTCCACTCAGTGCTGGGTGCTGCTGAAAGAGTAACTTTCATAGCTGTGATTACGCTGTATTTACTCAGAGCAAAGGCCACCAGGTGATGCTGGGAAATACATTGGTGGGCCATGCTTTTTCATAATTGTCTAGACAGGATGTTTTGGGAATGTAACCCACTCTTCTGAATGCAGTGTTGTGTTAGTATTTTGGAATTGCTGCACAGCAATAATATGGTTATTCACATCTCCTAAAATACTAACTTAATAACACTGATGTTAAAAGGTGATAGAAATTTCACGAAAATCATGTGTGAATTAAAAAGGACCCCTTGTACTGAAAGGGAACAAGGCAACCACATGCCTTGCCTCTACCAAGAGATCAGAAGTTTGGTGTGTGAGTCCAGCTGGCTGCCAAGGAATACCATTTCATTATTTGGGGCTCTTGGCATTGATGATGGCCACTGTTGCTGGCTTTGCAAAGGGGAAACACTATTTCAAGGCTGTCGCTTTAGGTACACCTCTGTAAACTTTTTCAATTATGTCAAAAGGTGATATTGGGGAGGGAAAGAAAAAAAGAAAAAGGGAGTATTGGTATCGTACTTTGGGCTGTGTTGGCCAGAAGTACGAGACTTTGCAGTGGCAGGAAATAATACTTTTGCAAGTTCAACTTCTCAGATACAAAATGTCTGAGAAGAGCTTCCAACCCTCTCCCAAACCAGAGTGGTGGTTAACCTGGTCACAAGTTACCAAAATATACACTCTAATTCTTTAAATGGCTGCTTGGTGACTTTTTATATGGGAGCATAATTGATGGTGTCAGTTTTAATAAATAATTCAGTAGTTCTTTCTCTTTGATTATATAGCAGGATTTGTGGATAATAGAAGTCTGAGGACTAAGCGTGACTGATGAGAATGTATGGCACGTTGCTATCAATCTTGTCACTTTTTACCACATGTAAAAATTGAGTCTGAGCTGTTGACCGTCCCACAGCATATTTGTCCTCTCACTGTGTGTGGACCAAAAACATGCTCAGAAGGCAATTATTAAATTTTGTGTGCCTGAAGTAAATAGTGCTAGTTGCATAGCTCCAGTGTTAGTGTTACTGATTTTATTTATTTATTTATTTACTACGTGGAGTGTGTGAGACTCTCTTGTTTATGTCTTAATTTCGTTGAGTTTTAATTTTTACATTTGTATTAATGCTTGTGAAGTCAAACTGTATTTAATCATTTCATGTGGTGAGAAAGTGTTTATTTGACTTTGATAATTATGATGAATGCTTTGAAATAAAATGCCATGATAAATAAGTTAAGATATTATAATAACGTTTACTCTTCTCTCTGTCTTTGCTTGACATAAGGATAACTGTCTTTGGCTAACTTTGGCTGACTCTGCCTAACTACCTGGTTGGTTTGGTTTTTTTCTTTCTCTCTTTTTTGCCTCAGTTGTAGTTCATGATTCATCAGCTTAGAATCTCTTCCATTCTCTATTTGTCTTCAGTCTGAATAGGAATTGTGATTGATTGTGCTTGATTCCTAACACGCCTTTCTGTATGGTGATGTCCAGTAATCAAAATATTGTTAGATTTTTTTGTTTGTTTGTTTGTTTTAGATGAGTACAGGGAGACCAACAGACAGTTTCTGTCCACCATATTTCTTATTGGTTTTTCTTTGGAGCTTTTTGTTTTTCTTTATCAGTTTTGTTTCAGGATTCCCTGAGCACTTGATTATGGTTGGACCATAGTAAATATTATCTCTGCCCTACCAGCCTTTGCCCTAAATTAAAACAGATCAGTCAGTGATAATATAACATAATTCCAAGTCAAACAAACTTCTTCTCCTTTGAGAGAGCCATGATAAATAAGTTAAGATATTATAATAACGTTTACTCTTCTCTCTGTCTTTGCTTGACATAAGGATAACTTCTTTGGCTAACTTTGGCTGACTCTGCCTAACTACCTGGTTGGTTTGGTTTTTTTCTTTCTCTCTTTTTTGCCTCAGTTGTAGTTCATGATTCATCAGCTTAGAATCTCTTCCATTCTCTATTTGTCTTCAGTCTGAATAGGAATTGTGATTGATTGTGCTTGATTCCTAACACGCCTTTCTGTATGGTGATGTCCAGTAATCAAAATATTGTTAGATTTTTTTGTTTGTTTGTTTGTTTTAGATGAGTACAGGGAGACCAACAGACAGTTTCTGTCCACCATATTTCTTATTGGTTTTTCTTTGGAGCTTTTTGTTTTTCTTTATCAGTTTTGTTTCAGGATTCCCTGAGCACTTGATTATGGTTGGACCATAGTAAATATTATCTCTGCCCTACCAGCCTTTGCCCTAAATTAAAACAGATCAGTCAGTGATAATATAACATAATTCCAAGTCAAACAAACTTCTTCTCCTTTGAGAGAGAATATATTATTACTACTTTTGGGAACTGATTTGATCGGGGAGTACAGTAGAAGCTTAACATTCTTTTAGGTGTTTTCCCATAAAATAACAGAGAAACTCTGCATGAATACATGGAGTGTTAAGCTTCACTTCTTCCACATCCCAAAGGATTGCATATGGATTGATTCCCCCTCTTCTTTCCTTCGCCCATGACTTCTGTTCAGGGATCAATGCTATTCAATCCAAGAGCTCTCCCTCTCAAAATAAATTTGAGCTCTTTCCTATAGCAGTTTTTTCAATGCTCTCTTGTCAGTAGCCCAGGGAATAGTGTTAAAAACACTCCAGAGCATACTCTGCACTCTGAGCCTGAAGCTTCTGCCTAACTCATAAATCTTGCTTCCTGATCTCTCCTAGCTCTTCCTCTATTGTCAATACTCTTAGGACCCATGGGGACTAGTTGCCCCCAAATTCCAATCTGGGATACTAACAGATACCAAGTCAGGTCTGCTGCTTTGGTGCTTAGAAGTCTGGAAGTATGATCTTCTCTGACATAATTAAACTACCTGTGGTTTGATAGTTAACACCATGTCCCTTTTCCTTCCCACTGGAGGACATTATTTCTCCTGAGCGTCTCCCAGGCATCAGTAATAGGGAATAATATCATAGGTGTCAATTGCTCTGTGCTATCCCTCATGTTGATGTATGTCTCTGCTTTTGTGGTTTTGTTTTTAGGGTGGTTTGGTTTTCTTTGTAGTTTTTTTTTTCTTTGTTTGGTTTGTGGGTTTTGGTTTTTTTGGTTGTTTCGTGGTTGGTTGTTTTTTTCCATTTGGCCAAACTATCTTCAGAGTATTCTTTATCTCTGGCATCTATAAGCTGCCTGCAACAGGTGCATAGATGCTGCACGTTACACATTGTACATTAACTGAGTAATCTTCAATTTCCAAGTGGGTTGTAAATGATTGTCTAAGGCCATAGTGTGCTCCAGAAATTATTCTTGTTCATAGCTTTAGATGTGTTGTGCCTCTGTGTGTTCCAGTAGAGGCTAGAAGGTTAGTGCATAGGTAGTACATACCTTTTTGTAGCCTGAGTGAATTATCAGCTTGATGACCTCCCTTCGGGATGCAGAGTACTAGGGCATATTGCAAAACCCTTGTTAAAGCCAAGACACGCTTGATTTTAGGATTAGGCTTTGGATTTCATTAAAGAGAAATATGTGGAGTTGAACTTCACCTTTTGATGGTGGACAGCACAGGCAGATATTTTGGTAGGCAATTGAAGGTCTATTAAAATAATTCAGAACACTAGTACAGATGAATAGACAACATTGTTAAGTTGATTGCTATGTGATGAACTGAAATGAAATGATAAGCATGTGCTGTTTGCATCAGTGGATAAGGAACTGTGCCCTGTTTAAAACAGCTTCCCACCTGTCTGCACTCATTCAGCTTTGTCTACAACCCCGATTTACAATTTATATCCTCTGCAGATGAATATATTGAATAGATGTAGTCATTATACATTTAAAATAAATTCATTTCTAATATGACTGGAGGCTAGAAGCCTTTCATCAGGTATAGACCTCAATACTGTATTATTTTACTTTATGTATTGTTTCATTCACAAAACAGCATTTGTAATATTTGCAGGCATCCTAGCATAATATTGGGTTTCTAGAAATAGCTAAATAGCAAATAAGATTATGTTTTTGTATGTCAGTCATATGTACTCTGTACCATTCTTGGGAAGGATAATGGAGTACTACTCTGTGGCTTAAACTGGCTTAGCTTCTGAACTCTATTTTAAACCTTCATAGCAGTAAGCTTGTATGCTGTAATATGTGCTCATTTCTGTAATGCTAAGCTTACATTTATTAAAGCTCCAGCTTCCAGTAAATATCCCTGTTTGTGAAAGCGTCTCTTCATACTACTCCTTCTTCTTGCCTTTCTGATGAACTGAAATATAGTTTTTATGTTATTTTTGTGTACTTTTTTAATCTGGTTTTCAATGGCAAAAGATTATACAATCACAGTGTTGTTTCTGAGAGGAAGCTCAGTGGCTAATTTCAACCAATTTGACAGGAAAGTAGGAGTCTAAAAAATGCTAAATTCCTACAATAAGCCTACACACCATATGGCCCAGAGCCCACTTGTAATCCTTGTAGCTATTCCTTTCCTGTGCCAGTGGCCAGGGGGCAACATGTTCCCTTTCATCACATATTCAACAGATCGTCTGGAAAACAAGAGAGCCAATTTCTTCCAACAGTTTCTCTAGTGAATAAGCTCAGAAGCAACGCAAAGGGTCAGAACATGCTTCTCCACTTCCTTTGGATAGGCAGAAGTTCCTATTTAGGGATGCGTTTAATACTAAGAGGGAACTGAGTTTTGGAAGTACTTCCAAAATTGAGGGATCTGCTGTTTTGGAAAGAGCTAGAGCAGACAATTTTCACTGTACCTTCTCTCTCTTTCTCTGTGTCTCAGGCTGCCAAATACCAGGTGTTGTGGGAGGACAGTGAGCTGACTGCTGTTCTTCAAAAACCTTGACTGTAATTAATAACATACTCTCCTTATGTTTGAGCAAACCTACATTTGTTGGTTGTTTAGGTGTTAGGTATATGGAATGAATATTCACCTTCCAAGTCATACAGCTATATAACTTTAGCATAGACTGCATTTAAAAGTAGAACAGAGGATCAAAACAAACTTGTATTGTGTTGTAGTGGTTGGTGCATTCTGGAGAAGGAAGAAGATCCAGCAAGGTGCCTATTAAGGAAATCGGAATTTCAGATTATTTTAGTCTCTTTGTTGTGACAGGGCCAGTTTTACTGGAGTTAAACTTAGGAGTTCCTCAATTCAGGTTTTCTTACTTTTTGTCTGTGTAGAGGTGTGAATTTGTATGGTCTTGCTCAGATGATGTGCTTTTAGGGAAGTGTTCTTGTGAAATGCAACTTAGTTTGCCTGTGTATGCCTGTCCATCCTGCCAGCAGCTTCTTTCTTCTCAGTACAGTCCCCTCCCCTCAGTGGCTGAATTTCAGCCAAGGTTGACAGAAGGAAAGATGTTTCAGAGACATTAAATTCACATGAAGTTCCTGAAAATCAGATGACTAATAAAGAAGATACTTTTGTCCTATGGGAATATTAATATGCAAATACAACATATATTAGGCATTAGAGAATCCCCATGGGAACTCAGTCCTGAGGCACAAACCCATAATAAGTTGTTACTTGCTAGCACTGTCTTGTTTGTTTACTATTTTTACCAGTTGATCTCCAGTTTGGGTTGTTTTGTGAGGACAGGGGAGAACAAAGGAGGAAAATAGGATTCTCCCTAAAACTAAAAAACTGTTTCACTTCTGTTTCTTTTTAAATTGTAGGAAGTTTTGAAAACGTTGTTACTATTCTTTAAAGAAATAATTTTTGCTAAATCTGCTTTTTTTTTTTTTTTAAAGGACAGTATGATAAGGATTAGATGTCTTTGATTAAACATAGGTTGCAGTCTTTGAAAAATCTTATGCTTTAGCTTTTCTCGAACAGTTGTAACTGGAAATAACTGTTGTATCTCAGTTCTTGAACTAGAGTTAATTGATCAGTTAAGCAGCATTTTGGTTTATTTATCTTTTATTCTTAAATGGGGAAAAAATTAAAAATACTGCAGCTGAATATTAGGAAACAGACATGGGGCACAAAAGCCTTGTAAAAGAAAAAGCAGTGGAAAAAGAAATACTATGCAGCTAAATTCTATGATTATGATTTGCAGTTATCAGAAGTGCTTGTTATATATAAACATATGGATATATTTCAGGCTGGTCTGTAATGACTATATTGCTCTTCATCAAAACTGAGAACTTTTTCTTATACAAGCTATTGGCTTAATGCACAGGGAAGTTGGATCTACCAAAGCCACGTAACACTGTATGTACATTACTTAACAGTTTTAGGAATTTCTGCTTCTAGAGGGGCATAGGAAGATGCTGTATAGAATTTTTACCGAACTGTGTAGTCTTCAAGTTTGTGGTTTCATAGTCTGTTTCTATCCATCCTGCACTTCCTACCATAAATAAACCAAAACACAACAAAACCAAAAACCACCAAAACAAATGCACAACAATTTAGGCAGTCTGATTCTTTACTAGAAGATCTAAATCTCACGTACATTTACGATTGTCAGGTTCAGATGTCCTGCAGTTTTCTGATTATTTCATTCTAGAATGAACATTAGATTGATAGGGGACATCAATAAAATAGATAGCCGTATAAAGGGAATAATTGATGTTACAGTGCTAAAGCAAGCCAGGAACTCAAATAGATTTCATTTAATGTATATATCTGGGACTATAGCACTGGATATATAGGTAGAATCAGGATCAGCCTCCAATTTCTCTTGGAATGCAAACCACTACAGAAATTGCTTTTCCACCAGTCCTAGGAGGTGAGTTTGTCTCAACCTACCTTTTATGCTAGATATAGTTACTGATTCCTTAGCGTAGCAACGTGTGTTTCATTGGCCACCCTTTCCCTTATTTCTCCCCCACATCGTCCCTGCATTTTTCTGTCTGTTCTGAAACAACAGGGATGTCCTTCTGTCATCTGCAATTTCTCACATGTTTTGCAAAGGAACTGTGCTGGGTCAGGTGTTACACCTTAATCGGTTGAGGAGCTGATTAGCATTAGACCTAATGACAGATATTTTTACTGATAGTGCTAAAATCCAAAGACTAAATGCAGCTCAGTGTAAATAGATATGACTTTGCTTTTTAATATAATGTAAACAGAAAAGAAACAGCGCTCTTTGAAACGCAAATAATTTCAGCATTAAGGGTGTATTAATGTAATGATAATGTTGGAGTAATTTCTGCTGACTTCCGAGTAAGTCAAGTAGTCTGTAGTTTTTTGAAGACCTGTGTTTTTTGTGCATGAATATGGCTCAAACTGAGACACAGCTTCTGTAAAATGAATTTATTCTAAAACAAAAAGACTGACTTATATTGAAACATGCTTGCATTGATCAAAACGATGTGAAGTGTTCTTAAGCTTTACTTCATTGCTCTAAAATTTTTTTTGTTATTCCCAAACCCCTAAAATAAATGAAGGTATCTTGTATTAAATAGCTGTATTTTAGCAGGAATTAGCATAAAAATGCTCGAGACTGAAAGTTTATAATGCTTTTTATCCTTTTTATGCTTATCTGTTTTAAGTAGCTTCTGTGCTCTGTGAAGACAAAGGCACTGGTGTACATGCCACTGATAATAGACAGTGTGACCGTATCATGTATGCTTCCTTAATAATGTCTGACATTATCAGATTGATTAACTCAGCAGGGGGCTTTAATCAGATTTAACTACTGTTGGCAGCTGTACACTGGCAGAATAGCAATACATCAGGGAGTCATATTGAACTTCTTTTATAAGCTGCATTAATCTTGAAACTAAAAAAATGTAGCATAAAAATTATCATTATTTCTAGTACTAATGCAAGAAGTGAAACCTGCACGTTGCTCACACAATCTCAGATCTCTTGGATTGTGCTTTCTCAGATTTTGTGTTTTCATCAGTGCTAAATCCTGATGATCTGCAGATTCTCCCTTGGTAGTTAAGGGGAGTGTATCTTAAATATAGATAATTCTTTTATGATTCAAAAATCATAAAAGGAGACTCAATGACTTAAGCAGAAAAAATAATAAAAATATTTTCTAGCTACGTATTTAAAAAAGTGTATATCTGACAAAGTAATAATAGTTGGGTTTTCTGCTTTGTCGTTTTCAAGTCAAATGCCATATTGTGACACATTGCTTTAGTTTCATCTGATGTAAAATATTCACAGTATTAATAAATAAAATGCAGGCTTCAAAGATGTTAATGTAACATTCATTCATAGATCAATAGGTCAGAAGGGACAACTGTGATCATCAAGTGTGACCTTCTGCCTATTGCATGACATTAAGACTTTCTGAGTTCATTCTTGTTTGAACTTAAGCATGCCTTCTTGAAAAGACTGACTTCTGGTTGAAACAAATTAATGAAGGGGGCAAGTACAGTCCTTTACTATTTGTCTCAGTTATCCTTAGGTAAATTGCAGTCTGGAATAGTTTAACTTTCAGATACTACATTTCATTCTATCTTCCAGTTAAAATACAGTAGAAAAATGCTACTACAATTAATTTAAAGGTTTTTGGGTTTTTTTTGTTGTTGTTTTGGGTTTTTTTTTAAGTGCAGTTAAACACTGATCCTGCTGTTGCTACTTTGTGTTTTTCATTTACTTTCCTTTTTTTGTGTTTCTCCATGAACTTTCTATTTGAAAGAAAAATAGTTCAATTCCCTAGAGTGTTCCTGTTCTAAAGTAAGCTTTTTAGGTTTTGAATGCTATTTTCTAGGGTTCTTATGTTCAGCTGGGTTTTATGGCACATTATTGAGTCTTCCTTCCCAAATCAAATTTTGTTGTTCTGAAAGTACTGGCTCTATTTTTGTGTCTTGCATGTAAGACTTTGTGTTTCTTCGTATCCCAAAGTCTACTATTTGTTTATACTTTATAAAGAAATTCAGGTTGTTTTACCTAGACAGTGCAGAGTTTTCCATTTCTCCCATCTCTATTGAAACTGTAATTGTTATCAGTGATGATTTAGTTTACTTCAGGTCATGAATATAAATGTGAAACTGCAAAACTCCAAGACTTGATCTTACAGGGTGCTCTGAGGCTGTTTCAACTCCTCCTTTTTCAACTGAGCAAAAGGCCCTGCCATTTTGTTTTCTGAATTTCTTACATTGCAAGCAAAATGAAAAAGTTGTGAACTTTTCTTTTTACTCTCCGTATGACATCTTCCAAATTGTGAGTCTTAGATGACTGGCATCTCATAATGGATACAGTAGACTGGGCTGTGCTTAAAGAATAGTTTTTTCATCAGAACAATTTTTTTAAATTTTGTGGAAAATTATTTGTAAATAGTCTTTCCCATAGCTAAATATGTAATTGGAAGAATAAGTTAGTCTCGAGTTTGTGGAGTCCTTAGTGTCCTGTCTGGGTTTTTTTGTTTCTTTCTCAGACTGTGGGTAATAGGCTCTACATGAGCAAGCTTTACAGAAGGAATGATGCAGTTAGCTGCAGCTTGGACAAATCCTTATGTACGTTTTGATGATCTAACAAATGTTCAAATTCATGTTTATATCTTCCACCACCTGCTGTAGTGGAAGGTGTCCCTGCCCATGGCAGGTGAGTTGGAACTAGGTGATCTTTGAGGTCCCTTCTGACCCAGACTATTCTATGAATAAAATCATTGGTTGGAAGTTAGGTGAGGAAATTACTAAAAGTGCTCATAAATAATAAAATTTTAATGAAATGTGTGAATTACTTTCTAGAAATATAGGTTATTTTTTCCCCAGAATACCAAACTTCTCACTTCAAATGGTAGCTGTGATTACTGATCTTGTATTGCAACTGCTGCAATATTACTGCTGTTTTGCTGAGTTGATAATGGAGGCATCTCGGGTGATGACAGCTGTGTACACTTCATTATATATGACAGAGAATTTTCATTTATATAGTGTAAGCAAGAAAAGAGAAAGTATTTTGAATGTATTTGTAATTACCCAGGAAAGTGCTGTCAGAGACCTATAGAATAGTTGAGCATTGATCACTATAGCAAAGGTGAAAGAGAGTCAGTAATAACATATTAAAACAAATCAAACTAGCATTTGTGCAGTTCAAAAATATTGTGCTTTCAGTAAGAGGCAGTAAGAACCATCAAAAGTGTTGATAGTTCTCCACTATTTCTGCATACTAGAGGGGGAGGGAGGTGGGAAAGATAGTAAGTTGATAAATATGTCAGGTACAGAGGAAATGCTTCTGAGAACAAGCAAATGTTTTAGCAGAATGTTACTAACATTGCAGTAGACATTGGCATCTGGCAGTCATGTAATTTATGAAAGTGTATATTTAAGTAGCAATTGCCCAGAAAGGCAGTAGATTATAAAAAATGTGCATTTTTTTATTATTATTTTTGTTGTGCTTCTGTTATTCTGGTTTTTTTTTCAATTTTACACCCATCCTTTGCATCTTAGTACCTTTGGGGCTACCTTGCAGATCACTGAGATGTTTTGAAACTGCTTTTGTATGACATTGTTTTAGATATTACTTTCCTTGCATGTGACAGAAAGTGTTTCATGCTACTCTTACGATAATAAAATTGTTACCAGTCTGATGTTTGGGGAACCCTATAGAGTATGCTTGTAAGTATTCACTGTGAAAGTGTGTTATTTACAATTCTCATTTGTTGTTTCATGTCTTAGTTCTCTACTTTACTTAAGGCCTAATTAAATTGGTTTTTGGATCAAACTGAGTCTCCATATTAAAAAAAAAAAAAAGCAACCCAAAACCACAAACAAGCCCCCACCCCAAACAAATAACAGTAGTGATTCAAAAAAACCTTTACTGACATATTTTGCATAGTCTTATGTGATTGCTATCCCTAAATATGTATTTCCATTTTTTTCACATGTTCAGGATAGAATCCAATAGCCCTGACTGTTTAGGGTCTCCTCATTCGTACCTGTACGGTATTTCTGTCACGTCAAAGCTATTCAGTTTAGCACAGGAAGCTACATTGAAGGAGTTCAAATAATCCGATGTGTTTTAGTGTGGATTCAGGTGTTATTGGCAAGGCTGAAGAAAGAACATATTCTTCGAAAGGATGGAGATTTACTCACTGCTTCATAAAGTATCATAGGGGACACAGATTGATTAGTCATGTTCTCTGCTTGTTGATAGATGTTTTGCACTGTGTCTCCCTGATTATCTCCTGCTCTGGAGAGAATAAAATAAACTGCTTTACCAGGATAAATTAAGAAAACAAAACAAAACACAAAAAGCCCATGTCAGTAATAAAACAGTGAATTCAGTTATTGCAAGAAAGAACTTAATGCATGCAGCTCATTAAAATTACTGAAAGATAATGTATTACCTGTACCAATAAGAGATCTTAGGGAACTGCACAGTTAGAGACTTTCCTTCCTTTGTAGCTTAGATTTTTGTGAAGGATTTTTGCCTGCTATATCAGTATCTGAATACAAAGTATCTTATGAATTTGAAGCTCCACTTGCCTCTAGCAGCTGAAAGGAACAGGCTGTCCAAAGTATTTTGGAGCCTGTGAGGCTGAATGCTAGGATTAGATCGCTTGCTTCTTTTGCAGCCTGCCTGCTGTTGCTTTAAAAGGGGATTTTTAAAGTCTTTCACACAGTTCCCCAGGGTTATCTGGGTTATCCTGAGTTATCTCTTTCCAATGAGTCATTGCTACTACTCATGATAAGCTTCTCTGGGTTTTTTTGGGGTTTTTTTTTTGTTTGTTTGTTTGTTTGGTGTTTGGTTTCCAGCCCCACCACTGGTAGAGTGAGATTCACATACTTATTGCTAGTTTGGTTTTGGCATATGGCTAAAAAAAAGAATCACAAGGAGAAGAAAAAAAAGTATGTTAATTTTCATTCTGCTCCTGTGTGCAGCCAGATAGAATTTTCTTTAGGCTTGGGAATACAGCCTTGCTGGTTTACAGTTGGTTATTAAGTTCATAATTGGAAAATTGCATTTTTACCCTAGAAAGAGAGGAAGCTACTTTTGCTGCAAAACATAATTATTTTTCATAAAAACTGTTATTGAGTTAGGGGTTATAAACCATTTTCCACTTGTCACTACTGTTCAGAAGAGTGGGTTTTTACAGCCCTAGTGCCATGGACCGTCACATTTTGTTCTAGGCAATTGAGTTGGGACTCAAAGATAGGACAAATAAAACCTGGGAATGTAGTCCCAAATGAAAGATCATACACTTTCTAGTAGGATGGAGGGCTCAATTTATTTAGTGTCTTAAAAGTGGCAGAACTTTATATCTGATGACAAAGCTTCTAATTGTCAGAGAAGGCAACAGTAATCTCTTGTATAAGATCCAGGGAAAAAAAATAACTGAATATAAAAGGACAAAGAATGAGAGCAAACAGCTCGCATCAATAGATGTGTTATAGTGAACTCAGCATGCTGGTAGATGTGTAGAATATATCATCATTCCTCTAAAGAAAGTGACATTTTCACTCCAGTATTGAAGCAAATACAGAAACAGATACATTGACAATCTGCTTCTTAAGGGATTGCATCAAAAGAAAAGGTCTTCCTTTTGCTATGAATTATACCACTAAAATAACTAGAATGTAATAATTTGGGTCAGATCATTGTAACAGAGTTATTAATTTAAATATTCTTTTATTACTACTGTAATCCACATTAAAATTGCCAAACAGAGAAATCGATACTGTGTTAAACATTGTTCCTGAAGTTTGGGTATTGAACAAAAGTGAAAAAAGTTTCTGCTTTCAGAGTGGGAGGAGATTACTTTTAGTTTAGTAGTGTGGCAATCTTGAAGCTAGAATGCTAAATTTTATTTGGATTAAAGACACCGTTAATTGTTTTGTAGAATACTATTGAAAATTCATTAATATACGGGAGAGCAAAATTGATTATGCATCTGTTCACATGTTTACTGATCCTTGAGAAAAATGTCATCACGGATTAGAAGAGTTCTGTCATAGGATCTAAAAAAATCTATATTCTTCAAGTTTTATTAAAAAAAGAACAGATAAAATCACTCACAGTGTCAGTCAAGGCACACTATATCCATTAACTTTGCAAGAAGGACTTGGGAATTCTGTTATCATAAAAAGTGCTAAATTGTTCCCCTCCTGGGAAAACGTATCAAGAATTTGGTGGCATTTTACCTCAACTAAATAATTAATTCCTCCCTTCAGTGGCTGTAGCTGACTCTCAAGGAAGGCTAGCTGATCTGCTCTCAGTGCTGTGCAGAGCTTTGCGTCTGAAAGACTGCAACTGTGGCAAAACAAACAGCTAACAGGAGAGCGGTGTGGGTGAGATGATTGCAATTGCTTAGGGAGATAGGTAGACATTGAGGACTTCTCTTTGTATGTTTTTATTAACCCTCTTGGACTTTCTGAGCATTCTCATAATACTAAAAACTGTGTCCATCCAGCAAGCCATCACCATTTTTATGTAAAATGATGGAACTAAACAGGGATTCAGCGAGAGACGGGCATGAGTGACTGATTGCCCCACTGATATCAGTTGTTCCAAATTTATGCCAATAAAGTGCTGTAAGAGAATGAAAACCATAGTAGGATTGAAGGCGGCAGTAGGACTTTAGGTCTTACTAAGTAGAACTTAAAACTTAGTAGTATGAAAACTTCAGTAGCAAGTCAGATATATGGGGCTTTTGTGTATCCCTTTTTAATTCAAATCTCAGCTGCCTTGCAGCTCTGTGAAGTTCCAAGTCTAGAATTCTTTATTGGGGTCATATTTTAATCAACCATTTATGTTAAATGAGCGTATTCAATCATGGACAATTCTAAGCAGCCTACTGTATGTAACACAGTTATTATGTAATTTTAATTGCAGCTATTTAACTTTAAAAAATACAGTGCTCTGTTTTTATATGCTGTTATTTAAAATACTGAAGAAAATAAACAAAGATTTAAGTAATCACCTGAAAATGTTAATAATTTGATTTTTTATTTTTACACTGAAAGACAGGCTAATAAAACCAAAAAGTAACCTCTACACATGCTTAAAAAGTGTTTCAAATAGTTACAGTTTCTAAAAAATACATTTTAGCCAAATTCAAGTACTTTCTTCCATTAAACATTTTAAATACCAAAATTGTATTGTTTGAGCCTTTGAATGTTAAGAGTCCCTTATCAATCACGTCATTACCCTTTATGGTTTTTTTACTCAAACCATTTGCAATATTCAGGGTTGCCAAGATGCCTTTTGAGAAAAATTCATGTTTCTTTGATTCAAACCATTTCATTTACAAATCTTAAATAAGCATCTCAAAACAAGGAAAGCATTTTCAGTAACTGCAAGTTTCTCTCTATTTAATTATTTTTCCACAAGATTTTTCTGGTTTGACTTTCTAGGCTACTGTGACAATCCTAAGGATTGTTATTCTTCTCAGTACTGAGAGTTGCCCAGGTCTCTCTGGGTCAGCATGCAACTTTCACTAACAGATTCATTAAGAGAGCAGGTTGCATCCCGTGATGCATTTTGCCTCCCTCTTCATTTAAAAACTGCAAGACAGTGTCAGGATAAATTTTTGTGGTGGATACACTGTTACTAAGCTTTGGGGGAGGGTGGAGTTGCTTTAGTTTAGTTTAAAAACTTTGATTTCATTTCAGACAGAGTATTAGTGGACAAAAGGATGTAAATTATCTTGTAAAAATCAACTTTTCAAGTTTCATCCTTGGGGAGAAGTAACAAAAGCAAGTATTGGTTGCTCAGTTAGGCTAGTCAAGGGACTCAGCTACGAAAATAGATCTTGAAAGAAACAGGAGGCAGAAAAGGCATGGACAAAAGAAAGGAACTGATAAGAATGTTTACTTTGCAGATGAGTGCTTGTAATTGCATAACAAGTCACAGCAAAAACTGACAGCAAGAAGGGGGAGAGAAAAAGCAATGTGTATGGACTGGGATCTTGTTTTCTGAACCTAAAAATTATTCAGTTAGGAAATAGTGAAACATACAGGGAAGTGATCAAATGGGTGTTTCACTGTTATGTGTAGAAGTGTGCATATCCAGTCCTGCTTAAAATACAGACAGAGGGCTCCATATAGTGCTCAAAATGCCCATTCGTTTGACTTCTTTGTGTGCGTGTCTTGAGAGATGAACTATAAATGCAGTGTTCACAAGGATGAAGCTCTGGGAAAATGTGCTAAGGCTGCTAAAGCGTCTGGGAGCCATCACCTAAGGTTGTGTTTCCTTGAAGTATTTTCAGATAGAGCTTGTGTCTGCAGAAGATGTGCCAGAAATGCCGTAGGCCAGAGCACACCATCCCAGCTGCAAGCAAAGATGTTCTATCAGGATGACGGGAAGCACATAATCTATACTTTTCTCAGAGTATCCTTGGCATCCCAGCATTTTTCTCTGCCCGTGACCAGGAGAATGTCAAACCATGCCTGGGTGCTTAAGGTGTCATTCTTCCTCCAGCAAAAGCCCATGCAGCTCCACCTCTAGTCAGGTTTTTACAAGCTGTGGTTGAACCAGTGGTTTATATTGTTCTCAAATTGCTCAGTTCAAGAAGCTTATCTCTTACATTTATTCCAGCTAAAGAAAGTATGCCTTGCCCACCAGCTCATACAAGATTTTATGCAGTTTTCATCATACCAGGATGTCTTCTTGGGCATATGATAATTAACATAGGCATTATAGTAGAAGGTAACAAACTGCTGCATCACTACACAAATCTGTTTGTCTAGTACTGCACCAGTGCCTTTAGATGGAAGAAGTTCCTCCTTATTGAATGAACTTCTTACATATGCTAAACATGCTAAAATCAGTCGTTTCAAAACTGAAACGTTCAGTTTAATCTTTGTGCAAATCATACTGCTGATGATTCACCTGGGTTTCAATATAACAAAACAGTAATGGCATCCTGGTTAATGCATTAAACATGCCATTTTTAAAAGCTATATTCATGAAATCAATAATTGGAGTTATTCTATTGAGTATACCATTCTTTTTCTTGCTTCGTGTTAAGCTTAGTCTCGGGTAGGGGTTTGAGCACCCTTGTAAAATAGCATTTCTGTTATGACTGTCTTGAATTAAGTTTATTGCAAAAATAAGATAAGGTATAGGGAACAAATGTAGACATTAAAATTACAGTGCCTGTTTTGCAAAGGATTGTTCAAACTGTGAATACAGTTACATGGCGTCAATATGTCAATTAGTTTCAATACGTGATGCAGCAGTTGCGTGTTTTGTGTTGCAATCTTTATGCCTGAATTTAACCTATATGTATGTATATTCTCTAAATGAATGGATTGAAAAATGACTGCCTGAGCAAATAGGGGTTGCAGAATTAGTGCTTTTGAGAGAACCAATCTAAGCAGAGGACTAAAGCCCCTGCTCCCATAGTTAGGTAATTGGATTCTGTCATACTTTGAGGCAATATTAACAGCATAATTATGTATTTATAGTAGCACTTAGATTTTATTTGGTAAGAACTGATGCAGACCAGTGGGAATGTCATTTTGAATTACCCAGTAGTACTACATGTTACTACAATGTAACAAAAATGGAAAAATGTATATAGGTGTGGGTTGCATGAAAAGCAATTGTGGCCAGCAGGTTGAGGGGGATGATTCTTCCACTCTACTCTGTTCTCATGAGACTCTACTTGGAGTACTGTGCATGGGAAAGACATGGAGCTGTTGGAATGGGTCGAGAGGAGAACCACAAAGATGATCAGAGGATTGGAGTACCTCTCCAATCAGGAAAGTTTGAGAAGAGTTGGGGTTGTTTAGCCTGGAGAAGAGAAAGCTCAGTGGAGATTTTGTTGTGACCCTTCAGTACTTAAAGGGGTAATAGCTTTAAACTAAAAGACAGTACATTCAGACTACATATAAGGAAGAACATTTTATGATCAGGATAGTAAAAACTGGAGAAGGTTACCCTTAGAGGTAGTAGATGCCACATCTGTGAATAATTGGACAGAGTTGGACAAGCCCCGTGTCACAGAAATTCACACCTGGCCCATGCCAACTGAGGATAGAGGCTAGGGCACAAAGCTCAAAATTACAAGGGTAAATATTTATTCGTGCACATGAAGCATCCCAGTCAAACTGGGGTACCTCAAATGTGGTTCACTATGATTTGACTAATCACTAGCACTCTCATTACTGATTGCTAATTACAGTAACACTTCGTAAAGCAATGCTATTTCTGCAGCATTCTTGCTTTGTCTGTTGATTCATATGTCCCTGGAATCGGTCCTTCTAGAGTTACTTATCTGTGACACCAGATGATGCTTGGAGGATTTCAGAGATCTGTTAGAGGGGCTAGAGGAGGCGGTGTTATCTTGGTTGTCCAGGGTTATCCTTTATCCTTCATGGGCGGCTCTAAGCTTCCAAGAAGCAAAGTCCTTATTTACAGGGACAGGCTGTTTTTTAGTTTATTTCACTTTAGCATGAACAATACCAAAGTCTTTAGTAAAATTCCACTACTTCATTACATGACAGTGTATAATATGAACTAATACATATATTAACAGGTTAATACACTTTCACACTATAAAGACTGGTTGATACGGTGATATCAGCCTGAATTTCAGCCTGTGAAATTGATTGCTCCAGGGAGATCTTATAGTGTCCTTTCAGTACCTAAAGGAGACCTAAAAGAAAGCTGGAGAGGGACTTTTTACAATGGCATGTAGTAAAAGGACAAGGGGAATGGCCTGAAGCTGTAGGAGGGTATTTTAGAACTAGGAAGAAATTGGTTGCTGTGAGGGTGGTGAGGCACTGGAACAGGTTGCCCAGAGTTGTGGACTCCCCATCTCTGGAGATGTTCAAGGGGCTTTGTGCAACCTGGTCTAATGGAAGATGTCCCTGTCTGTGGCAGGGGAGTTGGAACTAGTTGATCTTTAAGGTCCCTTCAAACCCAATCCCTTTTATGATTCTGTAATATAATAGTTAGGAAAAGGAATTTTCATAACACTGCTGTGAAGTAGTTCTCCTTTCTTATCTGAAAGAAGATTCCATGCACAAGAGAGTTCTGAGTGCAGTGGTGGCTTTTATCAGCCCTTCTTACAGAGCCTACAGCTTTCATAACATCAAACTGAAACATGGAAGTAGTTGATCCATATAAAGGGCAGCAAGCAGAGGAGTAACACAGACCAGGAAAGCCTCCATACATGGCCCTAACCTGCTGTTGCAGTTGTCTGTGCTCTCTCCCTCACTCCCACATCTAGCTCTGAAACCATCTAGCTCTTTGGAAGGGCTATTTGGGTAATTATCTCTCTTCTGAATTTGTTGCAATTTTTTGGGTTATTGCATCTCTCAAGATTATTAAGCAGGCTTTTCTAACCACCTGTAGTTCACAAGCAAAGTTGGACTTGGATTGGATTAGAAATATAAAAGAGATGGCTCACCTGATAAATCATGTGTTCCCTCAGTTTCAATATGACACTGTTTGCTACTCCAGGCTGCTGGATTTTGGCTTAACTAATCCATGAAGATTTTACTGTTTCTAATATCAATCACAAATGTCAGATAATCCACCAAATTTTAACTCTGACTGGAATCACTCCTCAAGTAGTAAACAAAAATAACAAACAAAAAAGTATTTCACATGAAGTGTTATATGTTTGCATAATTTCTCAGTACAGGCGACTCCACTATAGCTATTTCTTCTATAGTGATGTATATGCATCATTCTGTAGTAGTGTGCTGTATAAATGTGGGTTTGTATCCATTCTTCAATCCCAGAAGTGGTGAATTTATTAAAAATAACTGGGTCTTTTGCTTTAAGCTTTCAAGTATGCTCTACCAATTCTGCACTAAAGCTTTCTTGGTTTTGTCATTTTCTAATGCAGATGTTTACTTTTTTCCCTCTTAACTTTTTTTTTTTTTTTTTTTTTAGTAAATTAAGCAAAACTATTGGCCTTGACACACAAGATCTGGCTTGTTTTGGCTGGTTGCAGATTCTGCTCACCTTGTTAGAGAAAAAAGACTTCATATTGAACACAAAGCTGCCCCCACAACCCCTGGTCCCTGTGGTGGAAATATATCTAAAATGCTTTTGACCTCCAATTTTGCCTGCCTGGTACAAAAAGAAGGCCAGGACAGGGGCTTGACACCTCTTGTAGGTCAGAGTAGTTTCCAGATATATTTTTTGGGCTAGGGAGATGTAGAATAAAGAAGGCACTGTTCCAGTCTGTGTGCTGCCAGTCTGCTACTCTGAGCAGGTGCATTAGAGAGCCTTACACTGGGAATGCCATGGGTTCTGTGTGGTATTAAAGTCATTCACTGCAGTAGGGAACCAAGAATGGTAAGCTCCCTTTCAATGGCCCATTCTGTTGTTAATTGTGTGCATTTGTATATGTGGACACATATATACACACCTATCTCAGCAACTCATTTGCTGATTACCTACCTATATTGCACATAGATAATAAAAACAGTAGCTGTAGTTATGTTAGTTAACTCTAGCTATTAGCTATAGTTTGTTGCAAACCCTGCTTTGCTAATTCACCTCCATAATGATCTGCTCTGTTGCAAGTTGCAAGCTTATTTTATTTGGCTTTGTATTACAAAATTGTAGTTGGCAGATTTATTACATCAAACGACCTGACTTATTATTTGTCAGGAATTTGTTCAGTTACCATCTCTGCACAATCATATCTGAAGATGTTATTTTTGCAGTAGGTGCCCTTTGTCAAATAAAAATACAGTGATGTGAAGTGGTGTAATTTAAAGATGATGTAGTTTTGCCAGACCTGTGACCAGTTGTTCAGTTGCTTCCTCCTGTTTTTCCTGAAGGAGTTAGTGTAGCAAAGCCAGGGAGCTTCTCTGTATGTGTATCTCCTATTGCTACTGAAACAGACTTTCAAATATCTAGTACTTGCTAAATCTCTAAGGAGAAAATTCAAGTGATTTAAGAGTATGGATTTACAGGGTAAATAGTTTCAAAAATAAGACAGCTAGAGTGGAAATACTTTATGTTTTCTTTTTTTTATCTGTGCTTACGTGGGTATAACTTCAGAATAGATCTTGTGAATGCTCCTTATAATTTAAAGTGTGTTTTACAAAATCCTCATTTAAAGTACTCTAACATTACTTTACTGTTCTATTTATTATAAGAAAGCGATTCTATCCTACTTGCCCAGTAGCATGACTGACAATCGTTTTGAATCTGAAGTGGACATCCTCTGGTTTCTGAAAACAAATCTGCTATAATCACCCTGCTTTTCTCAGAGAATTCTTAACAGGTCTTGATTTAAAAGAAAATGCATTCAACCCATCAAAAGAATATAACATTTATTGAGATTTTAACTTTAGTTCCTCTGAAATGCTCACAGTATTATGCTGCATTTTCGTAAATCTAGGGACTTTAGGATGCTGTTTTATACAATTTGGTGGAGTGTTGCAAGGTGGTGGTAGGTGTTTTCTGGCTGGTCCTGTTCCCTCTCTGTTCCTCAGACAGCTCTGGTGGGGCTGCCTGCCGCACTGCCTGCTCCTGGGCTCCAGAAGTGCTACAGGGCTTGACCCCTTCCCTGGCCCAGGGCTGGCAGTGGGGAGGAGATGCCCTTCTGCCTGGCAGCAGTCTGCTCCCAGCTGGTCCCTTAAAACCAGCTCTGCTTCACGGAAATTAATTAAAATAGCTCTGAGGGAAGAGATGAGGGACTTATTATGGAGTGCATTAGATTTCCTTTTCTATCTTAACGGTAGGGGTAGGAATCTAGGCTGTGAGAAACCCTTTTACTGAGACTTAATCTTTAACTTTTGCTTTTAGTTAAAGCTGACATTGAAAGCCAAGAGGTTGAGGGGGAAAAACAGCCTTGAAAAGGATGCTGCATCCCTCAGGCTCATGGAACTATGCACATCTTGTCTGACCCGCATCTGGGGAGATGACGGCAGCTTCCTGCTGCCTCTAGACTCTGACAAATGAGTTCTGGCAGATAGTAGTGCAACAGCTTAAGGTGTTAGCATCCCCAGATGCTTCTGATCTCTCTGTTGGCACTTACTACCTGGGAGAGGGCTGCCTTTCGATAAAAATGATTTTTTCACTATGATGCTCTGCTGTAAAATGCAGGAATCAGTATATAGACACAAGCCCTGTTTTCCTCTGTCATTGATAGGTGGTCAGAGGGTTGTGGATGAGTTTGTCTCACTCTTTCTACTAAATCTACCTAAGCTCATTTGTTAAAGATAGACAACTATACCTTCATTAGGAATTTACCTCTGGTATTCTGTTAGAAGCGGGTACTTACTTGGCAACATGTATTTATACAAAATTACTTATCTAATTTTCTGGCATTTAGCCATTTTGTATCATTAGTCCAAAGTCCAAACTTTGTATTTACAGAAAAATAAATATAAGTTAGGAAATATATGTGCCTTTGCTGGAGTACTGACTTTTCCCAAGAACAGAAAATATATTCAAGTAAAGAGAATATCTGTATTCCTCAGAGATAACAGAAGTGTTCTGGTTCACAATAAACATGGCAGAAGGTTACTAATCCAAATAGAAGAAAAGAAGTGGGTAAATTGCATAGTTTCAGTCATTTCATTTGCTCTAAAAATTTTGCTGTCATACCGTGGCATTGATGTATGTTCAGGCATACGTTTTCCCCACTTCACTGCTCCTGATTAGCTGCAATATAGCATGGTGGCTTCATCTACAGTCATAAACAAGCAAACAAATTTGTAAAATTATTAACAAAAGGTTGATATGGTTCAGATAGTCTACTACTGCTTTATGGACAACTGGCTTCCTCATTTTGTCCTGATGGGAAAGTGCATCACCACTCTATTATGTTCAGTTCTTGTTCCCTTGTTCGCTTGGTGCCCACAGCCAGGCCAGTATGTCATCAGACCATCTGCTGTCATAAAATGTTATTAGTTTTGGTTTTTAAAAAAACCTAATTTGAAATTGATCGTTTTAATACATAAGATACTCTTGCTAATAATTTTTCCTGAATATACATACTCTTCTTCATATGTAAGTGCAACCTCATAGAAGCTGTTATGCAGAGTTGACAACAATAAAATATGTGAACATTTCAAAGCTTAATTTGAAGAAAGGCAGTTTTAAGTTAGAGCATTGTTTTAAACTTCCTAGTGGTTTCCCTCAACACAGACAGGACAAAAGGATAAACTGAAGTTGATTAATTTTTCATCTGCAGCGTGTTCTGTTTTTCTGTCAGATAATTGCCAAGAAGGTTCCTGTTGATCACCTTTGCAGCAATGGCACATTAAGGTCTACTGAATTAGCGGATTAAGCAATTTATATTTATATAAAGAATGCAACTGGATATATAAAATATAATCAACTGATGTTGTGTACTGCT
The DNA here is from genome assembly GCF_003945595.2 of Pipra filicauda. Taxonomy (NCBI): domain Eukaryota; kingdom Metazoa; phylum Chordata; class Aves; order Passeriformes; family Pipridae; genus Pipra; species Pipra filicauda. The sequence goes on along the minus strand of NW_024105031.1, from coordinate 366,519 downwards.
TGTCTCCTTGCATTCTTAATAATTAGGCAACATTTATGCTTTCAGTGCAAAGTGAATAAATAAATGAATAAGGTAAACAGTGAAGCCATTATGCAATTACTCATGGTTTGGATATATTCTCATTTTTTTGCAAGACTATTCACCTGCTAGCTGCTGTCTACACCAATATTAACCCTATATAGTCTTCTTTTTGTGTCAGCCTCCAGATTTAAAACTTTCCTTCATGTTTTTCGTATTCATCAGGTGGGGAAATATATCTTTTACTGTGTATTTTGAGAAGTTTTCAAGATTTCAGTTTGTTTTGGATATAGCTCACATGAAAAAAAAAATCATGCAAGTGCTACTCATTTTTAACAGATCCATACCAGAGATCATGACCCAAGAGAAGTGAAATGATTGGTTTATATTAACAGATGAGTTTGTAGGTCCATATGAGGTGGGTTTCATAATCAGAACTGTGGTCAGAATTGAAAGAGCCTGTTACCCTCTGTCTTCTGGAATTAAATTCATTCAAAGAGACAGGCTGTCATAGCAACTTGTGAAATTAGCAGCTGACTCATTTATGGAGGGTTTCACAGAATACCTATTTAAGCTAGGGAAGTCCTTTCTGACAGTTGCTGTGTGTGCTAAAACTTCCCATGGAATTGAGGAGAGACTGGAATAGTGCCCAGAAGATAAGTTCTTGCTACATCCACGATGCGTGTAGAAGCCACTTTTGCCTTAGCTGCAGAAGGTCTCTTGGTTGCAGAATGGGAAGCACTAGAAAATGTACTTTGTGTAGTGACCCTGCTGTGATCTCTTCTGTGCATATCCCTTTAAGCCAGTGTCGAAAACAAGATCCTGACCTAGGCTGTCTGCCTGTATCTCACAGGTGGAGATGAGAGTATATTCAATTATGCTCTGCTCACATTAACACCAGTGGAAGTTCTGTGGATGAATCGGTAAAAAAAGAATGCTTCTGACCATAGTAGCCTCTACAACTTGAGAACCATGTTTGATTTTTGAATGCCTTTGGTTTTTTTCTAGGAAATACTAACTTTGGTGGATGAAATCAAGCTTATAGTTCTAGGATTTTTTTGATTAATATTTTGGGGACAGAAACTTACGAGTTTATCCTATGAGGTTTCCACTATGGCAAACCTTTATTGTGTTGTCTTGCACAGTAGCATGTAATCTGTCCTTCAGCATGAAACAAATTGTTAACTTAGGTGGTGTAGTGAAAACAGAAGCTGTAGAAAGTATTTGCTTAACTGGACCTAAGCCTTTCCTTTTGTTGACATGAGCGGGAGTTGTGCAAAATCCTGACAGTGCTCACGAAGTATCCTATTTAAACCCCAGTATACAACAAATGCTAAAATTGACCAGGAGGCATTATGTGCATATGAATGCAGAAGCATGTCTAGGCTGTCTCATATGGCACTTAATCTTGGAGGTTTCCTTCTCTTAGCTGTATTTCTGGATTCATGCAAACTCCTTTCTCAACCACCTGCAAACAGCCACAGCAGCTGAGGCGGGTTTGCATCATCCGAGTGGAATGACCCAGAGCTGTACAGAGCTCTTCATGACTGCGTGTGTGAATGGGGCTTCTGTGGTTACCAAGAGTGCCAGCTTCCAGACATTTTGTACGAAAGAGCGATATCTTTCTAGGTTTGCTTTTCATTCCTTTTTGAGAAGCAAGCTCAGTTTTACTGCCGAAAGAAAGAATAATCTCCAAGGAAGTTAGCGCAGAAGAAAAGCCAAAAGAAAGAGTAAGTAAAACACAGAAAGTGGCTCATGCCTTAAGCTTACTTTGACCATTTGAATTTCTTTTCTATTATAATGTATTGCCTTAAAATTTGAAAGCTTTAATGTAATGTCTTGGATTAGCAACACAAAGCAGTTTGTGAAATCTCGAAGAGCCTCTTGGCAATGTTCATTTCAGGTTGATAGCAGTAATAAAATTTAGCATCAAGCACACTCACAAGGATTAGTTTAAAATCTGCTGTTATGAAATATCAGAGTACAGTGAGGTCCTTGATAGCCTTCATGAGCTACTGGTAGGGCATGCAAACATTTTCCCTTAACCACAAAAGATAACCATTGAGGAAGTTCAATTACACCACCTCAGTACCACCAACCACTGTTATTCAATGCATTCTAGGAAGACTGGCTTTATTTTGGTGATAAATCATCCTTTGTTCATCCACAGTGTTATCGTACACAAAACATATACCATGATTTTATGAATTCATTGTTTGGCTTCACTTTTGTGGTATCTTGTCTGGTTTCTACCATCTATTTTTACTTGTTCTGTTTTTAATTAAGCACAGAATTTGGCTAGGTTTACAGAATCTGTTGCAAAAATAATGATTTTGCAATTTTTGAAAGTAAAATACTTCTTTTGCTGTGTTGCTTTTCTTTTTTTTCACCTTCCTTTTCCTCCCTACCTGACCCTTCTCAAAATAAAATCTTTACTGAAATTAGAGTGGGAAACAGTAATCAGAAGAGAGAAAAAATTGAGAGTTTGGAATTTTCATCCTTCACCCTGCTATCTGCTTTTCAGTTACATTACATTACATTAGTGCCAGAACACCACCTTCTGCATATACAGTGGGTTTTTATCTCCTCTGCTCTTTAGGGCAACATTTCTTTTTCCTATAAGATATCTTTCCACTTCGCACTTTACATTTAGTCCAGGTGGAATATTGTATTTAATGAACACCAAGAATTTTCAAACAAACACATTTTTAACAATATATCCCCAACTAAATGAATCCTCTGGTAATATGACATTTTCACAGTCAGGGCAAAAATATTTACATGTATGGAGATGGTATAGTTTTGGCAGAGAAAAGGCCACCAAACATATGAGAAGTTTGCATGAAGAGAAGAGGTTGCTGTCTGAAGTGAGATATCCCATATAATTTTTTGGTTTTCAGCAGAAGCAAACAAGATCATTCAGCAATACCGTGGGGAAAGTTGTAGACTTGTCACGGTGACAGCATTCTCGACTGCCTTGTTTCATCTGTAAAAACTATCAGGACCGAGTGTCAGCAAATAATAATTACCAGAATCTCTCTTAATTCCATCCTGTGATATGCACTGCTTTGACCAAGACCTTTTTTTTTGACGGCTTCGGTTTGTCTTCCCCACAAGATGCCTTGGCTCGTGCCTCCCACGGAATGCAGAGGGCTTCCTTTGCATGGCCGCTTAAGGCACCAAAAGCCAGGCACAAGAACGGATACTTCTGAAACCAGAAAAAGCCATGTTTTCTTCTCCCACATTTATTCTATATTCTGCTTGTGGCTACCTGAATTACTCGGTTTTCTCTTTACTGGCATTTATAACTAGTAGATACTTATTCCAAGGTGTGTGTCACCTTGCTAGCAAAGCAGAACCTTTTCCAAGGAAATTCCAAATATTTCCTATTTTTGTCTGTTAGTCTCTTTTTTCTCATCAGTTTACTTCCCGTGATGTTCTTTATTGTATGTGGTAGCATATTTTCTACTTCCACTGCCAAAATCTCTTTCTGAAGTGGCTCTTGCTCTCAACAAATGTTTTCTTGAGGACTTGTATAGTCCTTACTTAAATAGGAATATTTATAAAGGAAAAAAATGCCCTCCACTAGAAAGCTCCACTGGCAGGCTTGTCAGGTGGGTAGATTGAAGAGTGGAAAAATCAAAAGAATATGCACAGGTTTGTGATGATTTTTCATTGCTGTGATAGCCATGCTACTTTGTTGGAGAATTAATGCCTAACACTAGTCTTAAGCAAAGAAACAGTTTTATTTAGATGTTTTATTTATAACGGTAGTGGAGTTTGCTAATATTATTTTTTTATTTATGCTGTAAATCGGGAAAAGAGGGAATAAAAAAGGTCAAATTGATTCTAACAGACACAAAATTATTTGATAGCACTTGAAATTACTGACACATGTAAACTGTGAATAATCTATAGAAAATATTTATGTAATCTCTAATCTAGTGCAACATCTGTACTATAAATGTGTTCACAATGACAAATGCAGTGGGAATAGTGCATTAAATACAGATGAGTTTTCTGCAGCTCATTGATACAAGAAAACCTTTATAGGTCCTGCTATTATTTCAGATTTTTCATAGAAGAGGAGAGAGATTAAGTACTGTATTAAAAGGTACACATAGCTGAAAAAGACTATAATTATGTCTAATTTCATAAGAAAATATTTTTACAAATCCCGTATTTCATATTTTATGTGCAATCTAATTAGTTCAATGGAGAAATATTAAATACTAATTTTACCATGTCTGCCAAGATACCTGAAGGGTTATTTTAAAAGATATTATTAATGAGACTGAATACAATGTGTGTAGTTCCTTAATGCTATTAAATTCACTCAGGAGATAATCCTAACAAGCAGATGGGAAACAAAAATTTTAGACAAAAGCATTCTGTTTAGTTGTGAAGTTCGTCTGCTTTGTAGTGTAAGTTTGCTTGGGAGATAATTTAAATCAAACTGTTTTGTGTACCTATCAAAAAGTGTGTTGTTGGTATGCCCTGAATCATAAGTGAAATTTTATCGTGAAAAATTACATATACGCTTGATAAATATTCTCAAAATTAAGGCTAATTTTGTTAGGCCTCCTGGTATGATCACAGTTCATTTTCTTCAATTGCACTAATATTTTTTTGCTTTGTACACAATTATTTTACTGTTATGTCAGCTAAGTAGTATTGATTTTTCACTGCAACAGTACTTAAAAGCTTTTGTGAAAATTAAATGAGGTTTTTTACACAGTTGCCAGTTTAATTTAGACTATTTTTAAGTGTCTACTAGAGAAATAGGAGATAAGTTTTATTTCACTGAAAATATTAATTTGGTGTTATTAAAGTTTAGCAGTTCAACAAAAGAGAAGCCTGGAGAACATTGCATCAAATATTAATAGGTTTTTCTATCAGGGTACTGGGGGGGGGTTGTTTTGTTTTTAAGAAACATCACATCCATTTTGACTGCTAAATCATTCTTATGGACTCTTATTTTGTGCACTGTTGAAGGATAAATTCACTGTATCTGTTCTCATTGGCTTATTATATTACATGATTTCAATAATGATTTCTTTCGTACTTCTGATTTAAATCTAAGAAAGAATGTAAGTATACAAAACAAAAATAACTGTGTCTGAAAACAGGTCTATTAAATAACAATAATGTTAGTTATCTATTTACTGAAAATACTTACAATAATTTTTAAGGCTTTATAGAAGGGGAAAGATCAGTCATACTTGCTGCACTTTTTATGCCCCCAAATTGTAATGCTGTAAAATCTCTAAATAATGCTTCAGATAGCTGCCAGTTTCTCCTACCTAAGACAAAGCAGGAAATTATCCATGTTGTTTATTGTAGCACTTTTAAATCAGCTAAATGGATCCAAGTCTTAGTCTGAAACAAGGTCACCTATGAGTTGCCTCTTAGAGCATCTCAACTGTCATGTGCTCACTGTTTTTGCCCAAATATGTTATTAACTCTCCTGCCCCTGACAGAAACAACAAAAGCATGGGAACAGCAATGATTAATCCACATAGTATTCTTAGGCTATGGGATTAAAGTTTTTTGATTAAAATTTTTGCCCTCATTTTTTAATGCTTTAATTGCAAACAAACCCAGATTTCTGGGTCAGGCAAAATCTGCCCTGATGAAGAAGATAGAAACTTGTGGTGATAATTCCAGAACTGCCGGCTCTGGAGCCCATACCAGCTTCTGTTCCACCATGATAGTTGTTTGGCAGCAGGCAGCATCAAATCCCTTAAGGTACCTTCTGGGCTGCTTCCATACTGCAGTTTAAGTAGTTTGGGATACTAGCAGGTTTTCTCAGGGAATAGTGCTTTTTTTAATGCTGGATATATTTTTATGTACTTTTTTAAACTAAAAATTAAATAGGATATTCTTTTGTGTAATTTCTTCATAATGTTAGGAAAGCTGTAGCCCGAGGAACAATTATCTGTTACGTTTTAAAACTAAAGAGGCATTTTTAATCTGGTTTGATTTGCACGTTTGTTCCCGATTCCCTCCATTGTGACTGTGTTCACTTGCTGTCCCATGTTTTGTGCCAGTGTTCTTAGCCAGGTCTGCTGAAAAGACCACGTGTTTTCTTCTGGTAGAAGTAGATACCTTTGTAGCTGGTGTCAGGTCCACTGAGGGCTTTGGAAGTAAGGACACTCGGCCTAAGATTTGGCAAATGAAACCCAGTAGCATCTAATGGAAGTTACAGAGTTCTGGATGAGTATGTAGAAAGCTGGTCTGAAAAAGTAGTGCTCATATTTGTGACTCTTGAAGATCATCTAGTCCAACTTCTCTAGAGTCCAACCAGCTAGAGCAGGTTGTGTCCTGTTGGTTGAGTATCTCCTGGATGCAGAAGCTTCATATTCCTGAAGGCAGGTATTACCTGCCTTACCAAGGCAGAAGAAGAAATTGAGTATCTTTTCCATATCCTCTGCGACTGGGGGCCATGTCCATTTAGCAGCAGGCCCACATTTTCCTTTGTCTTCCTTTCCTTTTGCTGCTTATGTAGAAGCCCTTTTTGCCTTCCACATACCTTCACCAGATTCAACTCTCGGTTGCTTTGGCTTTCCATCCCTGCAAGCTTAGAGTGTCCCTGTATTTCTCCTGGATCATCTCGACCCTCCTTCCGTCTCCCGTATACTTCCTTTTTGTGCTTGAGCTTTAGCAGGAGCTACTTGTTCCATGCAGGCCAAGCCTCCTGCTGCCTTTGGTTGTGTGAATTGCAGTAGTCCAGGCTGGAGGTAACAAATGAAAAGATCATTGTAACCATTTCCTTATGCAAAGGTGGAAGTCTGACTGGGAATTGTAATGAAGAAAGTCAAGATTGAAAGAAGAAGAGACTTTGAGATACTGCTGCAGGCAGTACAATAGAATATGTTATGAAAATCTTTTAAAATATTTCAAAATAATAGACTACAGGTACAGTAATAGCTTATTGTGAGCATAACCCTCTAGAAGGTTATAGAATGTTACGTGCAAGATTTAAAAGTGTTTTAAAATATTTGCTAGCATTTACAATGTGACTTTCAAATTCTTAAATGAAAATAGCTTGTCTTTTTTTCAGTTGAAAAGCCTTCATCATATAACCAGTACTGATGTGGGTGAATGAGTAAGATTTAATAAACTCATCCTCATGTAAGCACAGGCTGTCACCTAATCAATTACAGCATACCTACCTATGATGCAAAAGAAAATGGAAAGATTTAAATGATCAATAATGATTGCCAACAATGATTTAAAAAAAAAAAAAAAAAAGAAGAGTAGGACAGTGTCCAGGAAATAGGCACAGAATAGTCAATTTTCATTTTATTTTTTTTAATTAGGTTGAGATACGTTCTAGTTCCTCTGTATGGCAATCCTCAATGGATGCCACTCTTTACCACCGTACCAGGTAAGTATAAGCATGAACCAGCACCTTAGACAGCAGCACTTTGGAATTTTACAAGGGACTGATGGAGGGAAGTAATGTTGTCCAGTTGAAGATAAGAGCTGATAAAATGAAAAATGGTCAAGTGTAAATACCGCATGAAGACAAATAATTTGCATTTAATAAGATGGAGGAGCAGGTGTTAATAGGGGGAACTTATAAAGAGGGTTACATGGTGATTCAAACAGCTTAGGAAACTGATCCTTGCAGGTGCACTCTGAGCAGTTGTGAATGGGTAAACTGTTACTTGCTAAAGAAACGAAAAGGAAAAAGGTCAGAGAAATAGAAGGTGCAATGAGGAAATTTGACATGATCAGAGCCTAGACGGGAATACACCTTATGAAGCATTCGAAAATGCAAGTCATGGGGCAGTGAAAGCTATGGTTGAAATGCAAAGAACTAGGATACCCGAATAAAAATACATCATCTCAACTATAAGTTTGTATAATGATGAGATGAGGATAGTGCTTGCAAAGCTGAAGGAAGGAGGCAGGGCTGATCCCTAGATGTGAGCTGGCAGATGTTTGGAGAGATGGGGCTATATTTTGGTCAAGAGAATCCAGCGTATCTAAAACAGTGGCAGATGTCTGAGTGGTCTTTTGGAAGTGGTAGTTGAGTTTGTTTAGTGGTGGCTTTATCTGGCAAAAATTTGCAAAGAATGAAAGGAATTAATTAGAAAAAGACTTGTAGAATGTGTCCTCTCTATCTGAAGGGGGGCTTCAGTTCTTGAGTCCAGATGGAGAAGCTATGTTTTACATCAGTTCAAAATACCAAAATGGAAAAGGATATGAAGGTATTAATATTTCAACAGCCAATCAATCGTTTTTGATACTGATGGAGGCTAGAGGTGATGAAAGGCAGAACACAAATCTATACCATAAGAGGGGCAGGAAGATTCCTTACAAGTAAGGCTCATCATTTGTCCGTTTATCATTGTGGAGGAGAGTATTCTTAGAGACAAGTGGATGTGGAAAGGTAAGTTTCTTTTTATATTACTTAATGAGAAATGTGTGACATTTATTTTTTAAGAAAAACAAAGATTAGAAGAGGGAGACTGGAGTGGGCAGATGGAGGAAAGTGTGAAAGGGTAGATATACAATTCATACTCGTCTGTCAATCTTCCCCATCTCTGTTATCTCAACAACCTTGCTTTTCATCATAAATTGGTCTGATAGAGAAACTGGTGAGGCACCAGGAAGATATAAGTGTGTAATTGTATGTGCGTATAAAATAAATGATAAGGCTGAAAAAGAAAGAGATTGTATTTGGGAGTATATTTTACAGAAAAAGAACAGGACCATGAAGTATTTCATTAGTAATTGTCAGGAAAATCAGCAGCTAAAAGAAATATGCAATTTTTGTTTTAAATTCATTTCTTTAGCTTCCTCGTCTTCCCTTCCCCAGCTACAATAAAAAGTGATACATAGGGAGAATGTTATCACATATATCAGTGAAGCATATATTACAGTGATGCTCACGGTTTGCAGCCTGAGGGTTGAACATACTCCTCTCACCGAAAAGTTAAGAGACCACAGCATGTATTTTGACATACCTTCTCTGCTATGTTTTGTCTTTTTGCACAAAATGTAAAAGAAATGCAAATTTCAGCAAAGAGACCGCCAACCACTGTAGCTATCCCAGCAGGGCAGAGCCAAGACTGCTGAGCCCAGAGACAGACAGGAACTCAGGGTACTGGAGGAGGGTATCTCCGTTTTTGTTCATAGCTTCTGATGACCTAAGGTAGAATAATTTCTTCTTTGGCTTGCCTAGCAAGGAGGAGGGGGCAGTGTGTTTTTGCTCCCAGATTCTGCACTGGCCTTCTGCTAGGCTGGCTGTATGAGTGAAATAAGAAACAACTACTTGCAGGGAATCACATGCTGTAAGCGAGCAGTGGGGTCCAAAGAGAGACACTGTGCTCTGGAAGGCAGTGGAGCAGCTGAGCTCCCTCGCATCCCTCTGCTGCAGCCAGCAGAGCCTGTTGAGCAGCTGCGACTGGGACAAGGCAGTAGTTGCTCGGATGGGTCAGCCCAGACCCACTGCTTTGTGTATGACATAAGGTGTCTTCCATGCAAGTAATTCTACTTTAGGTAGTGAATTTGTATGGCCTGCAGCTGTAGGGTTGATCTTAAATGATGAGAAACACTCCAGTGTGTTTGAAACTTGACGTTTCTTCCTAAATATTTAGGCATATTTTTAATAATAAAGTTCACATTCTTTGGGCTTACTGTAGATAAACTACTCAGAAGTTGTGACATAGGGTACTGAGCTTAACAATGTCGGCAAACAAAATTAACAGTGTTCTGAGTCATCAGATTCTCAGCTGATGGTATCACTAGCTCAAGCACTCAGAAAACATATCATTGTTTAGGAGTTTGTTTTTCTAATAAACCAAGACACAGTTACTATTTTTGTACTGATTCAAAAGTTTGTCATCTGTTGTAATCAACAAGCTTAAAACTGAAATATTCCCCTGATTTTTTACTTTGCCTATATTGCCTATATAAGGATTTGTTGCATATGAGAGTTTGGTTGCTGATGTACTAGTATTTTTTTCAGAGAAAATAGTTGACTTATTTTACATTAAGAAACAAAGAAAAATCTATCAATATGCTCTTCTTTGGATGGGTATACTCTAAGGAAGGAAAGTAAAAAAATGCATTTATCTTATTTTTCTTTAGTGTTACAAAACATAAATCACCAGCCTGCATAGCCCTTAAAACTAAGGACAGCTTATATCCATTAATGAGTGGCTAAGGATATGGAAATTTTTAGAAATAATTAAAATTATCTAAATCATCTGAGGTTTCTTTTGATTTTACAGTGTGTGGGGAGGATGGGGCGTGGGAGTGGGGATGTTACTAGGTGACAGATCTCTGTAAATGATAAAATTTCCAAAAGCAGGTGATTTAATGAGGAAAATCGTCAGATTAATCCCTGCTACTCAGCATTGCCACATCCTAAAATACTTCTCCAGTATGTAACAGGCTTCTAGTACTTTCTCTAAATTACTCCATTTTCTTTGTAATACCAATACTGTCCTTTGGGCATTTTCTTTTAGCTGCAGATTAAGCATTTAATGTTGTCAAATAAGTCTAAATTATTTTATAGAAAGTCTACTTCAATGTATTAAAATGAAAATCTCTTGCTCTGTTCAGAATGCAAGGCAGGAGAACATCAGCTGCAGGATTTTCAGGTCTTTCTTTGTTTTTATTATTCCCTGGCAATAACTTGGACTGAGGGTAGAGAAAAGCCATAGAAAACATAATGGAAGTGAGTGAATGAGTGTGCTGCTTAAACTGAAACCTCTCCAGCTTTTATGATCAGACCCTTGTCCACCTCCACTGTTATATGTTATACATGGATCCCTTGGGTTTATTTCCCAATGAAATGAGTTTGTGCAGGTTAAATTCAAGGTACATGGTGAATTACTCTGCTGCTTCTTCACAAAACAGTGAAGGATGTCCCACGTCATCCTTTAGATAAAGGTTGTCTCATCACATTCTGTAAGTGTAATAAATACACAGCCAAATATTTATTTTCATCAGAATTTTAATGTTCTTATCTGAATAAGATAAAGAAATAATATTCTGAGGCTAGTTAGATGGGAAATCATATTTTCATTTTAGGAATATTAGAGTTATTTAGTGATATTTGAGAACAGGATATCTCACAGAGGTTTCTTTCCTCAGTTGTCTGAATTTTAAAGTTATGTCACCATATAAAAGTTATGCCACCAGTTATGTCACCATTAGTATGATACAGAATTCAAGATATTTTTTAACCAAATCAATTAACAGCATAAGGAGTGCTGTGTAGGGTTTGTTGGTCTTCATTGTAGACCAAAAAAAGATAGATACATCCATCATTATGGTCTCTGTTGGGGCTCTTAGAAAGGGTTAATTATTTTTTTTGTCATTCAGTCCTGATCAGCAGTTACACTAGCATATGTTAGTCCATGTCTTGTGACACCTCTGTGCTCATGGCCATTGTTTCTTTCTGAAGAATCACAATTTTCTTCCTAAAGCAGCAGCGGCTTGTAGGATCCTATCTTGTGCTGATGTTTTTCTCTGTGTTTTCAGTGATTATGTGTATTTGCAGCCCTTCAATGACTGGAACATCCATTTTGTATTTAGAATTAATTAATTGTTGTTTTCAGTTTTTGAGACCAAAACAGCAACAGGTGACAATCTGTACTTCATTACTGCCACTCCAGTAATGAAGTAACATTGGATTGAAGTAACAGCATTGGATTTGCACCAGTGAGCACTATGTTCTTTTGACAATTCTTGCCATTTACTATTTTAGGGAGAACGGTGAATTGCAGCAACAGTTTTGAAACCATATTTCATGGCAACCTGACGAAAACTCATGCACAGTATAACTGTGGCTATTTCTTTTCTTTAGTTTTCATTTGTCGGTTTAGACAGATAAACAAATAAGGAACACAAATTGATCTGTCCACATATGTTAATCAGTGGTAAAAGCAAGGCCTTTGAGGATCATGAAATATGAGTAAACTGATTTGAATTATCTCACTTTTTCTAGAAGTACCTGACTGAAGAGGAAAAAAAATGAAATTTCATTTGGGGTACAAATTTGTTTGCTTGTTTGTTTACAAAATTAGCTGGTTTTTTTAAAGACTGCAATTATAAATATTTAGATTCTATTTTTACAAGAAGAACATATGGTTCTTTTTAAAATCATACCAACTTATATTAGTTTCAGCTTCTAAGCTAAGTGAACGTAATACTGCTGGCATAGGAATACAACCTCAGCTGAATAAAGTAGTCATGCTTTCTGCTAAATAGATGGTGGAAGTGCTATGTGGATGATAAATACTTTACCTGGGACCATCTGGATTCTTGCCAGGAATACAAGACTATTATCAAGAGCTTTCTTCCAATTATTTGGAATCAAAATTAATCTAGGAATAAGCTGTCTCTCTTAGCAGCACCTAACTCTGATATCAGGAGAAGTGGTTTGGCCATTCACACTATTAGATTCTGCAATTTTGCTCACATGACAGTAAGCCTTTTTGTATGGTTCTTACTGTTTAGCAGCTGTTAAACTAGGCATATTCAGAGTTTCAAGGGTTGTCATTTTAATTTGTGGTTTTTTATGAGCTCAGTTACTGATAACTTATTTGTGATTTAATGAGCAAATCCATCTTCCTTTTGGTTGATGGGATATGCGTGTAGGTAACCTTTGTGGTCTGCCCAGTCCCCAGTAAATGTGCTGAGATAGTTTTTTCTGACAGTGATTCAGGAGAGTTCTCAGGTTCCATTTCCACAATGTGCCACAAAAAAAACTTTATATTTTTTTTCCTTAATCTCGTTAGCTTTGATCTGTTGAGTTTAAAAATGTCGTGTGTATTTTTATATTTTACTAGTCATAGCTTAGACCATTGTGGGGGAGGTTAAACCTCATGTTGGGGCATGAGGTATGGATAGGTGGTAGAATGAAAAATTCTCTAGATGTTATAAAGACCTGCTATATTTGTCCTAGTGATCACAAAGGTACCATGAATTTAGTGCAGTAAATTTAATTTGGTTACTGGTTTTGTGTGTTCTCGTATAAGACTGGTATAATTAAGACTGCTCATGTCAGTGTATCAGGAACAAACATTTTGTGTTATTAGTTGTGGCAGAAGTTGCATGAAAGGGGTTTCAAATTGCTATAAACATATCTGATCCTGACTGCTTGCTGTTGACGAGAAGTATTCCCAGTCTACGGGTCAGCTTTATGCTAAAGTCTGATCAAGGCTCCCATCTCACAAATTTGAAATGCTTTCCCAAGTATGAATAAATTAACTTCCACAGTATCTGGAAAAGTAAACAAATATTATCTCGTTTAAACTGTGGGAAAAGCAATTTAGGCAGATTAAATTATTCGTCACATAAAGAAAAGCTGTATCAGAGCCAGAAATGGAAGCCAGATTTCCTTATGGCATGGCATGTCTTGCTTTATTAAACTTCCCTCCCATGGTTGACATATGTCATCACATGCTATTGTCCATCAGTATTTCCACTTTGGATATTATGAACATTGGAATAAGTTACTGGAATACAATGTCTCCCTGAAGGTCACCCTTCAATCCACACACTGGTACTTGAGCTGAAGGAGTGAAACCGCAAAGTACAGAAGTGAATTATTGACTGTTAGATGAGCCACAGAAGTAGGACACAACACACTCTTTGCCAGTGTCTTATTTAATTTTCAAAACAGTTGTTTTCATAAACAGTTTGTGATGCTCGTGTATACAGAATAAAAGAGTTCTTTTCAAAGGGTGAATGTATTAAAAATTCATTTATTCAGAATTCATATTTACCTACTTTAATGTATTTGTACAGCAGGGAACCCTTTGTACCTTTTTAATTGTTATTTTTCTCTAGATGTTTAAATCAATTACTACTGAGCATTTACACTCTGGTAGCTTTTCTTAAGTTTAGAAAGGAAGAATTATGGAACTCAAAGTAAAGCAGGCAGTTCGATCCCTCAAAATTAAATTCCCTTTTCTTATGATGACAGAAGAATGTTCTGATGTCAAGGCTGCTCACTTCAAAAATAACTGTTTAAAAATAAACCCTTAAATGATTTTCTCTTCTTAAAGCTTTTTTTGGTTATTGTTTCTGAATAGATGAGCATTTATTTTTGGATGCTGATGCTTAACATTTAAATCCTGTTTTTATAAAGCTTTCACTAGTGCTCTGTAAAACCTAGGAGCTGTAAAAGTGTAGTTCTTATCTGATGTGGTGTTGGATTCTGTTAGACACTGTCTCATCTCCTGTCATCAGAATTCAGAAAGAAAGGTGCTTTCATGAGGCAGGGTGTCAGAGATTATAACATGGCAACAATATTTCAAGCCATGTATATAAAAATAAAATTGATGTATAAAAACTAAGAATTGTTTCTCTTACTTTATTCCTGGATTTATGGTTTTCTACATGGCTACTACTGTTGTTAAATTTTCTTTGAAATTATAATAATGGTCAGACTATTCCATTGAGAATTATAATCAGGTAACTGACTAGGAAAGTTGTAGAGTCATCACTATCTACCCTTTAAAAGTGAACTGATAGTTACAGATTTCTTTTTTTTCTTCTAATTTCAGACTGGGATCAAGTCCAAGTTACATACTTATAAAAATTGAATATATAATACTATCATGACGTGTGAAAATATCTTTTCAGACATATAAATTCAGTACTTCTTGCCATCACAAGTTGCATCACCAGCAACTTGACTCCTTACTCCTTTTGAATTGGAATTGCTCCACTTTGAATTGGCCTCTGACTGATTTTGTTATAGAAATTATAGCTTTTACAGCGTGATGCTGGTGGACTTCTCCAACTTTAAATTTTCCTGAGTGGTTTCCAAACCCACAAGGGCCACCAGAGTAGTTACAGATGCCAGTGATTCTGAGTTATTCTCTGGTCCTCACATGAATCATACTACCAGGCGTGCCTGTGCACATTTTTCCCCAAAAAGTTTTTGTTTGTTAGTTGTAAAGAACAATAAGATGTTAAGTTAGTTGTGAATTACTTATTTTGCAAATACATTGATTAGTGGGGAAAAAACACATAAAACATTTGGAACCCAAGCCCTAAACCAGCACATTTCCTAAATACCAATCTACAACCACCTACAATATTTGCACATAGTGAATCTATTTCTCTGGTAAAATCTGCATCTATTCAGTTATAACTTGTTCTTGCTTTTTATCATCAGTTTCCCTATGGGTGTTTTTAAAACTGAACTAAACTAAATATTTCCTGAACAGATTATATATTTCACCTTCTGAAATGCTTCTTAATGTAAAAACAGCTGAATTATCTGCTTCTCTTAACTTCTGATTTATACAACTACACTGAGTTTCTAAAGCAGATTAAACCTCCTATATATATATCTGTGTCTAGGTGCAGATTTTAGAAATACCACTATATTGCAACAAATACATTAAGGACATATTTGGGCCTCCCTATTAGGGGTTTCAGTTTGCATGTTTATAGCCAGCTAAGCTTAGGCTTAGCGCTAAACCCTACTGTGCAAAACAGGGCTCGCTCCAGCATGTGTCGGCAAGGTCTTAAGGGGGGCTAAAATTTACAGGTGCAAACTGTCTGCTCCTCTTCCCCAACCTTATCATATAATGGCTGCAGCTGGCAGATACTGAAGCAGATGTAGTTGAGGTTCAAATTATTAATTAAACTCTGAGAGTATAACTACAAATTACCTAGTCATTGTCACCAATGCTTTTAAAGTATGCTTCTCTAATTATACTTCATTACTTGTGCTGATCAAGCAGTACATTCTGCAAGTTCTCACTTTTAATTATTGGTATCAGAGCATAGAATCGCTAACATAGTCTGGCATTTCATGTGCTCTTCTGACAGATTTTCATACCTGGGTTCTATTTGGGCTTCCATATGAGAAAGTTCATATATCAGTAATCCACTCCGATAGCTACTGGTAACCTCTGCAAAAGAAACTTTCGTGTAGCCTCACCATTAGACACGAGTGTTCATATTGAAGAAAATATACTGTGTCCAGAGCTGTTGAAATGTCTTTCATACTCAAGAGTTTGAATAATATTTTAATTTTTTTTTGCATCAACATTCTTTTAGTCTTTTTTATTACTTTCTGTTTTCAAAAGCATTTTTTCATCTATCTTTCCTTAATTATTGAAGATGTTTATTCCAATAAACTTTTTTTTAATATGCAAGACTAAGTGCAAGTTCAGCACGATATAGCAGAATATGCTGTTGCAGATTTTTATAAACTGTTAAAATATTCAATGAAATTTCCTAAATATATCAGCTAGTATTTTTACTGTACTATACTGTAGTTTTAGACAATGCATTGAGAGGAAATAGCTTAAAATCATTCCCACTGAAATTTAAGTATATGGCAAAAGTATTTCGTACGGAATATTTTTAGAAGGTTAACAAAAAACCTCCTCTGGCATGTTTCTTTGCTAAATGCATTTAACTATGCTGTGTCTAATTTTAAAAGGCTGGTGTGAATTTGTAGAAAGAAACTATTGGTAAGGTTTCTTTAATTAGATGAAGCAGTTGTATCCCTAAATATTATGCATATATTTTATTAATCAATTTATTTAAAATAGAGGAGTAATCCATTGGAACAGCATATTTAATGAATATACATTTCATTTATTTAAAGAGATTTGGTAGCATATTCTAGAATCATTTAATTTTCAGGCTTAATATACTCATCTAGGGATAATCCTAAATTTAACAACTGTAAGTAGATTTAATGTGTTGTGTATAGGCAATAAAACAATAAACATGTTTTACTGTAATAATTAGGATAAACCAGCAAATGGATCTCCATAGAACTTGTGCTGTTTTTCCTAGCACAACTAAGGGATGCTCTGCTTTACCAAAAAAAAAAAAACAAAACAAACATATTATTTATAAAAATTGAGGCAATAAATGCTAGCGATTGTGTTGATTTCCATGGTGCTGAAGAAAAATTTTTTTTAATACTAAACCCGTACTGCTTTGCTTTGAAATAAGCCCTGATCTTTTAAATTTGCATGTTTGCAAGTCAGAGCCTTGCTGTTCAGATTTCTCAACAAGTACGCCTGCTGCACGGACATGTGTTCTGTTTAAAACTGGGGTATTTAGGACTGGTAGCTTTTATTGCTCTTTTGTTGATTCTAATCAAATGATACTCAGTGTTTCATCTTAAAGTGTCAACCAGCATTTTATGTCTGGATAATAAAAAACACTGTTGAAATTCAAATTTCACACCAATTATTAATTGTAACACATCCTCAGGGCTTCAACAAACATGGTATCTGAGGGTTAATAAAAACGATTTTGTAAGAATGCTGTGCAGAAGCATGCCTCTATAAATAGCCTTTGTGAGTTACAGTACATACATTAGCAGCTCTGGAAAGTGTTAAGAAACTATGAACCTAATTCTCTTGTTTGTTTTTTGTAAAGTATTTATAAAATAGGCTATAGTCACATTGATCTTACAGTTTCACTTGCGATGATGCATTGTGTAGAATAATTGACTTTCTATCCCGTTTATAAGGTATTTGGTCATTATTGGAGTGAATAATGTAATACCAATGTTTAAAGGGCTTTCACAGGAGGAAAAAGTGGTGTGGCTCAGTTTACTGCATTGCCTGTCAGCATTTTATTTGTCTACAGAAGCATATGCCACACCATTTCAGTTTTACTAAAGAAGCACTGTGTGTTCTTCAGCTATGAGGAAAGCTATAATAAGAAGTAGGTCAATGTTTGAATGCAAGTCTCTCTCGTTGGTCCTGGATCTTTGCTGTTATTTTGAGTCTGTGAACAGTTTTTCTCTTTATTTAAAAGAAAAGAGAAACCAAACATGTTCCTCACCATGTCTGGTAAGTTTTTGTGGAGTAAAAGTGAAAACTTCAAGGTTTTGCACTTAAGGTCTGGTCAGTTAAGGAGTATAAGTGAACTGTGAATCCTAACATCTTTACTAAATTGCACCTATATATTCAACAGACCAAAAGGTCTATTAAGCAACTCTAAGATGTATATGAATATATATATATATATATATATATATATATAAAGATATGTCCTCTATCAGTGTCCTCTACAAATTTTGAGTGAAGGGGAAACAGTGAAAATACCAAAAAAAGAAAGTATTTAAATTCTGTCTTGCAAAATACCTGTGTGACACTGGTGCAGCTCATTATCCTGCTTTTCTTCAAATTGCAAGCACTCTTGGCCAGAAAATCAGATGATGATCCTGTAATTTGAGTCTCAAAGAGTGTTTCTGAAAAGGCTATCATAATAACTCAGAAACTCTTAGGATGAAGTAGAAAATGCTGTTTATTTTTGTTCCCTAGCTTGCTGCATTCATACTTGACTTCTCTAATTGCAAAACCTTGTGGAAACTAGATTTCAGACAGGGCCTGTTGCCCAACTCTTAAGAAAAATAAGCAAACTACAGTTTCCATGGTTTCAGACAGTGCTGCTCATCCTCTCAAAGCTGTTCTACTCTTGGTAGGAGAAATTCAACCACTGAGAATGTGTGAAAGAGTAAAAGTATGATTATTTGTTTCAGGGTTATTTTTTTATTTTATTTTGTGCTTACTGTAACGGCTAAAGATTTTCCAGATTGTCAAAGCTGAAGAAATATTTTATCTAGTGTAAGAAAGATTTCTCAATGATTTTACGAGCTTTCTTTCTCAAAGAAGGCAGTCTTATGAATTTTTTTTCTGAACAAAAAAAGGTATCTCAGTATTCACATTAGGAGTGTTTCTCTTGGTTTCAGAGATGGGACATCAATAGACAGTTTTTCTTTATTTATCTGTAAATATGGTTATTTCAAATAAAATGGCTTGGGTTCATTAGCCACAGGCTTCTGTTTCTAAAGGAGCAGTGTCTAGTTTTGGTAGATTATCTCAGTTTGAGGGGAGGGGAGAAGAAGAGAAGGGAGGAGAAGGGAAAGAAGGTCTTTTTTTAATTTATTTTATTATTTTTATGGCTTCCTATTAAGAGTCTGGGAGGGAGAGGATTTCTGATTTTCAAAACTTTTGATGTAGTACAAAACCCACTTGTTCTTTCCTTCAGCTCCCATGTTTAAAACAAGATCATAGAGGGTTAAACAGTTCCAGTTGGCATCAGAGTCCTTCTGATGTTTGTAGAAGCAATGAATTCCAGGTGTTGGTAGTCCTGGTCCTTCTCAGATACTGTTATACAGGTAGCTGAGTTGCAGTGGTCTACACACAGCTGGAGGTAGTGGATCAGCTAGAGAGGACCCAGTCTGATTCTCATCATCCAGGGTGAGCTTTGATGGCTCAGCTATCTACATCAGATTTGTTTGGTTAATATAAATAATAAATTTTATGTTACTTTAGGTTCTTTCCTTGGTATTTTTGAGAAGATAATAAGTAAAACCAACTGGAATAGAATAAATTTTTATTTTTTCCTTTTTCTTCCCTCCCCAATCTTTCTGGGGCTAGAGGAGGATGAGAGACATTGCTCAGAAGATACATTCCCGAACACTAGACCATAAAACAAACTGTGAAAACAGCCAGATCTAGTAAAATATCTTATTCTGAAACCATTGCCCCGGTTAATTAATAGTGAAACTAACATAATATTTGGTTCATCGCTTAATTCGGCGTTCTGGTGAGTTACTCGCTTTCCATAAGAATAGAAGCTCTTTAGCTTTTCAAGGCAGGAGAGGATACCATTGTTCATCAGGAAGGGGATTCCTCCTTGCAGACTCTTTAAGTGCTAGCATGCTAAATGTAAAAGTAATAACACTGCGAAATACATATTAGGACTTTTTTCCCAATTAGTTTGCATGTAATTTTACTATCTAAAATCTAATAACTTTATGAAAAACAAACACATAAACATGTTTTTCCAGAATCTCTCTTTCCTTCCTATTAAATATTAGAACTTTGTTATGAGGAAACTGCTTTACTGGCACATAAATTACATAAAAATTAACTGTTACTTACAAGAAAAATGATCAGTGGCCCACAAGTTTTGAAAACATTTCCTTTGCTCTAGCAGAACCTTAATGTTATTGGAATACTACTTTGATCCATTTCCCTATTATTTATGCAAAGTCAAATGAATTCCTTTAAGTATCTTACTGTACTATTTCTCAGCTTGTCACCAAATGTCATCTCCCCAGAACCTCTGTTTAACTGCCACTTCCCAGCACCATCCCATGAGCTGTTAGAAGGAGTGAACAGCTGCTTTTCCCACTGCCAAGTGCCACTACTTGGATAGTTAGCAAAAGATACTGATTTATGGAGTGATTGGTTTCCTCTGTCCCAGAGGCTGGATGAGTCACTCTGGAAGGAGCGTTGTGCTCTTTGTCTTTGCATCTGAGCTCATACTTCCCCTGCCTTCATGTTTCCCACTGCTAATACAATGAGCTGTTCCCCAGGGAACTCCTTTGCAGGGGGCAACCGTACCCTTTCAACACAGCTTAAAAGCCTAAAATAAGTATTTTCTCCTATGCTGTTGAATCATCTGTTCCAGTGGCTTCTCTGCTTTCAGCACCACTCACCTCTTCAGAGTTCCCCAACCACTATTCATTCCCCATCCGCTGCTGACCCTTTGAAGGGTCTTTGTGTTTCACAGATGCAAATAAAGTGTTCTGGGGTGTATCAGCTCTATTCCAAGAAGAAAAGGAAGATAAAACCACTTTGGAGACTTTGGGGACTGCTTGGAATAGAAGTGAAAAGAAAGCAAATTAAGGAAAGATTGTGGTACAGTGGAGGGAGACCTAGAACTAACAAACATGAGGGTGGCAAGTCTGACTATTTTAATTTATTTCAGGAGGCAGTTGCAACTCTGAATGGATAACTGAGAAGTTTTCTGGGTTTGCTTTTGACTTATTTATTGTTGTGGAGGTGAGTCTGTGTAGGAAGTGGTGGGGGAGGGAGCATGCCTGCACTGGAAAGTGTGTCAGTGCTCTGACTCAACTCATGAAGTGCTTCCATTCCCTTTGCTGAAAAGTAGTAGTCATCATCTTTGTTCCTCTTTCACCAGTCTCTGTCTGTCCTGACGCAGGGATATTCGTGGGTTGGGGACTTTCCCTTGTAAGTGTAACACCTGTGGCAGGCACTCCTGTGAAAAACAACATGAAGCTGAACAGAAAAAGAAGTGACATGATACAGAGTGAGAACCTTTTTGTCTTGCTCTTTCTGTACCACAACCACTTTCACTAGGTTTTTTAACACTAATGTTCTTCCTCTGAACATTCCAGTCTTCAGACAAATGGTATTTTTGTGTAAGTAGTATGTGTCACCGATCTGCTTATTTACCCTGTAGAATCTGAATAAAATTCATAGACACTTTTTTCCCCTACCATCAGGATCAACATCAACTGTTACTCATTCACCTTCCCCATATTCACCAGACAGCATTTCTTAGTGCTTTCAGCCATAGCAGTGCACTTCTTCAGTGAGTGAATGTCACAGAAAGCAACAGTCCTGCTCTGGTTATTTAACTCCTGAGAGATTACTGCCTCAGTTTCTGTACCATCACATTAAAAGCAGTAAATGAGAATGGAAGTCTGAAAATTTGTTTTATGGAATAACAAGGAAGTAATCATGTCATCACACCAATCTGCAGCCATGCAATGATACAAATACTTAACACAGGACAAGTGGTGAAAGTGAACTGCCTGGATTATCTCCAGATGTGGGACTGAGCAGAAGCATAGTCATAATTTGACTTGAGAACCCCCAGTTTGGAGAGGTATGAGAAACATGGTCCCTCCTCTGGGAGAAGGAGAGCTACTAGACCTGAACTTTGAGTGAATGTTCATGATACCTTGGGGTCCTGCACTTGAGTTTGGGCTTGGGAAGTGTTATCTGTAGTTCTTTATGCCTTTAGCCATTATATACCAGTGCATATTTTTAGGTATGTTAGATAAATGCTGCTAATGCTGTCTGTCCTTAAAACATCCATTGCTTCCCCCTTCAGAAAAAGCTTATTATTTTCTACAGAGCTTTCCAAAAATAAACACTTAAAACCAATAGAAATTTGGTATTTTAACAGCTCTTTATTAGTGAGAAGCAGTAATTTCATATTTAGAACTCTTTAGAATATGTTGAAAGCCAATTTAGTGGCCAGCAAGAAATACAAGTAATTTATTACTGCTTTTCTTCTGCTAATTAGCTGAGATACATTGTGATCTGATTTGTGATGAGATTATAATTTTCCAGTATTTTGACTGTCTCATTAGCTTAATACTTAAGTAATAAGTTGCTTCAGATAAAGTATTTAAGTGTTTTGTCAGTGTAAATATATGAAGAAAATAGTTTGTGTTCTTTAGATGCTGTGATGATACATTGAAAATTACCACTATAAGCAGCAACATATAAACAGTCTGTGGTGGATTGGGCCTGGCTGGATGCCAGATCCTCACCAAGTTGCTCTCTCTCTTCCCTCCTCAACTGGACAGGAGAGAGAAAACAAAGAACAGGGAGAGATCACTCAGCAGTTACCATTATGAGCAAAACAGACTCGACTTGGGGGAAATTAATTGAATTTATTACCAATCAGATCAGAGTTGGGTAATGAGAAATAAAACCAAATCTTAAAAACACCTTCCCCCCGCCCTGCTGTTCTTCCTGAGCTCAACTTCACTCCTGATTTTCTCTACCTCCTTCCCCCTGTGGTGCAGGGGGAGAGAGAACAGAGGCTACATTCAGTTCTTCACACGTTGTCTGTGCTGCTCCATCCTCTTCAGTGGGAGGACTCTTCACAGTGCTCCCCTACTCCAGGATGGAATCCTTCTTAAATCTGTTATCTCAGAGCTGCTGCCACCGTGGCTGATGGGCTTGATTTTGGCCAGTGGCAGATCTGTCTTGGAGCCAGCTGGCATTGGCTCTATCAGACCCGGGGAAGTTTCTAACAGCTTCTCACAGAAACGCTGCAGTAGTCCCCCTGCTACCAAAACCTTACCACTTCAACCTAATACGGTCAAACCAAGTCCTTTCAGTCTGATGAAAATGTAAATATATATTTAGAGGCCCTATAGTTACTAAATTAGGTAGATTTTACTCTATTCCTGTCCAGCAAGGTGCTTGATACCCATTCTGTTGTCTGAGAAGAATTAATTACCTAACTTAGAGATTGTGAGGTTTTGTTGCACCTGTAAAAAGCAAACAAGTCACTTACCTCAGTGGTTTGGGTTTTTTTCAGTCATGGAGAATTTGGGGTGGGACAGGTCTGGATGCATCTATGATGCAAATAGGGAAATTGCCTAGGCTTATAGGCTACATTGTACTCCCATCAGCCTCCACATAAAGTCTGTCCTTGTTTGGAGGACAGCTCTTGATGTTTAATTCTGAAGCAAAGCATTAATGTGTGAACAGATAGCCTTTCTCATCCTGCACAAAACAGCGCTTTCTTAAGAGAATTCTTTACTTCAAAATATTAAATTATTGCTATTGATTAGTCATAAATTGAACAAACGAGACTTGCTGTTATCAAACAGAAACTTACAGTATTATTACAAGAATATTGAATGATTGTCAGTTTTTCTCTCCACAAACAGTCTGTTTCTGTTTTGATTAGCTAATAATAATTAGCTGATATAATACTGATTTTTCTCTCTCTCTGAAAAAAAAAATCTCATGTTTTGATGTGATGAAGAGGAATGTCATGGACATCACATCATAGTGAATGTCATCTGGAGGAAGCTAAAACTGAGCTTGTAGTAACCCTCTAGTCCTTAGAAATAAGGAAACCCTTAGTAGGGTAGTAATAAGGTTGTAATCCTACGAAAACTTACAGACCTGCTTAACTTGGCTCACTCTGCTTAGTCCTCTTCACTTCTCACAGTGTGTACAAGTTTCCAAAACGAGGGTCAAATACTAAGTTGTAATGCAAAGAGTACCTACTCTGTCCTTCCACCATTTGCAACAGTGTTTATCAACCTCTATTATGAAACTATTCCAGCTTTTTATACCATTTTAACATCACTCTAAATAAAGTATGAAGGAATGGCAGAAGGACATAGTGAAATTGAGTAGCAGGAGCTCAAAGTGTTACAGAATAGATGGTGTAATATGGGAAACATAATTTTTCTAGAATTTGACTTTTGTGGTTCTTGGTTTTGATCTTTGATCCCTAAAATTAAAAAAAAAACAGTCTTTTTTAATTATGTAAGATTACATTTAATGCTCTCATTATTTTTGTTAGAGCATAATTGAAATAGTGTTTCCAGAACTTTTTACTCTTTGGTTAATAATTTTATTAGGACTTGTATGGAGGAAAAAGATGCTCAGAAACAAGGTAGGAGGGAAAAGAGAGGAGCAGGGAGAATTTATTTCTAATGGAAATATTTCTCACTAGTCTGAAGTAGTGTTTTCAGATACATTCAGCTGAAAACATCATGCAATGATAAGTTGGTCCTTTTTTAGTCTAGTGTTATTAATGATCTTTTTGCACTACTAAGTCTTAAATTGTTTAGTCATCATTTATTTTGTTCAGCAAGACATACGATTTATGCTTTGAAGACGTTGTGGAGTATATGTGGAGCATAACTGTAGTAACCAGAAGATCCTTTCAATATTAATAAGTAGCTGAAAGCAGCACTTTGACCTGCTTTTTAAATTAAATAAACTGAAATGGTGGCTTACATTCATTCAACCAGTCTAAGTCTAGCCAAATACAACCTTGCCTCTAGTATATCCTCTTTTCCATTGTAAGGCTCTGAATGAAAGAGGACAATCTGCTCACATTCCTTATAATCATATCCTTGTGTTTTCTCTATCTTCTGTTTAACACAGCTAGGTGTAATTATTTTTCCTGTGTAGAGGAGTTTCTAGATACTTTGTGTTTTGCATACATGGTTGATTTGAAGGCAGTCTTACATTTCTTCAACGTGTTACCTTATTATTCTACAGAGTTTTAAAATATGCACCTGGGTCCTCTCTTCCATGTCCTGGGTGCCAACGCATAACATAAGTTGTTGTCCTTCCTCTTTCCCCTTTATTCCTCCTTTTTCTTCTTCCTTCCCTTCCTCTTCAGATAATTACCTGCACCATTTTGACAAATAAAGTGTCAGAAATTACTTTAATAACAGCAACCAAAATCTTACCCTGTCTTCCTTGCGTGAGGCATGTAATAAATTCCTGGAGAAACATGGAAACTAGATCAGAATTAGAAGCTGACATTCAGAAGTCTTTAGTCCAGCAAGCTCACATTCTTTTTCCCCTCTTTTTAATTTAATTGAAATTCAATATCTTACTCTTGTCTGTAAGCAAGTATTTAACATTAACAAAAATTATGGATATGATTATAGCCTGTCCTTGACATCATTTTTAGGTGAAGTAGTGGAAAGACTAATGCAGGTCCCCATTGATACAGAAATAAAGGAGAGAAGGTGTAACATACACCAGTCAATATTTGTTTAACTGTGCATCCATCTTTATTAGATTAAAACTTTGGTTGATGAAAGCTAATATTGTTACTACGAGATACAAGAATTCTGTAAGGCATGACATAGTCCTGCCTAATCTTCTTTTTTTTTGAATAATGATACGAGATCAATCTGGCATTCTAACTGAATTAGAAATCGGAAAATGAAGGCAGGTTAATACACCTGTAAATGAGGCACATTTTTTATTAGGATCTTGTTGGAATCCGTTCTTCACTCTTTATTGCATGATGTTTTAATCAGTAAACCGATAGTAATAAAATTACTTGCACTGTTTGATTCACACAAGTGATTAGGGGAGTGGTAATGAACAACATGGGTTATTCTTATAGAACAACATAGATAATTGATGAAGTGGATGTGAGCAAGTGAAATATTTGCATACGAGTCATTTTTGAGGGAACAAACAAAGGACATCTTCTGAAATTGACCTCCCAATTCAATCTGTTGGAAAGGCTAACATCCTCCTTTTGAGTTATTATATGGAAAGGCTAATGTCCTCTTTCCAAGTTACGGTATGATCAGTTTGTAACTTTGGTTCATAGTTGAGGTAGTTTTGGTTGGCTTTATTGATATGTTTGGGTAATTGTGATTGGTGAAGTTGATGGGGAAACATATGAATGTCTAAGTTTTACTTGGCTCCCTACCAAGTCCCAGACCCAACACCAAAATACCTCCAGCACAGTGCTAAGGAAAAAAAAAAACACGAAAAATCCAAACTAGCCAAACTTATATGAAAATAAATATATTTATGTATATTACAAATGAAATACTATATACAATTCCAAAAGAAGAAGGGAAAGGGAAGGGGGAAGGGGAAAGGAACAAAACCAAAATAAAATATACACAATCAAAAACTCAAGATCTATCAACTAAAGAATTAGCAAAGGAATATCTTACTACTCTCCTTGGGACAACAGAAATCGCACTGGACGACTGCCGGCAACCTCCATCTCCCAAGGTCGACAAGGCCTTACCAGGCCTCACTCTCCAACATGACAGACCCAACAGCAGGGAACCCGCACCTCCAGAGCCACCGGAAGGAAAGAGCGAAGGGCTCTCCTCCTTTCTTCTTTATACTCCTGGCTTACGTAAAAATCGTAGGGAATACCGGGTAATCTGGCCACTTCCTTGGTTACAAACTGGTCACCAAGGAAGGCCTAGACTAAAACTACCACAATGAAGAATTGTTAAATCTGTGTGAGGTGATTTCTGCAGATGAACCCTCTAATATACTACTTCAGTTAGGTTGGCTGCTATAAATCTCTAGAAAAAGGCTTGTGTGATGTGAGTGCTAGTATGTGATTTGGAAGACGAAAGTTCAATTCCACATTCTTTTATACCATGGCTTGTTTCTTAGTTTTGGTGTGTTTTAATTGCCTGAGTGTAAAATGGGAATAGTAAATTTTCCTATCTTGCGGGGTGGTTGTAAAGATAAATTTCCTGAAATTTTTCGTATACACTGATGGTAGAACAGTGAAAGCCGTATAAATGTATTTTCTTCTAATAATATTTCAAGTAAAAAACCATTTTCAAATACTTCCCTGCTTTTTAAAGCCTAGATAACAATTAGATCCTCACAGATTTATGGTTGTGGGGTTTTTGTTCTTTTTTTTTTAATTTTTTATCTTTAAGAAGTGAGTTGACAAGCAAAAGAAACAGCAACTGAAATATTCTACAAGAAATATTCTGCAAGAGTATATCAGACTTTAATGGTCAATAGTGTATGCAATTGTGCAGAAAAATTCCATTACAACTGAAATATACACTCAATATAATTAAATTTCAATAATTTAGTAGATTGGTGTAATGCAAAATATAGAAAAAAAGATTTGGGAATCTTGAAGGTATTGGGGCTGAAAAATTGAATGCAATGGTAGGAACTTAAGATGACCGAGAAAGCTTTTTTCCCACGTTTCCTCACTTTTCTTCTTGTGCATCTGTTTTGCTGTGATCTTGTGTGTAGCACACATCTGAAAAGGAACATTCATATTACAAAACTGAATCACAAAAGTGGCTTGAACAGAGTTTAATTAGTACAAGCAACTTCTCACTGTAAAAAGCTGTTCCCTCTTCAAATCACATGTACTTAATAACCATATCTGAGCCCATGTGGACTTTGTCAAGAGAGCAGCAATGAAGTTGTATGCTCAGTGCCCACATATGTTACAGAGCTAAACACACTGAACTGTAATGTCAAATCAAATTTGTTACCTGGTCCAACTTATCTTGTATTCTTAGTGCACAGAAAATTTATAAATTTCTAGGTTTATTGTGAAACTAAATTAAAGTTATTGTAGCATTTTCATTAAAAGCTTTTTGGTTTGGCTGTTTAACCCTTTTGTAGCCCAATGAGGAAATTGTAAAACACTTTAACTGGATTCCTGACAGATATATTTGATGGATTAATGTAATATGAAACAACTCTGAAGCACTGAAACTGCTTTTATTTCTGATAGCATTTTAAAACTTAAAGGAAAAGGTAAGAAATGAAACTACAATTAAGAGCCGCTAGTTATCTAATGTCTGCTGAAGTAATACGTTTTGAATATATGCCTCAAGAAAGAATGTGTGCTAGCTGATGCAAACATGCTCATTACTAACACAGGGGTAAACACTGTAGACTTGTGTTTCTGAGCACATGAGGCTTGACTCACTGAAGCCTGAAGCTACTCCAGGAAAGACATAAGAAACCCAGTGCTCTTTTCCCTCAAGATTCATCAAAGGATGAGTCATCTGTTAAAAACAGGGTAATCATCAGGCTATTCTGCTTTTCTGCTGACTACTACTATCAGAACAAAGCCTTTGAGCCAAAAATTAAAAAAAAAAAAAAAAGAAAGAGGGGAAAAAAGAAAACGTGGCTTTGATCTCATTCATGGGACTCAGGCTAGTTTGTGCATTCAAGTTCTGCCATTGTGATTGTTTCAGTCACAAGGTGGAAAATGCTGTGCCACAACCAGGCATAGCTCCAGTGACAAAACCTCTTGGTTGGGATACAGTTAAGACTGCGTGAAAGCAGCTCCCTTGCTGATGAAGTGCTGTATCCCATCCAAGACACTGGTGTAAGCTCCAGAGCAGGGAAGTGCTTTTCTTTCCCTCCTTACAACTTTTTCTCTTTAAACCTGTAGTCTCTCAAGTATGCATATACTTTATTTCAGATGGCAGCTTTAATAAAGTGATCAACAGTGAAATTATTCCGTTTTACTCAGACAATATCCAAGAAAAAGCATGGAAGAAGTGGGGATGAAGATCCTTCACCAACACAGTCTCTCAATGCAAAATGAACATCCCTAACTAATTACATGAATCCAGAGAAAATGTCTGCAAAACTATTCTCTTCAAAAAAGCTTCATCTCACAGAAAAGACAGTGTTCATAACTGGGGGTGAGGGGCCCCAGACTCTTATCTGCAAGAAATCCTCCTACCTGTCTAACAGGCAAAGGAGAGAATTCATAAGAAAACTTGCGGCGTAGTATTTCTTTTACAGGAGAGAAATGCTAGGTGATGTTTTGTGAGGTCCACAGAGGTTTTTTAACACAAGGTACTTCATGAAGTCTGATACTAAAACGAATCATACCATCAGGCTTTTAAATAAAAATTCTGTTATTATAAATAAAGGTATTTCACACATCTGTCTCAGAATTACGGCTTAGAAAATCTTTTATGATTGCAGGTGACTTTTCAAATCCTGTAAAACACACTGAAAGACAAGATTATATTTATTTTCTATATGTACTTAGGAGGGCTTTGGCATTGTGCTTAATCCATTTACATTTAAATTTGAAGCATAGATATCAAACACAGAAGTAGCTGAATGTAACAAGGTGAATGTACTTCTGAAAATGGTATTTATTTAGGTGCTGTATTGTAACTGTTGTTTAATCCTTTATTCCTGGTATTGGTGCCTGGTATTGTAGACATTGAGATTACTCTCAGTTTCACAAAAATAAACCTTGCAGAAAATGGTAATATACCAGAACGTTTTCCAGTCTGGTTCCTGAGTGACAGCCGTGGGCTGCCTCTTTGATAAGTTATAATTTCTCCCTTCCTCAACAAGCTTGTTGCTTTTTCCTTTCACATTATAATCTTTTGGTTGCAAGGAGAGAGATTTTAATTGTTGTGTTGATCCCTTGCTCTGCTGTTTTAGGTAGGATGGCAAAACTACCATCTCCAGAGAGTGATAAATTCAAGTACTGTGTCCCCTAAGTTGAGTGCTCCCTTTCATCAAATGAACCAATTCTCCCTTCCTTCATTTTAAAAATTCTTTTTATTATGTTTTACACAGTGGATTCTACTGCCTTCTTAGTAAGTCCTTTGCTATGGGAATGTAATATTTGACATATTCAGAGTCAAAACTGTCTGCTTTGGGGGGAGATATAAGACCTTTCCAAGTGGCAAACATAAGATCATTTTCTCTTAATGGAATCACATACAAGTTTCTAACAGAATTTGCTGTTACATCAGCAGCTGACAAAGACCTTAATGTGATTCCTTTCTTTTATGTACGGTACAGGTTATAATCAAACCTGTACCCATACCAAGTATACAGTGGTATGAAACTTTGCATAGAGGTAGGGCAACACTGTAGTGGCCTGAAGCCACTTAGTCTCCTCTTCTCCAGGCTGAACAGACCAAGTGCTCTCAGATGCTCCTCATATGGCTTCTCCTCAAGGCCCTTTACCATCTTCGTAGCAGTATTCATCCTTGCATTCTGATCCTGGTAACAGAAAGGAATAGATAGGACAAGTTCCTCCCAGTGGGACTGGCTTGCACATTAAAGACAAGTTCTGGGAGATAAATCTTGAAAGTTGTGAAGATTTCTCCCTTTTTTATAAAAAAAATCCATCCTGTGCAGAAAAACAAAATGAAACATTGCTCGCACTCCCAGCTGGATATTGTAAATGCACACTTCACAGAATCACAGAATATTCCGAGTTGGAAGGGACCCACAAAGATCAATTCACTACTTAACACAGCAGTACATCTGAGGTGAAAACAGAATTTGGTATTTAACTGATCTTTAGATATAGTTTCATTATCCTCTGTCTCACCTTGTTTCCTTTCCACCCCATTCCCTCAGCTGCACAAGGACTTTCCGTAATTGTTTTTCTTTCTAAGACAGGTGAACACTAAATGGCATTGGAGTGTGAAGCTATAGCTTTTTAAGTTTGAATGTAAGTTAGGACAACCAAAGAAATGTGGGTTAGCTGCTATATAAATTATCATGAAATACTGCAATTTTTCTTTTTTATTATTTATGTCATTATTTGTGCACTAAAGGGTAGGATCAAGTCTTTCATTACTGATTTCCTGTTCATGTTTACAGGTGGCTCTTGGTAATGTGATTTCCTATCATTTCATACAATTTCTGCTGAGTTATAGGTATTTAGTTATTCAGATGATGCCAAGCAGCCAAATGATGCAGTGGAGGAGAGGCTGTGGTAGCTTGCTTTAATTACACATGTATTAAGGAATTAAAAGCACACCTCAGATAATTGTACTTCTCAGTTCCATCCTAACCACAGATCCACACGTAATCACATCCTAATCTCTGTCTGAGGGACGAGGATAAGGTGAAGAGAATTTTGATTAGGATGATAAAGAAAACAGCTTTTTATTGCCCCTCTAGTCAGAGGGAGTCATAAAGTAGTTGTTTTGGGGACAGGGATAGGGGTGTCAAGCATATCCCTTCTGCAGGGACTGTCACCTGTGTTGGACACTAGAGGTCTGTGCAAACTGGTGGTGACTTACTCTTAAACTGCAGGCAGTTTAGGAACCTAAAGTGAGAAGTCCTGAAAGACATAACCAATTAGCATCAACTCTTCATCAGAATTGGGGGCTGTTGTAGTTCGCAGACCCTGGCTAGGTCAACCTAGTGTCTGAATGTCCTGTGCAAACATTTCTTGTTGGTTTGGTACTATCTTGTGGATCTCTTAACCACACCTCACTGTTGAAGCAGACAGGCTTTTATCTTTCAGTTGAACCCTGAGAACATAAATCATTGTTGGCATTTAATTTCCCCTACTGCCCACTACCAAAAAAAGCAACCAACCAACCA
The DNA here is from genome assembly GCF_003945595.2 of Pipra filicauda. NCBI lineage: Eukaryota > Metazoa > Chordata > Aves > Passeriformes > Pipridae > Pipra > Pipra filicauda. The sequence continues at coordinate 335,083 of NW_024105031.1, read as the reverse complement.
ACCAACCAACTAAACAAACAAACAAACCCCCCCAAAAAACCACAAACAAACAAAAAAACCCCCCAAAACCAAAAAAAACTGACACGTGTTTACATGGCTCCTCATACAAGAGGTATTAATTTAGCCCAGGATAAGCAGTGCTGTTCCTGATATTTCCCACCCAACAATTTGAAAGCCACCAAGATGATGAAGAAGTGGAGTAGCACTGAACTGAGAAAAAGAGTTAAAGAAATAATGTTGCTTTAGGCTGAGCCATTAATGAGCAGAAGAAAAGAAACCTCATCTAGAAGACCGCCTGTCACTTTGACTGTTATGCGATGAATATTTAAATGAAAACATTAAAAAAGATATACCATTTTTCTCTTCTAAAAATCAGAAACTAATACATTGTGCTGTAGGTAAACTACATAAAAAGATGCTGTGGTTTTAGAGAAGGTGATGTGTTGCTAATTTGAGAGAGGAAAGGACCAAGCACCAGTGGTACAGAACTTCATGGACAACTAGGACACACTTTATGGCAGCATGGGAACCCCAAGACAATGAGAAGAAAAGGAGTCTCACAAACTTAATTTTAATTATTTTCCATAAAGTGGGAGAGGAGAGGAGTGCTCTTGCTAGCTGCTCTATGGAAGCTTCTCTTGCCCCAATTTTTTTCCCCCTTATATGGCTGGCTAGAACTTAATTAACATGACTAACATTAGGCAACTATCTCTACCTCTCACAAAATAAAAAAAAATGAAAACATAAAACAAAGACATCTCTGACACTGTACTGAACAATTTTGGCAGCTGAAGCTGTGTTTAATCTATAAACAGGTTAGTAATATTTAATACTTCAATTTGTATGCTGGGAGATTTTCTTTTGTTCCTAACAATTCTATGTTTAAGATTACCAGGGCTTCAGGCAGAACAGTTTGGGTAGTAAAGTGATAAACTGACACCAGAATACTGAGCAGAAAAAAACCCATTACACTAACAGCAGCCAACAGCAGTAAATGGTTTTCAGCTGTTGCAGATCTAATTGATCTTGTTGCTATAACAGAAAGCATTTCTCTGTGATTCATATGCTTTCTTAGTGGAACATATTCTACTCCCTTGCTGTTTTTAAGCCTCACTAACTCTGTTTTTTCCCCTTCCTTAAATGCCATTGCTAACAACACATTCTATTTAAAGCTAATATTAATCAAATAAAAATTCTGTTTAGTTTGCTGAGCCTTAAATTTTCTCTCTTCATTAAAAAGAAAGGCCAAACTACTTAAATTCAATTGTGCATTTCTTATACTTAGTAATCCCCTTCTTTGAAGTGTCATACCCAGTGCTCGTTATTCTTGATTTATGTGTACCTTGAAATCCTTATCTGCCATGAATGTATTGAATGTGACTAAAATGACGTAAATATTTGCCATCAGCTGCAGTCCGATACCAGTGGTGCGTGTGGAGCTTCCATTGATTTCACCAGGATCCAGTGTGTTTTCTGCAGGATATGGTTTTAGCAGTATGACTGTATGTACTGCCTGTACCATTTGGATTCTGTTGTAATGTATAAATTTTACAGAAGCATTAATTTGAAGCATTTAACTCGAATTTTAGAATCACTATATTAGGATGTTTTCTTGGTGTGATTTTTTTGTCAAAAAGAAACTGGAAAAATAGGAATTGTGTGAAAATCAATAGAAACTCGCATTCACAGTTGAAATTCTAACTCATCAAAGGAGAGTTTGTTTTCTTATTATAAATATGAATGCACATCAATGGGAAAATTTCAGTAAAAGTCTTAGGAATCTCAATGGAAATGCACACTCTGTGTTTTGATATTCTTCAGATTTCTTCTTCACTTTGAGAGCTGCCTGTATCCCTAAGCAGGCAAACTGCTCTACAAAATTACTTTGTCTACCAGTTTTATGTGAAAAGAATCTTGGCTCTCAGCCTTTGCTGTAGCTGCATTGCTCCCTGTATTATTTAAGTTAAATGCCATGTATTAAGAAACTTGAATCATCTTTCTCCGGGGGAAAAAAAAAGAGTTTTGTAACTGTTTTAAGTGTTGGAAAGTCTAATTATACCTCCTGTTCATTCCCTTTTGTTCTTGTAAAGGCATCCATTGCTGTAACAGAAGATAAAGTAACATTTCCAGACAGGAAAGAAGTGGGGAAATTTTCCTTTCTTCCTTTCTTGTTTCTGTTGTTGCACTGTTCTGATTTGTTTTTTTAAAGGTTGACACAGAGCCCTCTGAGAATTTTTAACATATGAGAGTAGATAACCTTGTTCTTTTGTTCACTCATCCCTGCCCTGTTCTGATTGCCTGAGGCTGTTTACTGAATATTCCATTTCATATCCGTTTAACACTTTCTCCATTCTTCTTTCTGCCTTCATTCATCAGTTCAGCATAATGTTACATCCAGTGTATCAGCAGAAAGCATAACATAGGCCTTCAGACAGTCTCATCAGTGCCTCATTGAAGGAAGAGTCACTAAGAACAAACCAAGGTTGTATAAACACAGAGAAGAACCCCATGGCAGGAAAAGGCTCAGGTTCAAATTAGCATTTTCTTTAATCCTTTTGCTTATCAGAGACTTGACACTTAAAAGATTCTGCTGTTTTTACCTATGATGAGAAGCTCTTCATATGCTGCCCTCCCTGGTGTCCAATGCTTTTGTCACAGAACATTGTCCTTGGGGAAATATGGTATCACAGAACTCAAAATAAATCCTGAGGTATAAAAAGACTTAAGAAACTCTAATACACCTAACTCAACTCAACATCAGAAAAAAATTTCCATATACTTAAACAGCCCTCTCCCCCTTTAACCAAAAGAACAATAGCATCTTGCCACCCTGGTTAAAGGCAAGGACTTTTAATGAAAAGTTTACAAAGGAGCATCTTGGCTTACCTGAAGAATAAACACAGCCTCAGAAATTATTTTACATAAAATATGAATGATTTCTGAAATCACCCTTAGCTGTGGTATAAGTGCAGGTTTAAGAAACACGTTTTTTCCAAATAGAATTTTTTTTTCCTTTCACATACTTTGACAACGGAGTGTGAATTCAACAATTACAATGTGAGGCCAGGCAGAGAGAAGAGTAATAGGAAAAGTGATGCAAATGTGTGAATGAGCGTGCCTCATTTTCCCAAACAAGGCATATGCACAGTTAGAAAAGGTGTGTATGCTTTGAAAATCAGGCTTCTTTTGCACTCATATTTTACACATAAGCTTATGAAAGTAACATTTTAACTTTCAATGTTAAAACTTTATTGGTAGGGTAAAAGTCTTCTGTTTCTGAGAGGAAAAACTGAAGTGCTTACAGGAAATTAACAGTAAAATAATCAAATACACGAATTCATTTTCTTTAGGTTTTATGAAGACTGATAAAATAAAAGTTTCAGGAGACATAAAACTAGCCAAAAAAAAGTGAAATTTACTCTGCAAATGACACAACAGCAAATAAAGTGTACACTAGAAACCAAAGCCATCTGGCAAATTAAGTGAAAATTAATGATTAAAGAAAATCTCACTGTGTTTGTAGTATATTTTCATCCATCTGTGCCCAATTATAAAGGAGTTGTCAAAGAAAGCAAGCCACCGGTGGTTAATGCCAAACTAATCCAGAAAGCCTGAAAACATCCATCAGTGTTTTTCTTACAGTTTCTAATCTCTGCAGGTTTCTGATAAGAGCAGCAGTAAACTACGGTGTCATGAATCTTGGCTCTTACATTTGAAACTAACAGAGATGTACTACCTGTGATCATTTCAGATTAAGGAAATACTATCTTTCAAAAGCATACTAGAGATAGAATTTATAAAAGGGAAAAACTATGTTCAGATCCATTTCTGTCATTTGCAGCCAACAGAGCAATTGCAATTAACAATATCTAGACTCTAAAACCGTCAGCTGTGACCCGCGTAGATGCTGCTGAAGTGCTGTGTTGTGCTGCCAGAGTAGGCGGTGCTGGAGATGCAACACGCCTCACGCCGGCTCTGTGTCGTGTTAGGTTCACAGGGCTTTGGGCCCCAGGCACAGTAGTTGAGGCTGTGAATTTGCAAATTTCCTGACACCTCGCATTGTAGGAGCATTGCAATTTCACACCCTTAGCTTACTGCACAGCCACCTGCATGGACTTGCTCCATGCCTGAGATCCACAGACCAGCTGCCTTACATTGTTCTCTCTGCAGAGAAGAGGCTGTTCTCTATTTCAAGGGGAAAGACCCTGTGATTCCTTTCTTTATTTTGGGCCCTCAGATTATTTTTAAGTGCTAAGTGTGGCATGATTCTGAGCCGTTGGAACTTCTGACTACATTTGCTCCCCAATGGAGCACATGGTGACATGGCGATGGGTAGAACTAGTGGATAACCTTCCTGGGCTTTGGTCCTTCTCTAGAACAAGTGAAAAGAGAGATATATCTAAAAGGCAAGTTCAGAGAGCGGGTACCTAAATTACTTCTTCTCTTGATGTCCTTAACCACTAATGGAAAAGGAAAATAGACCATACACTAAAGTTAACCTTAACGAAACTCCTCCGTATTTAGACCTAACACCAATTTAGACCCAACAGTAGATGCACACCAGAAGAAATAGTGAGGAACAAGCATGGAGAAGAGCAAGTAATTTCCTTAGTGTTCTTTCTGTCCCAGGGATTTTATGTCAAAGAAGTGAGTGACAGAAGGACATTACCAACACTTTTATTGGTGGATTCTTTGGTACCTGCTAGTAAGAGATGAGCTTGCTTTTGAATGGGCTTTTTGGTTCAGGGTTTTGTTGTGGTGGTGGTGGGTTTTTTTTCTGTTAGTTTAGTAAAGGGTTATTTTTGTACTCTGGTTTCTTGCTCACAAAATATTTAGGAGAGCAGTTTGGAACTGTGATCAGGGAAAAAAGGCAAAAACTATTGGGAGAGGTGTCATTGCTCTCCAGTGCTTCTCCAGTGCTACACTGTTCACCATCAGCCTCCTAGTATTGCCTCTAAAAGGCTAGACATTTTATTAATTCTCAAAGTCTTTGTACAAGTCCTTGCTCCTGGGGTTCTTCTAGCATGGTCTATATTAGAACTCACACAGAAGTGAGAAGTTCATATATATGAAACATTTACGGTTGTAAAACTTAAAACTCAGTGACATCTGTTTTCTCCAGTGGAGCCATATGAAGCTGTTGTGCCCAACCCCTTTAAATAAAGCACTTGAATTAACCCATTACACTCTTCTGACAGCAGACACCATAAATCAATGTTATCAGCTAGCTGGTAATCATAACATTTACAGACCTCTCAACATCCCTTACATCTACTACATTAAAATCGTCTGCTCAAACATATACCATAGTTTGACATGTAATTGATTTTGGCTGCAGTTCAGGCTTATACAGCCCTTGTAGCTCCTTGGTTGTGTTGGTAGAAGTATTTGTGCAGCTATGCAGTGAACCATATCAGGGACCTGAGCCAAGTTAGAGGGAAAAAAAAAAAAAAGGTTATTTTTGAGCTAGATCAGTTCCCTGTACCAGCAAACTGGAGGCAGCAACAAAAAAAGCAGGGAAGAATGAGAACTAGTGCCAGCATACCATTGAAATGGAGGCATGTCAGGCCATGTTTTCAATGTAAACTTCCAGTGCAGTGTAAAAGATTGCTCCATCTAAATACCAACATTAAACAGTAATTCAGGAAACTCTTTGTTATTGCCAAAGCAGAAATTACTGTCTTGACAAATTGATCTAGAATGCAAAACACATTTTTTAAGCTCAAATTGTCTAATTCTTTGGTAAACATTATTATTGGGGAGGTGATAAATTGATTGTTATGTTACATAGATGACTGATAATGCTATTTTAATATTGCAAATTAGATTCTGCTTCAAATGAAAAAGCCAAACATAGCTACAAGGGGCTAGATTATGCCTTGGTTTATACCTGTGTATTCCCGTTTATGTCAGTGATGCTGATTAAAAAGAAATTTAGGGCTCAATTTTGCCTGAAAAGTTTCAGTTTAGTCCTTACATACAAAGCATTCATTGTTGTATATCTTTTAATATAGTTTACGCCATCTATGGCTTCCTATAAGTGTTTTCAAGTCCTGTAGGAATTTATGTTGCACATCACATCTGTTATTTCCAGACGTGTGAGGTAGTAAAAGAGGAAATTCTGGTGTGGTAGTTTAGAAGTTCTGCTATATTATTTCCTTTCCACTTTTTCTCTTCTGTAGACACCCATTTTGAATGCTGTGGCTACATGCACCATGTGCACATACAAAAATTGCCTGGCATATGTCACAAGAAACATCATCTACATGAACTGAATTTTTATTTTGCATAACCACGGCTCAAAAAAATAGAAAATACTAATATTAAACTTACCCACGTAATATTTTGCCTGTGTCTTGTCTGAAGGTTCAGCAAGCAGAACCTGGCTTGATGTTGGAATGAAGCATTCATGGTGCTGGGAAAATGCCATGGGATTTTAGTAATCAACCTCTAGTAAACTCTGCTCAGCGTGACACTGCTCAGCCAACCACGGCTCAGAAGTTGGAGCTGTAAAACAATTTAAAGTTGAGACCAGTTTAGATTGGAGATCCTGGAGTCAGGATGGGTGTTTTCTACAAAGTATTTTTTTTCTTTTTCCTATTGAGAATTAGTATTAGAGCTCCTAAGAAAACTTTTTTATTTGTAAAACAGGGAAAATATTCACATAGTGACTTAAATATTCCTTGACAACAAGTTTTTCTAAATTAAAGCAATTATTAAATGTCAGGTTTGGCATGGAAGTTTCCCTTTAGCCCACTCTCAGTTTCCAACTTGATGTTTCCAGCCTCAGAAACAGCTACCATATTTCTGAAATAACTCACCTCTATATAATGTTATCAAGAGTACTGCCTATGGGAAATTCATCCCTTCTCAAAGCTGTCCCCTTTCCAAAACTTTATGGTGGGAAGGACTACCAAACACTTACTACTCTGTAATGAAATCACCATCCTTTTAAGACCCATTTTGAAAATTGAGAAATATGCAAAAATTCTTGGTTTACATTAAAATTATTACAGATATGAAAAAGCTAATATTCTATGAAGAAATCCAACATCTGGAAACAGCAGCAAACACTTGGCATGGGTTCTATATATCATCCCACTAGTTCATTTATATAGAAATATAAGTGTATGTATACATTTTGGATATATTTGGATATGTGAAGAGTTTTATCTTGCATTTCTTTTCCTTTTCAGAGGCAGTGGAAGATAAAACAGATTAGTACTTCCTGAAAAAATAAATAAGAAATCACTAAAGCAGTCACAGTAAAATCAGGCCACAGGCAAACTTGTATCTTGTACAGTAACATGATATTCTGGTTGTATGCCTGTTTAATATCTTTTAAACCACCCTTGGGCAGGACCCCACTGTAAACAAGCTGTCGAGTTTGACTTAGAACATCCTTTTAAAAATAACACTAATAAATAAACATTCTGTCTTCACACATTTTGCTGCCAGGGATCCTCCATTTCTAAACTTAAAAGTGTAATGATTTTTAAAGGTTTGATGTATTAACTGCAGTCTCCTTTATTTTCATAAATATGAATTCTTCCTTTTCCATTTATTTAATGTTTTAAAATTAAAACTTTTATTTTATAATTATATACTGTCATTCTAAGCAAAACTTTTATTGAAATCAGCTCTGTTTATTAAATTCTCTGTCTGGCAGTGTTACATAAATCAATAATAGTAATATTAGGTAATAAAAGAAAAGGAATTCAAGTTCAGAATATTAAGAACTGAAGTAAAAAAGCTGCAAAAAGGATATAGTTTGCTGTGTACAGCAAGATCCATGCATTAAAGAAAAGCCAGTGAGATACATGGCCTTGAATCCCTGCTATGATGCTTCATCTGCAAACGGTTTATCTAAATATATCTTTCATCTCTTCTTTTCTTTGCTACTTTCAACTCCTTGTAGTTACTCACTCTTCCCTCGAAGGTTTTGTTGGCTCCAAAATTTCCTACCCCGGGGCTCTGCGGGAGGTTTGGGATCTCTCTGGATTCCTTGCAGTGTTGCATGGAAGATCCTGTGAAGACGAGTCTGCCATAAAGAGGTCAACAGTAAAGGGCTTTGAGCACTCTTGTCCCCCTGAAAAGTCAAATGGATTATCCCACATTCTGTTTTCATGAGTGGCCAAATGTTGCCTCCGCTCACGGGTACTTCCATGCAAACAGAGGTCTGTCTGGGCTCTTTCCATTTTTGTGACCTCCAGGCACAGAAGAAACAGGAATTCTGAATGTGACATTTCACCATGTCTGACTCTGAATTAAAAATGTATTTTCTGAATAGCAAACCTAGAGAATGTATTCAGTTAGATGAATTTATGAACAACCTGAGACTCTGTTGCCGCAGCATTTGAGAGGAGCCACATTTGCTGGACTTCAAAAGTGACATTTCACTCCACAATATTTGACCCTCAATTTGTTGTTGACTTAATCTTGCTTGCTGCAGCTCCTAACCTGTGTTTTTAACTTTTTTTTTTTTTTTTAAAGTTCTAGTACTATTTAGCTTTATTATACATTTTCCCTTTGGAGAAGATGGATGCAGGTACATACAATGTGAACAAGTCTTTAAGTTTCATTGGCACTCATACATCTTGTGTGTGTGCGTGCATGTGCAGTGCCTTAGGAGATATGCACGCATGTTAAAAACTCAGCCTTCGTTTAAGGATGAGATGTCTAATTCTTATGATTTTGGAGAAAACCAAAAGAATACGTTCCTAAAAGTTAGTAATAAAGTTAAATGAATAGAATTCTGAATACATGTTATTCCTTTATCATTTTTATTTGAGTGCTTGTAGTTGGTAATGTTGGGTTTATCATTTTTTGTGTGTTTAAGACTTCTACACAGAATAAAGGTGCATTTTAAAAGCCATGGGACAGCTAGATATGTTTCTCTCTCAGTAGCACAGACAACACTGCTGTCAAAATCAATGAAAACTGCAGAAGAATTCAGTGAGTTCTGTGTTGCTGTCACTTCACATAAGTATTACTGACCCTATAATGCTGTTAATTCTTACTGGGTCACAAAGACCATGGTAACATGTAAGATCCTCTGTGTATAGAATGGCACAATGATAGTGGAATAGTTTCATTGAGAGACCGTTGAACTGTACTGGAAGTTCAAAGGAATTTCAAAGGAATTTCAAAGGAATTTCTTTAGCAGTAGCTGAATGTTCTTCAAAGAACGTTGTTTCTAAGTTTTTACCTTTTTACTTACTTTTTACTTTTAGTTCATTTTGAAAGATACATAAGTAGTTTTTTAGAACTAATATTCTCTGCTGTGTTTCTCTGCATGTGGGATACAAATGCCATCTCAGTGTTGAGTATTACCATGCTTTTGAAAGATACTCAGTACACGAGATATGTTTTGTGCATATGTTGTATGTTTGACAGTGGAACTTCTGTGACAGATTGTGGAACCATGAGATAAATTTCATTTACAATGCCTGTTTACCTGCCTCACCTTCATTCTTGTCTCTGTTCATTTTGATTTGGACTCACTATTATGTGGAAGCGTCACCCTGGAAAATAGAAACATTTATTTTCCCCTGCACCATATGCATTTTGTAAACCAAAATCTAAAATGCTTTCGTTGTATTTTGCCTTACTTAGTGATCTAAGAGCCAATATTTTTTGAGCCATTAAAAGCTTAATCAATAGAGCTGAAAATTCTGTTTTCTGATATTGCAAGACATTCTTTTCAATTCATGGTAGGTTGTGAGTTATTAGATGTTAAAACTGTAGTACCATGACTTATAGGGAATAAATTTTAATAATTTTCTTAGATTATTGAAATATATTCCTTATCATTTTATTCTCCCTTTAAGGCCTATAAAGTTGAACTCATTATAATAAAATCAAGTGGCATTACATGTAGATATATAAGAAATATTATTAATAAAAAAGTAAATCTCCAACACGGATCTAAAATAGATTGTCTGCAAAATATGTGTAATAAATATGATAAACAGTGGTGCAAAACAGAGGTGTTATGAGCACTCTCTTGGGATGATATACATTAAAATAAGGCAATAATGCTGACCTCATATATGGTAAAACCTTAGCTTTAAAATTCATTGGGTAAGTGTAACAGTTTAGATCCATGAGGGTGTGTTACAATCATGTATGTGTATCTAACTTTTTTTATATAACTGACAAACTTAATTTTCATTAAAGATCTGTTCAGTCCTTAACCTTCACCACTGCTGCACCAAGCACATTAAACATCTATTTTATTTTACTTTGGTTTTGGTGAAAATCATAGGTGTTGCAAAAATTCATGTTGTTTGGATATAAAATTTGACTTCCAGTATGAAATGAGTTTGTGGGTTTGTGTTTTGTTGTGTTTTTTTAAAGAATTATCATTTCTTTAGTTCAATTATTTAATCTTTTTTCAATCTTCATTGTTTAATGGCACTCCTTTGGAATCTGATATAACAACAGTAGGGTAGCAATGATGTCATATGAAATTTGTGTGGATCACATTTGACTTCTAGGTAATTTCTCCGAGGCTTTGATTTTCATATTCTGAAGTGCCATTTCCACCTTTTTACCTCTGGCTTCTGCATTTTACATGAAATCTGACTTCAGTACTTAGGATATTAAAAGTATGTATTAATAAACCATGCACCTTTGAAAAGAGTTATGGAATATATTCCCTGAGGGCCAGTGATAACCTTGTGGTTCATGGTCCGCAGATAATTTCAATCCTTCAAGCTTAGTATGTGCTTTCATTCAAAGAGTTAGGTACCCAGGCTTCTGAATAGCTTCACAGAGCTGCATAAACAAGTGGTTACACCTCCATATTTCTCCTCCATGCCTTAATTTATGTATGTTCCTGGGTTCACTGGAAGAAATGGGTAACTTTGTATTAACTTTATGGCTGCTTCACTCTAAAGATTCATGGACCATTGTTATGGGATTTTTTTTTTTTTTTTTTATACGGAGGAACAGAATTCATGTATGTCCCTCCTAGAAAAAGTTAAAAGGCAGGAAAAGGAAGTAACAGAGAATGAATGGCTAGGTTTTGAAGAAGGTTATTTCAGATGGAGGCTGAACATGGAAAATCCTCAATAGCATGGAATGTATAGGCACTGATCAAAACTAAGCTGGAGCAGGAAGAGAAAAGTAGAATTGAGAGACTTCACAAATGAAGAGAAGTCTCACAGAAAACCTTAGTTTCCCAAAGCACTTGATAGTTCACGCTCTTACTTATGTAAGTAGGAGTAGAAATAGGGGAAGCTGATTGCTGAGCTCAAGCCGAAGAGGCAGACACAGAAGTAGAAAGAACCCTTACACTCTGGTGTAAAGGGAAAAGAACAAGTTGATAGGATAGACTGCAGAAAAGACAAAAGAGTATAAGTAGCAGCAGACAGGAAAGCAGAATGAAAGCTTTAATTTGGAGACAGCAGTCATGGGAGACTCAACAATAGGTGATGTTACAGAGTTTTGCAAGATTGAACAGATAGTGCTGCATTAGATAAGGTAAAATTAATAGAGAATAGTGTGGAGGTGGAGAAAAAGGCATATAGTGGAGTTTCTTTCTAAAGAACATAAGAAAATTCAAAACCTGCCTCTTTTCTGAGGCCTAAAGGAATGGGAAAGAAAATATGAAAAAAAACCAAACATAAAACAGCACTTTCTTTTGCAGAGTTCAAGTGCTGCTGAGACATTATCAAAGTTTGGTTTTGCTGCTTTAGGGAAGTGCAGGGTTAATCTGTACATGGCATTGTTTCCTAGACTGGTAAGAACAGTGCACCCAAGTAGTTCTGCTTTGCTGAGGGAGAGTGGGAGGTCTGGGTTATGGACCTTGGTGACTTAATGGTGAATATTTTTGCTAGAACTGGTTGATTCAGAACAGTTTCCCACTGCACTCATTTTTCAGTCTATGTATGCTTTAATATTAAGGGATAGTAAATTGCTTATTCAAGTAAATATCTTATTCGGGTAACAAAGTACTCAAGTCATTGCGATGGATTTGTGTATTTGTGGGTTTTGCTCATTTGCAATGGTTTAATTGGGCATCCTTAGTTTAGTGTGCATGCTAAATACACAGGTACAGAGAAAAAGAAGCGTAAAAAAGCTTCAATAAGAAAACAAAATTTGCTTTGTGATTTAACACTAATCAACCATAGCTAATGTGCTCTAAAATAATACTTAAGGTAGATACTGATTTTCATTATTAAAGTTAATGGTCTTAGTTGCCTCATCTGCCTTATTCCAATATATTAAGCATGCAGACCCCATAATTTAATTATCACCTGTTAATATTGGTTCTAAATTCATTTTTGTACTTTTGGGCTGAAGCTGCAATGATGAGCCAATTAAAAACCATTATCTGGCTGCTCAAAGCATCACATTTGTAGTTATGCTCAATAGTACATGATTCTACAGGGACTTTCAAGATGGAACATGCTGCCCTAATGCCTTTAGGGATTAGCCAAACAAAAGAAAAAATGTAAAGGAAATTTTAAATATTTTCTCTCCTGCAGGATTTTAATTTTCAGATCTCTTCCTTTGCTGTACATCACAGCTTTCCTTGAAGCTAATTTGCATAGCTGTAAAAGTGTAGCATGTAGCTGAATTACAAGAGAGACTCCTGAGACCCTCAGTTTTCTTTAAATCCCAGAGGAGGAATTTGGTTCAAGAATGTACATAAGGTACTAATTGCAAGGATCGTGTTAGATAGCTACTGTTTGAATGTGACTGCTGAACTAATAAAATACAGCACATCATAACCTCAGAGATTTGATAATGAAAAAATGAACGTTTAATTTATGTAGATGTTCTCAAAGCAACTTGAAAGAACAATAACCACACATTGTATCAGTTCCATTACATTGTTTATTAATATGAGTGATTTCTTTCCTCTAATGTTATCAGCTTGATGCTGACGTGGAATTTCAAGTACAGGTGTTTCAAGTTGATCAAAATCTGTGCTTTTGTAATGGCTGACTGAGAAATGGCTGATATAGACGATGCACTGTGAAATTTGTTAGAAGGATAGATTTGTTGCGCTTAGAAACATATATTTGTGTTTTGTGCATCAACCTGTAACACCGCATTAAAACTTGCCAGCTCTTTGTGTGGTGTGGATATATGTTAATCTAGTGGTAGAATATAGAAACTAGACTATTTGATCTACTGTAGCTATATTCACAGAATCACAGAATACCGGGTTGAAAGGGACCCTCAAGGATCACCTGGTCTAACCTTTCTTGGCAAAAGCACAGTCTAGATAAGATGGCCCAGCACTCTGTCCAGCTGAATCTTAAAAGTGTCTATGTTGGGGAATTTACCACTTATTCCCTGGAGAGATTATTCCAATGGCTGATTGTTCTCACTGTGAAAAATTTTCCTGTTGTGTCTAATTGGAATCTCTCCAGGAGTAACTTGTACTCATTACCCCTTGTCTTTTCGATTTGACTCCTTGTGAAAAAGAAGTCTCCATCTTCTTTGTAGCCACCCTTTAAATAGTGGAACATGGTAATAAGGTCTCTCCACAGCCTTCTTTTCTCAAAAGAAGCAAACCAGTTCTGAACAAACTCAGTTCTCTCAGCCTTTGATCATGTGGCAGCCTGCCCAGTCCTTTGCTTATATTTGTGGCCCTTCTCTGGACTCTTTCCAACCTGTCCACATGGCTTTTGTATAGTAGGTACCAAAACTGAACACAGAATTTCAGGTGTGGCCTGACAAGTGCTGAGTGGAGTGGGATAACAACTTCTTTGTTTCTGATGGTGATGCCCTTGTTGATGCAGCCCAGCACCCTGTTGGCTCTCTGCCCCAGCAGCACACTGTTCACTCAGTCTGAGTGTGTTGCCCACCAGGACCCCCGGGACCTTTTTCACAGAGCTGCTCCCTCCCAGTCTGTGCTGCACTCCTGGATTATGTTTTCTGGTTTGTTTGGGGTAAACATAAACACGACAGCAGGACTTAAAAGTAGAGGAGGTAGAGAATCTTCCTCTGTAGAGAAATCCTCTCTTCTGGAGCACACCTGACCTAGAAGTTCTTTTAGGGATGTTGCTTGCCTATGGTATAATGAGAGACTGTCCTTTTGCCTCAGTTTTTTTGGAGCACCATTGTCTTAGGGACTTGAACTTGACTCGGACCATTTCGTCAAGTGAATCAAGCATCTTGGACTACTGCAGAGTTTCTTGGCCTCTGTATAGAAACATCCTGTTATTAGCCACTTAAAACTAACAGAAAGTGGAATTACTGCTGAACATACTTAGCCAGTTTTTAAATAAGCTTGGTGCTTTGCAGGGGAACAGAAAGCTGCTAAAGAAAAAGCTAGCCACAGATGAAGTCTGATAGATATATGTGCATGATTGGAGTGCTGGTTTATTTTGGTTTGGTTGCTTTCTGCTTATAATTTTTTCTCTATTGTATTATAGGAACATGTTCTTTTGTCAGGGAGAGCTATTAGAAACAGGGCAGGAACCCTGCTGTGCCTCGAAATTAAAGTAGGGGGAAAAACACGTAGGTAGGAAAGAAAAAAAATGAGCACAGATAAGAAATAAATGTAAGTTAAATTATCAGTGTTAAGTAATTTTGACTACAGACGGCAAAATAAATACAGCATACTGTTCTTAGAAATTCTGCTTCTTCGAGTTGGTCTGCATAATTGTAAACTGTGTAGTCTATTTTTCTCATTAAATGAGATGTATACTAGTTTTCTGCCTCTCTGTACATTCATTAGTCTGTTTTACAAGTCTCGGGAAAAGCAGCTGTTCAGCAGAGCTGGTGATGGGCTTTTCTCCCCACTCATCTCCCCAGTCTTCTGCCTAGGGAAGCTCTGCAACATAAACTTGAGAATATCAAGTTAATTTGGCCCACATTCAATATCTAGACAATCTGTGCAAACACAGGTACTCACACCCAAAATTACTTGAAAGAAAATTGAACAGAAGCGGAAAGGTGTGAGCTGGGTGGATTGAAGATTAGTGGGGAGATGCTGATAGTGTTGCATTGAAGCAGAGAGCAGTTGTGGGGGACATCTGACAGGACACTGGATTGTTGTGGCAGCAGTTTTGGAGGATATAAGACATACCAGGAAGAGGCAAGTTTTCTTTATATCGATTGTTCACATAATAACTTGGGGGTTTGGTAGTTTTAAATTTAAAATGTAATGTAAATTGTAAATTGTAAAATAACTTCACGAGTGCATAGTTTCATAAAAGAAACTCAGGCTTGCCTGAAGAGTCAGAATAATTTTCTTTTTTTTTTTGTGAGTAAGCTGAATACCATTAGTATTTTCATCAATCATTGTGTCAAGTCAATGTATTTTATGTTTTTATTAGTAAGTTGCCAAGACAGTTTGGCAAAACTGTAATGATTCTACAGTATGACCCTTGCAATTGCGAAGTAATTTGGAGTTTAGAGTGAACCTCTGCTACTGTGAGTTCACAGTTTAATTCTTTATAGACAGGCATGTATTTAACATGATCCCATAGTTTCCTTAGTTAAGCAAATCTAGCAAAATTAATCATAACTTTTCCAATGCAACAATTTGATCTCATTATGTAAAAGTAAAACCAGTTCTTCAGAATCACAGTTCTCTACACATCTCTATGTGTATTAGGAAACTTCATCATAAATACAGATTTTTAAATATTTCAGTTTGGCACTGGATTGTGTACAAAAACTGGCTGATATGATATACCTTCTTTTTTAAGAGACATATGCCCTTGGTTCACATAGTCCTCGAAGGCTTCGTCCATGAAGAAATTACATATTATTTAGCTATATTTTTAATACTTGCTTAATAATTTAGTATTTTAAAATGTTTAATGGAAACATCAGTCTTCCAAGTAAGAGAAGGCTGTGTATATGCAGTTCTATTCTGGGTAAAGCTCCAAATGTGCCTGCCTTCAAAGCATATTCTGAAGCTCTGTGATGTGACTTTGCATTCTGTAGGTACTGACTGGCTTTGACTGAATAGCTTTACTTTACATTTAGAACAGGAATCAAAGTGTTTTGTGCTGTATGAAAAATGCTGTCTCTTCTTCTAACAAAGAGGAATTCCTCTGAGTAGAGATTAATTTTGCTGAAAATTTACATTTGAATTAATATTAGGAACTCTAGCTTTTGTGTCATTATTTACTTTATTCTGGCAGGCCTAAATAATGAGATGACAAGCTCTTTCCATAGAGTTAAAATCTGAGTGTTTCCAACAAACTGTTTTGGAAGGAATTATATTTTTGTTACACTAAATTATTGAGAGCTTATCTCCTTCTGTTGTATTCATGTAAGTGTTGTACAGACAGCACAACAGTATGAACAACTCTTTGTAGGGCCATGTTTCTTGAGAAATTGCTTAGGCTGCCATGAATCTTCTTCCACACGAGGAGGTGGTTCTCTAATGGTATCTGAATTTGAACATTGACTAACTGATGCCCCTTAAACATTATGATGGTAACTCTTCACATCTTTAAATAGTTAGAAGCTTCAGTCAACATCATGGAAGTGCTCATTGAGAAATCCTAGTATTACAGGAGGTCGTGAAGCTTCTTTCTCCCTCACATATTATAGTTCATAACTGAGAAAATTACTCCATTTAACAATTCCGTGAAACTATTTGTATCTTGAGATACCACATTTTATCTGGAAGAACTTTTATATAGCAGAAAAATAGAAACACACAAAAAAACCTATATTAGTGAGACAAAAAGATAGTACTGGATATCATCATTCAAATTTTAGTTATATATGGATTGCTTAGCTTGGATTATGGAAGCCTGTAAGCACCCTTTGCTGTAATTGATGAGTAAATTGATGATAAGTAAGAGTAAATTGATGATAATGATTTCATATGTAATTATTGTTTATCATATATCATCCTTTCTCATTTTCTTTTTTCTCTCACTTTTGGTTTATTTAGAGACTTTATGTAGTAAACAATTAATTAAATAGAGAATAAATACCCAGAGGTCATTGTCCTAGTTATTAGCATCATCTCTTTTACAGGTTGTCTTTTTTTTTTTATGGTCCTAATTTTTCCTGAGGTGGTCTGGCTGCTTCACTCAAGATATCAGATTTAAAAGCCAAACATGCCCAGTAGATGCAGAGTGCTTCCAACTTGTTCACTTTAGCTTGTGACACTGAATGTGATCTTGAACTGCATCACCATAATTCTGCTGTGGGTACTGAAAGTATGACTGAGCACTTGTGCCTCATTAAGGTTTTACAGATGGCTGTTTTGAAGTATAAATATAGTTCAGAATTTAAAAGGCTGTTTAAAATAAATGTAATCTCTGTATGGGCTGTGGTGGCTGTGGTGCTTGTATCTGCAGACAGCTCTTTAGAGACATGAGGGGCTTTCAGCTAAGCCTGTAGAAACATTGGATTTTAAGGAACTTTAGAGGTCATGGTGTGCAACGTTATGCAGTTTTTTTCATAGACTGGTTAGGTTCCACCTATATCACCTATTTCCACCTAGATTTTCCTCTGCTAATCTCTCTTTTTGGAAGGTTGTTGTAGGACCACATTCCTGTAATGATGATTACAAACCTCCTTCAATGGAAACCATCCTTAATTTATTCATAACCAGTTTCTATCCATTTGTTCTAACACAAACATTCTCTCACAGATTTAACAGATCTTTTGTCCCCAGTGCATTTGCTGGAAGCAATCGTCTTTCTTCCTGGGCTGCATTTTTCAGCATGAGAAAAACAAGCCCCTTCAGTCTCCTCCTATAAGATAGGTTTATGTTTGATCTTTGTAATAGTCCTGTTCAGCACCTGTTCAAATTTGAAGTCTTTTTTTCGAACACGCATAACTGAAATGGTACAAAGTATTTCAGATGAGGTCTCGGTACAGGCTATACAATGGTATGAATACTCCCTGTTCTTTATGAAAATACCTTGCCTTGCCCTTTTCATGGTCAGATTCAATTAAGTGGCTCATAGTCATCCTGTGACTGACTAAAATAGGCTGCTATTTCCAACTAATGAGCTCCCAGTATATATCAGGAATTCTTATTATTAGTCCCATGTGCCCTTTGGACTATTACTTTCAACCCAGTTCAGTTTCTGTGATCTTTAAGATCGTGCATTCCCCCCCCCATTTCAAATCCTCCTCCTCTAGGAAGACTCTACTTACTGACTTTGTATCCTCAACAAAATGTATTAGTGCATCTTTATTTCCATCCTAAGTTCATTAACTAAAATATTAAATAAAACAAATCCCAAACAATAAATCTGGTATTTTTGGAAGAGATTAATGACCTTCATGAGGTAATGGTAGTAATAGTTCCTAAATGGCCAATGTGATTTTTTTTTTTTTATAATATTCATCACTGTGAATCAATTTTTCACGTTACCTCAGAGCTCAGTATCCTGTACCCAAATATTCCGTACTTGAAACTTAAACGTGGTGTTTCAGAAATTGCAAGGTCACGTCTGAGATAAAGACAGTCTTCTCTAAGGGCCTAGCAATCTGTCCAGATTTTCACCAAACACCATACAGGTTAGATAAATGGGCCTCTATGGATGAAGCATTTGGCAGATTAGATGCCTGTTATCTGTTCTCTCCACCCGCTAACATATTGCTAATTAGGTTTGAGAGTGAGGTGAAATGATTCATCTTAGCAGAACAGTGAGTGTCTTTGGTAAATTCTTACTCTACTTCAGTTCCAATCCACTTGAGACAGCAAAGAAAATAGAAAGTGAGAAATGCTTCTGGGGTTGTACATGTATTTTTTACTTCTGTTCCTTTCCTGCCCCTATCTCTAAAAGTCCTTAGATTATCATTAAGTTGGTGAATGTGAGACATTCATGTCAATTAGTAGTAAATGTAGAATAAATTCAGATAGCCACACACTGAAAATGTGAACAAAGAAGTACTTGAGATAATTCTTCTCAGTGTTTGTGTAAATAAAGTGATGAGATGGGTAGTTTATGTAGTATGGAAGACAAGTACACAATGGGTAGAAAATAAAAGTGCACAGAAAACAATAAACCTGACATTCACGCACTTTAAAGCACTTGATTTTTTAACTTAATTAGGATTCTTTGAACACTGGGGTGTTTGGTTGGTTTTTTTTTGTTGTTTGCTTTTGCCTATATATGATACTATGTTACCGAGTTCTTTTGTAGCATCTCCTCTGACAGTTTCTTTTCACTGATTTTCTTCACAGCCACAATGGTGATGAGTATGTCATATCTAATCATATGCAGTACTACAGCTCCTTTCCTCCTGGGGTAATCTGGCAGGTGATCTTCTCATACACATTCTGTACTTTATGTTAAGAATGGTTCCTCAAACTGTGCTATAGGTACATATTTCAAGGCTGGGGTTTAGAAATGCCTACAGCATGCCATTTGTTGTAAGTGATACCATCCTGCTGTAAGATTTTGCAGAGCAACATAGACAAAGTAAGTAATTACAGTATTTTTCTGAGATATGAATGGTTGGATTATACAGATATTACATTTATTTTCAACTAGGAGAACAGTCAGATTGATAAGTTCCTCACTTACATAATACAGTATGTGCTATAACATGTAAAACCACTCTGTAATTGCTTTAGTATTTTTTTGATGTATAAATGGCATATTTGTATTCATCTGTGTAAGTACCTCATAGAATTTAAAAAGCTGAAGAAATATGTGACTAAATTAGTAATATTAATCTTCTAATGAAAAAAGATCTGTCTGTTCTGGAGACGGATAACCTCTAATGCTTATTGATGCAAGAGCATAAGTTGTTAGCTAAGTGCCCCTTGGTTTGTAGCTTCACTGGATAAGTATTGTCTGAATATTGATCTGCCAGGTTGTGCTTGTCTCATGTTTAGAAAAACAGCAACACTCTTGCTGTCAGCAGTGGGTTTGAGCTGCGTATATCCAACTGATGCTTTTTCTCAGTTCAGCTATGTGCAAGGAGCAAAAATGTGTCCTGTTCTCTTCTGCTTTGATAAAGAGAAGGGGGAAGAGATCTGTGAACTTTTTCCTATTTGAGCAACAGTCACAAAGACTGGGGAGGGTGAAGGTGATTTTCTCCGTCTTGGGTAGCTTGTGTCCTTGTGACAGAAGGATGCTGCAGAGGTTGAAAGTGGTTCCTCCTAAAATTGCATTTTTGCTGTAGGAATTTCAGTCCTGAAGTAATGAGACCATTGGCATCACAAGACCGAGCAACGGATCTCCCCATGAAGCCACTTAGATTAATTTGAAGAGAGTGACACTAGTAACTGCCACCTTTTAAAGAGACTTCTGAAGGTGTGAAAGGGGATTGGAAGTGCTTTCTCAGATCTGCAGATCACAAAGGAAAAGATGCCACAAGGAGAGTCAGGGTTAATTAAGGCAGTCTGAAGAGCCATTGCTTATGGCTCTGTTAATCATGCAAGAGCTGCTGTAAGACTCTTGATGTTTAAGGCAGGGACAGTGGCAAGGGATGTCTTTGCATCTGATAGAACAATAGTCTGCTCTTCTTGGAAAAAGCAGACATCCTTAAGCAGTTACATCTGTGAAGGAAATAATCTAAAACCTAGTTTAGTAGTTGAAACGTATCTCCAGCTATAGGTAATAGGGTTTTTGTACTTAATCTCCTGGCTTGTGTATGGCCCCTGCTTGTGCTCTACTTGGATTCTCTAGAGCACTGGGCTTTGGAATTAGCAACCAGATTTGTGTAAATGTAAATGCATGAAATGCAGCTTCCTTGTAAATGAGGAACAAAAGCCTATTTGGTCAGGAAAAATAAAGTCTTGAACTCTATGGCTTTGAGCTGTCTAGGGATGAGGCTTGTAATGTTTATGCTCTAATCTGACATGCAAGGAATGCAACCACTCAAAAATATTTGATGCAGAAGTTAATACAGTGGGAAATCTCATTGGGAATCTGTAATTTCACACCCGAACAAAAAATGTGAGTTGGAGAAGAGTTCGGGAATGCAGAGAGGGAGAAGCGTGGAATGAAAGTTTTCACATTCCTTCATTTTCATTTCCTTTCATTTTTTTCTTTAAAAGTTTCAAACATTTTCAAAATTACCCTCATGTATAAAAGAGTAAGAAGAACTGGTATTATTTTATCTTGTAAGAGGGAGAAGTGCATGCAGATGCAGGAAAGCCTCGTACAGTTTCCTTTATGGTCTGAGTAGGCTTGAATGTGCACTTTCCTTTTCCTATGGGAAAGGAAAGTCTGGGGAAGTCCTGTGCTGTGTCATATTCCAGGGAGGTACAGACTTGCTGTGTCCTCAGGGTGCTGCTTGGATGTGTATAAATAATCACTCCCTGACTGGAGCAGAAAATGGAGCTTGGACATTTCAGGGCTGCCTATCTTTGATTTTGTGTGCTTGTGTGAATTGGCTTGGAGGGCAGAAGAACAGTTCTTGTTCTCTCCTGCTCTCCTCTATCAGACATCAGAAACTTTATTACCTCAGAGGAATTTCTATTTCTTCTCATTTCCACACAGGGAGCTCAAGGAGAAGATTCTTTGGTGTCAGATTATAACCCAAATACAGATCTTGTTTAATGTTTCATTACAAATTTATGACAATTCATAGAACTTCATTCCAAATCTTTGTCACAGCACTCTGTTGATAAAGAGAAAAAGTAGAAATTCTCAAATAATAAATACAAAACATATAAAAGATTTTATTAGCCTTTCAGCACATTATGTTAATCTCCTGATAGCTAATATTATGAGCAAGGCTATGTCTGGAGAGAGTAATAGCAAAGATCTTAGGAATGGAAATAATGTCTTTTTAACTTCTAAAAGAGGATTCAAAGAGCTAGTTGATTGTTATGAAAACTACTGCTCTTAGGGAGCATATTAAATTGGCAGAGCATTAATCTGATGAAATGTAAGATGTTGTCCCTTAAGAATGTATTTTACAATGTAGAAAGCTCAATTAAATATATTAAATAAAGCCATAAAAATGAACTGCATTTTTACAAATTAATTATTCTGCTGCATCTGATAGTAAAATCTAGTATCTATAGATACACCATGTTCCACACTGAATCAGTAAAGTTTTAAAGTAAGATTTTAATTATAAAATTCACTGCAGCTTGCTTTATTAGCTTTAATATAAGAGATATTAAGAATGATTCTAAATTATTTGTCAAACATTTAAAATAATATGTTCTGTCTTGTCAGGGTAAAAAGACAGAAATACTGCAGAAGGAAGTCTTGGTTAACAGCAGGACTGCAAAACCTGAATCCTGTAAAGCTGTATATACTTTTAAATACTTTTAAAAGCTTCAGATTATAAATTGATCTGATATTGGTTTTCTTTCTGTACACTTATGTGTCACCTTTTCAATTTTTTCCTTCCTGAACAAAACCTAATTTTAATGCACCTTCTTCTTGGTGTCCACAAGCTGTTGGTTAATGGACTAGAAATTCTGAAAATCTTTCTGTTACTGAAGGAATGGCAAAGTCAGCACTGGAAGGGAGAAAATGAAAGTGCAAGTCTTAAGGGTTAACTGCTGCTTTGTTCCCCTTCTACAAATTTTCTCCAATGCCAGGCTTAGTTTTGTCCAATATTTTTCATGGAGAGAGTAAGAATTTTTTTCAAGACATTTGTGTTTCAATAGATAGAGATGCCTAAAACTTAAGTTAGATATAAATGTAATCCTGGTGTAACAATACTGATTTCGTTTGACTTAATCAGAGACTTAGTTCGGCTTTGTGGTTTTACGGACGGCTGTTTGTTAACCACACTGTGTGTATTACACGCACTGCAGCTTGTCGGCACTTTGCTTCATCTGTTCGTGTAGCAGGGGTGCTTAAAACAGCACTTGAAGGACGATGTGCTAAAAATTAGTATTCAGCAGTTTTGTAAAGAGGCAGCATGAGTGTAGCAAGGTCAGGTGCATAAGCAAAGCAGGATTTCCAGTTGCCATTTCGTGAATTAAAACATCAAATTTGCCCTGGGTTGTTTTTGTTTATATAATGCCATGCAACTAAAAACATCAGTGTCTTCACGTGAAGATTAGTTTTAGATATGGTTAATGACCTGTTTCATAGTGATAGATGCTCCCAAATGCAAAGTATGGCCTCGAAACATCTTTTAATCCCCTGAAATTCATGTGAGTTTAAGGGATTTTCTGATCGTTCCAAGCCTCAACCCTAATTTCTTGTTTCTGTTATTCGAACCAAGCCCTTGTGAGTATTTTACAGCATTTTTTCTGGTGCTTTGTGGTTGTTATTTAAGCTTTACTGAAATACTTAACCATATTTTATACTGCATGTGTTTTAAGTAACACATCAATTGTGGAACCTATCTGTCACACAACATGTGTATCCAATTCATAGAGATTTGAGTCCTAATTTAGCAAAAATTGCTTATGTAAGATTTCAGAGATCAGAGATATTTGTGATTTTGACTTTAACCCAAAATCAATCAATCAAATTACCACTCTCCACCTTGGAACAAAATTAGAATTAACTAATCATGTTGGGTCCTGCTTCTTGGGCATTTTCCTTAGTCTCCAACTGTGCCCTCTAAAAGAACGTGCTAGGATCCTGTGGTAGGCAAATGTGGAAAATACATCAATGTCGTAGGAGCTAGTAATGGGCTTATACTCAGAATGGTTGGGTTTACAAGCCAGTACATTAGGTCCCTTTATTCGCAGCTGTCTTGCAAATACTTGTGTACACCTGGAGCATGTGATTTATCTGCACTGGCTGGTGCTACACAACTAACTGTTGCAGATGTTCTCCCACTGTGACCGTACTTACCCAGGGATTTCTTCAACAGCAGCTCCAGCCTCTGTCTACAAAGTTTGCCTTTAGTGTTGTCATTGCCATTATTATTACTTATTGTTTTGTAGCTGTATCAGTTCATCATACAGCTGTATCAAGTGGTAATGCCAGCATGGATAGGGAGACTACAGAAATTGTGGCTGAAGAGGATGAGGAATTCTCCCTCTGAAAGTGTAACCAAGGCTTGATTTTTTCCAAATCTCCCGAGGAGGAGGTACCTGGTTCAGATAGGAACTTACTGAAATAGCCTGAATGGTCCACGTGAAAGGTGTAAGAGAGAGTGTAGAGTGTGTGTAGTTGCTGAAAAGAGGTTGGAACTATTGTAGGATTGGTTTTAGATTTGGGAATGTTTGACTTGAAATGGCTTTGTATTTAATACTTATTATGTGCTTCTGCATTTTATCTGCATTTCATTAGTGGGTGTCGTTTCTTTACAAATACATGCCAGGCTAAAAGAAGGATGTGAGAGATTCTGTCCATGTGCTGGAAAAGCAGCAGATGCTGACTAAGTGTTAGAAGGGTTTGGCTTTTCAGAAAGCACCAACTCTTCTCTCAGTGTTTGCAATAGTCTGGGTACCACAAAACACTGCTAATGACCTATATATCAATATATCAGAGATTTTATATATGTGTAAAATAGAAATGCACGTACTTAACGTAGTCATTTTTTCAGAACTGAAAAAATTGCATAATGGGAGAGGAGACCGAAAATCCCACAAAGTACTTCAAAATCTTAAGTACTGCAGCTTGTGTCTGCATTTCTCAGGAACTGCTGCTCTTTTCTTCAAGACTCCCCACAGCATAGCCCACACAGTTTATTTTGTGAAATACCAGCTGACTTGAAGCAACCAGTAAGATACATTTTTAGATCATTATGTAACTTAAAAACAAATTTTTGCCACATTTGCCAAGAATCAACAGCTATACAGCTGGCTCTTGAAAGAGTAGGTAGGTACTCAGTACGAAAGGTCAGAAGAGGTTGTGGACTCCCCAAAGGTAGACAAGGATTATGTGAGGATGTGCATCTTCTAGGCAGCTGGACAGTACTAAATAAAGAAAAACTGAAATAGAGCCAACAATAAAGATGGAATTATATTCATAGAATCACAGAATGGTTTGAGTTGGAGGGGACGTTAAAGATTATCTAGTTCCAACCCCACTGCCATGTGCAGAGATACCTTCCACTAGACCAGGTTGCTGAAAGCCCCATCCAACATGACTTGGAACACTTCCAGGAATGAAGTATCCACAACTTCTCTGGGCAACGTGTTCCAGTGCCTCACCACCCTCGCAGTAAAGAATTTCCTCCTAATATCTAATCTGAACCTGCCTTCTTTCAGTTTAAAGCCATCACCCCTTACCACCATGTGCCCTTGTAAAAAGTCCCTCTCCAACTCCCTTGTATTTATGCAGTCCCTTAGATACAGGAAGGCTGCTCTGAGGTCTCCCCAGAGCCTTCACTTCTCCATTCTGAACAACTCCAGCTCTCTCAGCCTGTCTTAATAGAAGAGGTGCTCCAGGCTCTGATGACTTCCATGGCCCTCCTCTGGACTCGCTTCCTGTGGAGGTCACCAGGCTGTGTTGAAATATATAAGAAATCTCAGTTTATACCTTTTGTTTGATGGCATAGACATCAAGACGTATATTTAAAACTGTAGCTGTAATTATGACTGGAGTTTGTGGTTCCTGAGGGCATCCTGCTCAGAGTTAACTAAAAATAACAAAAGTGTAACAGTTCAAAGTAAAAGATCAGTTACCATGATGTGTTTGCACAAGCAACATAAAGTGATGCAAACTTTTTCACATAGCTACAGTCATTTATTACAGAAGTTTTGCCAAAGTTTTGGATAGCAAGTGTTCGCATACTCCAAGGATATCCACCCACCTTTCCCTCTTTCTACTACTATTTATGTGTGTAAAAAGAACAAAGTAAAGAGAGGATCATTCCCAGAGAGACAGGGAATTTTTAGATAAATTCATGAAGAGATAAACTTGGTGTTTTGTTGCAACACATACCAGAGGGCTTTCAGGCTCTGCTGTATATTAGCTGAAGAAATTGTTTAGCTCTGTGTAATGCTTTCTAAGGACTTGTACAAAATTCATTTCAAAGGAGTGGTAATTATAGATACGTCTTTTGAGAGAATCTCTTTTCCTCAAAGACAAGCTCTTATTCAGGTAGTAAATGTAAATGTAATAAAAATGTAGTAAATGTAATAAAATCACAGCATTACTGCTCAGGTCAGACCTTTATGCATGTGTTAAGTAATTCTTTTCTGTTATAATTTTTCATATTTCATCTTGAAAGATTTTTCCTATGATTTGTAGCTATACAAATGAGTCTCCAAGGATAAGGAAGGCCAGGTTTTCTTGCCATTTACAGTCCAAGGAATTTAAGTTCAAAATTTCCAGTTTCATCTTATGACAGTTTGTTCTTATTTGTGAAGCTTTCCATTTCTTATATTCAGACTGTGCAAAAGAGACTGCAGGAGTCATTTGAAGGTTAGAATAAAGGAGCTGAATAAATCAAACCAAGAGATCTTAGTAATATCTAGAAAGTGAAAAGCCCTCTTATCACAGTTATCCCTAATAAAAAAATACTTCAATAAGAAAACATCTCTTTGAATGAGAGCTTCACTTTCTTAAAAATAAAAATAAAACTACAAAAACAGACACCCCAAAAAACAGAACAGCACACACAAACACAAACCATTTCTTTCAGCAGGTGTACCCTTCTCTGCATTTTGTCACATCTCAGATGAAATCATCCATTTGATCCCCAGTTTGAGACTTCCCTTGCTGCCAGCCTGAGGAAGCCTAAGGAGTGCTGTAGAGCCAATTGCCTTGCTTTTTTTATGCCATTTGAATACTGCAGTCTTAAAAAGAATATAATTTTCTTCTCATTGCTGTGTTTCTCTGGCTTTGGTAAGTGTGGGAAATTAATCTAAACTTTGGAACAGTTCCATCAACTCTGAGACAGCCAGTGAGGAAAAAGTCCAACAAGGCTCAACATTCCAGCAGCAGAACCTAATCTAGACCATTATTTAGGATTTATTTTGTTGTTTTCACTTTTCTATGTTACTTACACTGTCTTTAATTGCTATGAAGCTCACTTTCAGTAGTGGCATAGTCAAAAGAGTTTACTCTATCTGCCCTGACTGCTGAGTTTAAGCAAACTGAAATGAGTTGGAAGGCGGAGTGGATTGGCACACAACCTGAGAGCACAGGAGTAGGCAAGAAAAGATATGGGACAGATTTTTCTTTTCTTAAACTGGTTGGTTATGTGACCCTAGAGAAATCAAAGGACACTGTATTGCTTTGGCTGCCCTCTGCAAAATGGTAAGGCATCTCTCAGGAAGCATGGAATCCTTGGATAAAAAGTCATGGAAAGCATTATTTTTTGAAGAATGTCCTCGCTGTTCCAGCTGTGCTCTTAGGGATTAGTCTAGCACTCGAATTTTATTTGTATGCCAACTCTATTCTGTTTGTAATTCTCACTGTATCTGTAAATATAAAGATTTTTAAATGCTTAGTTTTCCCCATCTCATTTTAGCCATCATCCACAGCATATTTTATTTCATGCAGCTCTTGCTTGCTTTGCTTGAAGGAAAATTAGATATTATTTCATTTTAGGCAGTGACTATTTTGACACCTCTGTCTTGCAGTTATTTCTCAAATCACAGAGTAACACCTTCTGTGTACACACAAGCATATTATAAAAGAGAAGATGAAAGACTATGGTTATTTCATTACCACTGGATTTTTTCATTGTAGGTGTTACTTAGTCCCCCACTGTTAAATTGACCCATTGTAAAATTGGTAAAAAGATGGTGTGAAATTGCCCTAGTGACATTCATTTTGAGTTTGCTCTATGCCATTTATGAACAATAAACAAAGTGCATTAGTATGCAAAAATAATACTTACAATTCTTGAATGGTTTTGAAGCAAAGGATACCTATAAAATTTGCCTCAAATATTTAAATAAAAAAATTATACACTCAGCTTCATAGGAAGATTCATTTTAGTTTTCAAATTGAACTCGGTTAGATATAAAAGATTTGTATGCCTTGAGAATTCCAAACTTTTTGAAAATATTCTCCTTTTTTTATATATGGGAGTTTGCCAGTTTTTTTCCTTGAAATCTGGAACACTTTCTTTTAATCAAGAGATCAATTACCACGCTAAAAATGCAGCTTGACATATTAACCAGCTTGAAGAGAATGGAAACTTAAACTGTCTTCTCTCCCACCATCAGCCAGATGTTCAGACCTTCACCTTTTGATTCCCTGGGCCAGGGTTCAGGAATTCGGAGCTCTGCCAAGCTACAGTGCAGTGTGCTGACTGTAGTAGTAATTTATATGTACTCTAAGTATGGCTGTACTATTGCTGTCTTTAGACCCTTCTGTTGATACCTGTTGATATATCAACCTTCTGTTGATATCTTTATTTTTTAAACTTTTAATAGTAATTAGTCTCTTCAGGATGCTACTTGCTATTTACATGGAAAGATGCTTCTTCAAAGTTCTCATTTATGTAACATTTTTTCAAATCATAATAATGCTAAAATACTAGAAAGAAAATCGCCACAAGGTGTTTTCTTTACTGTGTAGTACCTCTCCATCCCTTTGCATATTTCGGTGTCCATTCTCACACTCACTGCAAAGGATTCTTGCTCCACAGATTTAAAGACAACAGAACATTCCTTGGGCTGGCCCCTTTTTTCCTCCATCATTGAAGTGGGAGAGAGCAGTACAAGTATGTACAGTTCTGTGGAGGTGCCTGAAATTTGGATCTCTCTGCCAGCCCCAGGCAGGGGGTGTCTTGAGCATGATGCATAGATCAGCTCTACAGTTGTTCAGTATATGTTTGAGGACTTGCTTATTTATCTATAGGCATGTGTTGAGTGCCTTTCTGAAGGGATATCTACCATAAGAAAGATGATCCAGGATCCCACTATCAGTGTGCTCTGTGCCCACTCTGCTCCTTCTGAGACACAGTTACATCAAAGAACAGAATTACTTTTATAAAATTGACAAAAGTAGAGTGGTGGAGGATTTAATTAAATGTGATAACTCTAACAGTGCTGCTTCTTCAGTGCAAAATGTATTATGTAAGTTATTTGGTTCTGTGGTTCCAGGGTAGCCTGTTTAGATATTATGTTGAGTCTGACTCCAGCAATGTTCTTAGTATGTTCCTAGTTTTATGGGTAGGAAACTATAACTTGCAGGTGGTTGCAACATATATATAAAATAGGAGAAATACTGGAGAAATATGATGCAACTTGGCCATACTGCCACTAGGCACAGTACTTCAGTTAATGGCACTGGAGCTTTTGGTGGATCCTTATCTGTGTCCACTGACATCTTTCATCCCATTGACACTGCAGTTTAGAAAAGGTTTTGAGTTTAATGTGTACAAGTACCGTTGTTCGGAATGGAGGTCTTCTGCAGTCCTGCTGGCTCTGCCCAGAGTAGTTAACTGGAATACCTGGTCCCGGGTGTGCTTGTAAGGCCAAGCGAGAGAGCATGTTGCTCAGCAGTTGTATAAAATTGAGAGCTTGGGAGTAATTAAAAGGTAAAGAGGAAGAGATGGTGTTACAAGTTTTATTAACCTCTTAAAGTGTTTCTTGCAAAAGGATTTGTACATAGTAAAGAGATACAATTTACCATATGTTAATGTTACTGCACTTTGCTTTAACTTTGATACTTGTCAAAATTCTTTATTTTTAGTTTTTGTCTGTATTTTCCTTTGAGAAATGCCATTAACTGTGTCATGAAGGGACTGAAAGGAAAACCTAGAGCAGTTATGTTTCATCAAAATGCTTTCACATATTATGTCTATAAAAGCCTTTGAATCAGAGCTGTTTCAAGTACTGAAATTGAATCCTAGGAATATAACTCTCATGGGTTCAATATTTTTGTAAACATTAATATATAATAGGAGAAATAGGATTAAATTTATTTCTCTAAGTAGAATTCAATGTTGAAGAGGTTGGTGAAGCCACTGAAACCAAATATATTTTATAGTATGTGACATAAAATTAAAATATTCCTGAAAGAAAATATTTATCAGTTATAAAACAACTTTATTTATATTTATAGATTTTGAATATAATTGGTCAAATGTTTTGCCTTGTAAGTGGTCCATTGCATTGGTGACACTGTTAAATTATTTTTTCGGTTTCTTTGTTAAAATTTTGAAACTATAATAAAGTTTATTATTTCCAGAGGAGATATTTATATAGAATATTAAAACGTCCAAAAATTCGGTGTCCTCTTATTTTATGAATCTTGGCTGACACTTGAATTGAGAATTTTACTCTTTATTACTACACAGTGGAACAATTTTAATTGCTCCCTTGAACGTTACAATACTTGAAGCATGAAAAGGTAGCATAACAGATATGAGAGTAAGTCTGTGCTATTTCAGTCACTTTTCCCATTTGACAGTGAAAATCATATGTTTAAAAAAAGAGAAGCTGCAGTCATGTAAAAATAATTTTTAAAAGCTACTGCTGACATATTATGGAATGGAAGTAAAGGAATTCCTGTGAGGATATGATCTACTTTGTTCTGCAGAAGGAGAAAAATACTAAGCAAAACATCTGAATTAGGAAATCATCCAATAAACAGTGATAGATTTTTTGATTAAATTAGTTTTCTTTTAATGCCTGGATGCAGGAGCTAAATGGTGAGTTTGCTTTCAGGTACAAATACTGCCTTCTCAGCCTGAAACACAGAGAGACATTTTTTCCGTAACATTATGCCCTAGAGACACTATCCAGGAAAGTGAGGTGCAATTTCTCAACATCCATAGATTCCATTCCTTTTCCAGGACTACAGAAAAAAAACAACTGCAAAAATGAAATTCACAGTATATTGCTTAGCAATATACAGAACACTCCAGCTGTAGCAGATTCAAGTTCAGATTTGTTACTTGTGTTCGTTACGTTGTGCGCATCTCCAAACTGTTATAAACTATTAGTCTTCAAAGTCATTCTTTGTGAATATATAGACATCAAGAAGGCATATGTTGCTAAAAAGCAGTCTTAATATTTCTTGCTTGAGGTCGTGGCCATT
Source organism: Pipra filicauda (assembly GCF_003945595.2). NCBI lineage: Eukaryota > Metazoa > Chordata > Aves > Passeriformes > Pipridae > Pipra > Pipra filicauda. The sequence goes on along the minus strand of NW_024105031.1, from coordinate 304,301 downwards.
CATCCAAATAGTTGAAGCTTCAAACAGTGAGGAATGAAACATGTGCCTGATAATTTATCTATCTCTCTCCTTCTAATAGAAATAAGTGCTGCCCTCTACTACCCTATCTACTCACCAAATACTGCATCCTTTTCATTTTGGGTGCTCTGAGTAATCAATATATCTATTTAGAACAGTTGTACCTAATTTGTATTTAATTATGGAGATGGCTGCTTCTAATTCAGGACTAAAAAGGGGGCTAAGTGACTGGAAACTTGTCTTTTTTCTTCGGTTGCCTCAGTTGATCTAATAGAAGATATTATCTGTCTTCATTAACCTTCCATTTTGCATGGCTGGAAATGAAAAATATTTGGAGAAATCTCATTAATCCCCTTATAAATGTTAACATTATGTGGGGCTGGAACTACATGATCTTTAAGATCCCTTCCAACCCAAACTGTTCTGTGATTCTGCATATTTTATGCCAGGGTGGTGGTGGTGGCGTGTTGTATACTCTTAAATCTGATTATCCCAATGGGGTCCTGATGTTAAGGACTACTTATGAAAATTTCTTCTTATTTCTTCTATGGAAGTGTTTCTTTCACCCAGGTGAGGACCTGAAAGTTCTCTTTAAGGCTTCTTGACCTAAAACTAATGCAAATTCCTGCTCATGCTTGTCACTCGAAAAATTGTTGTGGCAGAAGGTGCGTAACTGTACCCGGCATTGTCAAAGATAATGTGCTGTATTTTGGCCATCACTAATCAGTGCTGGACTCAACATGAAACAAAGAATCAGCAATTCCAATACTCTTTTGGCATAGTTTTTTAGTAACTTTTCAGAGCTGTTTGGACAGTGAGGAGTAACATGCTTTTGGGGGTTCAACTACTCTTCCTAGTCTAACTGTTCTGCTTCTCTTTTCTAAACACTCTTATAGACAGAAATTGACTTTTTCTGTCATTTGAAAGAGAAACTTCAGTCTTTCCTCTCAGACATGCGTCTGAGCCTGTTGAGCGATTACTTCATAGGCTGGATTCAAACCTCATTGTATGGAACAGAAAAGAATTTGATGAACTTCAGTGAGCCTTGGATCCGCTTGTTAGGAAAACCATTTGAAAATATAGATGAACTATTTAGGCAGAAGTCAGTCCATTTTTTTTTCCTTTACTAAAGCACTTTAATGGAAGAATCTATTTAGTGTTACGCTAGTAAGAAAACAATCCACAGAAATTTCATAAAGGTGTTACGGATTTTTTGTTTTTAAAAGTGAAATTTATTTTTTGAGTCCTGAAGCGAGTATGAAAGTTCATCCCCCTTTCAATAAAAAAAGTCTCATCTAAATTTTGGCATGTTAATCTCCTGCCTTCAGTTACAAATAATGTACTTTTGGAAGAACATCAGCATTTCTGATATGCAAATCAGTCTACATACCTTTAGGGTAAGGTACGTGCACTGTCGAATTCACCGTGAATATATATATAATTATAATGATTGTTTGAGCAGCAGCAATACAGAGTTTTATGTCCTTCTGGGAAGAAATGGAACCATTGTTTGGGCACAGCTTTGAGTTCCACTTACTCCTCTGGCTGACCCATGGTGTCATGGAGTGGTGGCTGCCCGGTACCCTCCACTGGCTTGGTCAAAATGGCACTTTGCATCTGAAGTCTGTTGTGCAGTGCTGTCTATCGTGCTGTGTGGAAGAACAGCAGTAAAATTGATGGTCAAAAAAGACATGCATGAGATGACAAGTTTACAAGACTTATTAATGTGACTGAAATTCTAATGATCATATTCTGAGTACAGGCATATGGAAGACTAATCATTAGATATTAATCAGAAGAATATTTTTCTAAAATGACCTTTCTATAATATGATATCCAGCAACTTTATTTGAGGTGACAAACAGACAGACCTTTCACACAGTGTGCCTAAATAGAACTCTTAATCATATTTCCTTTCCTCTCTCACCTCCTGTTTGACATTGCTTACAGATTTTCTGTGTAATTACTGACCTCTGACTATCAGTGAAAAAATATCTCACTGCTCTAGCTGCCCATTCTTCCTCTCATTTTGAGTACTTGTTTACCAGTTCTTAGGCAACATTCACAATATTATGCACCATTGTCACGAATGAGTGATTTAGATTGCCTAAAGAATCACCATCAAAAGTATTAGTAAAAGTGGTTTTAATATGATGTTGTAAAAGTGAGACTTAACAAGGTTCGATGGCAAGGTTCACTCTATTACTTACCACATGGAGGAAACATGCAGAGGAGAAGCAAGTTAGAATTGAGGTAGAACGATTTGAGCAGAGCCCAGAGATGCAAAAGGATAAAGGAGACCCTCCCATCAAGTCACAAGGTTCAGAATATGCCCCCTGACTTTCTGAACTCCTGATGGAGCTGGGGTGTGCCTAGGTCCAATCTTAGTCTCAGACTTGCACAACGATTCATGTCTAATGGAATTAGATACATGTGTTCCATTAGTATTAATTCAGCATGCTATTAGTCACTTACCGACGTTCCGTTACAAATGAAGGATCTCACTGCCTTGGGTAAGGAAGAATCTTAGTCTCAGGTAAGGAATCTCATGCCTTGAGAGGTGTCCCAGCTCAAGAGGAGAGTCACCTGGCATGCAGTCGAGTTGCAATGTACAGAGAACTCAAACTGGACTCATCCAAAGATCTGTGGAGCTTCGAGCGATGAGGTCTAGTGGAAGGTGTCCATGCCCATGGCAGGGGGTTGGAACTAGATGATCTTTAAGGTCCAGCCCAACCCAAACTATTATATGATTCTGTGATCCACTGGTAAAAGATCTTTCTGCCTTGAGCAACCTTTAGATCAAGGGAAGATCACTGCCATGCAGCCTCACTGCCTATCAGGGAGAGCTCAAAGAGGGCTTACTTAGGCTATCGTATTTATGGAATAAAATGGTTGACTTATACATCCAGAGGGAAAGCTATGCATGAGACTTCTTGTACTCACAACTGTATTTGTTCCTTGATAAATGAGTCCTTGTAAAAGCCACACACTATTCATGTCTTGATCACAGAATGAGTGTTCCAAGCTCATATGTATCAATGCTCACTGTGTCACTCTGCTCCTCTGTGGGAGGAACTCTAGAGGAGTTCTTGGCCTGTCTATAGCTCAGACATTTACCTCCTTTGGAGCCTGTACCAAACTACTGCTGATTTGGTAAAGGGAGTCGAGTGCATATGTCACAACCACTCTGAAATATTTCCCTGGCTCAATGACCAGTTTGAAGTTATGTTCTTTTTGCTGATCTAGCAAGTAAGTGCTGTACACAGTAGTTTCACTGCATTGATGATAGGTCTCAAAATCCCCTGAGTTTGCTTCAAGTTACCTAAAAACCATTTTATCAAACTTTGCAATTGTTTGTAGAATACATTTTCCGTCAGAACATAGAATCCAGGTTGTTACTTTTAGAAGATGTAGTTACCAATTTTAGAGCCAAACTTCATTTTCTTTTTGTGAGCCTGTTCTATTGATCCATTTCTCTCCAGAGGAAAATGGGGTCAATACCTTAAATTGTAACTGCTAAATGAAAGGACGCAGAGCCAAGGTAACCTCCTGTTTATCACAGCCCCTCATTTCTACCATTTACCTTTACCACAGAATTGATCTCACACTTTGTTCTCCAGAAAAAGATCTTCTCATGATTGGAAGACATCTAAAGAGTCTGCCACTTCCTTTGGCAATTTATTTCAGTGAATTATCACTTTTCACTACTAAAGAATCCATGTTTTATGGCTTTAGCTTTCACAAACTTATTGCACTTTGATTTGCTAAATAAGCTTTCTTTAGAGTCCAATATTCAGCAGTTTATCTTTCACAATAAGGTATTTTTCTAGACCTTGACTCTATGTTTCTTTACCTTATAGCTCTCCAGATTTTCCGGTATTTCTCAAAAACACACTGCAATGTGCTGGGAATACTTACTGATTCCCTTTAGGTTTTCGTGAGCTTTGGGTTCCTCTCTTACTGTCATCACATCTTATGGACAAACCCTATTGACTGCAATGTCCTCTTAACATTTTACTTTTCACCAGTCTTTATGGCATTCTGTGGTTTTGTCAGAAATCACCTTTCAGATCAATAATGAAAATGATTGAATAGTGTTGATTCTAGAACTGATTTGTGGAAACACTTATGTAATTATGAACAATATATTCTTCATTCTTGGCCATTCTTCATTCTGTGTTAATGCAAAACTTTCAGTGGAAATTTTGGGATGTACTTAAATTGACAGCTGATCAGAAGTTTACACAGATGTAGAACTCGTACCTTTAGCCAGTTTATTCAAATGTTCTGTTTCAGTGCACTTTCCCATCATTTCATCCCCAGTTTGTCTACTGATGATCTAAAAACTGTCTAGTGCCTTTTGGGGGGAGTAAATCTCTTTTTCTCATAAAGGCTTAAGAATTCTTTACTTACTCTGTTTTGGCATACTGCTGTCCTGAAAGTTCTCCACAGAATTTTCAGAAATTCTTAACATATGAAACTGTAACCAATATTAATTTGAGTATATACATTTTTAAATGATTCTTACAGGTATTAACTACTTAAATAAGGCAGAATATTTCAATAGGCTGTTAAAGTTTGGAACAAGTTTCTACTGCATTCTACTACATTTTCATTATCAGTTCGTGGTGCAGTCGTTTGGGCATGTAAATTCTATATAATAAATCACAAAGGGAGAAATAAACCGATGATGTGAAAATACTAATGGCATGTGGATGTGGCTGTTGCAAGCAGATGATATGAAAAATTCTCAAATTATCTTAATTGATAAGTAGAACAAGTATTAATCTCGTGTTCCAGATTGCAGACAGTTGTGTGGTGTATATTGCAACTTCTCTGATGGAAGAAGCAGTTTATAATGAAATATTAATACCTGTGACATTTTGCCATGCTGAGGGGAAGAGGGTGTCATTTGAAAGCAGCCTGCATTATTACAAATACCAGTATTTTTATTTTACATGTTGACTTTGACATTCTTGCAATAAATTAAGATTCAGTGCCAGGATTATGAGCTTCTTCCTTCTTATGATTTCTGCTATATGACACCCATTTATCAAACTTAAGTGGCCAAATCAATAGTGTTTCCGTAGCAGGTAGTAATTGCTTTGGACTTATTCTAACAGACTTTGAGTTCTTACCATCTGACTATCCCAAGCTGCTTTTACTGAAAGGGCTGGGATACCACTGTTTTGTCCTTAATGCTTGTTAAGTATGTAAGATTACTCTATAAGAACTGAGAAACTGGTGGGTTATTTAAGCAGACTGTCCAGAGTGTATATACTCACGGAGTAGCCACATTCTCCAGCTGTTTATTGTCAATCAATGCTGTGAGGTCTCTTGCAGTTAATTTTACATTTTGTTCATTAGAACAAACATTGTCCTAGGCAACACTTTCATTGTGCTTACCTTTAACAAGCACTGTGCATTTTCAGCTTAACTGAAAGGTTTTTTTGGTGCTGGTATTAGAAAAATTTAGCTTTTATGGCCAGTGAAATGTGTCTTTTTCTCTCCTGCGATAATGACTTGTACACCTGGCACTTTTATGGCATCTATTGATTTTATTTTTAAAGAGCTTTAATTAAGCTTATGGTATCACATGACACAAGCAAGCAATGTTTTTTTTCCTTTTCTTACAAATCAAGATGTTAAAATGGATTAATTAATAGATAGCTGTGGCCTTGAGATCTTATTAACAGACTAAATATTTTGTAGCTTAGGAACTGGATCATAAGATGCTATAAACTGCAGATGTTGTAACATCTTTAAATATATAGAGGTCAGCTGATGCTTTTACAGGTATTTGGCTTTTTTCTTTTTACAACTATATACAGAAATTGCCCTTTTCATACACAGTTGTATACCTCATGTACTTGTTTTAGATTGGTGCTGCTGCAGAAAAGCAAAGAGAAAGATCCATCCTGTCACGGTAGGCAGATCATCTAAAAGCCAAAAAGCTGGATGGCTGCTTTACTGATGTTTTCCTTGTTGCTGTCACTTTGCAGAGGGAGAAATCCCAGGGTGACCTTGTCCAAATTGCACTGTACAGCAACAGGAACAAAATATTGGGGGGCAGTTTGTTTTGCCTTTTTTTTTTTTCAGGATGTCTTACCCTATTCAACGGAAATATTATTATTTATTCTGAGTTTTCTATCCAAAATTATTTAAAATTATCTGCCCCAAGGGACAGAGGGAAATAGAAGTGAAGGAAAAAAATCACATGTGGATATATAATATTCATATAGACAGGTGGAATGTAATGCTTTGAGCCCAAACTGTTGGGAGAAAATGTGTGTAGTTCTTAACCCTGAGGAGAAACAGTAAAGCCTGAGAAGTTCAATCAGGTAATAAAAAAAGTATTTAAATAATATAGCAATGACAGTAAATATTATGGAAGAATGTTTTCATTTTCATAGCTCTTGAAACTTTAATGTCTATTTCATTTGAGCTGCAACTTTTTTCATAAGAACCAGAAAGACCGACCATTCATTAATTTCAAAATGAACTATAAACCCTGGAAGATGAAGCAATTTGTCTTTTCTGTGTGCACAGCATCTGCCACGGTGGATTTCCAAGTTAATCTGTAGATATTATCACATAGTAAAAAGCCGAGTCAAAATAATTCCAATTTGTAAACTCAGTGAGCCCTTTTCTATCACAGTAGTATTTCAAGCATTTAAGAGCACTTATTCTAGATATCTAGTCCTGCATATTTAGGAAGCATATAAGCAGCCATACTGGGAGGCCAGTGCTTTGGTTTGAAAGATGCATGAAAAAAGGAATAAGAAGAGGATCAGATAAATCATGTTTCCCTTCTTCTCTATGCATCCGTTTTTTTAAGCCAGTGAACACATTAGACTTCCTTGATCTCTGAAAAACAAATCTCTAAGTTAATACTTGTGTAAAAAATAAATGTGTCATTTATCTACCATTTTTTATGTTGTCATTTCTCATTATGTTGGATGTTCCAATGTTATTTATAGAACTTCAGTTATTATAAAAGTTATTTATAGAACTTCCTCTTCAAAAGCTTACCTATGCAGCCTGAACATTTGCCAGATTTACAGTAGCAGTCTGTCTCAGTGATGGCCAAAAGAGAGGGAAAGACAAGTGAAGATAGCCTAATAAAATAAAGTTTAAAAAGGCAGGAAAGGGGGGACATGGAGGATGTGTATGTAAATGTGTAAAAAAACAGTGTTCTAAAACCCAGAATGGCCAACTTTTACTTACTTAAGAAACAATGTAGTCAGTTGATAAACAATTCTTATATTTACTACACCTTTCCTGTGGAGATTCTCTTTTCATCCTAAGTGTTTCTGTGGGATGTAGCAGAGAAGATAATAAGACTTAAAAGCACTCTCCTCACCTTCATGTTGCCTAGTTCAAAGACATACTGGGGGATGGTTGCCACCTACTTGTTAAAATGTGAGGTGATAGTAGTTACACTCCCTGTCTCTCAGGCCTATGCTGATGCTGCAGTACCAATGAATAAAGTGTGATAAAAAGATCGTGGTTTTGCTGCAAACTCATTTGGAGAGTAAAACTGCTGAGAAAAACTATTGCTGTTTTGACTTAGTAGTTTTACAAACCACAACAGTGTTGTAACAGCTGTCTTCCTTTGCTGGTTAACAGTTGTTTCATTAAGCAGGTTGAGAAATAATTCATCGCTTCATAGCCTCATAAAAATACAGTTTGGGGTAAGTGTTTGTGTCTAATCAAATTGCACAACGTGGTCAAGGGAAACCACAAGAAGTCCAGTTCTTCAAATTTTGAGAAAAAGGTCTGTGCCTATGATCCTGAATTTCAGCTATATATTGGGAAAAGGAAATCATAATTATATCATAAGCGATAGTTTCAATTAAAGTAGCAAATGAACAGTCTGATGTTTCATCTATTTGCCAAGATCTGTTGCCTCTTTTCCAAAGGGAAGAAATTACCATAATGAGAGCCTTAGAGGCATGGGACTAACTACTGTTTATGAGAAATACAATATGGTCAGGAAAAACTAGTCCCTTTGATATGTGTATCATTGTGTTTCCTCTACGGGTGACGTGTCTAGTGGATAAGATCTTTTAAAGATTGTCAAAGCAATCTTGTAACTTTATCATGTCAGTTTAATGGACATGTGTAAAATAGTGCTTAAAATACATTTGATGTAGTTCCTGTAATCAAAACGTGATCTACTGTGAACAAGTGAATGGCAGCCCTGTTCAGAAGGAGAGCTTTGAAGAGTATCATGGTCACCCACTTTCTCTCCAAGCTGACTAACCTAGAGCACCCTCTCTATCCACCCCATGCCTGTAGAGGAGATCCCTGAGAGCTTGAAATTGCCTTGCCCTGTGGTGGGGGGGGGGGGATGTGGGTTGTATAGCTGAAAGAACATGTACATCTGAAAGCATGCCTTTTCTCTCCACCTGCATGAGTTGATCTAATGAAAGAAATCCTTTCTTCCTTTGAAATTGTGTTTGCCTATATGTACACCAGCTTCTTTGAATTAGTTTACATTAAGATTTATTCAGGTTACTATGATTCACTACTCCTTTGTTTAGAAAAATACTGTGTTACCTTTATGGATTGGGACCGTGTTTTCATTAAGTGTAATGACTGTATTACCTAAAGGAACCTTGGCCTTCAATTTGGATCTCTTGCCATTGCTATATGAAAAATAATAAGTGGCTCTTGGGGATTTGGTGAGATCAGTGTCTTTAGTCCCAGTTACTGGACAGATGAGGTACTAAACCTGTTTGACTACCCTGTGATAAGTTGATGTTAGCAAGAGGATATACATCATATAAATATTTAGAGGTAGAATTGCAAAGGTGTCAGTCAAGCCTACTTAGTAAGAAGCTTGAGAAGAAATCATTGTCAGAAGCACAGATTTTGGAAGCTGAGGGGAACTAGGACTCCAAGGACTACAAAGATGCCCATCTGTGTAGCTTTGCGTGCTTGCCTACAGTGAGCCCGTAAAATACATAACCAAATAGCAATTATGACTTCCATAACAGCTGTGCTCATTAAGAAGTATTGAAAAAAGCAATAAAAAAAATTTATCAAGAAGGTGGGGAGGCACAGGTACTAAATCTTAAACACAATTGTTTACTTCCATGTCTATGCATTCAGGAGTTTGGTTTTGTGGAGTTGTTTGTCTTGTTCTTTATGGCTACACAATTTTTTAAGCTGTACGATGAACTGTGTTGTTCAGATATTGTAGTCCTTTCTCTGAAGTAAGCTGTCATGTTTTAAAAATCCTGCCTTTTTTTTAGTCTTGCTAATTCTTTATACAGTATTTTAGCAGTGAAGGTTTGTAATGTTTAGTGAGGTTAGGCTTGTGTCATTTTTTACATCTTTTTCGTTTCTGCATGTGTCATTTTGGGAAATAGAACATTGTTACTGAAATTATCTTGGCTATCAATCCTGAATATCTTTAAAAATCCACACTGAAGAGTCCTATTGATTCCATAGCCTGAAAATTTTGCTCTGCAGGCTCAGCTTCAATTGCAACTACTACGAAAAGCTTCAGGAAGCTATTGGCTTCATCAGTAGGATATAAAGCATCTAAATTTCACAAAGCAGAGTTTAAGCTTCTGGCAAACTGATATTTTGAAGCAATTTCATTTGATAAAGCTCATTTTTGCAGGAAAATCTGTAGTATAACTGTTTAAGCTTACTCACGAGGATCACTGTGTAGAGAAGTTTCTGAGTATCAGGAGAGTAAAGATGATGTGTTTACAGGAGCAAGCAGGAAATATATAGAAGCTGAAATAAATAATTTTTCAACAGAATAAATTGATATTGAGCTCTACATTTCTGATCCATTTAATCAAATGATAAATGCAATAAGAAACATGTAGCTAGAGCTCTGTCTTTTGTTGTGTGAATAGTCACTCCTTTGGTTTGTCACATCAGAATTAATTCAGTTGTTGCACTCAGATATTACAAAAAAAAATTAAATTTCCTAGATGTATTTTTTTACTATGCTTGATCCTCTTCTAGTCATTACAGAAAAGATAAAGACCATTTCCCCAGATGTTTAATAAAATCCAGTCTTCAAAATTATTGCCCAACTAAGTGCAAACAAAATAAAAGTTAACAAGGCTTCAATTTTAGCTGTCAGTTATTTTGACATCTTTCAATCTTTATGCTCATTTAGTATTTTCAAGAGCACAACTGCTACTTGAGGAAACATTTAGGATATGTTTAGCATAATGTCCCATGGGTTAAATATTCAGCCTTGTTAGTTGTCTTTTGAGTTCTTTGACCATGTCTGATAATCAGAGATGCAGTCAGAGACCTACCCAAGCACCATGCACTCTTCAGTACTGAATGATGCACTAAGAAAGGCTTTTTGAGTGCTGGATCATGTAGGCTCTGCTCTAGTGAAAAGCAAGCTTATCCTACATAACCTTATCAAACATAAGGTTGTATAATATTATAGTGCCTGTATTAATGTCTCCAAGTGTGATATTTGGTCATATTCAAATCAATACTTGGTATTACTTTGCAAATGCTACTTTAATTGTTTAAATATGCTTAGCAATATACAATCAAGATGAAAGAGTTAGCACCTGTCTAAAGATAAATTTTCATTTTACAGTACCTGTATTGCTTGGACCTTGATATCATGAGTTAATAAACCATATACATGCAAAAACAGAACTTCACGTAACCTAATGTTTTGTTAAGGAAATTTACCTTCAATGTTATGTTTCATTTTTCACATTACAACACATTTTTATGATTTTTGATCACTAAAGAAATTCAGGTACTTCTTATGCTTACTGGATGGGTGGATGTAAAACTTATTAGCATACCTAATAAAGAGATACCTTTTATTAATGAATAATACCGTCTCTTCTGAAAGTATAGTAAGATTCTGTTTCCTCAGTTGATACTGTACTTGAATATCAGCATTGGTATTTTTAATGCTGTGGGAATAAAAGGACAAAAATATATAATCAATTTACTTAAAAATCCAGTTCCATACATACATATGGAAGATACCATGATCATTTGTTACCTCTGCATTTATATAAATTAAGAATGAGGAAGAGAAAAATACAAACATTTCATGACAAATTGTAGTAGAGTCATCAGAAGGAAGAAGTGTCTATAGTTCAGACTAACAACAACTGATTTGCTAACTTGGCATTGCAAGAAATTAAATATGATTACAATAATACAGAAGTCAGCTGCTTTTTATTTTTGTAGTACCACTGAAATAACCACAAAGGAAATTTAAATAGCTGCCTCTAAAACAGTTGCAAGTTTGTACCACAGATGAAAAGAAGCACAAAAAATTTAAATTACTTCTTTTTTTAAGTGACCTTAAAGATTTTTTAGGAGAAAAACATGCAGGATATCATAGAAGATACAAATAAATACCAGTCTTTTAAGGACAGAAATTTATCAGACAGCAGAATGTTTCATTTGATCTGATGTCCATGGTAGTAAGTGAAAAACATTATCTTCTCACAAGAAGTCAGGGTTTAATTGAAGAAACTAAAGCTGACTTATTTAAGAAAGTGACACAATATAACTTAAATATTGAGTACAATTTTATTTTGTGCAAAAATAATTTCCATCATGAAAAGCTTGTTTGTTTGTACAAGAAAGGATAAAAGAGATCAGATGGTTGATGGCAAGGAGTAGTCTTCAACCAAACTTGAGCAGTGAGCCCCTTGCTTCTTAGTGTGTTGAATGCTAGAAATTTCCCAGATCTTAGCTGAAGATGAGTCAAAAATTTTAAAAATGCAACTCTTTTTTGGCCAACTGGTTTTCTTTTGTTTGTTTATTCCTGGACTATTTTTAAAATATTTTGGGGAGAAAGTATATAAGTATATAAGCTAGGAAAACATGCTTAACAAAGACAGAAAGAGATGGGGAGAAAATAAGATATGATGTAAATAAGACACTTTCCAGGCACAGTTTTTATTTACTTTGTTTCCAGTAATGAATTGTCATTCTATATTAATATAGTAAGGAGAACCATTAGATCTGTATATAAAAGCTGTATATAAAAAGCTTATATAAAAATCTTATATGAAAGTTATGTAGAACATATACAATGTGTTATAAATCAGTGGTTTGGGCTTAGGAATGTTAATTTAATTTCACACACTTTTCAGTTACAAGAGTCTAGAGCCTTACTGTTGAAACTTCTGTGTTACAGACAAATGAACTGCTGTCTTTTTTATCTCAGCTGTTTTGTTTGCTGATCACTGAATCCAGATATATTTGAGCCTTATATGATCCAAACAGAATAAAATCATTCATATTCATGAATGTAATGCCCCGTGGTTAGGAAACAGTAAGCAACTAATTCCAGCCCTCACTCTCAATGCTCTCTCCTGGTACATCACTTTTAAGGGCTGACTGAGATCTTATTTCCAGTTTTGTGCATTGCTATACATAATGTTACAAGACTCTATTAACAATATTGTCATGAATAACAAAGTCCAAAAAATTTACCCAATTTGAAAATAGGTTCCCAGAATGTAAATTATGAAATGCTTGATATGTTCCAAATGGACATCATCACTCCTGAGCAGCTGGCTTTGATCTCCACTAACATGCATTGAAAGATGATTATAAATACATATATGCTTCCATAAGACATTGTGTATTTTCCAAAAGCTTCAGGAATGTCCATGCGGGTGTTATGCGTCTCATTAGATGAGGATATAGGCTGGTTCCCACTGATGCAAAGTGCAGGGTTTCCTCGCACTAAGCACTTACAGACGGGTCACAGATGTTCCTAGTTAGATTCTTTCAGAGTCATAGCTGTCCTCCTTGATTTTACCTTCACCTTCCTCCCCCTTCTCATACTTGTATCCTGGCCTCATTCAGTGACTGCAGACGTCTAATCAGTAACCTAACACAAGCTAGAGCTCCATGTTCTGCCTTCACAGCTGGTCTCTGCTGTGATACAGACTTCTCAGGACTATTCTCTGTACTTGCCTGGTGGTTATAACTCAGTTCAGAACACATAAATAATGCTGTTTCTGCTATACTTGGAAGTCACAAGGTTATCATTGTTCTCAGAGGATTTGTATAAATAACGAGTATGGGTTGATTACACTGAGTATCATCTGTTCTCCAGGAAATATGGAGATGATTGAAAAAGATAATAGTTTGTTTTCATTGAGATAAATACATAAAGAAATGTGTGATGGTGGAAATCTGGGGTCTGGTGTTTAGATTAACACAGTCTTAATCTGGTTTCTACTATCTGGAGTAATTTTTGTAACCTTGTGTTGTCATTAACAGAAGTTCCTTAGCCCAAGGCAGTGTTACATTTAAAACTACAAAAGCAAAGTAAATTAACTGAAGCACTGTAGGTTTTTCTAAACTGTGGAAAAAAAAACAAAACAAAACAAGTTATTGTGGTCCTCCATGGTAGAAAGACACTGTAACAGCAGTCTCATGTAACTAGCTGGAAGGATTTGGGGAGATTTCTGAAGATATTTAGTTTAATTCTAACTATTATGATAAAATCCTTGTTGCCTTTGCAAATCCTAAGAAATGGGCTTTATTCAGGTGACCTACTTGAAGCTGGTGGGAACAGATTTACATCTGACAAGTCTTTGCACCATTTGAGCTGTCACTGGAGCCATGGCTTAATTTCAGTGCAGTTAGGATGTTATATAAATTTAATTGTTATCAAATTAGCAATTTATATTATAATTGTGTTGAATATAGCACAATCATTCTCAAATTCACAAATAAATCATATAAGTAAATAGGCTTATAGTGTATGGTATGCTAAAGCCATATAATATGTGTATATAAAATAATGAAATCAATTAACTGTTGTACAGGTGATCAAAAAGGTAAAGATTGCAAACTGTGATAGCTAAGAGGAAGATCTTAGTCATATAGTTGTATGATCATTATAGATTTACAAGAGGTGTAAAAACAGTCTGTTGATAACTTTTAGAAATTAGAACAATACAAAATAATACCGTCTTACTCTAATTTTTGTCATCATATGGGATAAAGACCTTTATATGCAAAACTGATCTACTCTGAGACAAATTCTTCTCCAACTTGATAGAACTGTCTTGGGCTTTTTTTAAAAAATATTATATTTATTTTCAGGAGGGCTCAGTTTTGTTTGTTTGTTTGTTTGTTTTCACATAACATATGTAATCCATGGAGTTAGTAGTTTAAGTGGATTGGGACTCTGTCTGCGATTTGTCCAGAGTAAATCTCACTGAAATAATCTCATGTCTCACAACATGGACACAAGGAAACAAACCTAATGCAGGGTGCTAGATCTAAGAGAAAAAGATAACAAGATTTTTTCCATGTTTTTATGACAACTCAGATTTTTCATTATTTATTCAGCTAGAATGAGTTTGTTTTTTCAGTTTAATGCTTAATTTGATATGAATTGTTTTATTTTATTGAATCACTATGGATCGCAAGGATCCCTATTTCAGTTTCCAAAGGCTTGAATAAAATGTTTTAATAGCATTTTTATTTTTTTTTATAACTGTAATGAAATATCACTTTTCTCTGGTTTTAGCTTAATATCCTTTTGGAAATATAGAACTAAGTTCACTAACCTGTCTTGTCTAACTCCTGTTTCAATACCTTTGCCAGATGTGTGCAAATAGTGTTTTCGTCTTTTGAAGGTAGTTAATAATAATCTATCACCAAATAAACTGGTAGATAGTCAGCATGGAAAGGGGTCTAATTTCTTTTATTGGAAAGGGGAGGACAAAAAAATGTTGGCAATGTGAAATCATCTTTGGGAGTGGTAAAAATACTTCATGAATAGCCTGAAAATTGGGCACTGTTAAATAGAAATTAAGAACTTTTTACAGGGAAAGTTTAATTAGCTTTGCTACTTTGTGTTGCTTTCTGTGTACCTGTGAAATTTTAATCCAGTTTTTAAGTATCTGTTTCAGATTAGTACACCTCTTTCAAATTTTTGTTAGCCTTATGTATGGTGTCAGTTTTATTTGACTCCATCTCCCTAAAAAACCACACAAAATGATACTACTGGAAATCCTTTAATCATGATATCTTAGGTCATCTTTTAACACTGTCATTTTCAAGGAGCACACTCCACTTTTAATCCAGAGCTATGTAAAGAAGAATCTGATTCATAACTTTTAGTCATAGAGGAAGGAGAATCAATAACATTAGAATTAATAAGATCTGTGTGTAGCTCAAATTATCTGTATCCTTGAAGACATTTTAGCAAGATATTATGATTCACCATTTCAGTTGTATGTTTTTAAGTAATTTAGAAAATCTTTTTTAACTGATTTAATAACAGTTCATTGCCTAATGTTATTAAAATCTTTATTATTTTTTTCTTTTTTGTATTTTACTGGTGTTAACTAACAAAAATTTCAACCTGTATAATGAATATTCAGAGACACCATCCAGAGAATCTTTTGAATGTGGAGAAAGAGCAATTTCATGTTACTTTCTCTTTTTAGACTTTATTTTCTAACAGTTTATAAATGATCCTGGAACATCAGAAGTGGTTCTTATTGTCTTTATTTCTGAACTGCTTTTTTTTTAAGTAACAATTGGATTGAAGCATAGGATAATGTGACAAGTGTAAGTCAGGCCTACAGCCTAGAGAAAACTCAGTAGATGGAAGGAAGAGACCCAGTTTTCATCTATAAATAGTTTCAGAGTAACTGTGTAGATGAAGGAAGGAATTATTCCCAGTCTGGGAAGATATCAAGACAAAGAAGAATGGCCCAAAGCTATTAGAAGCAGTTTTTAACAATGGGCTACAATTGTCAACTGATGCAGATGGTAAATCCCTGCTGAAGTCAAACAGGAGCTCTTGGTCAGTATAATCATTGGAACCAGTCATTCCTAGTTTGCTTATTCTCTCAGTTTTGCTGAGGGGTCTTAGCTCTCTTATTCGAGTGAGGTTTTTCCTGGCTTAAATAAAATAAGCTGGATGGATAGCTGATGTCTTTCTCCCACACTTCTTGCAGCCCACTGCCGTCCTCCTGCATTAGTCCTGGTGGGCTCTAGTTTTTACTCAGTCTTCCTTTGGTCACTTGTAACTACTAAGCCACTTCAGTCTGGCCCAGTTGACTACAGGCTTTATCTGACACCAGCAGAGCTTTCATCAGCAAGGTGGGAATGATCCTTGCTTCACTCAGGGAAATGAGAAAATCAGGTCAGAGTGAAGCAAATTAAACTTCAACTCAGATCTACAGGCCATTCACGGTTTTCTTACAGAGTATTGCCATTTTTATAAATAAAAGACCTAGCTGGGGAGAACTCCACAGGGGACAGTGTGCCTGGTCCACGTGCCACAACTGAGCTCGAAAGCAGCAGCCACAGGCATACGCTGGACTATCTGCCACGCTTGGCAGAGTTTGGATAAATAAGTGACTGCACATCGATTAGGGTAAGATAGAGCATTAACACCAACAGTGTTGCCCCAAGGCAGGAACACGCCTCCCCTCTCTCTTCACTCTTGACAGCTGTTGTCTTTCTGATGTACACTGTGGTATCCTGGGTGGCTGGGGCAGGAGGTGTGGGGCCCTGGTGAAAGGGAAAAACCATTGTGTAAGTTTGTGTAAGGTGCATGGAGAGCAGATCTGATGCTCACCTAGCTGGTCCCTGTGGTAATAAAATCAATCCAAATGGAGAGAAACTCATTCTCAAATGAAAGATGTCGTGCTATTCCTCCTGCACTGTCCAGCAGTATGGATTCCTGCTGAGAGAGAAAGTTGCCGCCTCTTGAATCACCAAGACCTTTTGAAGTGCCCCAGTCCTTTGTATAGATCTCCCTCCTGTTCTAGTATCAGCTGTGTTTACTCAGACAGATAGGCAGATCACAGTTTTAACAGTTTGGGGTATGCGTTATTTTGCAGGGATGCAGAAACGTAAAGTGCAGGCATGGAGGAGGAAGCCAGCGCAGAAATGCGTGAGGTTTGCAGGTGGATTACCAGAACACCAAAAAAATGAGTGGCATGATGTGCACTAAAGAGCTATAGTTATGTGTGGTTTATATTATTCTTTTGCTACATAAATGCAGTTTAATCAGTCAAATGGCATATGGTAAATAAAGGTAAGAGACAGAGTTTCTCCAGCCATCTGCTGCTCCAGAGATGATTGCCAGCATATTACAATTCCCTTTCTAAAACTGTCCTGCAGCTTTAAATCTGAGGCTTTCAATTTCTTAAAGACTTACACTCTGATTTATAAGCCTGTAGGTTGTTTTTTATTTAAAAAATAGGTTTGAAGATTTATGGAATGATTGGGTGAAAAAGCTACAAATTGTTTAGTTTTATTTTTTTTACTGTATTGAATCCTTCTATGCATTCAGCTATTTCATCTCATATGAATTTCACCTCTAAAACACCCATAGTTTTGTGTTCCCAAATGTGGAAATACTAGGAGAAACAGAACCACTGTCATCTGTTCAACTACTCTTCTCAGAAACAAAATGAGTAAACTATAGCACTAAATTGGACCAAAATATCAGAGATGTTGCTTTCATTTTAAAAGTCAGATACTAATTATAGAGTGTACTTTTGGTAGAATTAATTTAATGGATTATTTGTAAATCCTTTTGACCTCTATACAGTCCACTTTAAGGCTGTTAGATGAAGAAAATAAAAAATAAGATGTGGTTTTCAAAGGGTATTCTTGTATTTACATTCTTCTAGTCATGACAGGTGATTTCACACACTTTTATTTATTTCAGTTTTAAAGAAACTATCTTAAACGTGTCATCCCAGCTGCACTCCTGCAGTGTCCTAAACATTGCTTGAGCTCTGGCTGTTGTGTTACTCTTCACCAGCTTATGTGCTGTTTACAGGAGGAACATTTAATTTTGGTAAGAAATTTGGAGGACTGCATTGTTTTTTTGTTGCCTTTGGTAAACCACCTATGTTATGGAAGCAAGTGTATTTCTGTTAAGGCAAATAGATATTTTGATGACAATCAGAGTTTTGAAGCTAATTGTTTTGTTGGCTCTAATTTACCCACTTTTCTACTTGCTCTTATTTTAAGGGGATGAAACTTAAATGGCAGCTTTTTTAGGACTGACATAATCCTCTCCTAATTTTCCAAGTCAGAAGAATAGTACGTGCAGGGAATAATTACCTGACTAACTATGATGTTAAGGTGAGGAAAAAGGTAACCTACAGTATTTTCCATATTTCAATCCCTTAGAGTGATGAGTAATTTTCTAGGAAAGAAACAGACTACCATAGTGAAAAGCATTTTCACTATAAAAAAGGCATTTCTTGTAATAGTTATTCCAAGGGGGCCACATCCTAGCTTTGTACCAAACTATGCTTCCCAAAAAGAAACAAAAACTGTCAGTAGGTTCCCTAGAAAATGCATTTTCAAGAGTTTTTCTGTTGGCTGTTGTTGAAAACTTGTTATGTGAACTTGTGAGAGTTTGACACCAAAATGGTTTACACCAGCTCAGTGACAGCACCCTGATTGTGTGACAGTGCACCCCTGGAGCTGAGCCCAAGCCCAAATCCACAGCTACATGTGAAGCAGAGATTGCTTGGTGCCAGGTGACAGTCATCATCTAAGAATGTGTAAAATTAAGGCACAGTTTGACAGCTTTTACCATTTTGGTAAGATTTTTGCTTTTTGTCGTGTAACAGTACCTCAGGACAAAACGTGGTCATATTTAGTACTTGTGCTAACAGAAAATGCCTTGAAAACACAGCATTTTTCCTGATTCAGTTGGGTAGAGCCCAGTACAGCACCTAGTAAAATAAGAGGTTTGTTCCATGTCTCTTTGCCTTTCCCTCTCTCCCTCCCCCACTACACCCTTCTCTCCCTCTCTCTCTACTGTCCAATTATTTTTTTTCTCCCCTTAATTTCAGAGGGTTTTGAATACCCCTGTAAGGAGAAAAATATGCTTCAAGGGAAGAGTCATGTAGGTCTCCAGAGCACAATAGGAACATAAAATCTGTCTCAGAGGCATAATTAGGTTTGCAATTAATTAATATTTGCAAACCACTTTGAGAATCTGGGTGCAAATTATTATTATTTTCATGATGTCACTGCTGAGACAGTTGAACAGGAAATAGAAACAAAAGGATAATCAGTACATTCATGAAGAGCTTCCACAGCCACATTAGGATCATTAACAATTGCTTCTTCTTGTGTATCATTATTATCCAATATTAGTTTTCCTAGTCTGGTAAAGGGAAAAGTACAAGAGCTCAAAATTTATGAAATCTTATCAGTTGACGAGACAGAAAATACAATAAAAAAGTGAGAAACAAATATTTCCTTTTCAATGATTTTGAATATCAGGTGGGGAAAGGGAAGAGCCATTTGTATGAGTTGTATGTAATTGCATATTATTATTATTATTATTATTATTATTATTATTATTATTATTATTATTTTACACCTGGTAAAATCTTAAGCGCTGTCCCCACACAATTTCCTAATTTTGTGAAACAATTTTGTTTTAATACATATGGGCATAAGGGCTTTAGATAGTCCCCAGCTGATTTTCACTGTCTGATAATAATATATTGGACAAAATAGCATTGCTATTTGTGTGGGAGTTATTGCTTTTGAAAACAGTTAATACACTTAACTACAGTGTATTAAGGGTGGGCGTTCTGCTTATTTTTATTGCAAGCTTTAGAACTGTGCAATTTTCCTGCAACGTGTTAACAATAATCCACTTCATGCTGGCACCTAAGTATTTATTGAGCATTACAGTTAAAAACTGATGGGGAAAAATGGATATTAAAAAAAAAAACCAAATTGCATCTTGGTATGGCCTGGTGTCCATAAAAGAAAACAGTGATGGGGAAGTTTGAGGCATTTGCTTTTAAGATTAACAAAGACTATTCCAAAAGAAGTATTACATATATATGGCATGTTTTTTTGCATTTTCATAGAATCATACAATATCCTGAGTTGGAAAGTCCCCACAAGCATCATCGAGTCCAACTCCTGGCCCTGCACAAGAATCACAGCATGTGCCTGAAAGCATTGTTCAAATGTGCCTTGAACTCTGTCAGGCTTGATGCTGCGACCACTTCCCTGGGGAGCCTGTTTCAGTGCCCAACCACCCTCTGTGTGAACAACCTTTTCCTAATATCCCACCTAAACCTCCCCTGACACAGCTGCATTCTGTTCATTCCGTCGGGTGCAGTCAGTGGTCACCAGAGAGAAGAGATTAGTGCCCCCCCTCCACTTCCCCTTGTGAGAAATCTGTAGATAGCTACAAGGTCTCCCCTCAGCCTCCTCTTCTCTAGGCTGAGCAAACCAAGTGAGCACATGAACTCACACTCTGCTGAGCCTTCTTGGAGTCCCATGGAAGCTGGGTCCACCTGCTTGGAAATATGGAGGATGAAGGGTCATGGTGCCTACACCCCTTCCCCATCCCAGGTCCTGTGAGGGTGACAGCAATACTTGGTACCATGGAGAAGGAGAGATCTTCATGGACTACTTCGATTGTAGGTGTCTTTATGTAGTTATTGCACCTGCATGTGCTAGTGGGATTGGTCCTGACAAGTGATGGGATGAAGTTGGTTGCCAGTATCTTCATGCAAAGGGTTAATAATGGCCACAGCAATATCTAAAATGGCCAATTTAAGTAATTTTTGAAGAAAATGTGTTTTAAAGAAGCGAATACTCTTACAAGTTCAAGGAGGGAATGAATCCTTACAACTACATCTCATGTAGCTTCTGAATACAAAACTACACAGCTCTGCTGCGATATCAGAAGCGTGCACAGACAATAGTGGGAAGCAGTGTCACACTTTAGGGGTGTCCTCCATACAGAGCCATCCAGTTTATGTAGCAGCCATTCATCCCATCCTACGAAAGATGCTCTACAAGAAGGCTGCAGTGCAAATGGGCAAGTCTGCATAAAATCACACAAGTATGGTAAGACAACAGGGAAGCAAGGCTCAGAGGCAAACGTCATGCAAAACAACTAAACATGAGGAAGGTTAGGAAGGGTTTGTTTCATTTTGAATAACACTGTAGAGCCCAGATATGTGGAGGCGGCGGTCTGGCTAATAAGTCACACTCTGGATGTTCAAGAGGAATCCATCCAACTCCTAGGGTAGATCCACCTAAATGAAGAGTGTAGAATAAGTAGGCTATATTTTAGCTGCACTTGCAGTAGCACAGGTCTGTAAAGGAGAACATCCTACAGCCATCTGCCATAATTTGAGCTTTCAAAATAACTGAATTCCCTTGGAAAACATGCTAATTTATCTCTTTCAATAGGTTGGAATTGACTATGCAGTCTCTTCAGGTGCTATTACTGGGAAGGGCTCTGATTTCATCTTAGCAGAGTTAACTTAACGTTTACAGGGAGTGCCAAAAGTCAGAATGTTCACCTAGGCTGCTTTATTTTGTGTGATGTAAAGAAATTTGGAGCCTTCATATAAAATGTCTCTTGGAAGGGGTTTAAGTTACTGTGCAACTTCTTGTTTTCATTTGAGTAAAGCAGGAAACCTGGCTTACACCTCTCACTCATTTTTTATGTGATAGAAAAAACTACTTCTTGTAATAATAGCACAGGTTTTTTGTCTCACAAATCTTTCCTTTATGCTTCGCTTAGTTTTATTCAAATGAAGATGCCTCTACAAGTAAGACATCTCAGTGCCCCCTACTTTCCAGGGTTCCTAGAAAGATTTATAGCAGATGTTCACAGTTAAACATCTGCATTGTCCTTCATTAAATTTTATTTAATGATTTATATGCATCAGTAGTCCCTTTGATACATGACAAAAGTTATTAACATCAGAAAACAGAAAAACTAAAAGCCTTTTTACCAATTCAAATGCTCCCAAAGAAAACCTTGGAGAGATAACTGCACAAACATGGAGAGAAATCCTTAACAAACACAGTATTACATTTCTTCCTTATATATTCTGTGTGCTCTTTCAGTGTGTTAAATAACTTTTTGGAAAAAAACCAGTATTTTCACTTGAAAATTGAGCAAGTTCTAGAGTCCCTGGTTCCCATATGTACATACATGGAGTGATTTATGCAACCTGAAGTCCAGCCTATAAGTGTATTTCACTTTGAAATGAGGGCCCAAGTCTACAGTCCCATGAGCCCATCCCTTAAAACATCATGTTGTACAATAGCTGTTTAAAATATTCCTTGAACATGTCTGACATATTTAAACATACATTTCATCTTATCTGCCTTCAAAGAGTACTTAAGTAACACAATACATATAATCAAACATTTTTTTCTGGATGATTGATTATCATACGCTGCAAGTGCAAGTTTCTTTTAATGTCATCTTTTTCCTGGTCCAAATTAGGGCTTATATTTGAAAAGTATGGAAATGTATAGTGTTTATATGGTAATCATCTTTTACTGTCACCTTCCAGACAAGAGAAATATTAGGTGCTGAACGATCTGCTGGCTCCATAATTAATACAGGATTGATCACTCTTTCTCCATCCCCTACGTTCATAGGCTGCAGAGCTCAGCCCGATTATGTCTCACACACACATAACACCACAATTTCTGCCCTCCCACCAGATGCTATCCAATTTTCCATTTAACTGAGTATATCCCTGTAACACAGGGCAAAAGCAAGTCAGCTTCTCTTTCTGCAACTACTGTGGCTTCTCTAAAGAGCAGATTAATCCTGCTGGCAACTAGTCTGTGTGACAGACCTGGTCCCCAGATTGTGACTATCTTGAAAACGTAAAGACTACCTTAATAGAGTGCCGAAGAAAAACTTTGTCCCAATTCTGTGTTCATCAAAACTGAGGTGAAGGCCTTCACATGAGGGATGATGGCTAGGAAATAAAATCCAGGAGTGTTATTAGCTATTATTGTTGGGGATAGAGAGATCATCTGTATCTTCTTCTTAATAATTGTCACAGATCAAGCTCTGTGGTTTTTCTTTATGGCTCTTAGAAGAATTATAATTTTATCTTTTATAAAAATGTTTTATTGGTGAAGTGAAAGTGGAAAATTATGCAAAAATGGTTAGTAATGATTCAATCACAATTCATATTATTCACACTCATGCCATAATTGATGCTGATAAGAAAGCAGAAGCCTTTTGTTCAGTCCCTCAATGCTTAGAACAATGCAGTCATGCATTTTTTTAAAAACTTTGTAAATTATCTATTTTCCGAAATTGCAAATGATCCATTTCTAAACATAAGCATTCAATGTTGTAATCCCTTGATTTTATTTCAATGTGAACAATGTCGTTCTCTTGCTCCAAGCACATAACTAAAGATTTTAAATTTTAACAATGAATATGTTCTATGTTTAATACTTGCAAAAATATTCAATTATATACAGTTATTATTAAGTGGGGAACTACTTGAATGTTACTGCTAAGCAGTAAATCCCTGGAATTCACATAGTAGTGTGAAGAATCCCAAGAAACTGTTACATAGCAAGGGAATAAGAGTAGAAGAGTAATGGGCAATATAATCTAAAAACCAGTAGACTTCAGATTTTAGTCCAATAAGCAACAGAATACTGTAATTTACCTTTTGCTGTAACTAAGTAAATTGCCTTCATTGCAGTACTGGCACAATTTAAGCAGAGAGGGGCCAGTGACCCCTTCCTCTCTCCCACCCCTGGATTTTCCCCAGCATAATAGGGTTGGAACATTCTGCTGGGAAGTGCGAAGTGTAGGTTTGAACCGTGGCAGGCTAGAGAAGGAATTAAACAAGGAATTAATTCCACATTCTCTGTATTCTGACTCTCCAACAGTACTTAAGGAGTGGGAACCTATTGTGTTTTGGTTGCAAAAGGAGGAAGTGTGGGACCTGAACAAGTTAGGGTGGATTTGGGGCTTTGAAACCCTATCTGACATAAGCACTGCCTTGCGGGCCTTTAAAAGAAAAAAAGAAAAAGAAGAAGATACCTAACTTGCAAAAGGAGAAGAATTTGAGGCACACCCTTCCCTTAGTGTTTCTCTTGGCTAGTTTCAACAGCTCCCAGTTCAGCATTACTGTCTGCTCTGAATTCCTTTCTGAGGCATCCTATTCTCCCACAGGCACCTAACCCAGTCCTGAGAGGCTTGGTCTGGACTCCAGGCATTTAGGACAAGTAATGACCCTCAGGATTGCTGGACCCATATCCCTTCACACATATAATACCATCATCATGGCTGGGCTTCACGAACAAAGATTTGGGGAGGGCTCTATCCACATTTGCTACAAGCATGCTGGTGGCTAAAAAGGCCAATATGAGATAGACATGTCCGATTGCAAAAGGCACAACAGAAAGACTCCTTAGGTGGTGTATTCTGCAAGACACAGTTCTTTCTGCATTGTCTTTTCTCCTCAAGGGTGATCCTGTGTGCTTTCTCAAAAGCATCAGCAGCGTTATAGGTGGTGTGTCTCCAGGCCTCCTGATTGGAGGCCAGAGTAGACTAGTTATGTTGATCAATATGGCCAAGGCTGAGATGTTGTTTCAGGGAGTCCTTGTATCTTCTCTTCGGGGCTCCTCTCTTGCGGCAGCCGGTGCCAAGTTCACCATAAAGCAAGATCTTAGGAAGGCGGTGGTCCTTCATCCTGGAGACGTGTCCTGCCCAACGCAGCTGTGTTCTCAGTAACATGGCCTCAATACCTGTGACTGCTGCTTGTTCTAGAACAGATGTATTGGTCACATAGTCTGACCAGTGGATGTTTAGGATCGTATGGAGGCAGCGTTGATGGAAGCGTTCTAGGAGTCGCAGGTGGTGGCGGTGGATGACCCATGATTCGGATCCACATGATGATCTCCTGCTGCCGCAGAGAAGATCCTCAGTCACCCAGTAATAAACTGGCCCCAAGCTGTATGCAGCACTGTTCTATCATAAGAAGAAAAACAAGCAAGAGAGTTGTTAGCACATCCATTAAAAATGGATATGGTGTTCAGTTAGATAGTAATGTAGACTTTGTAGATGTGTAGTGCAGTGTTAAAAATTTAAACAAAGTTACAGTAGTAACCTTAAAAGGGACGTGATGTATAGATTGCAAACCATGGCCTGTGATTGATGGGAAAAAATTTTAGAGACTACTGCTTTCACAAAGAGACTTCATGGGAGAGAAGAAAAAAAAGGAAGAATAGTACCAGATGGCTGTATGGTCTTGGTTCTCCTGTGTGGACTCTAACACTGAGCACTGAAAATGAAATAATTGTATGAAATGCTTCAATGTCCGAAAAAACAGAAGTAGTTGTAATTGAAATGGCACATGATTTTACTGCCTGGTTTTATTATTTTTGTTACAGCATAAATTATGGCTGGTTGATTGGGTTTTGTGTTATTTACATTATAAAATATTATCACTTTAATTAAATCCATACATGCATTAAAAACAGTTGCCTCCATGTAGTTCACTTAAGCTGATACAAAGGTTCCTTATATTTGTGTCTTTTTTTGCTTTAGCAAAGGAAATAACTACACTGCTACAGTTATCAATAAAGCCTTATAGTTATATGGTCAATAAGGCTTTTAGTACCAATGTCTTGGTACCAAAATAATGCACGTGTGAGTAAATTCATTGCAGTTCATGGGTTTGGACCAGGCCAGACTCCCAGGCGTACAAATGATGCCACGAAACTTCCTCAAAAATACCACGCTCATATCCTAAGGTTTTTATACCAGTGATAGACCAAGGGATGTTCTCTGCAGTACCAAAGATCTATCCAGATGTCCCAGGCTACTCATCTCCATACTTCACATGGTCCCATTCTTTCCTCAAGGTTGTGATCAGCCAGGCAGAGTGCACTGGAGCACAACTGAGAGCAGCCTTTGGGCTGCTCCCCCTTGTTCCAGTACCTGCACCAAAATAACCTTCAGCTGTTCCCATCATGTTGGTGTTCAGCTCAAAATGCTCTTTTGCACCTGGCTCTGTAGCTGCAATGTTTGGGAAATGTAATTTTTCTGGCACTCAGTGTTTTAGTTCCTGCATATACCTCTTTTTATGTCCATGTTATTGCTGAGAAAACCAAACATATTTGTCCCTTGCAGCTTAACCATGTACCTGGGAACCAAATAAATATACAGGCTGAGTCTCCTTAGATTCCTGTCTTCGAGTTATTATTGTGTTCAGTGAATTTGTGATTTGATACACTGATAGTTAAATGTAAAGACTGCTGACATTACTAGTAATTTACAGCCTCTGTGTCAAATGTTCTTTCAAAGATTAGACATGGTCTGTTAGTTACCTCAAACTTTTTAGGTTGCAAATTCAAGAAAAAGGAGCTACTATTCTCCTTCAAACTCCTGTTTTTCCTTCCCAGCCTCTGATACTGTGAGATGTTACCTTCTACCCTTGTTAAGATGCTACTGTGAATTCAGGTAGCTGGAGGCATTTTAGAAGGTAATCTTAGAGCCATGCTTTCTGTCTTTTATGAAAAGTAATAATTATCATATTTCTTGTGTATCAATCATCTCTCAGACTACATAGTGTGAATGGGAGCTCCACGGGCAAACTTAAAAAAATATTTCATTAGCAGACCACAATCTTTAGATACCTATTTTTGCAGAGAGCTAATTTGGTGATCTGGTGTTTTGTTCATATGGACTAGGGCTTCCTTTGAAAATATACTGCATGAATAATTCTTTGCTTTTGAACAAATAGGTCTTTCATCTCACTATAAATATAACAGTAAATGGTATTGTAAGTACTAAAAGGTGCACCATAGTCTTATTCTGGCTTTTTAAAGTATTTGCAGTGATAACATTAAAAAAAAAAAAATTAAAACAGTATTTTTAAAAATATTTTTATTTTTATGTTAGGAGAATGAATTACGGTTCTCAGACATATTTAGCTGAGTTAGCTAAATATCAGTTAGCTGAGACAAAACTGGTTTTAAAGCTCCATTTATTGATAGTTTAGGTAGCAGTACTGGTCTTTGTGGCACGGCTTGGTTGTTTTCTTTTACAGCCAAGAAAGTTAACCAGGTAAATTTATTTAATAAAAAGGGAAAAACTGTAGGTAGTATGTTAATTCAACTGCATTCACCTCAGCCCTGTTCTGGTACTCATGATGCAGGGAGGTTGCAGCCGGGGGTCTTTTTTTTTTGATATCCTGACATTTTCCGTGTTTTAGAGCATAGTGCAGGTCTTACAGTTAGACTTAATTCCAGGAAAGTTGGTTGTGGTCTGCCAGGTTACCAACCCAATTTATAGAAATGACTATCTGAGAAAAGCCATTCAAAGGCTCCTGAAAACCTTCCAGCTGCTGCCAAGCGCAGCAGTTAAAGAAAGAAAGAAGGAAGAAGAGGAGAAGGCAAAGCTGAGCTGGTTGCCTGGTTAGCAGCCTGGGGCTAACTTCCCCATCCAGCCACCAGCGTCTGACCCCGTGTTGTGGTGTTGTGTTGGGGGAAGTCACAAGCACCAGATGACAGCTAACATGCAGCTGTAGTTGCCAGACAGCCAAGGTGGCTGTCACAGAGCTTTCACCACTGGAATACCATCGATTTAGGGGTCATGGGAGCTGCAAGGGAAGTGTGATGTGTGGAGGGTTTGCTGTCTGTCTATACCAGCATCTGTAACTCTCCCCAAGTCCCTGAGCCATAGGACAAGTTGCCTTGTGAGTTGTAGGAAGAACACAAATCTTGTGGAGGGAGTCAGCTCATTTCCTTCCAATTACTGAATGGCCCGTGCGACTGTTCAGCAACAGCACAAAATGTTATCTGTTTCATTTAATGGAAACAGTCATTCATTAAAGCGTTAGAAACAATATGCTGGCAAGCATCTGTTAGGCCTTTCTGCAAAGACTTTGTGCCTTCATTTTTCTCTTGAGCTAATATTTTTAAGAACTCTTAAAATAATAAAAATAAAATTAGTGTAGGGACAGTACTTAAACCAAGAGCCTCAGCTTGCTCAAGAGCACTGATCTATAAGGGAATAGGGACAGATAGGGATGGAAAATATTGTTCAGATTCATGTTTAATCAGACCAAGTGCTTTTAATTAGCTTGAGAAGAAGATTGTGAATATTTCTATTTAAGTGTTCCTGCTCAGAGAAACACTTTCATCATAAGAAAATGATCAGCTCGCTTGGCATAAATGAAGAATTCATTATTGGTGTCTTTTAACATATGATGGCTTTTAACATTGCATATTCAATGTAATAACAAGGAAGATGAGGCATCTGATAACTTTAAGCTTTTTTTTTTTTCTGTATTTTTTGAAAGCTTGAGTGATAATTGAAGTATGATTAGAGAACTTTCCTAAGATCTGGATAAATTTAATTGATTTAAGCATGACTACACAGAAGACTCATTTCAGTTGTTGGTGATTTTAAATCACATAAAGACATTGTTCTTACTCTGTTGTTTTTAAGCTGCTCATAAAAGAGTATTAGAAATGTAATCAACACAAGGATGAAGTATCATTGTGGTATTTGCATCACTAAAAATTAAAATTAAGGATATTCCTGAGGTATGTTTCGACATTCACTGAAATGATACTTTACTTTCTACAACAGTTCTGTTGCAAAACATTTTATAGATCTGCAAAGAAAATGCAGCTAATGTCACTAGGGACTCTTTTTTTTTAAGTTCTCACCAGAATACGAGACTAAACATTTATTGTTAAAACTGAATTTTATGAGAAGTAAACCTTTTCAGAATTAAGTATGAGATTATCTAAATTCTGTTTGTATTAAAATCAGTACTCTGTCAAAGATGCATAGAAGGGAAGAATGTTATGAGTGCTGTAATTGTAATACTGGGGATCCCTTGTAGGAATATTTACATTGTTACTTTTAGAATGTTTCCCTGGATATATTATTCTATATGGATCAAAATCTCTTATTTTTTCTCATTAAATGTGATCCCTTTTACTTAATTAATTTGAGTCAAATAAATCCTTTCCTATCATTTCTTGGGGACTTAATATATTGACATGTATTTTCTGATAAATAAAAATACATATTACAAGAGAGACATCAGCCAACCACATAAAATGCTCTGGTGATGACTGGCCATGGCCAGAGTCTGTCTCATGGTAAACGCAATGTCATTTACCTTTGTTTTGTTCCAGGACAAATTGTATTGAATAGCTTTACATTTTGTATGTGTGTACAGGTAGTATTTGTGGGAAGTAACTTAGCCTTCTGTCTGTGTGAAGATGCTCTCCCCCACCAAAGATAGAAAAGGATCCTCTGGCCAGTAAGCTTAAGGCTGAGGAAGTGGTTTCATGATGTATTTAAGCCTATTTAAATCCCTGGGGTCACTGAAAGAGTTTGTCCCTCACTCTGCTTTATCCTTCAGCCATTCATTGCTTCCCCTCTCTGTGTCAGCACAGGGCTTGTCGGTTCAGGGAGCTGCTTTAGCTGAAAAAAAAAAATGGTTGGGGTTTTTTTTCTGTGGTCAGATTAATTTTCAGTCCAGCTGCACAGCTGCCTGAGCACTGATGCCAGCACAAACAAGAGAGCTGGAGCACACAATCATGGACAACAGGGAGGGCAGGACTGCTGCTCTCAGTAGCGGTAAATAAGGTGAAGTTATGCAGGAAACTGCAGCCCATGTGTGAGACAAAGTCTAAATATAATTACAGATTTATGTCTTTCAGGTCCTTGAACTTGTGAGTAATCCTAAGTGAGCAGAACTGGGTGAAATTTGCCAATTGTTTTTTTTTTATTTTAACTCAAAATATTTTTTGTTATAAACCAGGTTATTTTGCTGTAAATACATATGTATATATACTGATTTCTCTTTTTCTCTTAATGAATTAAGAGCTTGTTTTTCCCTGACAGTGTATTAACTTGTTAGTAGGGAAGGATTTCAGTTACTCATTCTTAAATATTTTTGTGATTGTTCTTCCTCTCCTCCCCCCCTCCTAAAGGAGCTTTATATTTTCATGTTACAACTGGATATGAGACATAATGAAATTAATTGACTCCTCTGCCCTGTTTCATGACCCAAGAGCCTGTGACAGTCAGGAACCGAACTCAGATCTCTCAAATTTCCATACAAACTGGTATGAATACAACCTCAAACCCTAAAGCCAGAACACGTCCTTTGAACAGATTACCCCCAGCTTTTTTCAGAAACTGTCATGGAAACCTCTTGCAGCAAACTGGCCACGGTTCTCCCTATTGCTTTATTTACAGCAGAGATAGATGTTCCTCCGTTCAGCATTAACCCTGTTTGTTAGGCAGTGGTGCTCCTGGGCTCCAAACATGCTTCTCTTCAATTTGCCTCACTTGGGAGAATTACGGTCTCTATTAGAAAAATTAATTAACAATTTGAGAGGAAATTTCAAATGTAGATGTTACCCACAGCGAGGAGAACAAAATTAACTCATTTAATGTCAGACTTTCCATTAATTATATAATTAGCCTCCTGGCACTTGAAAAGAATTTAATATGAATATACATTTTACGTCCAGAAAATTGTGTGACCTTTTCCTGGGTGAAGTGGGGCCTTCTGCCTTTGTCTTTCCTTCTCTCCTTCTGGGTTGCATGTGAGCTGCAAGGTGCAGTATACTAGAGGCAAGAAGGACTATCTGAGAGTATTGCAATTACAAAAGATTAAAGGAAAAATGAAGCAACTGGAGAGATTAAGAGGGTCACTCAGGCAGGACTCGTGTCTGTTTAGCCTAGTGTGAGAAAATAAATAATTCTGTTCTTCTTTACTGCTGTATTTTCTCCTGTTTCTTTCTTTCTCTCTCTTTCTTTTTTTCCTCTGGTTTCTCTGAGGATAAAGTAGACTTGAGTTTTATAAGCCTTTAGGTGGGTAGTGGCTGTGCAGTGTATTGTGGGCAAAGACCCCCTCCTGTGGGCAAAATTATTTCTAAATATATTTGAATCATGTTGACAATCGTTACATGCATGTGTGGCCTGTATGAAGAACCACCTCTTGAGATTATCTTGAATATCATTAAAAGAGATACAGTGAACTAGGTAGCACAGGAATACTTTGCTTCTCTAAGAGATAGATGCCTATATTACACAAAATTGAGGTATATGCCCCCTCCCCCCATTTATGTGAATAGAGTGGATGTGCATAGTTGCCCATGCAATACTGGCTTTAGTTATTCAAATTGAGTCCTGACAATAGAGCTAATTACACCCTTTAACTCCATTTGAAGCCCTGGGCTGTAACATTCAATACTGGAATTTACTTCACTTTTACGGTTTAGGAATAGTCTAACATATAGCATCAGGGTATTTTGCTTTTTAAACATGCATTGCTCTGGTCTGTACAAAGCCTTTTAAAAGCATCTAACTAAGACATTGTAGAAGGTTGTCTTTTTTGTCTTTAACTACACTACAGTTGAAGTCTGAGAAAAGATGGGTATTTATCTGAAGTGTTTCAAAGCTTCAGCAGAATTCATACCTGACCAAGCATCCTTCTGGCCACGCTCTGCAAGACATACTTCACTAACTGGGCTGAAGCAAACTCAAAAAGGCTTTCCTACGTTGGTGCCGCCATTTCCGGAGTCAGAATAACCCATATGCATTTGGGTTAGTAATTAAGCAGTTATTAAAGAGCTTTCTTGAATCATGACCTAAAAGTCTAACTTGGGAAGTGCTGGGCAACCACACCTTGGTCTCAAAGGTATTTGTGAGGTCTTCACATAAAAATGTCTAATATAGTTACTCAAAACCCCAGGCCTCGTAAATGAAAGATTGGTTTGGTAGTTTGAGCCTGAACTTGCTTGTTAATGACAGCTCATATATTTGTCAACATTCTTCAGGCATATTTTTAGAAATCTGAAACATTTCCTTTTACTAGTTGCTGTTGGTTTTACGGCAGCCAGGAATTCTGCAGCATGAAAAACACGTATTCTGTCTGACCTTGAGGTGTGTTCCATTTTTTGAGAGGGAATTTTCCTCACCAGGATTTGCTGTTACCAATGGGGACATAGCAAAGTGTCATACAGCTGTTCCAGTTCAACTAGATTGGACTCGCATAATGGTATTAAGTTTTTTTGCCCACGATTTCTCAAGAGTACATCAACATCTTATTTTGTTGTAATGGTGAAACCTATTGAATTACATGATGCTTGGGTCTGTTCCTGGAATTTCTTGACATGCAGAATTTCTGTATTGAAAATAAGTAGAATATTTGCGCTGTTGAGCTAAAATACTTAGCAGAAGAGGTTTCAGTCTGAAATCAGTTGAAGGTACTCCTGATTTTTTCTGGCTTTTGGTTGGTTTATATTAAACTGCTAGAAACTTGAAATTTGTTTTCCTACTGCTTTTTCCTTGTGCATTCCAGAAGCCCTTCTCTCCTTGCAGCTCCTCTTTCTAAAGGTGTGTAAATTTGCACAGCTTTCTTGTTTACCTGCTCTTCTTCATACTGTCCTCAGTTGTGACAGGCCCTTTTAAGAAGAGAAATGGTTGAGCTATACCCCCTCTACTGGCAAGCATTTTTGTGCTTTCAACTAAAGAAAATACAAAACTGGATTTGGGAAGAGCTTAATTTTTATTAGAATCAGTACAAAGTTTTTTCCAGTCTTCGTAAAGCAGGATTGGGACAAAAAATAAACATTTCTATTCTTTAAAAGGAGAATATGAATCCAAGAATATGTTCCAAATATCATACAGTTTACCAGGAACCTGTACTACCAACTTACCTGTATTCAGTGAGTATAATATTGAGCCTATTGTTGGCATAATAGGCTTTGTAAGAAGAATTTACCTGCTTTATTTTTTATTACTATAGCCCTATGTTTCGTGTACATCCTGTAACACAAGAGGAAGAGCTGAAGAACTCGTGCATACCTGAACTCTTTCCCCTTTTTCACATCTTTATTTTTCCCCTAGAACCAGGCAGAAAGTCCTGGGTAGAGCTAACTGCTCCAGTAACCTCTGAAACATAAGGTTGGAATAAGCCTTCCTCCATATGGATAGAATTTGAGTCCACAATTATGTAGAATGAGGAAATGAGATGAATTTAAGTCATAGAATGGTACATAAACAAAGGTTTCTCATATCCAGTATTTCAGGAGTTTTGTGCTTCTTTTTGCTAGACATCTCATAGACAATGTCTGAGCACACAAATCAGTTTAGATCATCACGGGAAAAGAATTTTAGTGTCTTTCTAGAACTTGGATTTCAGGGGATGGGTTTCCAGATTATATGCAGGAAATTCAGAGTTTGATGACTTGTGACACAGCAATTATTAATAGCATGAAACCATCAAGATTTAGAGTGTATTTCAATGTCAAGCTATCACTTATTTTCTTTGATGCGCTTCATCAGTTTGAAGGTAAAGTCTGAGATCCTAGTTAAACATAATTGGAATATATATAACATAATTCTGTAAGAAGATAGTGGTTTGAAAGTAGAACATATTTGTAAATCAAGTGTTCCTTTCATAAAGTTAGGACTGTCACAGGTATATACAAAAATCACGAAACTGCAAAGTCATCACTAATCAGCTTTAACAACTGTGTTTCCTGATTTATACGGCTTTGTGGATATGTGACAAACTTACTGTATTTCAGATGCAAGATTTTTGAGCTTTAAAGGTCAAATGTTTCAAATATATTGCATTCCTAATCAACATTGCATTTCATTTGCCAGCTGGAAATTTACTTTGACTTTGTATGTTAGAGAAGGGAAATGGCTGTGAGTTGTTTTTTGGCACACTACCATAGTTAGGAACAGTAAAAGTAAGGAAGAAGAATGAACTGAGTTATTTCTTGCTCCACAAAATTATTAAGGACAAGAAGATTGTATTTGTCAACTCCTCTGTGTATGTGATAAATGATAAACACATTAAGTCAGCAAATACACACTTTCAGCAAATAGGTAATTCTAGCTGCTGATTCCTAGGTCATGCATTTACTTGTCAGCAAGCAGAAACCATTGAAGAAGTAATTTGAACTCTTAAATAAAAAACAGGTGCATCTTCTCTTACAGCCTTTCATTTTTGCTTAAAAGAGTAGCTGTCACAGCATGTGCTCAGTGGCCAGTCCTGCTCACTCCCGAGGCTGCGGTAATGTAGTAGAGCTAATTGGCCATGCTGATATTTATTTAAAGAAAAACATCATGATGCAGAAAATCAACTTACCTGAAAAGGAGTCTGAGGTTACGTGTGTTCTGAAGAGGTAATGGATGTAGAAAGTACAAAATAGTTGTACTGATTTTAGAAACAATAAGTGGGAAAAACTCTCCGTCCATAGCCACAGGTCTGACATATTTGTTTCAGTATCAGTGGATGTGTATGATGGTCTTACATAAAACAGGAGACAGTATGGTTGTATTTCTCAAATGCCCATTCTCAATATGGGAGAGAGACTCCAGAGTTTTAAACCTTAGAATGAAAATTTTAGAAGTTTTCTTCAAGATACATGTTTCTAAGGAAGTTAACATTATTTTAAAAATAGTAAATTCTGTCTGCAGTCTGATCCAAGTATATAATCCATATATAGACCTTGCCAGCATGAATACTTAGCTAAGAGTGAATGAATACGATACTATAAAATCTCATTTAGCCTAATGAATAAACTCCATGTTTCCTATTCACATAGGTGAATGTGAATATATACTACCAGATGAAACTCAACCCATCCTGTGTGTTTAGATATGTTGTTCTTTTTAGATGCTTCTGTGCCAGTACAGCACTATATTGCAACTTTTTGGTGGTGATATCAGGACACCAAATGACTGGCAAGCTGAATGAAACCTCCAGGCCATAAACAAGGCGTCATCTCCTCATAAATTTTAATATGACATTGCTGACAATTTTTTAGAAGTCCTACCTCACTATACTCTGGCTCTGCTGTGTCCAAAACTGTGACCATAGTAAAGTTCAGTGGTCACCATCTTTGTCTATGTCAGGCAATTAGACCAGAGTAAGCATGTCACCACTGTGACATACCAGTGGCTTGAATGAAGCTTTTTCCTCTTGTCTTTGAGAAACTCCATAGCAATCACCCTTATGGTGGGTGTATTTGGTTCTGTAAGAACCCAGATAAATGGTGCCAAGAATCTGCTGAGCTGAATAGATCAGTACACAAGCCATTTCTTGCCGATTTATGAGGTCAGAAAAATCTTTTGCTTTCTACAGGTTGACAAAATGCAGACCCAAGGTATTTGCTGAGATATAAATGAGTTGACCGACTTTGATCAGCTTTGTCTTTTTCCTCATCTTGTAATGGAACATTTTCACTTTCTAACCTTGAATAATGTTTGGAAATGTAGAGCTTTTACCTGCCTCTTCTCATTCCCTTCCATTCTGTTGCCTTCTCTGAAGAGAGGAAGTTTTTTATGCGGTTTTCTCTGAGGGGAAAACCTCTTTTGCATTGAACCGGGGAGAATTATTTATTTATTTATTTATTTATTTATTTATTTTCTGGTAGTGTGTGTTTCTTTACATCGGATCACATTCTGACAATGCTGATCGTGGGACTGAGTTTTGTGTAATTATCTTTATTCAGCTATTTACATTTTTACTCAATTGTGATCTTCCCCAATCCACTTCTGTGATTTAAAAAAAATATTTCCGTAGCCTTTTCCTAACGATCTTCCTGAGCCAAGTTTAATCCTTAAGTAAGCTAGTACAACTCTGAATTGTATCATGATAATGTTTGGCCCGTTACTTTAATTTATGAGAGGTCTTTTACATATGCATGTATTATAAGTGGGGTTTTTTTCGTTCTGCTAGAAGCAGCTCTACTTGGTACTGACAAACTCTTGAAAGAGTATATTTTCTGATAAGAACACACTGGGGAACATAAAGAAAATTAGGTGTTTATTCTAGTGAAAATTAAATCATGGAAATATGTATATCCTCATAATGCATTATGATTGTCCAATGTATTTTTCAATATAAAACAATGAGATAGAATCACAGAATGGTTTGAGTTCGAAGGGACCTTTAAAGATCATCTAGTCCAGCTCAGGGTATGGACAGGGACATCTTTCATCAGATGAGATTCCTCAAAGCCCCATCCAACCTGACATTGAACACTTCAGAGATGGGGCATCCAGAGCTTCTTTGGACAAGTTATGCTGTTGTGTCAGTGCCCTCTTAAAAAGCATTCTTCCTTATATCCAATCTACAACTGCCCTCTTTCAGTTTAAAACTGTTGCCTGTCAAGGAGCCTGTCAAGGTCCTTCTGGATGGCATCCCTTCCCTCAAGCATATCAACTGCACCACTCAGCTTGGTGTCATCCACAGACTTGCTGAGGGTGCCTTCAACTGCACTGTCTATGTCATCAATGAAGATACCGAACAGTATTGGTCCCAGTATAGACCCTTGAGGGATAGGTACTGTCTAATTTTAAGGAAGAAGAACAGGGTTTAAAAAACCTTTTTAAAATATAAAGAATTAAAACTTTCTTCAGTAGTGACTTCACAGTTACTTTAAACTGTATATTATAGCTACCAACAAAACTCACCTTATCAACACACAGCAATTTTCTGTGAGAGTATATTCCAACTCCTGAATGCACCCAGTCAACTGGACTTCATCATTTCAGGTTACCTTTTCCCTGGAGCAGATTAAATTTGTGCAGAACCTTTGAAAGACAGCCTTGGTTATCTTTTGGCATTGTCAGTCTGTCTACTTTGCAAGCCTCTGTGTATCCTACAAAAAACATATGCAATTCCTTCTTTGTTGACTGAACCTCCCTACCATACCCTCATGCAGAATAAATGTTAAAAGTGAAAACATGGTTCTTTAACTGTCAGGTATCTTCTGCTATTCAAATGAAGACTTTTCCTCTAATTCATGTGAAGTTACTCTTAATTTATGTTTTATATTGCCATCTGTTCTGATGCAAATGTGGTGATTTTAAGTATGTGGGTGGTTTACGTTTCTTTCTTGCTCTGGTTACATTCATGTGGTTACAGAGGATAAGTGTGATCCATGTGATAATGAATGTATTATTCTAAGCTCTGTTTTTAAGAGCATCAGTTTTCCTGTCTTTTAATACAGGGACAGAAAATCACAGAGCAGCAGAATCCTCATATGAAATATATTGGATGTTATATTATTCATCAAGGGAAAATTGCCAATTAAAGTGTATTACAAATGGTTCCACTCTAAATAGTGCTTATTCTACCCATTGACAAAGATTTTACTTGCCCACCTTAGAATAAATAGATTCCTTATAAACAGTGAATCTGAGTATATACCAAAATGTTCTACTCATTGGAGGTAGCACAATCGGTTTTCTCATTTTCCTCTCCCTGCAGGATATATTGCAATGAGGCTGAGCCTACTTCTGTAGTTAAAAAGAGTCAATTCTGACAGACAACCACTAGCACTCAAAGGTGTTACAGTGAGAAGGTTGAATCTCTTCACCTCAAGCTCTAAAACCTGTTCCCACTGTCATGTGATGCAGCAGGTGCAGATGTTCAACACAAGACATTCTGGTTTTGAACTTCTGCTGAACAGATGAAAATCTGATAATAACATTTCTCTGAGTTGATAACAAGTCTTGTATTCTGAGCCTACTGTGGGTATTTATCGCATGCTCAACCACGAAAAGCAACAATACCCCTTGAAAATTCCAAATGAAACTCTTAGGGCTTGTTCTGAAGTATTCCGTCCTTGGATAACTAAGTAAAGAGGCCTTCCTTATTAGTGCCTGCTGGTAGTGTACTGGCTGAAAGATAATGCTATAAAAGAAATTCATTCCAATTCCTAGAATGTAACTTTTCACTTTGCTGTCAAAAACATCAAGTTGCTACTTGGAAGCGTGGGTCCTGAGCAGCTTGTGTCCTTAAGTAGCTTTGTGCGCACAAAACATTGTTGTTCACCTCCATATGTATTTTTAGTTCTAAGTCCTAACATTTGGTAAGACCTGAAAGATAATTAATGACTCCTCTTTATAGTCCTGTGGATATTTTTATTGGCGTCATCTGGTAAAAAGTATTTGCAGCAACATGTTATTAAGTTTTAAATACTGTAGAGTAGTGACTGCCAGCTGTGCTACGTGTGACTGTAGAGAAATAACTTCATGAAACTATTCCCTCACACCTTGAGTCCAGGTTTTCTTCCTTGTGTGGGAAGTCCACAGCACAGGACAAGGCATTCCTCCGAACCTTTCTCTTTTTACTTCTGTATGCCTGTATAATTAATGTTATTGAATGAATGAAGAATGTCTAAGGTGTGGGTTGTCAAAGGGTTTGAAAATCTATTCAGCAAGGGAATGGCTGCCCACCCCCACTCCTGAATCAGGAGTTCCTGATTCTGGGTCTGTCTCTGATGAGGAGGACTGGTGTGAAGTATTTTAATGGAACAAAGTATTTTGTTTAAAATACTAAAAAAATAATTTTGGTTGTATATTTGGATATGCATTTTTTGGATGCTAACTTTTTGGCATCTGTGGTGGCTAGCATAACAGGACCTCCCCTGAAAAAAATAATACCAGTGGGCATGTAAACACATTTTCTGAGATTTGGGAGAAATGATAAACCACAGAGCAAGAATATTATGGTGAGTTTCACTGCAACTGCCTGAACATGGAGTAAAAAGTATTAAGCCACTTCTGCTCATGATGTGATTATAGGGGTAATAAGTTAAAATGTCAGTTGGAGCCCCAAACCACTTGAATTTTATTTGATTCATTAGTAGTGTATTAAACTGAGAAATGTATTTTGGTATTGAAATGTACACTAGGTAGCAATAACAAGTATGCCGATGTCATATGTAATGAATAACTATAATGTTTCATAGCTGACAAGTGAAAAATACTTGAGGCTATTATAGGAAAACAGACATGAAAAGGGATGAAAAGAAGTGTCTGATTTTTTGGAGGTATGTCAATATACAAATTTAAAATAACGTTATTGGAGAATCCTAATTTCCGTAAGTTGATAAACAAAAATTTAAATTGTATTTGTGGCACTGCCATCTAATTTACATAAAATCTCTCCTGTCATTTTTCTTTAAATAAATGAAAGATCAGCCACCTAATTTACATAAAATCTCTCCTATCATTTTTCTTTAAATAAATGAAAGATCAGACATTAAATTATTTATACAATAAGGTGTATGGATGTTTTAGATAAATTCTCCAAAGCTTGCAAAGTGAGAAAAAGTTGATATTTGCAGGTTTCTCTCAATTTATGAAGTAAAATGTATTTATTGGTTTTATGAAGTTACAGTAAGGAATGAAATAAGACAGCAGTCTCAACATAAGAGTAGTAGCTGTTGCTAATACGGCTTTATTTATGAAAAATAAAATTATTTTTAAACCACTTTTACTACCCACTGTTTATGCTGGTTTGTTTACCACAAAAACCTCTAGACAATGGCAGAGAGATTTTGAAGGACATGCTGTGTGTGTAAATATTATGATTCTGTATTTAAACACAGTATTTACAGGGAGGCAGCTGGCTGCTCACATTCGCGAACACCTCTTACTCACACAGTCGTGATTTTGAAGAAGATAAATTTACTTTACTTGTCAGTTTGCCAGAACCTCCGTTTCCTGATTTTCAACAAAAAGGGTATTTCTTTGCTCCAGATTTTTTCAGTGGGATAGGCTGAGGGGCAGGGGTGGGTTTCTGAAAGGCAGTATGACTTCTAGACATTTTTTCTATTTGTGTAATTTCTACTGTGATGGTGCAGCAAGATGGAGTGTGGGATTGGAATACCCTTAGAAGTTAAAAAAAAAAGGAAAAAAAAAGCTCACTACAATAAAGAACAGAAACTTAACTTTGAAAGCAGACTGATTATCTTTCCTTCAGTTTACTAATTCATTTTCTCCCATCTAATGCTACTCAGTTTGACCTTTTACCTCTACAGAGAAAGCATCAATGTAGAAGTGTTTAACTTCTTTTTTACATTTGAGTCCTGAACCCAACAATAATCCCTATTAGTGATAAAATTACCTGAGAATAGGTGTAAAAATGCAAATGAAAATAGAAATATTCTTTAAATAGGAAATACTAGCTTATGAAGGAAAATATGCCAAAACTGTAATACATCTAGTTTTGTCAAGCAAGTTAATAGACTTCCCAAATTACTGTGTTCTCTTATTTCACACAGGAACAGACATTTCAGTTCCAAATGTTAGAGAAATTGTATTTAAATTGTTCTGCATGAACTCAGACTCCCTCAGAAGTGATAGGTGTGGAAGTCAACCAACAAGTTTGGTTCATATTTTTGTGTGATTCTGAAATATTGCTGTAGCAGAAAAACCTTGATCAAAGCTTGGTGGTTTCAAGGACTACACCACCATATGCTGCTTTTGGATTTTGAAGGTTTGGGGTGGGGGGTTTTTGATCATCCGAGGTTACAGTTTTAAAATATTTTTCCTAACATGATAAACTGAAAACATTTTCAAGGAGGTCAGTTACACACACAAGACTTTTTTTAACAAGACTCACTAAAAATAGGTGATTTTAAAATTGCAGGCACAACAGGATGTGCATTTCATGTGCTTACAAGTGGCTCCTAAGCGCTCTCTTTTGTGCATTTCAATGTACTGAAGTCAGTGAGAGTTTTGTCCCTGGCAATATTGAACCCCAGATCAACTCTTGAGTGCACAGGACTGAACCTTGTTTCCCAGGAAAGTTGTGTGTCACCCACAGCTTCTCTGCGTTGGGGTCGAATACACCTAGTTTGGTAAAAAAAATCTAAATCAATTCAGTATCATTAGGAAAAGCTAAATAACGTATTCCATAAGGGAAAGAGTGCTTCTGTATTAAACACTGCTGAGTTGACTACTTTGTTGTGTACATCGTGTCTCGAGGTTATTCAAGATCAGCTGTGAACCCTGTGGTATCTGTTACACAAGACTGTGTCTTGATATGAGTTAAAATCTACAGGAAATTTTTGTATTCTGACATTTTCCCTGTCACATTTACCACATTTTATAGGGATGTTTGTTTGTGTACCTGAGTGCCTTCAGGTGGGGGGAGCGGTGCTCTCCAGAGCACAGCTCCAGTCCTCCATATACTATACATTTAGCTTTAAATACAGCATTTTTGTATTTTGAAGTAACCGCACTTACTTGATAGTGTTGCCTGGGGGAGAAAGAAATGCTTTCATTCAAAGATTGTCACAGGCGGTGGAGTGATAGCTGAAAGTAGCTGGCCTTAATAAGCAAAGTTCCTGGAGGTGTTTACATGTCTATACAGCTGCAAAATAGCCTTTCTTCAGTCCTGAGTTTTTTTCCCTCTCTCCCAGTTCTGTATTTCAAGTTAATATCTGTATTGTTATATGTGAGCTTCTGTTTAGAAAAAGATTGAGAATAAAGACTAAATCCCATTTGCATTACTCATGTGGGTAGCTCAGTTGCTTTCAGTGCGTCTACTTGAACAAGTAAAATAAAAACGGATTTAATTCCAAATCCTTTTACTGACCAGCAGGGAGGAGTACTCATTGACCATAATAATATCTTGGCTGAGTACTAGATGTCATCTATAAATGATACACATTTTTTAGTCATTAAGTCACATTAAGCAGTACTAAGTTTTGCCCTCAGCATAAGTAGTCTCTTGCAATTGCATCTGTCTCTTCAGTATGCAGAGAACATGAAAGGAAGATTGTGTTTTACCCTATTATCTAAGAAATTGCGAAGCTATGAAAAACAGATTACTATTAATAAACAAAATTTTCTTCAAAAGGCTATGCATACAGTTGTGAGGAAACAGCTGCTCTCCCTTCCAGAATATACAATTGGCAAGTACATTAATTTTAAAAAAGATTATTTTGAAGGCCTCAAAACCAGTAAAAGTGCAGAAACTGTGACGAGAATACATATGCGCACTGTTGTGATTCAATATGATCCGACAGAGGAAAGCTTCTTCCTCTTAATACATAAAGTGGTAAGTTTTAAGTCTTTCTCAGGCAGATAGGTTTCTACTGTATTATCACAGGTACAGTACAGGTGAGCCACTGCTGACTTTGATCATATTCAAGTTATTTAAACAGTAATAGTCTTGAAATGTCTCCAGCACACCTTCCGTTTTCCTTAGAAAAGAAAGAGTGGGACATTTTTCTGTTAAAACTGTTACACCAGGTATGATGTCTGTGAAGAGTGCTAACTGATAGCTAGTTACAGCGATTAGAACGGATACAACCCTAATTAACGTGTGACTAATCAGTAAAGACAGGCAGCTGCCTGGCACCTGTTCCCATGGCATTCTCAGGGCCTCAACCGAGACCTAGCGCATGCAGCCAAAGAGTATTTCCTCCTTCATCCATTGCCAGCAAGGCTGTAATTATCAGTGATATTCTTACAACTTGCACATTTGTCTGCTAAGAGATGGATTTGTAAAAAACCTGTTTATTAGATGCAGACCACCAAAGACTCTCCAAGTACGAACAATTTGGATAGAAGCCATCTAGGCTAGGGCTGAAACAGAGACTACAAGATGAACACCTCTGTAACTGATAGCCATTTGCTCCAGCTGTTTGCATTGAATAAACAAGATTTAAGCAAGCATGATTAGGATAATAAAGATAATCAGTAGTGTATTATAAAGATAAGTAATATAACTCTAGTGTTCATAGGTTAAGCTACATGTTAATTTTTCATTGTGAATTTCAGCATGACTAGTGTAGTGTTCTGGGGTTCTCCTCATGGTGGTAGCTCTGTCTCAAAGACCAGCTGTTTGTCACTTAGTGCAGACTACCAGTAATATTATGAGTAAATAAAGTATGATGAGAGAAGGTATCACTGGCAGGTGAACTAAAGAGATGAGATGGAACTGAAAATGGGAAAGAAATGAACACAAAAGTAATTTTTATCATGCAAAAAACACCTGTATGACTAAGGATTCCAAGATGTTGTTGCCAAGGAAATTATAATGGCAATTTCAACTGTTGTGTTGGTATTTTATCTTTATGTAGGGAACATATGCAGTGGTTATAAAAAAACCCCAAGTCTTACATATGTGAAGTTTAATTCCTCTATGACAGAGTCACTGATTATGACTTACAGATTAGAATACTGATTCTCTCTTGCTGATTAGACATGTTGATTCTTCTTTAGACAAGGCATCATTTCTAGAGTAGATCATGTGTGATGTCTACAGCAGTGAAAGCGTTACCTGAAACTTTAAGAGGAGTTTTACGGAGACTCGCGTTCCTCAGCTCCAGCCCTAAGGTGAAGACTGCTTTCACCAGCAGGTACCTGCACACAAGCTGTTTGCCTTCCTATCCTGAGAACAAAGGCAGTAGACTTCTCCTTCCAGCCATCCCCTTTCATTATGGCTTTTATATGGCAAACAAGCCTCCTTTTCTTAGACCAGTTTTGCCATCAACTTTCCCAGGACCACTTTTCATCTTTCAATCCTAATGCTTCTGAATACGGGAAGGGATGAAACAAAGCCATTTATAGGGAATAGTTTTCTAATCAGAAGTTCTGATCCAGGGAGCACCGTGGAGGTGTGTGGGTATGTGTACTGAGAACAATGTAGCCTCAGTTGTCCCATGTAAGGTGAAAAACACATTGGAACAATCCTGTTCTTATAGTGAAGTCTGTGGCATAACCATTTTCTGGACCTGTGGTAGCAAGTTCATTTGTTAATTCCAGGTTTGATTTTGAGAGGATTCCAGCCACCTCGAAACAGAAAGCTCATTCCTACATAAGCCCCTTCCTAACCTTAGCCTCAGAGACTCTCCCAAAAGATCCTTGGAGAAAATTATGCTGATAGAAAAACAAGAAATTCCTTTATATTTTATTTTCTGTTTACCTCGTCATGTATCCAGATAAATCCCATTAAAGACATTAAAAAGTCTAAACAATATTCTGCTGAATTAGAAAGAAGCTGTGTTATTGGATCCCAGTCTCACATAAACACTCCACAAGAATCTGCCATGTCCCCATTCATTTTGACTAGTCAGTCAAGTGGTGTAAAGAGTTCAATCCACAGACACTGCAAAGAAAATTGCCTGTAAATGGTGGCTTCTTCTGACAAGTCAGAGCGTGGGTTGCAGTGGGGCAATCAATGTCAACCAAGAGTCGAGACATTTTAAGGTTTCTTTCACTTTGGAGCTATGGCTGGTCTCCGTATTTCATTTCAAATGAAGAAAAAAAGTGGTGAAAATGTGTCCATTTGCCAGCAATTTCCAAGTGTGTTTTCTTCTGTTTACCAGAGATCTGGAGAAATAAGACAGCCTCTTAACTAAATTGACTAAATAAAAGGAATCTGCTTTTGAAGTATATGGATTTCAGAAT
This sequence comes from Pipra filicauda, assembly GCF_003945595.2. Taxonomy (NCBI): domain Eukaryota; kingdom Metazoa; phylum Chordata; class Aves; order Passeriformes; family Pipridae; genus Pipra; species Pipra filicauda. The sequence goes on along the minus strand of NW_024105031.1, from coordinate 260,260 downwards.
CAAATTTCCTTTTTCTGTGCCTGTTAGCTTTATAGGCTTGTTTACTCAGGAGGAAATGACTTGTTTTATAATGTGTTTAAGATCATGTTAGTTAATCTGTACCATAATACAGAGTTATTTCCTTGTGTAAGCAAGCATTTCACGTGTAGGCATGTGTGAATCTCCCACTGAAATGGGGGATCTGTATTTAAGCCTGTTCTTATGTTTACAAGATGGACACGAGCAGACTTGTTGGTTACACAGCTGTATTGTATGTTTGAGATAAACCATAAATACTAACTTCTTTAAATTTGCTTCTCATTGCTTTTTCTTATTAACATTTTGGGACGGTTTTAGAAGCGGTGTATGTGTAAAAACTAAAGTCTCTAGAATGTCACAAAAGGAAATCTCAGAATCAGGCCCCTTCCGAAAAAAAAAACAGAAAATTATCTTGTTGCATAAGGTTTCAAAATTTCTAGGCTCTTATTTACACAATTGCCTATAGACAGGACTGTTAAAGATTACAGTCTTGAACAAATTAAACTTCTTTAGAGGCCGTTGGATAAATTATTTCCAAGTAGGGGAAAGATTCAATGGCTAGTGGTTATAGAGAAAACCAGCTTTCTGAGGAAAGCCTTGCTTGCTGCATTCGTAATAGTCAGAAAATATGGGTATATGTATATTAGAAATAATCCTGTATAAATCCTTATCAGTTACTGAAATGACTGATTACAGCAGAATATCTTTACACTAATATTTTTAAAAGTGAGATACTGTAGAGGTCTTTTTTGGATGAGACTTAAAAAAATTTCTTACATGAAATCAGCAGTCCATCGTCTCAAAGTGAAAGAGACCTTAGTTGAAGTTCAGTTGATCCATTCATCACTAATACATTGCGTGTGACTTTTTGGTCATTTTTCATCATTTCTGATAAAGAGCAAAAATTTGCTATCATTTTTTTATAAGTGATCAAATCAACATATCAAATGCATTTGAAATCCAAAGCTTTCAGTATATTCCACCCATTCATGTCTTTCTATTATGTTTGAGCTGGTCTGCTTTAGTCCTGTCTACCTCTCTGTCCTGCATTGCCTCTAAGGTTTCCACAGAAACTAAAAAGTCAATGCTGCTTTAAAGAATGCTTTCTTCCCTACTACACCTCTTAAATCTTCTAGCTGCTCTGGGGTTTTTGTGTTATCTGTCTGCACTTAGTCACCTTATCCCTTTAAATTAGATTTAAAATTTAAAAACACAGTGCCTGGTGGTGCCATCCCACTGTTCCATGTCATGTATTACATTTAACTTAGAGAAGAGATAATGGTAAATTGTAGCTGTTGTGGGTAAAGGGAAGTGTTGTGAAATTAAAAGTAGTTACATTTTGAAAAATAAATGACAATCCTGGGAAAGAAAAAAACTCAAGGAAAAGCAAATAAGGAGTAATATGGAAATAATATCACTTGGCAAGTTGCAAGGTTGGAGGTCATGTTAGAAGGTCCCAGGACAGAACCTGTCCATTCTTCTGTAGTGTCTTCCATTCCTCGTTACTTGTGTTTTTCTCTTTTGCTAACATAGGGCTACAAATCATGCTTGATATAATTTTCCGTAGAGGCTAATCAGGCTGAAAAATATTTTTATCTTTTTTAAACTATACAGTCCATTTCTGGTGTTTTAAAAGAGCTGGAACTTCAGTTGCTGTTATTACTCTAAAAGAAAAAGAAACAAAAGATGTAGCAAAAGGGAATTGAGCCTGTAGATGTGTAATAGGAGGCAAGCAATTGTTTCCTACTCTGAGCAAGGCAAGTCTTCTGTGAAGGGTTTTATGTAATTTTGTTCAGCTGAACAAAGTGGAGAATACTTAACAAAATTGCCATTTTTAAAATCTCATTGTGAATACTCAGCATGCTGTGATCATACACTGTGTAATGGTGTTTGCAGTGAATAAATTGCTGTAGATACTATAATATAAATAACTATTTTGTGCATTAAGAAGCAGTTCTCTTCATGATGGTTTCTATCTCAGGAATGCTCTGAAGACAGGACTTTGGAGGATAAAAGCATCAGATTACTCTTGAATAAGGATACTTTTAATAATTTTTAGCAGTATTATTTAGAAGTGAATAACAAAATCAACTGATACTTTAGTCTCAATCTATTTGTTATTAATACTGTGGCCCAAACTTATTAATTTTAAACACAACACGGCTTCAGCCAGTAATTTTTAATGGTTCCAGTGACAGGAGGGCAGAGAAAGTTTATCTCTATAAAAAAGGATTTGCCTCGTACAGACTTCCGGCACACTGACCTGGTGTGCTGAGGGTTTGTTTCAAGAAAGAAAGAGGCAGGAAGCCCTGAAGTTAAACAGCATATCGCTTTGGATGATAAATGGACCTCTAGAAATATCTTGCTAAAACTAGAGAAAATTCGCATTTAAAAAGTGCTATAATGTACTGAATTCCAGTGCTCTCAATAAGCATAAAAAGCAATATCTAGCATTATCTCATAATACATTACTACTCCTTTGGCAGCTCATTGGGATCAGTTTTCCTAGATGTTCTTCCAGTCATGTATACCACAAACATATTGATTCCAAAGTGTAGATGAAAATGGTAACTGGCTTCAATAAAAAGCACTTAATAAGAGCAGGATATAACCACTTGGAAGGAATTGTAGCATGAATTAGAAAAATGTCTTAATATCCTCCTTCCCTTACTGCTTGCCTAAAAGTACTTTTGTTAAAAGAAGTTTCCTATGGAAAGGTGGTCTCAATGAGAAAATGGGAGGAACTGGAAGAAAGTCTGATCCAATTTTTTCAATTGAATTCTCTCGCTGTAATGGAAACTGAGTGATGTAAGGGATTTGTCTGATGTGTCTCTCTCTGCCAAAGCCTTTCTGAGTGACAAGTGGCCCAGTCACTTCAACCTCAGTTTCTGTTATGAATAATTAAATCAAAGAAAAGATACCTACTCAAAAATCATGCTTACCTCATCTAATTATGTCGATATTCCAACATGCGTAAGACGCAAATTCCCATTTATGTTATAGGGTGACCAAAAATACTGGATCTAGCATAGACCCAAATTTGAGTGTTAGGTCATGGAAAGACAAGCTTTTTCATCGTCTATTGAGTCTAGTTAAAGTAAAATTAACAATTCTTTTAAAATGTAAATATATATTATTAATTTACTTAGAGTGATTCAGATCTCCTGGGCCTCAAATTTAATGCTGAAAAATTTCTGTGTTTGTTCTAGATTATGACTAGTAAGAACCATGAGCACCTTCCAGCATTTTAAAAATGACACTATCTAGATGAAGTAGCTGAGATGGCAATACCTTTTTTTAAAAATAAAAAAGGAAGATTTTGGGAGGTTTTCAGCAGATTTTTAGGAAAAAAATGAAATGAAGATTAGATTATGCATTCCAAAAGTACAAATTTGGGGAGAGTTTATTTCTTGAGGAGAGTTTAAGTCATCAATGTTATAACCAAAGTAAGCACTTATCTCTAATTCTGAAAGGGTTTGTTTCTTTAATTGTACTTTTATTTTACTGCTTGGAGACTAGCCTGCTAATTTTATTCATAGTGGAGGTGTTATTAACCAATACAACAGTGCCCACTGCCACAGGCAGTCTCAGTGCTTGCTGCTGTCTCTTTGTTTTTGTTTTGTAGAAGTGTATTCTTTTGGCTGCTGTGGCAACTGTTTATTACATACAATTACAAAAGTACCTCCTGATATCACTGTAGCATCTGGGTAGGCAGCTGTGACTCCTTTTCCCTTCCCTATGCCACTGTTGCTGCAGCCGTCGCTCTGCTTGCTCTTCCTTTTCTACACCTCAGAAGAAGGGCAACAGGGAAGGAAGGAAACAAAATTACTGTACTGTAATGAAATCCCTCTGTACCATTTTTCACTCCATCCTTATTTCTGAAGAAAGATGAAAAATAGCACGATGTGTTGATGGCTGTTGATGAGAGAAAAAGAGGGGGGATGTTAGGAAGAGTGGGATCTGCATGTACCTGAAGTGAGGAAGGATCCACTATAATGGAGCAATGAATTGTCACCAAACAGAGAGAGGGTGGGAGAGAAACCGCCCTAAAGCAGAATTAGAAAATATATATTCTACAAAGAATAATTGTCAGTAACAAGGGAGTAATAAAGATTGAGAGGTGGGCTTCCAGAATGGAGAGAGAATACTGGGACAGGAGCAGAAGAAATTCAGCAGATTACCTGTGCTGCTGGCACTGTCTGTGTCCATTCCAAAGCCAAAGACTCACAGCAGTGGCTCATGGGGGTGTGATGCCACTGCTTCTCAATGGCGCTGGTTTTTCCTCTTGTTGAATAGGGCTGAGCTGGATACGCAGGTGGGTCTGAGTCACCTGGTGATGTTAGCATCAGCATAGCTGCTTCTGGTTTACCTCTTCACAGATTGAGATTATCCAGCAACCACTTTCCCAGCACTGCCCCCTGCTAGTCTCCTGGCTGTCCCCAAGCACAGGGTCAGCCTGTGGTGCAGCCTGTGGAGCTGTGGTGCAGACAAAGCAGCACTTTTGTTTAGAACCAATTTCAGTATTGGCACAGTGTTCAGAGCAGAGAGCAGAAGGTATACTGGGTTTATTTTAATGAGGTTTCGTATGAACTTCTCAAGAGATGTGTCTCACTTAAAACTGAGTCTTCTGGTTTGTCACATCCATCTTCTTCCCTCACCAGCCGTGTGCTTAAATTATTTTGCCAATCTTCAATACTTTTGTATCCACTTTGCCCTCTGGGTGAGTGGCTTCCCAGAAGCATTCACAGAAGGCAGCTAGAGGCAGGATCTGCTCCTGCATAACTGTTAGATGTGCAAGAAATGCAACTGCAAGAAACTGTGTTGTAATATTTAGAAATGGAGATCGTTCTGTAGTAAGCCTTTCTCCTGAGAGGGAAATCTCTTAAGCATTAAAGTCAACACTCTGTGTAAAAAAAGGAAGAGGAAGAGCCTTGTATCCCTCTTCTTTCTGCTGTCATATCTTACCAAAGACACTTGAGAGGGACTGCATTCTCCATGGACTGCTCATAGGGCAGGGGAAACCCGTTTCTGATGTGTTTCTGTGTGCTAGGACCATTCATATTAGATAATGCAATAAGAGGAATGAAATGCCATAGACAGTGCCATGGAAAGTGAGTTCATGGAAATTAGTATAATATCCTGGTTCTGCTTTATTCTTCCTTGTTATAAAGGAGGAGGATAAAAATGAACTTAAACTCACACATTCCAGAAGAATCTTTCAATTTCTTTCTGAGTCCTGAGGAGTGGGAAGGCCTCCCAACCATCTGCTTTCCTATTTTATTTGGCCTGATCACTTCCCCCCCATGCACTGTTAATGTGTCAAATCTAGAAGGCAATTTAAGTTACAATTCATTTTCCTACTTGTTTTGTGCTACAGGCTTGCCTTTCCCTTGTGTTAAAGAATATCTACTTTAATAGAGTATACTAGCAAGATTCAGAGACCAAGAATGGAAGGCACTGAACTAGTCCTCGTTTTCCACCTCACCAGAAACACACTATGAGTTTATGCTACCTCCAGTTACTGACACTGGGAAAGCACGTGACCCCTCATCAAGAAATATGAGTTAGACTAGAAAATGATAACATTGTTTTGACTAATCTATTCCATATGACTACCTAATAAACAAGGGAGATACTCTTCTTTTTTTTTTGACCTTCTGTATTTTTAATTTTTCACGTTATTCTCTGCAAATTGAGTAAATTTGTATACGAATGACAGCTAAAAGATCCAACTGTACTTTGATAACTTCTCCAGATAGATTTTCATCTGGTATATCTAATAGATGCTATTGTTTTCATATTTTAGAATGTTCTAAATGCAGGGAAATCTTGGTGTTTATAATGCATTGCACTGGACAAGCAGGTTTTAGCAGTAGTACTTTCAAGTGGCTGCCTGCCTAAAACATACCGAGGGAATAGAGAATACTCAGTGCAATAAGCATACTTTAAAGCAAAATTATTGCATTCTAGTAGCATTTAAAGTATTGTGCTAGTAACTGTAACTGATGCCCATACATTTCACCCACAAGTATGTATGTGGGAAACAATGTCAGAACTAAAATATAGGAGAAGCAAGGGAGAGTGAAATCAAGTTTACATGTGCTGACTCTTTTGTCCTGAATTTCATACACCCATATTGATGTCATTCTGGAAGAAAACTGGCTACATATCCTCCCACTCCAGCTTTTCCGGTAAGCAAAGCCTCCCTCCAGTGGGTAAAATACAGTATTCTGTGACGTGTCTCATCAGCTACAAGGGAATAATGACAAGCCATTGATAACTTCAAGTCTCCAGGGGCTTTATGCTCAGCTGCACCTCCTCGGTCCTGTGCTACATATTCTGCCTGGGAGATAACACTGGAAAGGTGGGGATCACCAGCTCCAGAGTCACACTGCAGCTTTTTTGCTGGTTCCTTGATTACCCCATCCTGCTGAGTTGTTGGGGTGTCAGCATCAGGGCTCACACTGGGAGACTGAACTGCTGGTCTAACAGCAGACTTGTCCTCCTCTAACCATCCTTATAGTTCAGCCACTTCCACCTGTAGCTGCCACAGCCACCGTTATTTCTCCCTGAAGAGAACCTATGGCTGTAGTAGTAGGTTTGTCGCAAGCAGCGTGTTTGTACTGGTCCTGGGTCAGTTGAGTTCAAGACAGATTTAGTCTGCCCTTTACCAAGTGGGTGCACATCTGAATCTGTCCTTCCAAAGATAACAGAACTTCAGGCACTGAGCTGTTTGGTTTGCTTTCTTTGAGATCTGTGGTTTGGTTGCCAGTAACTTTAGTAGAGCTGGAATATAAATCATACTGAATATAAAACATTTGGGCTTCAGTGTGTCGGGCAGATATCCATGAAGAGAGAAGGCTAATTAAATCCTCTTGCATTTTAAACCTTATAGAATAAGACTCTGGCTGAGGTCTTGCACATATGGGAATTTTCTCTGGTGAAGCCTGATGAGTCGTCGTTCTGGTTGCCAGTAACATGGGTAAATAAAAGGCTTAACAATTAGGAAAGAAAGAAAACAAAGATAATACACCTGTCAAACTTTTTGTATTATTAATGCACAAGTGAAAAAAATGTTATGCTTGTGCATGCTGTTGCCCTTAATACCAGCTGTTGCCTGCACACACGGGTCGGGATTTTACATTGGCTGAACAGCCTTGCTGCCAGCAAGCACTCTAACAGGCAGTGTCAATAACAGCAGTCTTCCCACACTCCATACAATTTAAGCTATTCTTCAAATTAATAATAATACTTAATAAAGCTTCATTTCTCATTTGCAAAGAAAACCTTCAATTAATGTTAATCAGCATCCTCAGAATGTGATCAGGCGGGGCTTGTAGCTGGACGTGCCGAAACAGTTCAACTGGCAGATGGAGCATTTTCCAACTATTCTAATTAACGATTGCTCATTTCAAATGTTAATGCAATTAAATAAATAGGCAAAACAAATAAAAATAATATACAGTATGAAAATGCCACTATCAGAGAGAGTTCCAATCAAAAAAACTGAGCCTTACTCAAGCCCAAAAAGGGCCCAGCCATCTCCTCCTGGCTAAATAAGGTCTAAAAGAGACAGGGCTAGCTTTGTTACGTGCTTTTTCCAACCATTTCTCTGGGATCGACATTTATATGACTTCCATTTTAACCTGCTGGCATCAACTGAGTCATTGCTTTTTCAAGTGTTAGAACATTTTTCTACAGAAAATGGGAAGGGATTTCTTTTGCATATTATGGGCTTTTTTGGTGTAAGTTTTAGACTTCCCCTGCTGCTTGCCTCTTCTGTTTGAAATAATTGCCTGATTCTTTTTTTTCTTCCTTAGGAGTTTTATTTTCTCTGAACCTTGTATACCATACCACTGAAGTAGGACCGCATTTGTTTGGGCTTATAAAGAGTTCAATTAGCCCCTTAATGCCTAGTTCAGTCACAATTAAACCTTCCCTGTTGACTCAGGATTGGTCTTTCTAAAGACAGTGGAGGTGTTTTTAATTATTCATTCTCTGGTTTGTTTCTTACAGCAGTCTCAGCTGTGCTTTATTATTCAAAGGTTAATGCAAACTGAGGACTAAGTAAATTAAATTTGTTTGGCAGCTAGCAACCTGATGTATTATAGACACTGAAGTATGGACGGCAACACTTCTGCTGTCGTGACACTTAAAAAGCCATATTTTATCTTTAAAACAATTGCTAGTTTTGTTATTATGGCTGATAGAAAATGAATATTCTATAATGTTATAGTCTGTGTAACCCATTTTTGTTGAGAAAGCAATGTAGTTTAGAAAGCAAAGAAGCATTAACAGCTATTATAGAAAATTGATGTAGGGACCATGACTAATGAAGTACACTGCACAGTACTAAGTCATGCAGTTGTATGCAGGGAACTGTGCAGTCAGAAGTTTTAATGAAGGGAGCCCAAGGAATTTTAGGTGAAAGAGGGTTTTATTAACTTTCAGTGAAGAAAATGAATAGTTGAACAGTGAACATGATGTCGTATAATAATTGTATGCCTTGGGTACATTGAGAGGCATGGAGCATAGCCAAGAGCTTTCATCTGTTCTACACACGGAGTTATTTCACAAACCCCTGTATGCTGTGAAAATCTTTATTGCAAACATAACAAGAATTGTTTCACAAGAAATGCCTTAACACAATACCACATCAGTTATTTGATATATCTACCAATACTGCCTTCCTCTGAACAATATTAATCAGATATCTGGAGGTCACCATACCAATTGATCCTAATTAAAATTCATTCCTGTATCAGCGACTGGTATCAACAGGCTGTGAACTGTAAAGAAGTCTTCATATTCCTTAAGAGGCCATCCTGAGTAAAACATGTATTTGTATGGACAAGCACTATGTTGTATGAAAGGGAGGCTGTGTTGGCTTTTAGAAGAGTCATGCCCAAGAACTTTTATTAGTTAGTATTTTCTTTCTTTTTTTTCAGGAATTCACCATATGGATGAGACATTTTTCTTGTTTAATGCAGGACTGTGTTTTGTACATTTTGAATATCATTTCAGTACTGTGTTTTTAACCAAGGACTTTGAATTAACATAATCCAAGAGTTTAACCCACTTCCTGTTTATATTATTTTTAAGATAGGGTAATGATTGCAGGGTAAAGCAGCCTTCTGTGCTGTTGGCTGGAGACCTTAGGTTAGTAACTTAACAAGTGCAGCTGCAAGGTTGTTTGTACCCTGCTCAGTCTTCAGTACAGTTTGTGCTGTATAATATGTGTAATTACACTGCTTCTGACTGATGAGGTAGGTGGATGAGGAGGAAGGTGAAAATAGCATGGCTTGTGAAGCAAGGCAGTGACAAGACATCTCAGCAAAGTCTCTATATCCTTGCACTGTAAATAGTGTATATCTGCCCACTAAAATATTTGAGATAAGACAGTTGGGAATATTTCTCTGCTTATTTGAATAATTTATAATGTGATTTTAATACTTTTTCCTGGCTGAATATATCACTTGTCTGGCAGAGCTTAGGACATCAGTTACATGTTTTATCAGGGACTAACTTAATAAATGTGATACACAATTTTAGCTTCTAGCATTATTGCAAAGCCAGTGGTACTACTAGTAAAGTGTAACTGATGCAGTATATTCTTGATTGTATGTAGTTAGTATATTTTTGTTTTCTATTTTAGTGCTGGACCCAAAGGAGACAACATTTATGAATGGAGGTCAACTATACTGGGGCCTCCAGGATCTGTATATGAAGGTGGAGTCTTCTTCCTTGACATTACCTTTTCACCGGACTATCCTTTTAAACCACCTAAGGTTAGTAGAAGGATACTGAAAGTCTTGTAGGAGTCCTCTCCTTCTGATATTTTAATGTCTATGTTGGTATATCCTTTTAGGATGAAACATAAAACTTTCAAAGCAATAATGAATATTTAAACTTGGGTATTTTGATGGAAAGAATTTAAATAACTGCCTAAAATTTGCTTGCATGTTGCCAGTATAACTGAATGGATATGGATTTATTTAGCAAATGGTTGCGTAATTTCCCACAGATATTTCTAATGTGAAAGCATTTATATTTGAGTTGCACCCTTTATAAGCAGCTGAAGGTACTTAATCTTTCCTGTTGACCCATATAATTCACCAGGCCTCTATGGCTGTCTTGACAAAAATATGCACCTTTTACACCCCATATAAATTACTTCTGCAGATGCAGGATACACGATTGTTATGAAGTTATAAGGAATTGCTTTGCATCAGTTTTCTGGAAGAGTATGATGCCAAAGTCAAGAAACTCGAGTGGTAGACAGAGATTTACAGAATTCCTTGTTTTATAATGCTGTCAATAATGACACAACCACAAGTGTAGAACTGTATCAATAACATGAAGGTGACATTACCATGATCAAGGAGACTTGGAATGTCAAACAGGAAAAATCTAAGAAGACTGGAAAAATAGAAATGGGATGGATTGTGGCAGTACAGTGTCATCTATAACCAACAGTAATAATTGCTGAGGAGGATGTCAAAATGAGGCTTTATTGGGTGGTCGCAGGATTATTAAAAACCACCTGCATAATGCATCTATAAAAAAGGCAAATATACACTTAAGATGCATCCTCTGGCCTGCAGAGATAAGGAATTACCAATGTCATATACAAGACACTTGTAAGACTTTATTTGCAAGACTGAATGCAAATCTTAACACACATGTTCACTAACAGGAACAGAAACTGGGAAAATTTACTCCACAGGGCTGGTAATAGAATCAAATAAATTGATGGGCCTGTCTTTCATGAAACAAAGTGAAAAAAGGTGAATTGTTCACCTTACAACTGTGGAGAATAAGTGTCATGGTTTGAGATAGCCCCGACATCCAATTCCCTAGCTCCATTCCCCCTCCCACATCTCAACCTAATGTGAGATGGGTTTTTCCAGACAAAACACACCAGACTCAAAGTGGGGGAAAGGGAATATATTACAATGACTGTACAAATAAATACCATATCACATTATACACATGATCACAAACTATCTCTACCATGACATATGTATTTACAATGGATCAGATCTCTTCTCCCCTCCAAATAAACGTCCAGGAGGGAAAGAAGGACAGATCCCTTCCAGTCCTTAAACAGCAGCATCTTCTGAGGCAGCAGGTTTCTTCTTCTCATGCATGCAGCAGCTGATAGCTGGCTTTCTGCCAGCATCCACGAGGGAGGTATTCAAGCTCCCCCGGCCCCATCGCCTCACAACCGAGGGGTCTTCCGTGGTCTTCGTAACCCCAGACAAGGTCGTTTCACCACGTCATATCACGAAGACACAGGGGGGTCTTCGTGACGGTCTGGTATCTCCAGGAGATTCAAGCTCCTTGCAGGGCCTCTGTGCCCTGTCTCTCAGGCTGCCACGTGGCAGCAGTGCAAGGGGGGGGAAGCCAAGGTCGCCCCCCCCACATTCCATCTGGCCGTCCTGGTCCAGCTGCGGGACGCTCCGAGCTTCTCAGCTCCTCTCTCTCCGGTGCTGCATGTCTAAAACTGCTCTCCAAAATAGGAGTCCATGTCCCTCTTCTCCAAGAGGGATCTCAAGGGAGTTTTGGGGGAGTGTGGTACAGTCTTACCCCCAAGAACTCTGTAGCTCTCAGTTGCTGGCTCTCCTTTCCTCAGCTCTCCTTCCAGGAGTCCTTTCTCTGGTGCTGCATGTTGCTCCTGTTGCTCCTTCAGTTCAGGTTCTTATCTCTGGCTCTCTGCCACCGTTTCTCTGGTCAGTGTCGGCTGCTGCTCTGCGCCCATGGAGAAAACATCTCCCGGCATAACTACAGGCACCTAGCCCAGCTTTATGCTGTTCCAGGTCCCTGCAGCCCCCCAGCCAGGGGCTGGGAGGCCCCAGAGGGCCCAAGGGGCTCAGAGCCCCTTCCTCGTGGCTCTACAACATGGTCACCTCTCCTCAACCAAACTACAACTCTTCTTTTCCGGTCTGGTTGTGGTATGTTTACATTTCTGCAGGAGCGCCCATTGGGCAGAACTTCAAAACTTCCAGGGGTTTCCACCCCTTGGGGTCTACCACTTCTCTTAGCCCCTGGGGAAAACAAGGTTCAAACCACTACAATAAGTGTCTGGAAGAACTCCACAGAAGGAGCTATTAGATGAAAAATATTTACCTTCTTTTTGACACATTCATGAAAGGATCAGTTGGACCATAACAAAAGGGTATTGTATTAAAAGAGAGAGTAGCTGATTCCTTTTGGATTACCATGAGTAGACCACTGAAAGATAAGTGCTTATAAATAGAATTTTAATGCCACAGTAGTAACATTTATATCAGTTAACACTGATACTATCAGGGAAAGTTTAAAAAAAAAAAAAAGAGAGCTGTGAATTCAAAGCATTTGCCACTCTGTAAATTGGACTTTCCCAGCTAGTGACTTAAAGATGGGTCAGTATGGCAGGATAAGGGATGATCTAGCTTTGTTTCCCACCTCTAGTGTTCCAGTTCAGGGAAGCTTTGAGGTCACTGAGAGGTCTTACAGGGGTTTTACACTTTGCTGACTGCACATTTTCTGACTTAGGCAACTGTTGTTACATAGTGAAGTAAGAATCTGAAACTTTATAACTTTTCCTTCAGCAAGTTAAAGCTTTGGTCACACTGAGCTGGGATGATGTCCTGTTATTCCTGACTCCCATCCAGCTCAGCCCACTTGCTATACAAGGTCTGTCATAATAGGCCCCATTTGGTTGCTTTTTTCCTGGGCTTAGCCTTTTCATAGTAGCTGTAATGCAAGGGTTACATTCAGGCCCCCAGCAAATTAAAACTGTATTATTTAGAGGATAAAATGGCTGTATTGTCTATAAAATAAAGCTTGAAGGTCTCTCAGAGATCCAGACCTAATATGTAAAGAATTAGTTCTGAAAGACAAGTTGCAGGGACATCTTTTGTCATTCTCTCTGTTGAATCTTTTGAGTCTTGAGGCAGTATATGCAATAGACATCCTTTTAAATAGAAGTTGGAGATCCAGTTTGCTATTTCACCACAAGGTAAAGTCTTTTTCAATCTATACTCAGTTGTGTTTGGCGCTGTGTTGTTTTGAGACATGAGGAATGCAGCTGTGCGTTGCTTATTAATGAAATGTCAAGCAAAGAGGTGGTTCTTGTCCTGCTTTGTAATAGATTTTTCGTCTGCCTTTATCTTGATGCCAGTTGTCATTGTAAGAAATGTGTGCACATAAATCATATGAAAATGTACTGCTTGATAAAGGATGAGAGAATTGATGATGGCATATTGTATTACTAAAAGGCCAGTATTTACAATGAGGGAAATTGTTATCTGTAAGAAAGTAATGAGTGTGTGTGCACAAGGGACTAATGTCAGATATAACTGTGTTGCAAGCATATGTTGTACGTGTGGATTCTTATTCTAGTCACTTCAGCCATGGTTGTAAATGACCCCTATTTTCAGACCTGCTGTAGGATCTCTCAAACTGTTGCTATTTCATTACACCTATTTTCCAGACCCTATAAAACTCATTCGTAAGTAAAATAGTTTGGAAATCCCTTGAATAAAGCAGCATGGGAAGACGACTGCTTATCATAAGGTAGCTGCCGACAGTCAGTGTTGTTGGGAAGGGGTGGTTAAATATGTTCTCCACAAGCTTATTTCTAGCAAAAGAAAGGTAGTGAGTACGTGGAACATAACATATGGCCTCACAGTACGGTGCTATCTGTGTCACTGGGTGTTGACATCTCTACTTCACCACGAGATTTGTGATATTTGGTGCTGTTCTCAAAATCATGGGTTCTAGGGTTATGGGAATAAATCATCTTAGATTTTATTCTAATTATAGTCCCACTCCTTACGGCTCTATCATCTTAGAAAATCTAAAGTACAAGACTGTGAAATGTGCTGAGAAAGACATAAAATGTATTCCTGAATGTTGGCAAGATTACCTTCCTGTAAGAACATAGCAGAAAGGGTCTAATTCACATTTCTCGCTATGACTGAATTCGTACATTACTCCTGAGATTTCTGTGGGCCATTTTCATCCCTCTTTCACTATGAAGCAACTAGATATTTAAATGAGTACTGTCAAAATTGATCTTCCAAAAATGTGACCACAAAAGACCTGGGAAGAAACAGAAACTGTATTTGCCAGATTTAGTTACTTGACCCAGCCTGAGGTTCCAAAGGCAAATGCCCATGTCATATAACATAGTTACTGTTAAAGGGCCTAATCTACAGTGTATTAAAATCAGCAGAAAGATTTCCACAATCCCTTTTCCTTTTCTATTCTCAGATGTTGTGCACTCTGTTATCATGCATGTGGATGTTGCACATGGACATTGAGGAGTGTAAAATAATTTTTAAAATAAGAAAATATATTAAAAATGGATTTTGGATAGATGTATAATATTTTATTATTATTATAATTAAATATATTTGTGGTGTAACCATTGTTTGATTTGTATTATACAAAGTTCTCAATATTTTCTAAAGGATCCAGATTGCTTCTATAAACACTTTAATGCCTATTCTGATTACTGGGCACCCTGTTGCACATTGGAAAACATTAATTAAAATAAAATTAAAAAACTGAGAGCACGTTTGCACATGAAGATTCTACCTATATTTTGGTTTTTCTTTTTAAGAAATTTATAAACTAATTTTCATTTGTTTTTCCAGATAATTAACTTGCTTTTCTACTTTGTCGTTATCTTGTAGAAGAATATGAATTACCTGTTCATTCATGTTTTTGTTTAACAAAGAAAACGTATCTATCCAAACTTTCGCTATTAGGTCTTTCTTCAGTTTTTACACCTTTGTAGCCTTCGACATCACATTCTCCTAAGATTTTGAAGTTCTGTCTTTATTCTTTACATCCTCTAATTATACTGTGTAGTCCAGTTCACATTCTGAGTTTTGTATAGCCACACATCACTGCCATCAGGTTTCTCTTCCAGTCTGCATGAAGTCTTTTCCCTGTGGATCCATAGTTTTCTTTTTGTTTGTCGCTACCGGTCAATGTCTTTCTGAAGTTAAACCACTGGCACATTATCAAATTAAGTTACTCTTAACCATCACAGAATATACTGTGTGTTAGGTCAGAGTATAATTTACTCTCATGGTACTAATTTTTTCTCCTTTGAAGTCAATTTCAGTATTTCACCTTTGTCTCATGCCTTGAAACTGGACTCCAGATTATTTGAGCCAGGGCCACTGACCCTTTCAGGTCTGCTTTCCTTATAAATCAATGGCTTTTGGCCTCACTCACAACTGCAGCACACTCATGCAGAGGAGGGAGTTGTCCTTTCCCCAAAAAGTTTATCTATGTGTGACCAATGCAGCTTGAGTAGGAGTGATGGAGGGCCAGCCCAGGCTAATTTCGGTTTAGCTCTACAACCGGGAAACATGATTTTTAGAACAGCTCATCCAAGAACTGACAAATTAGCTTAGGTTTTCTGGGATGCTCTAATCAATTAAAAGTATTCCCTTGCCTCCACTGCGAGGAAGCTGCTGTAGCACTGCGGAAATTAGCTGAGCACTTCGTTGGCTGAGTCAGCAAGAAAGCGGCAGCCTGCACAATCACGGTTCTCCTCTCAGCTGCATCCTCAGGATCACGTTGGTTTTATGAGATGCCAGACAGGAGGAAGGTGTGGAACGGGCAAAGCAAAGCATAGATGTGGACATGATCTCACTTTCTGCTAAAGGCCAGATGCCGCTGAGGCTTCAGTCTCAGTCGCAAGGTGAGGTTTCACTTTAGCCCCAAAATACAGCATCTCTCTTGTAGTGCTGCGGGCTGAAAAATAGAGAAAGGTGGGCCCTCTTCAGAGCAACCGCTTAAAGAAGTTAATAAAAATACTTAGATGACCTGCTAAGGAGATAACCTTACATTTTTTCAGTGCCTTAATGACCCTTCAACCTGATTTTTAGAAATACCTTTGAGATTTCTTTTTCCTGCTGTCTTCCTTTTATCCTTAATGGATTCAGACAGTTCACCTCTTGGCTTTAGCAGAGGAAAGCTCTCTATCTTTGGGATATTGAATGGGATATATAGCTATGCAGAGATGTCACTTGTGGGAGGATGTGTGTCCATATCTGTGGGTGCACATGTATGTGTGTGTGTATATATATATGTACATGTGTATATGAGTAGAGGGTATCACATCTTTTAGTCAGCCTGATCTGACAGAAAGAATTTCAACTCAATATCTGTCCTCAGTCCTCATAAGAAATCAGTGAATTCCACAAGTGTGCAAGCTTTTTGTCTGAGATCCTTTAAAGGTTAGCCATCACTAGAAATTAACACCACCTCTTTATGTACACTACAGTTATTGAAGGAATGGCGATAATTTCATAATCCTGCCTACTGTCCCTCTGGAGCAGGAAGCCTTGACAAATCAGGAAGCCATACCAGGGTCTTTCACACAGGTGTTTGTAGAAAAATGTTTGTAGAAAAATGAATACTCTTCAAGAGAACTTTCCCCCCAGGAACTGTCACTGCAATAGTGTCTGCATTTTCATCAAGAATAATCTTTATTAATAACTTCTACTGTCATATTTGACTACGTTCAGTCTATTACAGTGTCAATTCAATTTAACTGTAGCTGATACAATATGGATATATCTATCATTATCCTAGTACAAGCTTTATTTTTGAATTTGAGTGATTTATAAAATCTCTTAATCCCAACTCTACAATTAATCTTGCTAGGACTTTAATCTCAGCTGACTGAAAAATGGTTCACAGGACTTGAAGGCTGCAATGTGCTAAATCACCTCTAAATCAAAATTAAAATAACAGAAAACTCTGTTTCCTCTGTAAATCTCATGTGTCTATCAACTGACTGAAAAATTATTCTCAGCATTTGAAAGCTTAGCTAGTTTAAATCAGCTGTTGGACTGCAAGGAGGGCCTTTTTCCTTTGTAAATATAGTGCATAGTGTGTGTAGAATCTGGTCTTAATGGCAATATTAAACATCTCTTTTTAAACATAATTATCATATAGCACTAATTTCTGTGCACTAAATTTCATTATGTGGAATCTTTCTCCTGTGGTAGACACTTTCTATCTATTTCAAAGGTTCAGCCTCATGTTTGAGGGGTAATTCTTTTTGTTCCTGGCTTCTACTCTACATTTTGATACTTGTTTTCTATGTGATTGGCTGTTAAGGACACTTTTATCTGCTGGGTAATAGAAAAGCAGTGCTTACAAGAGTAGATGCAAAAAAAAATAAGCATTTCTTGGTATTTCTAATCTGAATTGTTAAAATGAACTTTGCAAGGCGGACACACACTTTAAATTGCATATATCATTATTAATACAATTTACACTTGAAGCTCTCAAACTCAGAATAACCTTAAGTACAGCCTATTTGATCATCCCTTTTTAACATCTCTGCAATGTTGGTGCAGGCAGGGCTTCAGTCTACCTCCTCTTGCCCCCCGTCCCAGATAGATATTGCCATCATAAGACCAACCTTCAAATGCAGTGGCTGGTTATCACTGTTATCCCTTACATTCATTTGCCTCGTCATACCTCTCTCATAGCCTCTGTCACATCACATTAGTTCTCAGTGCCATGCTGTGATGCTAACAGCTTTTTTCAACTGCCTCCTGCCCTCCCCATCCTCCTCCTCCTGATGGTCTGGAGGACCCTCGCCTGGCGTATTCCCACACCACTGCCTCCCCCGGCCCCTTTGCTGTGCCTCCACGCTCCCTTGTTCTCCTTACCCAGCCTTTCTATTTACATCTTCTTGCTGAGAGCAGCCCATGAATCCTTCATCCGTGACAATAAATGGAGTTGGCAGGTTTTCCCAGCAAGTGAAGTCTTTGGGTGTTTGCAGGCAGAAATCAGATGCACAGGCGTCTTTGAGAGGGAGAAATGCACAACCTACCACCAGCAGACCATTGTTAGAGCCAGCAGTATAGGCCTGAATCCTACTCTTCCCAGGCATGTGAACTGCAGAGTGTGGTTTACATGCTTGCACCACCTTCAGTGAAATAGTTTGTTCCATAGGTCCCATCCCTGAGATGCCCCATCCTTGGAAATGTTGAAGGGCAAGTTGGATAGGGCTTTGAGCAACCTGGTCTCGTGGAAGGTGTCCCTTCCCATGGCAGGGGATTGGAATTAGGTGATCTTTAAGGTCCCTTCTAACCCAAACCATTGTATGAGTCTACGATATCTTCAGGGAACACTGAACCTATAGGGCAGCATGCAGTGCTACAGGGCTTGGGACAGGTCAAACCCAGGTGGCTGCTTAAGAGACTTTCAATATCTCTCAGAATGACAGAATCAGAGAGATTTAATGTGGAGGATGGAGATGGAAGCAGAAATATGTTAGTCTGAAGAGAGAATCAATAACTACATTTTATTTTGAATAAATACAAAAGGCATTTGATAAGGCAGTACCATGTAAATCTCTGAGATTTCCTTTAAATTCATTTATCTGATAATTCTTCTAGTAATTGGCAAATTGAATTGCCAATGACTCTTCTAATGAATAGCCTTCTTATTCTCTCTGTTTTTAATATACTAATTTATATCACTAGTTTCTACTGATTTATTTAGTCTTGATTAAATTGGCTCTATCCAGCTGAACTCTTCCTGGTTTCCCTCACCAAAACTGAGGTGGTTCACCATTTCTTCCTATTTCCTATGAATACCCACTACATGAAGCTTCTCAAAAAGGCCTTTAGAGGCATCTTGTGGGGAATATCTTCTTCTGCCTTGCAGCAGTGGTTTGCATGCTGCTTGTCAAATATATTTTCAAAAGACAACTTGTGTTGTCTATTGGATGTTTCAGAAGCTACATAATTCTGCTGTATCAAGCATGTTTTACTCCATAAAATCCACGTGATCTAAAAATACATCATATGTCAATGTTACTTCTTGTCCTCTTTTACACACACAGAGGTATATATACATAGATGTGAGAGAAAGATTTTATGCACATTATTACAATAGAATGAAAGCAGATTAACTGATCAGGACAAAAAACTACTAATTTTGAGGTCAGTCTGCCTAGGACTTCTCATATGGGGAGTACCTAAATACTCAAAGGCTGTTAAAATTGGGTAAGGTAAAAAAAGGCCCATGTTTCTTAGAATAAAATATAGGTCCTGAAGTGCCTGCCACAACCTGCCCGCTCAGCCCTACAACTGGCAGACCCATGCCAAGAGCAACAGGAAGGAGCACTCTGGTGATCTCAGAGAGGTGTGCATCTAGGGCAATACAGCCTGCATGCTTTAAACTTCAGAAGGGTGGATTTATTTTATAAAAGTTAAATGACAAGTAAATCTTTAAAAAATGCACTCTCTATAGAAGAACTTTTTTGCTGACTTTCCATATGGAACTATTAATCGCAAGAAAGATTATGCTGATTATATGAAAATCATTTTATAAAAAGTCAAAGTGACTTTGTTGCAGAAAGCTTTTGATGCTTGGCATCTTAAATCTTGTTTCTATTCTGACTGACCCTAACCCAAACAGTAATACATTTCCCTTGTTCTCTTCTTCTCTTCCTTTGTTTTTAGAAAAGTTTGTACAGTTTAGGACAATTTTTTATTTGCGCTCTTGGATACATCAAAGATTATCAAAGTCCCTTTTTATTTTTTCTGCTGTTAAATCTGTGTTCAAAAGGAGTGCATTTATATAATGAAGATGCTTAGTGTTGCTGTGCTTATTCAGTTTTTTTCCCCTGCAAGAGTCTGTTCAATGAGACAGTACGAGTAGTTATTCAGCTCCATAATTACCACGAATATAATGAATAATTACTCATATTGCACACTGATTGATTTTCAGTAATATAAAGGTCAACTCATGTGGATGCTATTACATCCTTTTAAATTGTTATCACTTTTGGCTACTGATGCATTGGTGCATTTTGCCAGAGAAACACAGCATACTTTGCATACCAGACTTTTCTGTAGGTCAAGCAAAAGTAATCACAGTTTATTATTTCCTGCTAATGCAGATGCCAAATATTATCCTTCAGTAAAATAAATTATAACTTTTGAAAACCTACCAAAATTAGATGTAAGCAAGTGTTTTAAGAATTGGATGAAGTTTTATTTCTTGGTGTGAATTTAAATTGTATTCTTTAATAGTGAGCATCATATGGCCAGTCATTTATTATTATGCACTTCTTGTGATAATCCATCAAGTATCTCGAGAATTGTTCATGTGCATGCTACAAATCTGTACTTAAAACCAGAGATGGTCCACCCTGTCTTAGAAAGGTGTCCTCAGTGCTGGGTGTAGATAAAATGAAGTGCTCTCTGTAAGAAATTAAAGGATGCTAATTAATGTAAAGGTTATTGCATGAACATTGTCTCACTCAGAACTATAGATATTTTTCATTTAGGTTGTTTTATTTTTCTCATATGGCTAAGGAGTGTAGCCCTGGTCTTGTTTTTACTGTTTGAGCAGACAAATCTATTGCTCATAAAGTCTGACAAACTGAGATGGGAATGATTTACTCCCTCCTGAGCTTCATGAACATCATCATAAATGGCATCATATTTTTTAATATATATATAACCTTTTCTGTATGCAGTACAACTTCTTCCACTTCAGGTAGTGCTACTACTGTTTTATTAAAACAGAACTCCAGGGGAATATTTAAGGAAGACAGAAGTTTCATCTCAGGCAGGCATGCAGGATTCCATCCTTGTAAGAAATGAAAGGACTTGAAAGGAACTTTCCAAAACCGTGGGATTGAGAGCCCTGGGATCCCAGCTCTGCTTCCCGTGTTGGCCAAGCAAAAGGGGGTTGGTTTTGTTTATTTTCGTATTGGCTCTGGGAATCTTTCATCTCTCCCTACATAGTCACCAGGCTCCAGTGGGAGGAATGAGAAACAGGAGGTGAGGCTTTGAACCCAAAAAGGCTGAAGAAGGCAATTCTTGAGCGCACATTGTAACCCCTTACATGCTAGGACTTGAAAGGAACTTTCCAAAACCGTGGGATTGAGAGCCCTGGGATCCCAGCTCTGCTTCCCGTGTTGGCCAAGCAAAAGGGGGTTGGTTTTGTTTATTTTCGTATTGGCTCTGGGAATCTTTCATCTCTCCCTACATAGTCACCAGGCTCCAGTGGGAGGAATGAGAAACAGGAGGTGAGGCTTTGAACCCAAAAAGGCTGAAGAAGGCAATTCTTGAGCGCACATTGTAACCCCTTACATGCTAATAAGCAACACCGGAGAATCATTGCTTCCTCTGATATGTTTCTGAAGAAGGTTGCAACTGAATTCAGTGAAGTCTGGAAGTGTGTGCGATGTGTTTGAGGGATCTGCCCTTGCAGAGCTGCAGTGCCTCTATGTGCCTCTGAATCTCACGGTGAAGGTTAAGCAAATCACACACATGGATACCAGCACCACAGTGGCTGCTTGGGTTTAGACCTCACAGAGGAACATTCAGTTCAAAAGAGAGATAGTAAGTTATTTTAAGACTACCTCATACTGGAAAATGGGTGTTCAATATCCAGAAATTATTTATATTGCCTTCAACCAGTTGCCTCCAATCACTCAACTAAAATCCATCTTAATTCCCTCTTCCCAAGCTTTATAAACAGTCTTTTTCAGTCCTAAAACTTATTCAATGAACAGCCAGACATAGCTTTTCATGTCCTTTTTCTTCTCTCTGATAATTTTTCTCCCCATTTTGAATAGATAACCTCATTTTCTTCTAAGAGACTATATACAGGGGGGTTTTATCTGTTTTATTCTGATTTACAATATTTAGAAGGGTTTGGCATTCAGCAGTGGAAAAACAGATGAGTTTATTATGGTTTTCCTCCAAAACTGATTGAATATAAATTCCTTATCATTACCTTTCAAAAGCTTGTGTATAGTACTCTTACAGTTTTCAGAAGGTAGCTAGTCCAATTTTTCCCTATTTCCCGTAATTTGCATTTTTCCGACCTACACTTTTATTCAACAAAAATCAGGTACCCTCTTCTAAATTCCAGAATCAAAGAAAATAGATCCATAGAGGACACTGACTGTTCAAAAAAACCCCATAAATTACTCCTCTACCCTTCAACTGTCTGAGGATAACTCTGCCTGTACAACCACACACTCCCTTGAGCCCCTGCATGGGATTGTTTAGGTGTTTTCATTAGGGGATAAATAGAATTAGACTGCACTGTTTAGAGGAAACATTTAAGTGGCATCAAAGGTAAAAATATGACCATAATAAAGAAAATGCAGTTCCCTTGGAATGGTATTATCACTTGGTTTCTCTCTATGCGTATAATAGGAGTGACCCTGCATAAGCTTAAAATGTAAGTATGGTTAAACACAACATCCAGAAGGTTACATATCAGCATTTCCCACATTATCAGCAATTTGAGGCAACACCTGGATGAGGAAAGCAATGTGTCATTCCAGTTGTACTCTACTACCTTGGGGTAAGAACTCCATTACCTGCCACCTTCAGTCCACAGTTTCCAGCATATTAAGGCTCTCATTAATACAGCTTCTTTTGAAATTCCAAAAACTGTGATTCTTTTTATTAATTAATTGAATTTATTATTTCAATATTAAAATTAATTAATAAAATATAACATTATAATTATCAATTCATAAATTGATTATTTAAACATTAAAAATGCCTCTGTCTTAGGCAGGCATTTTGAAGTGCACTGGTATGTTTGGCTAATCAGTGATATTTTTGTCAGTGGTAAGCTGCAGGCCTTATCTTTCTCAATGTCATGGGTTTAATATGTGCTCATAGTGAAAAAATGCTACATTTCAGGTCTAAGCATTTTCTAAAAGTAGCCTTACAACTGCAAACAGATGTAGTCCCATCTACATTTATACACCGGGTAGTCTGAGATGGTAGTGGAGTGTTGAACAGGTTACGAAAGACATGAACTACATCCATTCATCTCAGTGGCTCTCTGAATCCTGCCAAATTCCCAATGTCCTTGCTTCAGTGCTTCAAAAGTAGCTGAGGCAGGAACATGTGGCAATGTATCTGTCCTCTCAGCTGATGGCAAAACAGTTACATGTTAAAATGCAGGCTCAAATTGATGACCTTCCCTTAAGCATGTTACAAACTCAGACTGACCTGTCTATAAATAATTCAGAGGGTATAATTTAATCTGTGTAATGGGTTCAGTGTGTTTCCCCCACATTCAGTGAGACCACATATATCTTATTACCGAGTGTATTTAGATGCCACTAAATAAAGTCCTCAAATTTTTCATCAAGGAAAAGCACCTTTGTTCAGGTAAAAGAATTAAGCAAAAACTTTATTCCAACACTGTACTGAAAAGTAAGCATAGAATACTTAAAATTAAGCAGATGCTGAAGTTTGCCTTAGTCATGGGACATCCTGCTAGGAAGCATTTCCTGATTCGCTTCTAACTGGAGTATAAGAGTGCCTGGAGTTAACCTGACTGTGGACTTTATGAGCACTGACCTGCAGTTCACAGGATGCTCCTCCACACCAGCTCCCTTTATGGACATTTGTGACATGCAGTTTGTGTGTAAGGTAGTTTACCACTTTTGTGTATTTGTAACCTTCGTTGTTCAAAATAGCTTCCCTTTGCAGACAAACATTTCATTTTATCACTCGATAATAATTATTATTTAAATAAATAATTTTCTTGATTTTGCAGGAGACTTCCTCCACACCAAATGCTGAATGTGCTTGACCTCCTAATGAGGAGGAAAAAGTAGATCATCTGGCCAGAGCATTTCGATTCATTCAGATCATTGTGCCAGAAATATTTTGAATTCTCATGAAAGTCCCAGAAGTGAAGCACTTAGGCTGTAAGACAAGAAGCAAAACCACAAGTGTAGGGGAAAAAAGGAAAGAACCTATAAATATGTAGGATATGGAGTGGCAAACTATGAAATTATCCTATTAATTAGCAATACCTTTAGACACAGTTTAAAAACTGATGAACTTGCTTTTTGGGGGGTCCTTGGTATAGAACTAACTGATGCATGACAGTACATCCAAAAGTGCTTTCCCAAATTTATGTGGAAAAGTACTTATGAGAAGAAGTATTTCTTGTTGAATGCAGTGTTTTAATACCATAAATCTATTACCTTTTCTTTCCATTATTTTGTCAAAGCTTCTTGATTTAATCCAAAGGGACAGAATTTTTCAGTGTGTTAGAGAATGATTTTTTTTAATAGAAATAAACCAGATACTGTGTAATTTCACTTGTATCCTCTCTTCTGCTTACTGCTAAGTGGCCTGATCTCAATCCCTCTGAGATCTCTGATACTGAAGAAAATCAGAACAGGAGCATCCCTGTCATCAGTTTCCATTACTCTCCAGATGCAGGTTTATCGGTGTGGTAGAGCAGGGATAGGTGCGTAAGGACTCCCAGTTATTAGCACTGTCCAATTCCAATGAAGATCGTGGCTTTCCTAAGTCAGGGTGTGCTTTGCCTGCTGTTGTCTCATGTCTAATCAGCCCCTCTGTTGGCAGGGTTATTGCTGATGAGTAGACCCCTAAAAATGTACATCTTGATTTTAGGTTCTACGAACTCATCATTGGAACCATCAGGTTTGACCTGTCATTTGGGTAGAAGTGGTGGATAAATTAGTCCTTGATGACCTCCAAGAGGTGTTTTTTTCTTATTGTCCCTCCTTATCCAGTAACCCCATTATTCATTCTGAAGTGAACTTTCTTAGCTAAGCTTCTTTTAAAATAAAAGGCCTGTATCTTCAACTTGAAGCAGAAGGACATCATTCTAGGCTAAAAGAAGTGCTCTCCTCTTTGCTTTGTTATGTATAGGATCACCTGGGAGACAGTATAAAATGGATGCGGAAAGCCTCAAAATCAACTACCGAAAAACCCTAAAAGTTGTTCTGTTGGTACAACTGTAACTCAAAATTTGGAAATAAAAGCATTTTATTTGAGCAGCCTTTCTCAAAAATGTTTCACTTCATCTTTTTCAGGAGTCATTGATGTGATGCCTCCACCCTTTTTTTCCAGCTTAAGGTTTGGGTCAAATGATAAACAGATGAAGACAGCAGAAGAATCTGTCTTCTGACTCCCTTCAAAGCATGAAGGAGCGGTGGACCTGAATTGTGAATGTTGTCCAGATCAGGGGGTGGAACAGGTTTTTCTGGCCCCATACAAAAATAATGTGATTGATGAGACCAAGGCAAGGGGAAGCTCAGGAAATATGTCCCATTCTCATCTTGGACAAACCAGTTCCAAGTGCTGGCCAGAGATGCAACAGACAGACTTTATTATCTTTATTTTATCTTGCCCAGTTTTTGACTGAAAGTAGCAGCATACTCTCATTTCAACCAGGAAAGCAAAATGTTAGTTCTTATGATTTTTTAATTGATTGATAACTGTGTAATCTTTGACTTGAACACTGTTGTACTTAGACGCACTGTCCTTTCTAGGTAACATTTCGGACAAGAATCTACCACTGTAACATTAACAGCCAAGGCGTCATCTGCCTGGACATTTTAAAAGACAACTGGAGTCCAGCATTAACCATTTCTAAAGTTCTCCTCTCCATCTGCTCCCTCCTCACAGACTGCAACCCGGGTAAGACAAATTAACTTTCATATCGATGCTTATTCACAGTTCATATTTGATCAGCTCCTAGGATGTGGTCAGTGCTCTGGTTTACTGAACGTACTGAAAAAAGACAAAAATGTAGATTTTAAGTCCCATTCATATAAATAAGACCATGTGTGCCATTCATGTAAACAGTAAAGAAAGCAAGCAAAATTCCAGGAGCTCAAGTGCATTTTTAGTACTGGAGAATAAAAATCTTTTGATTCAGAAAGTTTAATCAGTAGAAAATACCTTAGTATGCACTGATTTGAATATTACTACCAGGATATTACTACCAAGAAATATTAATGAGTTAATAAATATTGAAAAGGAAAGTTTTCCTTTAAATATGCTGATAATATGGTCTCTGGAAAGAATATTAATAGTACTGACAATGATAGATGCCTAACACAGACTCTACAAATAATGAAAATTAGTTTCAATGAGGTTTATTCAATATCTTGGGCAGTCAGTATGAGTATTCAAAGCAAGCTGTCATTCTTATTAACTAGCGCAGCACTTAACCTCTCCCCTCAGCTCTTTTGTTTGTTTTTCGCCATTGACCACTAGATCTGTAATTTCCACTTTCTCTTACCCTATTTACCAATGGATAATTCTGACTGTAGCCTTGGAAAATTGTAGTATGTAGAAATTATTAAAGAAACATTGAAGGAAAATTAAGTGATCTGTTTATGTGTCATGAGGGTTGTTTCTAGTTTATTTTTATTGTACACTTCAATATTCTTTCTAATTTGCCCAAAGGGCTAAAAATTGCTTTGAAAAAGGCAGCATATGAGATTCTGGTGTAATCAGGGGCTGAATCAAAAGCTGTAATAGAATATTGAAATATTTCAAGACTCAAAATAAGGTGAGAATGTGCAGAAATACATTTGACTGTTTTTATTTTCATGTGCATTTCTAACTGTATATAAGCTTAAAACCTATGGTGCTCCTTCTAGCTAAGAGCTGGAGTGATAGTGTTACCATTTTAGGCATATTTATTTCAGGAGTATTGAATTCTCGTTTGCTTACATCTCTGAAAGATTGGTTTCTGGTAGTGTCTACCCCAAAATATGCAGAGGTGCCTCTGTAGGTAGTCAGGCAGATTCATGACAGAAGTGTAAAGAAAAGCAAATTAATATTTGCTCATGTGTCTTAGAGACAGGTGAATAGCTAGAGCCACTGCAAAGCTGGTGAGATTGAGAAACTGGCAATAAGTGTGTGCTCTGTGGTGATCACCTCTCTTAGGAGGGATACAGTCATCTCAAAAGTTGGACGTTTTCCAGCAGTGATTGGAAATTTAGAAATTCGCTATTTCTGCCCTCTCAATCTTTTTCTTAAATCCTCACCAAAGCTGTTAAACAACAGTTTTAGCAGACCGAGTGTGTAAGAGGAATACTGAAAACACTTAACTATACTATAGTATCATGTGCAAGAAGTTAACATACTAAAAATGGTAAGTTCTTCCATTTAGCTTCTTTCAGTTACCAGCCATAAGCATTGTCCTGACCATAAAATAACAGAATTTTATGATTTTTCATTTTCAAATCTTCTCTTTAATTATGAAGTAGTTTTGGATTTTGTCACTGCTTCGTGTTAAAATTTTCCTTTGATTTTTTGAGGAATGAATGCAATTTCTTAAGTTCTGTGGTGCCCTCTCACAAGGCACTGATGGCAGGTATATGTGAACTGCTGAGTCATTTTTGCCTTCCTTGGAGATCTCCTCATTCATGATGGATACTTTTTTTATTAAAAAAGTGAACTTTGAATGTTAGTGATTTACAACAGAAAGCTTGCAAAAATCTACAGGTCCTTACTTTTAATCCTATTACCTAATATGTTACAGTTGTACTACCTGTCTCATTATTTTTTATGATATTTTATCATTTAAAAATGATTGGTTATGTGCCATTAAATGAGTGTATGGATGGATAGATAGGTAGATAGATAGGTAGATCACTGATAGATAGATCACT
This sequence comes from Pipra filicauda, assembly GCF_003945595.2. Classification (NCBI taxonomy): domain Eukaryota; kingdom Metazoa; phylum Chordata; class Aves; order Passeriformes; family Pipridae; genus Pipra; species Pipra filicauda. The sequence goes on along the minus strand of NW_024105031.1, from coordinate 232,770 downwards.
AAAATATATCATGTATATGTACATATGTAGGTACAGAAACATGCATATATGTATTTTCCTCTCTGTCAGCTGGGAGTAATTTTCTAATCCCTCTGTCCTTTCTAAAGGCAGAAACACAACAGGGGTCTCTATTTGATAAGCAACTTTGAACTCTTTTTTCACCATTCATCAGCCAGAAGCAGATCAGGTCAAATGGAAAGGCAACACTGAATCTCCCACAAACATAAACACTTAGGATGGGCAAGTGTTCCACCCCTGGCCTCTCTGAAGGGAAGAATCAAGTATCAGTTACCCCCTGCTCTTACATTTATGCAAATCTTCATTAGAACAACAAATAGGAGTAAGAATGGCAGCTAATTAACCCTCAGTCGTACACAGTGATTAAACGGAGCTGGAGCACAGCTGCAGCTTCATTGGCAAGAGCTGCTATTCTTCTCCAGCAGGCTGAGCAAATGAAAAGAGGTATTTGCTCCTGCCTCTCCTGTCATTCACACAGTAATCTACAAAAGCCACAGAGAGAGTCTCTTTCCTCCCTGGTTATACATCACTGCCCTTTGTTCCCTATCACTCCAGGCAGGAGTGAGTTTGTCCTTTTTAAACAACTAATACAATCCTTTACTCATAAGCTGTCTCAGACCCTTCAGTCCTGATTATTATTAATTGTCTCTATTTTGCTTGGAAGTATCATCCAGTAAACTCTGTTAATGAAATGTCTGAATTTTGTAGCAGCTGGCTGACTTTTTCATGGGGGGAAGGGGTGCCGTAGGGTTTGTGTATGAGTGAACATGTGTGCATTATCTGGGAGTGTGAGAGAGCTAGATGGAATAGTATCAGAGAGGTGGGAGAGATGGTGGGATACACTAGCAGCCTATCTGGGGATTAGTATTTTTCTTTAAGGTGATACTTGAGGGAACAACACACATCCCTTTCTACAAAGGAGGGCTCCAGTCCTGTAAATGTTTTGGCATGTGCATGAGCAACCCTATGAAACCTGATAGATACATTCATCTACATGAAATGGAGTATGTGAGTGAATGCTCACAGGCTCTGTGCTTGAGCACTGAAAATACTTCCAGTGTTACTGCTAGGGCTTGCCTATATGGGTAGTTAGTTATTTCAGAGTAACTCCAGGTGTGGACACTCCCTACTTTGAAAATGTATTAAGTTACGAAAACCTGTCTTTCTTGGAGTAAAAATCAACTGCACTTTAAGTATGCAAAGGGAACCTGGGGAGTGTAAATTCCTGCACTGCCTTAATCCAAAGGAGCTTTCAAGTGCGGATGGCCTCTGAGGTTTTGTATTTTACTGAGCTTGAAGTGCTAAACAAATTAATTATTTTTTATAGTTAGAGAGCTGGTGATGCTGATTTGGGTTAGAATGCTTATTGTTCTCCATTGGTCATTGCCATCCCAGCCCTACCAAAGGTTCTCCCGCTGCAGGAAAAATGTCATTTGCAAATGCTTCAGAGGAAATAAATTGAAACATTACAACACTATTCTTTGCGTGGCTTCCTTCTTCACGTGTTCAAGATCTGAACTTGGCTGGCCTGATTATCCCCGATGTCAGAACAGTCTAACATCAAATCATGTCTGCTAAGCCTTGATTAGGAAATCAGAACGAAGCCGGCTACATCGCCCTCACATCAGCCTCTTCCCTTCTGGTTTCATCCTCTGTCTCTGGCTCCTTACCATTTTTCCCACATACAAGTTCCACGATCATCAGTTGATGTTCTGGAACCAATGCTTTGGTGCTGCTCCTGGCTGTCTGTCCTGTGTAACAGCCGTGCCCGTCTGTAAGCTCCTGCGATGGGGATGTGACAGAGGATATGAGGGGCAGACTGAGATGGGGACAGCCACAATTTTGCTTCCCCACAAACGTTAGGCTGAACACTTGGCTGGCAGCTGTAACCAAAGTAACTACTGGGGGTTTCTACAGGGCCTCACTTGCTTTGCTCTTTAGAAACCTCTGCCTGATTCCTAACCTGAACTGACTCACAGAATTTTATACCAGCTTGTTTTTAAGCAACTTTTGTCCTGTAGCTTAAGTGACCATTTTCTTGGTTTTCATTCCTGGTTGTACTAATGAAGAACCATCCTCTTTCTTCTTTGTCTTTATTTGCTGCACACTGACCAGACCTGTGTCTATTAGCCTCCTTCCATAAGAGAAGCTTTCTGTTCCCCTGCTCATCCTCACTGCAGTCATCCTTCCTGAATGTGCCTGACTCGTAGAGTTCACTGGGGCGTGAGGCACAGCTAGACAGACTAACCCACTCATCATCACCGTCATCCGGGTGGAAATATTTACTGCTCCCTGTTGGATGTCCCTATCTCACTTCAGCCCCACTGAAGGTTATTTCTGTTTTAGCCCCATCATTCTCCCTGTTTTTCTGCTTTTTGATGAAATGGTGGAGAAAGGAAAAGGAAAAAAGGAAAAGGAAAGGGGGAAAAGGAAAAGGAAAAAAAGGAAGAATAGGCTTTTGCTAGAAAAGGATATTAATCTCTGACAAAGGAAATGCACAAACAACTGCCTGCAGTACCCGCTTCACTGGGGTCGGCACTAGTCAAGTTGGTTGCTCTGACTCTGCTCTCAGATACTTCAGTGACATATTATATTAGCAGTGTAAAGCTGCTTGTCTCTTGTTGCCTTTTAAACCTACCGGAAACTGTGAGTTTGCTGTGAACACACTTTGAGACTGAAGCGTGCATATCTTCACAGTAACTGTACTTATAAGAGTAAATGAGTTGGACAAGTGACACTACATTACCTTGGTGTGAGCCCCATCAATTTTTATAGTAGTTGCAGTTTTTCAGCACCTCTGAAAAGTAGACTATTTATGTTAAGAAAGTCTGCAACATACATTGTGGTTTTCAAATAAAATGTACCTCGGTTAGAAGTATGTGTGCTTGCTGTTTTTCAAAGTACTGACATGAATCATGAATTTATTAGATGTTTTCATACTTTGTTAACCCACATGAAGTAATGTGGCTGTGCATTTTAATGACTTACATTTATCTAAGCATAGATAAGCAAAGTCAAACAAGATCCTAAGATTATGGGAATCTTTACATGTCTCACTAAGGGACATGAGACCTGCTTTTAAGCTTTCTCTATATGAGTCATCCTTATGTTTTGCCTTTATCTTACCCAGAAACTTCTTTGGTTTTATCACAGAGTAGGTATAACTGGCAATTTTGGATAACATACTGTTGTTTTTCTGTTGCAATTACGAGTTATCCATGTGGTTTGGCATGTTTAGGTTTGCCTAAATTTTCTGCCAAAAAATATTAACACCCTTACATGCACCTGCATGAAGGTGCTGGTATTTAGGAAACTTTAGAGATGGCATTCAGTTATTATGGGGTTTTTTCTTTCTTTTTTTTTCTCTTTCCTTTTTTCTTTTTTTTTCCCCCCCTTATCATTTTCTTAAAGGTGTGTAAGGTTCAGTACTCTTGCTGCTGCGGATATAAAATCCCAGTTCTGTCATCCTTTGCAGAAAAGGATTCAGTAGTGTAATTTAATGCATATCTTTGATCCTCAATGGGATCTAAAATAGCACTTTAGAGGGTGACTTTTCAACATAAGCATAAAAGCCCTAAAAGCCTGATAAGTATTTACCCTGCTACAAAGCTGCTGGAATTGCTGCTGTTTCCAGAACCTTTGCAAAACAGGAGTAGGTGGGGAGATTTAAGTCAGAACATATGCAAGTGAAAGAACTGAATTAGCAATTTCTCAGCCCATTTCCCTTTCAGACAGCAGTATACATTTTTGGAGGAAAGTTGGTATCCTGCTGCAATGCCTACTGCCCTGTCCACTGGCAGGTTTGCCTTCAGCAACCTTCCCCAAAGCTGGCTGTTGGAATTGCTCCAGGCAAGGTCCATACTTGCAAGTGCAACATTGGGTAGATCTGATGTCTAGAAAGTTTTGAGCACCTCCACATTTTGAATCTGTGTTGGTATTTGGGAAATTTAAATTCATCCAAATGCTTTTTTGTAGCAATTCTGTAACCTCTACCAATTTGCATATTGACGGGAATACCTGGAATACATACAGTACTATATCCATGGAATTGTCTTCTGCACACCCCAGCCAAAGGGCAATAGGTTCACTTGAACCCTCTCAGGGAAATGCATCTCCAACTGGAAGCTGGAGTGAGGTTGCCAGACTTTGACTTGATGCCCATTGACACACTCCATTCTCCTGACACTGCCTTGGGCTCATCATCTCTGGCACTGGGGCACTAAGAGCCAAAATTGCCACAGCCACTTACAAAGCGAGTGTGTGTTGACACATCAGGTTCCACAGGAATTGCCCTGTTTTTCAGCCGGTCAGCCTCAGCCACACCAGTGTGCATTTTAATACACTAATGGATGTCCACTGTACCAGTAAAAAAGATCTCTTTTCAGTATTACTGAGATATTTAAAAACTCTAGCCTGTCCAAAAAAAAAAGTTTAAAAATAAATCTAAGGCAGCTTAATAAAGGAAAATATAACATAGCTGTAATAATAAAATCTGTTCCATGCTGGAGCATTTGGCTGCGAGTGGGAATTCAGCTGACTTGTGGTCACAGCTCTGCTGTTTGGCTTCCATGTTCAAACTTTGAAATAGCTACCCAACCCCCAGTAATGAAGAACAGGTCCATACCCCTCACCACACAGAAGCCTGGGTGTATCTTTTTTTCTCTCAGTTATTCTATGTATGTCTATCTAAGAGGAAACATGTACAATGTTCCTCCTCATCTGGTGCTTCCCCATAGCAGAGGCTGCTTTCTGTCAGTGCCAGTGCACATCAGATGTTCCTTCTGCAATTTTTTAGACTTCCCAATTATCATTCCTTCTTTTCCCCTCACCCCCAGTTGTGAAGTGAATTTAGAAACTCTGGATGACAGCAAGTTCAAGGGATGAGCCACTTCTCATTTTCCTCATTCTTGTAGGTTTTTTCCTTAAAGCCATAATCTTCACATTTTGCTTCTATCAGAAACTGCCTCAGAATCCAATCTGATTTTTTCTTTCTCATTTAGCATTTTAATAGCTTTATTCAGTCTATCAAAAAGCACTCTTAGTCCTTCCTGCGTCCAAGTATATTCTGTTGTGGTTTCTAAAGAAATTTTGTTTCCTTTTCGAATATTTTTGTCAAGAAATACTGAAGACAGTAAAATTATAAATACTCATTAAAATACTCATTAAAATTAGAAATACTCATCCTGTAATAATCCATATTTGAGTAGATGTGTCAAATGTTATGAATATTCTAGAAAATTACTGAAATACTTAAAAGTTGGCAAAACAGTATTAATTGGTTCAATTTTATGAGGCTGGCTGAGCCCTGCTACTTTGATTCTTTCCTGGCACCCACAGGCTACCAGGTGCAATGTCACAACACAGTACTATCAGACATACAACAAAATAATCTCATTTTGCCATGTATCCTTTTTGTAAGCAGTAAAGGGTCCTGTAAACAATGAAATTGCTCTGTTGTCTGAGATTATTTATATTCTTTAGCTTGGAGCTGATTTTTCCCTTTTCTTCAGAGTTTTTATACTCTGCTCTGTCAGGAAACAGTCAGGTTTCTAAGCTGTTTCAGCACAATGGAAAATGCTTTCTCTGTGTCTGAAGCAGGAAAATACTCTATGCCATGTCACTCAAGCATGGCAACAAGTAAGGGACAGTAAACAAAAGTTAGAGCAACAAGGAATCAATCCAGGTAGTCGTGTTTTTTGGTTTGTTCTAAGTCGCAACGTAAACCTTCTGTCCCTTTTTACATCTCTGACATGAATTGTCTCCAAATGAAATGAGCTCACTCCGGGGGCTTTGGCTTAGGAAAGACAAAGTGTCGTGCGTTGTTGCTCTGCTGTCTTGGTGCTGCTGGGCTGGGAGCAGAGCAAATGGGTGTTTTGCATGAAGGCCATCCTAATAAATTGTCCTAAAGGAGCATGAAAGAAAATGCAGCATAAAACTGATGGATTTTGTTCTGCTCTCAGTGAGTACAGAATGACTTAGTCAAAGTTGGGATTGCCTTGGGGAAAACCCACCACCATCAATTTCATTCACATAAACAAAGCAATCCCATCAATTGAGACCAAGTTCTTTTGCAAGAAAGTGCTTGCTTAAATACTGTGTGTTCCCCTACCTGTTCTGCAGAACCTGCTACATGTGTAATATGTACATATTTGCACTGATTGTATCATAGAATCTAGAGCTGTTATTTACAAATTCTTGGTAGCTTATCAGTGCTTTCTCTTTTCATTCCTTTTAAAAGATATTGCACTGTACTAGCTGTACTCCAATATGTATACAATCCTAACTGCTATTCTATAGTTCGAATCACTTACAGTTTCTCATATTCCAAGCTGAACACACAGTACCAATATGTTAAAGACATTTAGGCACCTAAAGATGATGGCTGACAGCTGGCAGGGTTTTCAGTACTTCCTGTGGGATTTAAACATCTGAAGTCCCACTAGGAGCCTCTCAGCACTGCCAGGAAGACACTTGCTATACATCTGGTCTTTAAATATTTGCAGACACATACACCTATATGTCTTTAACTCTGTGGACATGATCTGGAAACATGAAATTAAACAGATGTAAATGCGAGCAATGCAGCAGCACATTATGAAAATTGCACATGGGTAAGCATTGAAATAGAATTAATTTCCTTTGCCATGAAGAGCTGATGAAACTGTTACAAGATTTTGTTCTTATCAGTTCACTAAGTTCCCTGAACGTGAACCCGTGACTGTGGGGATTATTATAACAGCAGAAAAGACATTTGTGAACTGTCATCCCATTAGTAGTTCTCAGGAAAATATGTCGTGGAATATCTCCTAATTAGTGTGCAAGGGGGGGAGGCTTGGATCAGGATTACTATTGATGTTGGCCTAAATCTTTGCTCTTTTTAGTTGCACTTTGACAACACCTTATGGGTAGATCATTATTTGTGAGCGTAGAGGGTTTTAGTGTGTTTAGATTTAGGTTATTCAAAGCTCACAAGGCATCGTTAAAAAGATTAACACAACTATAGAAGTAAGATTGTTTAGAAATACTTAGTTTTAAAACCCCCCATTATGGTTTCAGAAGTCTACAGTCTGTTTAAATAAATTTTTTTCCTGAAAAGTGTCTGGAACTATTTACTAAAGAAAATTGGTGGGTTTATATAATTTAGAAAGCGAATGGTAGAGATTAGTCTTTAAAAATAAAATGTGCTATCTGGATTTTGTGGTATCCAAGGCATGACACAGTCATTAGCTGTAGCTCTAGATGCCAGTCACCCATGCACTTATCCTGTTCTTTTTTTTTTTATCTGATGTATCTTTAACTCTACAAAGAATAATCTCTAGAAGGAGTACAGTCATTCTCTAGCAGAAAAGCAGTACTACTTGGCTCAGTCAGGTACACAGGTACATACAGGAAAGGAAATTCCTTCTGAACCACAGCTGACAATCAGATTATGTGTTGAAGCAGGAGCAGTAACAGCCTTTGCAATGGTGACTCAGGTGGTGCATGACTATTAAGTTTTCTATTTCTTTTTTAATTTTCCAAAATTGCCTTTTATTATTCCTACACTATATTTCTGGATGTGTCTAACTATTTGGTATACGAACCATCTTCTTCCTTTTAGCTTAATGTGTTGACATTTCATTTATGTTCCTTTCTTACTACAGAAAAGATAAGCAAGATCACTTTATTTTTAATAATCTTCTTCACCAAACTACCTGCCACATCTTATTTTGTCTTTTTGTTTCTTCTAGAATAAATAAGCTTAGATTTCAACCATTTCTTAAGTGGGAAAGGTTTGACCATGCTGCTAATGACTTCTTGTCCTTTCCATGTTTTCTGTTTCTGTGTTGTTTTTATTTAAGAAGATGTGGGAAAAATTGAACTTCAGACATAATAATACCCAACTATCAGTTTATTAAATGGCATCTGATTAAATCAGAGATTGACTCAAATACAAATCAGTAAAGAGGCTTTGTACATCTCTGTCAAGAAATAAATGTAAAGGGATGTAATTGACACTCATGAGAGAAAAGAGTCCTGTCACTACCCTTAACTGTTCCTAATTTTTATTGTTCCTCAAAAAGGGTTTCTAGAACATATAAAATACAGTTATATCACAAAACAGAGGTAAAGCTGGAAAAATATGCACCTGACTTTTTTGGTTTTTTAGTTTTGGGGTTTTTTTTAATGAAGCTTATAAAAGCTGTATGATAAAAATACATACAGGTTTTTTTGAAGTTGGTTTATTTCAGCTCAAGAAACAGAATTTCTATGAGCTTCAACTCAACCATCATTAAATTAAGAGTACTTGAAAAAATGCATGAGTGATGGATGGTACAAATACAAAAGGTTACAATTCATTTTCCTTCCAATAAACATGTGTAATTTAAAATAGTACCAGTGGAGGTTTCTTATGCCCATTACCTCAGAGAGAAGATAGGTAATTTGGTGCATACACATAATAAGTCTTTGTGTGAACCAAGACCAAAATAAGTCATCAACGTTAAATGTTTAACAATCTGAAGTATTTAAATAAAGCTCTTAGTTATTTCTCATATATAAAATACAGACTTCCAGTTTAATTTGAATGAGTTCCAAGATACCAACTAAACTGTCTCTTACTTTCAAAATACCCTGTAATAATTTACAGTCTTTAAAAGTATTTTCTTGGTTTCATGCAGGTTTTGTCTAGCCAATGCAGACATGTCCTTAATTACATTGGAATCTTTTTTTTTGTATGAAGTAGATACAACACTTCCAGGATTAACCAATTCTACTATATATCTTTCTGAAATAAAACTGTATATATTTAAGGGAAAAATAAATAAAAATAGAAAATAAATTATTTTAGACATCACATGAATTTTCTAATGTCATAATAATTTAATCTAATATTCATTATTCCCAGTTAGTACAAATAGCTCAAATCTCAGGTGGAATTAACTGGCATCAGTCCTGCTGAGCTTTTGTACTCCAGATTTCTCATTTAGACTTTGTTCCATTTTACTTAGTGGGGGTTTTGTTTTGTGTGATTGTTGTTTTTCTTTTTCCCTGTGTACCTTTTTTAATGTGAAGGCAAGGACAGACTTTCAGTTTTCTTGCCATACGTTGCTGACTGCCTACAAACCACATTCAGGACCCTGATTAGCACAACTATTTTTAAGACTGATTCTTCCTGTTCTTAAAATAGAATTATTCCTGTTTCACTATAGAAATCACACTGTTCCACATTATTCAAGCTTGTAAAAAGAAGTCTGCTGCATTTGGCTAGCAGATTCCCCATAAGAATGTAAAGTCAGTCCTGAAAAGCAATATTTAGAATCCTGGATATAAGTATGCTAGCTGTTAAATCATTTAGTCTCTCATCTTCTTGAGTAAAATTTCAGAAATTAGTATTCCTGAGTCATTCAGATTCTACCTTCAGAGATGATTTACACTGCTGCAAGACAAGTCTCTCTTATTTTGCACGGCTAATTTTCTACATTATTCAGCAGGGGAGGAGGAAATGGTTGTTTGTTTTTTACAGTTTTGCAGATCTATCAAAGGCAACAAATATAACAAATTATATGCAGCATGTGTTTCAGAGTCCCTATTTTCACAGCAAATTAAGTTCAGGTGCATTAGATGGAGTTGTAGACAGCTACTTAAATACCAAAATATATGGTGTAATTGTCCCAAATTTAAGGATGGGCTGTGCTGTAAGATTTCACATTCATATGGGATACAGAAATAGAGCTCTGATTAGTAAATTGTTTGTAGAATTTTCCATCCATATAAGGGTTAGTGAAAGGCTCTTCTATGGAACGGAGCATTTGCAACTTCAAGATTAATTAGATTTAGGCAAATTCTCAAGAGCTGGAATCCTTGTTGCTTGGGTCTTAATATATCGATTAGAATTTACTATAAGACACAGTATTATACTTGCAGAAGGAATGCCTTCATGACCTTCCATGTCTTTTCCATCTCTACCTTGTATAGCTTTTTCTACGGCTCGGTCTTAGGGCTTTTTATGCCAATGCAGGGAATCATTTTGCAAAGTGATTATCATTTAGTCAGGCATGGCAATGGAGTCAATGTGACCCCTCAGGCAGGAAAGATAGGATTTCCAAGTAAAGTTATTTTACCTGTTACTAAATATGAAATTGTTGCTGTAAAATATCACAAATTCAATCTTTTTTCAGCATTGTCATGTAACTCCATTTGCAACTAATCCAGGAGCAAAACCTGCCTACATGATGAATGCTAGTTATTTTGTTTAACCTGTTTTTCCTTCTGGTCCTATTAGAACCTGTTCATAATTAAATGTAATTATATTCACATTCTGAAGTTAATTTAGAAGTGGATAGTCTGGTTGGTTACTAAAATGGGATTATTTTTTCACTCACCTGCTGATTCCTCAGTCATTGCCAGAGCTCGCACCACCCTGCTCCTTTCATGCAGTGTCCCATGTCACCTCTGTGATCAGCCTCCAGAAGTGTCACCATAACTGGCCAGCCCCTGTCTTCAGGGCAGGATGGCACTCTGGTTTTCATACATTTTTTAGCCAGTGTGTGTTGGTACAAGCACCTTCCTCGGATGCCTCTTTTGGTAGGGCAGTATTGCTGCAAATCTGCAGTGCTTGACAGATCAGACCTCACCACTCTGAGCTGTCAGAAACCTGTCAAGTGTACACATTAGCAGTGAGACTGACTCCAGAAGTCCCTGTCTCATACTCTGCAGAGATGGCACTTATTCCCAGCATTTATAGTGCAGTAACATTTTAGGATGCCTTCTCTAGAACAGTATGGATCACAGATGTGGCAACATTGAGGCCACGACATTGGATCACATAAACAGGCTCAAATGACCCATGCCTGCAGTCCAGAAAAATCAAGAAGCCATCACCATCAAAGACAGCATTTGGGCCATACCAACAAAAATTCTGAATAAATTAGTTTCCATGCATTTTTCTTCCACTGCCTCTGGAGGAAGATATAAACTTAGATATGTCTGAGCCAGATACAGGCTGTGACTTCCTTCCGCATGTTCCCCGGGAGAAAGGGTAGATAGGGAATGGAGAGGCCTGACTATTTTTTGTGTCGTTACTGGGTAACAGTAAGAGGTGTGTTCATGCAAGGCACATTTAAGTTCCTATTCCTGTTCCAAGGGATGTTCAACTTGCCAAGGGATTTCAGGCCCTAGGCGATGAAAGAGTCCTATTTAGTAGGCCTTTAGTAGGGACAAAATTCTTCACTAACCCACTCCTTTGTAAATAAAGGCCTCTTTTGTATTCTTTTGACATTTTGTATGGGATTCTTAATAGCAGTTTTGGATTTAAATGTGACAAATTAATAATGAGATTTTATAGGACAAGAAGAAGAAAATCAGATTAAACCAAAATAAGCAGCATTCATAACATATGTAGGCTTCCAAGGATTAATTGCAATAAAGGTATAAAGGGATAGATAAAAGAGCAGGATTCAGATGACTTCTGCATCTGACCTAAAATGATCTGGATGTGTTTAAGTTGATGATTTTTTGTTCACATTCAAACACTTCTAAGAGTGAAGATGGCTTTACAACTCATTTTCCTCTCAGTGTCTAAATGCCACCAAAGACCATACCATGCAGTAACACCTCCTCCCCTCCTTATCCTCTGGGAATCCACACGGTAAGTGAATCCTATTGGACCTCCTGGTTTTCTTGCAGAGTAATCTACCTTTGGTGCTTGTGGCTATAGGATGCCTAACATTGCACAAAGCATGGTCACAGAGAATAGCTTTACACATAGTTGCTTTGTGATTAAACTGTTCATTCAGGATGTGTAAAACCCATAGGTCAATCCTTTGCCTGAAGTAGGTGATTAGTGGGAAGTAATAAGAGACAAACCCAGAAGAAAACTGGTTCTTTTATCTTTAGATGAAAGAAATGCTAAACACACTAGCATTCCTATAGAGTATCTACCCCTCCTTTAATGAATCTTCAGACACACAAAAAAAAAATCACATCCAGTGCTTTTCTGAAAAAAGACTTATGACCCTATGGATAAATGCCAGTTACGGGTCTTAGCATTTTGAAATCTGGGGGCTGTGGTTTCCTTATTATCTACTCACAGCCAGCTTCCACAAGGTAAACGCATATTGCTGTAACTTCTGCAAATTTTATCAAACCACATGCCACGTAATGTCTTTCAAATCAAGTTCTGTAGTTACTAACACCTTTTTATACTTTTTTTTCCAATAGCAATGACTATTTCTCAATTGAGTTCATTATTATGAACAGATACATTGCTAATGTATCTTTGCTTTTAATATTGAGACTCATCCAAGCATCAAAGTGAAGTGTGTTATTTCAGAACTTTAATTGTTCCAGCATGCTGGTACTTCTAATAGATGCATGTTCTTTCTTAATTAAAGACAACTCTTCAAGATCAGTACACTGTGCCTCACTGATCCACGATTGCCTCTACTAACTCCCAGTCAGACAGTGAAGTTTATAAAAATCTGACTAAAAACTGGAAAAAGAATCTTTCTCTTTAAACAAGAATGATTTCCCTTGGCAAGATACAGAGATGAATCACTGCCAACACTTTCCTTTAAGAGCTGCGTTAATAAAATTGGGCCAGATAATACTCCTTATTTCTGAAACATCTTTTTCTTAGGCAGCCTCATGTTTCACACAGATCTGTGGTAGGTAGCCTGACAGCAATCAGGCAAGTTGAGAGAGAGGAATGAATTTCTCCTTCCATGCTTACAAAATGGATATTTTAGTAAATGGATGTTTTCTAAACTGGATTTGCAGAGCTCTTTTATTTTTGAAGATATGCAGCATTTTTTCTCCAGACAACAGTTTGGACATCATAATCAAGTCATGCATGCCTTAATATTTGTGTAACTGCAATCATTGTACAAACTTAATAGCAGTCAGATGTGTTTGTGACAATTCTATTGAGCTCAGAATTTAGAGTCTAGTCATGGATAGTTGTCTTTTTGTGCTACACATCTATACAGCCACATTTACGAAAGTATACAGATACCTTGCAATTTTTACAATATTTATTCTCAGAATAGCCTGGGTGATTGAAAAGCATTAGTCCAGCTTTACACATGGGAAACTAAAGCACCACTGTAAGACCACTTAACATTCTTTCTATATGCATTAGAATTTTTCTATTGAATGTTAAGATGTGACCAATCAAATCTGCAAAACTAGTTCATGAAATAAGAAGCAGACTTCATTATATGCCATATTGTATGATTTCTGTTGAAAAGTTGATATTAGCTTCACTTACTCTTTTCCTAGTAGACATTAGACCTTTCCAGAATTTGCTCCTTTCCTCTCTAATAATTATTTTTCTTTACTGAAACAATTCATTTTATTTGTTCTCTTTTTTATTACAGTGTTTATTGATCACTTTATCATTCTTCTGTATCGCTTTCAAAGAACCTCGCAGATTGTTAAATACTTTCTATATGGATAGTTGGAACTGTGATTTTGTAAAAGTCAGAAATAAATTGTAGTTCAGCTTGTAGGCTGTGTAAAGCAATTCACAGCCCTGCTACTGCCCTTTGTTCTGCCTTGAATCACTCTGTTGTTCCCGTCCCTACGCGTGTGTTGATCAGACTCCCAACCGCGAGGATAGTTTTATTGCCGCACAAACAGGGATTAGTGCTGTGCTGCACTCATTTTCACTTGTGCCCTGATTTCCAGCACTCTTTTCAAAGGTGAAAGGTCAGTGGAGTAATTCAGTGTGCTGCTCCACCTGTCTTTGCCTTCAAAGAATTACTTAGTCTGTGCATTATTATTAATGATAGCAAAAGAGAGCAACACTGCTGCTCTAAGATCACTGAAGGACACTATGATTCATTTCACATATCTCATTTTCCACGTCAAGACACACAGGATCCTTGACATGGTCTTCTAGGAGTTCATTAAGTTTAAAACAGGTGATATGTGGTTAACTATGAAAACTTCCCAAGGCAAAGTGACATTATAAATAAAATTACTCGCAAACAATTAATCTTCTCTTAATCCCTTCCTCTCAAGAGTATTAAATTGTTCTGTGACGTATTTGGTATAGCATGTCTCACACTGCCTTTGCAGTTTTTACTGACTGGTCTTTTTATAACACTAGCCTGGATACCACTGAAAACAACATAAAAAGTATAATTAGATATTAAATATTTTTTAATTAATTTTAAGGGTGGTTTTGGTGTGAAGCAAGCGGTCAGTGTTTGCTGTTAAGAAAATTGGTGTCTCAATGAATTATTAGTTTCTTCTCTTGCCCCAATCTTTTTTTTTTTTTTCAATTTGCCTTTTGGGACCTATTTCTTAAAAGTTGGTACAATATTAAAACTGACAAAAATTGGATTCAGAAATCGTGGCTTTCACTGCAAGCCAATATGGGAACATCCTGCACTGCTATTTGCACTGAAGTGACCAAACAAAATGTAGTTACTGAAAATATGAACTTTTATTTTGGGAAGGTTTGTTTTTGGGGTAACCAATCCTGGCTGTGCTGCTTTATAAAGATGACTCCAAGGCTGCTATCCTGTAGATGACATACACCTCAACTTTTCCTAAAAAAAAAAAAGCTCAAGCACTCCACATTTTTTAATTGAAAAAGAAATACAGCATAATATATGGAAAGAGAGGCTGTTATAAAGAAAGAAAATGTAGTATTCCATAGTATTACATATTCCTAAAGCTCTTCTAAATTTAACATTTAATTTTTGGTGACTGATTTTTCAGTACAGGTAGTTCCCTAGAGCCTGGCAATGAGTTGCCTCTCACAGCAATGAGGATGGAGTCATTTATAGTTCAGAAAGAATAAGACCTTTCAAATTACATCTAACCTTTGGAAATCCTTCCACTTTAATTCTGCTCTTCAGCTGGAGGCCAACTCTTTTGAATTCCCCCGATACAGAGCTGAATCTTAACCTGGACCAAAAAAAACACAAAACATTGTAAATATTTGGCTAAAGAAACTGTGAGATTTTTGTAGGGCTGTGGGTTTTTTTAGTTTTTAAGGTGTTCCAGAAATCTTTCTGAGAACCCACTTGTAGTAGCGCAATAACTGGCTCCATCAGCTGTTCTCTATTAAGACTGCAAAATACTTCACTAGAAATATGATTCTACTTTATAAATGCTCATAAAAATATATATAAAATGCATAGAAACACCCATAATGTATGTTTTAAGTCTAAATGTGTGTCTCTTTAACCATGTTGGTATTACCAATTGGAATTTCATTGCATATTGTGTGGCTGACGGAGAAGGCACATTGAAATCGAGCTGTTAAACACACCATCTCCATTTTTTATTTCACTAGAGTATGTTTGCTGTATTTTTAAAAGAGCATTGAAAAGCCCAGGAGATGAATTCTGCTCTGAAATTGCTATTTGCTGACATAGAAATAGCTATAAAAATACAAGCTGAGAAAAATACAGTATAGCAATATATTTTCATTTATTTGGGGGAAAAGTAGTTTTAAAGAAGAATTATAGTCTGTCTTCTGAATGATAAAGCAGTTTAACTAGCATTAAACACAGCTGAAATTTTGTAATGACCAAACCTCGGCTCATCCAAATCCCCGATAGCATTAACTTACTAGAATTGGGCTGTAAATTTGATTAGCCTTACGGCAGACATGAGACACAAATGTTCTTCCTTATACAGTCATACTAAGTGGCTGCAAAAGAAAATGACAAGGTGGCATAGAGCGGCACATCCAACCTTTTCAAGCTAGGGACAAGCTCCAGCTCACCCAGCTTTCAAATCCACATAAATACAGGGCAATTTCATGAATTGTGATATAACATGAGGATTACATATGGTGAGGTGAGGAGGGATTTAGCAGCTGCAGTCTTCCTATAAATCATCCAGAAGCTTTTCTTCATAGTTTAAGTCTTTTGATTGACATTTTCCATGTAAACTACATCGCTGAACCATAGTTTCTGTCTTTGCCTGTATAATATGGTGCTTTTTTTATATATTTCCATTACTCATCCACTGTCCTCTACCATGAAATTTGATGCTGTAACTCCTGCTGTGTTAATATTTTACATTGAACCAATCAGAGCATGGGATAAAAATTTTTCTTTACACAAGTTAAAGCTTATAGAGGCATTCTAGGGCAGATTTTTAGAAGTTAGAGTCTGGGACTAGGAGGAACAGTAATACAAAACTTTAAACGTCAAAAGAGTTGCAGCAACTTCTCTGGCGGGCTGAGAGTGTGTGCCACAGCACGATTTCCTACAGTGGCTACACAGCCACTGCCACCCACAAACCTGCTCCCAGGTTCCAGTGCTGCCAAGTGCCATACACAGTCGCTCTGCCTCATCCTGGCTTCCGCAGCCACCGGCACCCTGAGGGCCGGGAAGCCCATACCTGCCCACACGGCAGGGAAGGAGTTGTGCACAGGGGGTGCCATCCCGGCTCGCAAGCCAGCCACCATGCATCTGGTGCACCAAGAGTACATTCCTCCTGCCAGGCCAGCAGTTGCATAGTTTTGCTGTTATTGTTGTTAATTTACTTTGGCTTTATTTTAATTTCTTTTACTAGGTTGTTCTGATAACACATTTCTGGCATAGCTTTATATTCCTATCACCTGGTTTTGTTGTCAGTTGGACACAGTCCCATTTGGAGTCAAATTGTAAAATGAACCCTGATTCAATGATGGATCATGCTACTTATTAAAAAAAAAAAAAAGATAAAACTCAAGCAGTTTGTTAGTTACAGAAACGAATTTCTAACATCAAGAATAAAACCACAGATATATACAAATGGAAAATAAGAAATAGTTTTTGGTAAAGAGAAATGGAAACATGGGAAAAATGCCCATATGAATTTTGAGATCCAGTATTCCTTTTTATGTCTTAATTAGATAGTTTATGCAGTGGTTGTTTTATAAATACATATTTGACCTTACTAATGGTGATTTCACAATACCCCTCAAACAGTGCAGCCCAGCTGAGAACCACATGATGCTCAGCCATGTGCTACACAGTTTAGGAGGTAAATGATAACTGCTGTTTTTTCCTTGATATTTTGTAAGATTTCTTCCTCATACTTGGTATTTTGTAGGACTTGGACACTATAACCAAGGTCCGTGCATGTTGAGAATTAAATCTTTTAATTGTTTTAATTAAGGTGCTTCAATTTATCTTGTAATCTTCATTTCATGGCCCATCCCAGTGAACTGTGTAACAACAGTAACTCATGACTCCTGAAGGGTTGAGAGATCTGTCTTCTTGGGCCTGCCAGCTGGCTGAAACTGCCCACACAGGTGCAGGAAGAATCCGTGGCATTTCTGGAGCTCACATACTGTCCTTAAATGCTGTGGCACAGATGCAGCATGCTGCATGGAATTGGCCAGTGTGCCACCGGTTGGGTGGCTCTGATCTGAAGTTTAAATTTCCCTCCTCACCATCTGTCCTGACTTCCCAAACAAAGCAGTTGTGCCTCCTGATGGCTTTATGCCTTCATGGGAACTGCTAAAATAAGCCAGCTCTTCAAACACCTGTTGAAGAGTCCTTTTTAAAATCCTCGTAAGTAACTACATGTAATGACAACACACCTTCGGACTGTCTGATAGAGATGTGAAATAGCGGGGCCTCAGTGTCAGTAACTATTTTTCTATTCCCTCAGTCTGTGGTCTCGAACAAGCAAGTGGCTTTGCCAAATTATAGGTTTGTTCTTTTATTCAATATTGTACCTAAAAAACTTTTAACCAAATTGAAAAAAACAATATCTTTACTGTTATTACTGAGAGTACCTTTTAGTAGCATTCGCTTGTCAGCTGGCTGTGAGTGCAGATGTTCCCACTCATGCTACAGCAAGCAAGTGGTTTGCTTCCACAGACCTGCTTCATACAGGCAGACAACAATGGAAGGAGACACTTGCTTGGGGGAACTACCCAAGATGACAGTTGATTCTCAGGTCACTCTGTGGGAATTTACACACCTACAATAAAAGCTTTGTAGACCTCAGACATCTTGCAGGCCATCATCTCCACTCTTTCCCCAACTGCCAAACAAAATACTGCAAAGACTTGAACGTATGGATAAACAAACAGCCCAGTTCTCTACATTACTGGGCTTCAACAGATTTCCACACCTGCTTACCAAGAACTCCTCTCACTGATTCTCTCACCCTAAAAGAGAGGAGACACCTTCCAATGCTGTGAGGAAGTGAGAGGAAGAGCCTGTACCTTCCAAAGCCTTCTAAATATGTATGTTGTTGAAATATTTCCTCCCAAAATGAGATGTACATGGAAACCCACACTAGGAAACAATTATAATTATCATCAAGGATTGGGGATGATGATGTGATCCTCAGTACCCTTGGAATGTATCAAAGAAATTGATTTACACCTCTCAATGTGAAAGACATTCTTTCGCAGAAACATTCATCCTGCACATAAAAAACCTTCAGATTTGAACAGGGTAAATCTTTACCACAGCACATCACTTTTCATGCAAGGCTTTGTAAAGATCTTAGACGCAGCACTTTAAATGTGCACTAAACCTCAAGAAGGGCTTGCCACATTCCTAGATTATAATGTCCTGCAGCCCATCACAGCCAGATGCCTCAGAGGCCGAACACCACCTTTCCCAACAGTATGAAAACCAGGACATTCGTCAAATTTTACTTCAAGGATTCCTTTCAAGTTCAACTCTTAGGCTCCATTTCTCCAGGGGTCTCCGAAAGCGTTTCTTTACGCAGTGGCGTTGCATCCAAGGAGGGTGTGGGAATTCGCAGCAGTGCTGTCAGGCTGATCCCCAGACTAGTGTTACACTATGACAACGTTTCCCTGTGGCTACTCCCTAAATTTTTTGTGAAGGAAATGTTGCCCTTTCCTATTGCCCAAGTTCCCTATTTACCCTACAGTGCTTCTGAAACCTTGTTCCAGCCATGGATATCTTTTCACTACTTAAATGCCCATATACCATTAACCTCCTATTTCCACAGAACAAAATCCTTCTGGTAATCCCCTACGTAGTTTTTCCACCTTGGCCGAGGAGTTAAATGTGATATACTTTCTAGTCTACAGCTTTTAAAATGGATCTTAGATCAGATATGCTTCTTGGACATTTATGAATATAAAAATAGTCAAGTTCAGGCCTCGGTGACCTTCCCTGGTTATATTAAAATATTAAAGGTAAGCACATGCAGTAAGTGTTCACAGGACTGAGACTACGGGGACATAGTACACTGCAGTCACAGTGATAACTTGCCTTACTAATTTAGAAAGTGTAAACTTGACATTCAAATCACAGGCTCTTCCTAAAAGTGCAGGGTATGCATGCAAACCAAAAGATTTTTTATTAGATATTATTTACTAATATTTGATGATGTTGGCAGTATGCCAATCAATTGATTTTTGGCTAAACCAACATATTTCTCCTATCATAAACTCCTATCATTAACAACCAAACAAAAAAAGCCCAGATTTACTCTGCTTTACAGAAGCAGAGTAACATCTGACGTCTTGTCCAAGGAGTTTCAGTGGTTAATAGTACAAGCACCCCACTCAGATTACAACTGTACCAGGGAAGCTAAGAGTCATATTGTTCAATGGCACCATCTTCAGTCAACTACAAAGCTAATTATTACCTAGCTTTCAGAAGAAGTCATATTCCTCTGTCCTAAGTCAGGAAAAAGTGTGGTATCAGTGCCTCTGGACTCACATGGTACAGTCTCAGAAAATTTACTGTTGCAGCAAAAATATTAAGTGTATGGGTTTCCCTCAAAAAAGGGAAAATCTCTATACATTTTGTCTGCTTTAAATTGAGAAAAGTATCTGAAAGAGAAAAATGTTGATTAAATGCAATCACTTATGGGAACGTCTTGACTTGGTTTGTTTTTCTTAGGGGACTGATTGGTTTTGATTAATTATTTGTGAAGTATTTGGAGATTCAGACCATATCATGCAGCATTCTGGCCATATGAATGCTCAGAAAGATCCCTTAAATTAAATAACAATTCCAAAGTTTGGAATTAACTTCTGTCACTTTGAAAATAGTACTTACTGCCTTAATTCCTTATATTTCTTTATGCTTTAAAACTAGAAGCGTTAAAAAAAAAATTGAACCTGATAATAGAATTAGAGCCCATCCTCTTCTTAGGTGAGAATATATATACTTGTGGCAATCTAATACCATAAATAAATTACATCATCTGAAAGTGAATTTTAGCTCAAAATGAAATTATCAGAACTTTTTTTTGTGAAGTATAATTTTAGAATATTGTTTCAGTTATTAGTTTAACAGAAATGTATAGCTAATTGCAAGCCACCTTCTCCCCACCTTCCTTCCACGCTTTCAAAATTAGGCTAGCATATGTAGGCACCTTGTTCTTACAGTTTAACCTAAGAGAACTGAATGAATGTGGATCTAAAAATAGCTTTTTCATCCTTTCGAGGCTGATGCGTATTTCACACTTTGTGTTTCCTTTTCAGCTGACCCCCTGGTTGGAAGCATTGCCACTCAGTACATGACTAACAGAGCAGAGCACGACAGAATGGCCAGACAGTGGACCAAGCGATACGCCACATAGGAACCTACTCTAGGATTTGCTGGACCTGTGCAAGCACATTCACTAAGTGCATCAATAGCCCTTCCCTTCATTCTTATTTTTTATTAAATTTTGAACCATTTTGTGACAAAAGGTTGTCCTTACTTTCTTTTTTTGTTTTATTTTTATTTGTTCTGGGGTTTTTTGTTCTGTTAACTTGAAAGTTGTTTCCCTCAAATGTAGACAGGGAATTTTGGTTATCAGTGCAAAGAATGTTGGATCTGTAATAGTATAGAGCTTTATCACAAAGCTTTGTATTAATGTGTGGGATTGTTTTTTTTTTCTTTCATGTGGTTTTGGGGAAAAAAAAAATTCAGAATTATATCTCATTTCTACTTAAATGTAGTGTTTAGGGTTATTTTTTTGTACTGAAGTCTTTAATGGTGGGTGCATGCTACTGGGAACAAGTTTTGTATAAAAGCTTAAAATCAAGAATCACTGTGCATTACTAAGACTGTGTTTATCACTAGCCTTCTGTTTCCCACACAAAAGGCTATTGCATTGAACAAATTAATATGTATTTTGATTTACTTAAAAAACAACAAAAAAAAAATGCTTGTAAATTTCTTAGGGACCTGCCACTTTTGACTGTGGATCAGTTGATGTACACTTGTATTATTAAAGCACTCAATAAAACACTGTGGCTGATAAATGCACTTCTTGCAAGACAGTGCTTTTGCATTTGTGCAGTATAGGCTGCACAGTCCTCACATAATACAACTGCAGGTTAAACAACTATTTTTAGACCTGAACTATTCACTTCTCCTCAACAATGCATTTCTTAACTCAGAATTCTTCATTGTGTATATCTGTCACATACAAACATTTTCCAAATGTTAAGGCCTTTCTTTCACGTGCCTATGCTCAGCCTTGCTATTCAGAAGCCTCATGCTACATCTTTTATACTATGGCTTCACTTTATCCATCTTGTTACATTTAAAATAGTTGGCTATAAAAATAGCCTTGCAGTGAAAGCAGAATACTGATGTTGATTTTATACAGCAGGCCTCATTTTGCCTTTCTCCAAGCTCTTTGACTGTAAAAGCTACTGTTATTTAAAAAAATAAATGAAGGTTTTCGATGGGAAAATTGAGCCCATTGCTCCAATCATTCCCAGCACGTTCAATAGTAAGGGTATTTCTATTCAGATTTGACCTTCAGGCTAATTTTAGATATGCAGCCATGGAAGGAAAACTTGTACTTGGCTAAGGAAATGTGTGGGTGTTGTGATTTAGAAAATATATACTGTGATGCTGATAGCTAAATGTTCTTTGTGTTGCAAGGCATATTGGAAAATCCCTGTCTCGTATAATTAAACGTTACAGATGCTTTATACAGTGCTTGCCTGCCCTCTCCCCTCTCTCCTTACCTCTTATGTTTAAAGAAGATCTTATCTTTAAAAAGATACATTACAACAGGGTCAGTATAAACACACAGGGAGACCCAATCCCATTATACTCCAACCCAGTTCAACTGTCACGAAAACTAAAGCAGTCAAGGTGACACCATAGGGCCTCTACACCCACCACTGCACTACTCAGCATTTCAAGGCTCTTTTGTTTTTCTCTTGGCCATTTGCTAACAAACTGAACAGACATTCAACTCCAGTCCACTGGTGAGTTGTCCTCTGCATGAAGAAAAGCTGAACATTGATGTTGTTGTAGGTGGTCTGATAACTACCACCCCAAGAACCACAGGGCTGTCAAAGAAATAATCAGATTCTCTTGATAAGAGCAAACAGAGAATCTTCTGGTGTTTGTAGAAGCCAACTGTTTACAAGCCCAGCCGTACAACATTTTGAGGCCAACAGATCCTCAATACAGACATGAAAGAACAACGATATTTCAAAAATAAAACACAAAACCTAGACTTCTCTGAGCCAGAACCACCTTCTCAGGACAATGCTGGTATATGTGCTTCACTTGTGAGTTGCCTCCACCATACAACTTGCCATGGAATACTCCAGATCTGAAGAGAACCTTCCTGCTGTAAAAGTACAACAGAGGGGTAAAAGGAATTAAAAAGAACAATGCACCCTGCCCTCTACAGTAACGGCATTGCTTCTCCTCTTATGCCAGCTGCTGAAGAGATTCCTGGCATAAAAGACCTGTATCCCCTGAGACAGCAATTAATGGGCAATTTTAGATTTCTTATGAAGTACTTTCGGAGTCTGTCACACTGCAACCTTTATTTACACTCAGCTGAGCACAATGCAGTGATTTCCCAGGTACATTTTAAGCCTACTTGATAAAGAAATCTTTCATTTCCATTATCCTGCTATTGTTTTTCTTTTGCCAAAATATAAAGAAGAGCCTATATTCTTCTCTAAAGAAGATGTAACTGAAAGATAGCTGAGATAACCTTGGAGGGGGAATCACAGAATTCTCAATAAATATCTATTCTCGGATCATCAGTTCTCACTTGCTTTTCTTACCAATTAAAAGCTGTGCAGTTTGAATTTGCAGGTAAGTTGCCCTCTGTGTGAATCTGTACAGTCACATTGTCCTAGGTAATATGAAACTACTGCCTTAATAACCATGGGGATCCCAAAGAAATAATCATAAAGGATCAACCTACGCTGATTAAAGCAGATGCAGAGTCTTCTGGCATCTGCAGGAACCAAATGTTTGAAAGTCTGGCCATAAAACATTCTCCTCTATTTGCAAATCTGCTCTATTTGCCTCCCAAGTAATTCGTTTTCTTCATGGGCTAAACCTGGGATATATGAAGCATTATTTGAAACCTGCTGCTGTCGCTTAGAAGAAATGATCCATCCCCAACACAATTCAGTCTGCCAGTAGAGGCACAGTGAACCATTGGCATGGTCTCTTTTTCTCCTTTTTTTTTCTCCTGCATCTAGAAAATAGTGCACATTATTCTAGTTCCCCTTTGCTTTTCAGATCCTCTCCAAATTTAACTGATTCCTGCTTCCTCTGTTATGATAAATCATCTTTTTAATTTCTTCTAGCTGGTGAAATCCGCATGCTGCCCTCATACAATTGGGTACAAAGATAATTCAAATGACTTGCACATATTAAAACATTCAAGAGCATACAGTTGTCCTAAAACCACATATAAAGGCCACCAATTGAGCAAATCTCAGCATTTTTCCAGAGACACACAAATGCTAAAACTGGGGTTTGTTTTATAAAGACATCTTACATCTGTTCTGAATTCAATTGCAATATCAAGTAAACAATATTTAATTTCCAGTAACCCCAGCTAAATGTCACTGTCCCATACCCTCTGAGTTCAACTCAGATGAAGCAAAAAATCAGGGAACTCTCCAAACTGTATTCACTCATTCATGGATTACTGAAGTGGCCTTCGCATCCCACTGCCCAAGTGACCAGCTGATTTCCCTCTTTAGAAAATTGCAGAACAACAATGCTTAAATCAAGGTACCTAAAACCATCCTGTATTTTCATAGACAGCATTTCCCAGCTGCTCCAGGAGTGAGCAGGGCCATAACCCTTTTGATTGCATGCATTGTGGGTGATTGCAGCCAAACAGTTAAATTTCATTACAACCAGCTGCTGTGCCATGAATAAGGCAGGAGTAATTCCTCTTGAAAGATCTTTGTTCAGGTTTTCATATTGTGAGCTGCAGATGGCTACACAGTCATATCCTATGCCCAAGTGATGGGCAGCAGCTCAGAGCCCTTCTTTCTTGCTATCCTATGCAATGATAGCATGTGACTGTGGAACACCAGGGCAGTTGGGGGACCCATAAACCCCAAAATTGGATTCCTCTTCAAAGCCCTCTCAACCTTTTAAATTCTGTCTTGACATGTACTCTGGGTGCTTTGCATGCTCTAAACACTCTTTCAGCATGACGGTACAGTGTGCTTTAATCCTTCCGACTTATTCCTCCTCACTCACCCATTCCTTCTCTCTATATGCTTTCTTCTTCTTGACTGATTTATTACTCACAGCTGAGAGACCACACAAGACACTGATCCCAGTTCAAATGGCTCTTCCAGAAGTTGCCTGAGCATAGTAACCCTTGTCCCCCAAAGTGTCCCCAGGCCCCTCTCTGCTCCCCCTTGCCTCAGGCAATGCCTATTAGAACAAGGAAAGCAGATGTGTCTCCAGTGCAGTAGGAAGATGCCTTCAGACAGTGCAGCATCTCCCAATAACTCCAACTCCAGTGTTAACCTGGGGTCCCTTTTCTCCTTTCCAGTTCTCAGAGACTTCTCTTGTCTCTGAAGATGGACATCTTACCCCAGGCCCAATGTGCCTGCCTGCATTTTGAGTTGGGCAAACTGTAGCAAAGGCTCAGTGAAAATTCTGGCACCTCCAAGGTTCAAATGTCCAGCCTTGGCAGCCACGATTCCTGCGGAGCCAGTTCTGCCTGCTGGTTTTCCATCCTCAGTTGGCCTTTCTTCTCTTCAGCTTTTCATTCCCTTTCATTTCTCCTCCGGTCCTTTCCTTCATGACATCAATGCTGTATCTTGATGCTTCCTTCTCCCTGCTTCCCTCACCTCAGTCACGGCTCTGTTCGTGGTCATAAAGAGACCACATCACTAACACTGGGCTTCCCAGAACTGCTTGAAATCCCCTAATTTTTAGGTCTTAGAAGCAAGGAAGAGCTTTGTGTGAATTAAGTACTTCCTCATTGTGCCATGCCTGGCACTGGCTATAAACTAAATCACTTCTCCCACACACGTCATTAGCAGTAATGAAATCCGGACTGGCCTCCTTAGCATGGCATCCATATGCAAATGAATTTCCTCAGCTCAAACGATCTGTACAGCCGATGCGTGGCTGCTTGGGATGCCTCCAGCAGCCTCTGTCGGGTCACAACTGGAATATGTTTGGGGACTACTGTTTACCAGGAAGAGTTTTATGATACCTTTAAATCCATCATTCTGCACCCTAATTCCATCGTGAACTTTAATAGGTACTTGCAGCACTCTGGGATAATGAAAAGGGCAAAGCAAAACATCCCTTTCATGTCTACTTTGATTGTGAAAGAAAGTAGTCATGAACTAATGGAAGGTTGAAACAAAGACAAGGTTACTAAAACATCCTAATCCCTTGCCAGTCCTAAATTAGAAAAATCCCACTTCACGTAACAGCTTAATAAAAGATGTATTTACTTCCATAGACCTTGCAGAACAAATTCCAAAAAACTCACTATCCAGATGTCCCAATAGTAAACGTGGATGATCAGATCATGCATTTCAGGAGAAGGAAATGCATCCACTAGGAAGAGCTTTCCAGCACCCTCATCTCCTCACCTCAGTCAGGCTGCATGCAGGACTGCCTCCTTGACAGTCCCTTGGGAAACAAGGGCTGGAAACAAGAACCTCGGGTCATTCCTTATTGTCACTGCTCCTCAAATACACTCACTCACAACAGGCATTTGTTGCTGCAGAATCAGTGCTGGGGTCCCCTTTTGTGTCGCTGAGGACCTTGGGGTCAGGAAAAACAAAGGGTCACACTTCAGTTTCTGTGAAATGCCTCCTTTCTTTGCAGTTGACTCATACCCTTTGTAAGGCCCTGAATGGAGCCTCTTACGTGAATGGGGCTCCTACCACACAGATTTCAATACAGCCCTGCTCCTTTCTTCACTTGTCATAAACCTGGCAAAGAAAGTGCTTTGCTCATCACACTTGGGAAACACCTTGCACATCTTTAAACTCTTCCATTTACATTTCTCAGATACTTCTCATTACATAGGTGTTTCTCTTGTAATCACTTATAAACGCCAAGGATATGCAAAAATCCTGCTTCCTTCTTTTGGACCACATGCAACCTTCGTCCCTGCTCCTCTCTGCTGCTCCCCAGTTCCTAAATCTGCTTCTTCACTCAGGATTCCGGCACCCAAATCCCTTGCTTAGCCCACCAACACAGCAAACACCAGTCACCTCTGCTCCAGGCTCCTTATGGCCCATCCCTGTCTCACTGTGGTGCTCCGACATCTCACTGAAAAAGGGAAAAGTCCACCCCAGCACCAGAGATTGCTGCTGTATTTGCAAAATGAGGGATCAAAACCTGCTTTATTCTCCTTTATGTGAGAGAGCACATAATGCTCCTTGTGCTCAGCGCTTAAACAATAAGGTACAAATCCTCTCTGCAGATCTCCTGATCTCTAAGTTCAGAACAGCACTCTCCTTTGCTCTTCAGTATTGCAAGTAGTTGCAAAATGGTTTGTATTAAATGCCCTGAATGTTACATATCTAATAAAGAGAATAAAACTTCCCCCACAAAAATCTGTATGTGGTGATAACTTAGTCATCTTTTACACAGGAAACTAACTGTGTGAATTAAAAAGTCTCTCCTGTTTCCTGTTCTGCTTCATTAAGTATTGTCATTACCTCTTGCTGCTGTTTGAAAAGAAAATCTTCCTGAAATCTACTTAGAATTTAAATCCTTATTGAAAAGCATCAAAGAATAATCAAAATGTGCTCTCTCATATCAATGTAATCTAATCAGAAAGGCTCATAGAATTATTTATATACATACATTTTAATGATAATTTAATAATTTATAGGCTTAAAGAAATAATCTCATTCTCTTCTATTTGATAATATACATCATGAAATACTGTATTTCATTACTGTGTACATTTGCCATTTTATCTACTTAAATGCAGATTTGAATAAGTTTGATCAATAATTTTCTAGTGGAAGAAAAAGACTATTTCTTTTGCGGTGTAATACTGTGTGGACTTACTCATCTTAAAAACATAATCCTATTTGTAACTTTTTTCTTTCAATTTATATGAAAGATTGAGCAAAGTCTGCAAACAAAAAATGCCAGTAGTTACTCGGGCCCTGCTAATGTGCTGGTTGGAACTGTTAGCCATAACCCCTCTCCATAATTTTAAAAGATGGCACTAAAACTCTGGAGGCAGAAGGACAAGAGATGCAGGCAAACCCCAAGAAGAAATGAAAAGTAATGACATGAATAAACACTGCACTCATGCACTACAAATTTCCTCCAGTAATGTATACATGCTGCAGCAACTCCCTTAAGTCAAAAGGAACTCTGTTAACTGCAGGATGCTGAACAGATGGAGCAAATGCATTGCTGCACCTTGTCCGTATCCAACAGCTGCACAAGGGTCTTGAAGGGTACCTGGATCCTGGTTGTGCGTGGGAGCAGGTAACTCCTGGAAACCTTGGGAAACTGCTCCGAGGTGGGGACTAGTCCTCTCTCCCCTCCTCCCCCACTTGCATCCCTCCTCCTGCCACCACTCAGACCCTGGAGAGATACTGCCATGCCTCTGGCATGTTCAAATTCAACCTAACACAGAACCAAAAGGATTTTTCCAAGATTCAGAAGCCAAGTGTAGAGCCAAAACTGCCAGCAGGTAGTGCTCTCCCATTAGACAGATCTTCATGCAACGATGATTCTGTGACATGACTATTACCCCTCCACCTCTCAGCACCAGTTAATGTTCATTGCACAGCTTCAGCAATCATGAGCCTTGAGATGCAAGATTAGGAAACTCTTTGTGGGTATTTTTGGTGCAAAGGTTTTTCTTGTCTTTAAAAAAGAAAACCACCATGATGTGCCTTGCCTCTGTGTGTGTGTCCTTTCCTCTCCTCTTCCCACACACTCTGCCCCTCCCCTGCCAAGCCCTCAGGAGCATATATGTATGTGTATGTGTTATACGTGTATTGATGCATGTTTGATATACCTATGCCTGCTTTGGACACGTGCTGGCACCTCCGGGACCCAAGGGTTTGGTTCAACTTCCAAGTGCCCCCAGCAATGTGCGGATGGGTGGAAGTGCAACCACCTCCAGTGCTGCCTACATGGGTGCCTACATCAGTGCAGAAGGTAAAATAAAGAAAATAACACTAACAGGAACTAATGGGGAGGCATTTAGGAATTAAAAAAGGGGAGAATGTCAAAGGAAACCTTCTGTAGGTCTAGCAGAAGTAAACTTGTCTAAATACGTAAATTAAGGATCAAAATGTCACCTTCGGTCATAAATGATTATCCCAACGTATAGTGCAGGTTTTCCCAGTCTAGTGTTGCACTACGCCTTGGCAAAACAGGAATGAGCCACCTCCATGAAACACCCAGTACATAGTCCTGAAATTTACAGACTTGCCTTGTTCCAATGAGAGAGACATATTAAAATATTAGTTGCCTATGGACAACTAATTCATACATGTTATTACACAGCCTAATAAGAATTACTGAAATTACTAGAAATATTTAAAGTTGCTAAAGTAAAATCACTCCTCAGGCTGAACTCCTTAACACTAAATACTTGTCTTTTACAGACCTGTTCCTCCAAATAAACATTCCTGCTCCCAGAAAGCACCAAAACCCATTAACAAGGAGAAAAAGAAATTATCTCCGGGTCTTTATTAAATCATTTGGGAAAACTAAAATATGTTAAAGTCAGTAATTCTCCAGGGAAGTGGACAGGCACTTACTAATGGTTGGAGTTACTTCCCTTATTCCCTGTAGTGGCTCTCTCACTGCTCCACCCTGCCTGAGCAGGAGGAACAGTCCACGAGACCCATGCACAGTCTCAGTTGACTGCTCCATGGTTAAATTCATGCACTGTGAGTTATATACAATATGTAGATCTGCACAACCCACAAAGACTTTTTTCAGAATCAAGACCTTTTATAAAGTAGGTAGTTTTGCCCGGGGGGAAGATTTCAGTAGTATTTTCTACCAAATCTAATATAAAAGTCATCAGAAAAAAATTATTAACTATTTATCTGTGTTACCAATGCTCCAAATATTTTTACCTCTAACTGTATTTCTTGCACATGTATGAGATCTCTCTTAATGAATCTGCTTCAGTTGGCCAAATAACTTTTCTCCATTATGTTGCTTTTTCTTCATACTTATTAGGTTTTTAAGTATTTTGCCTGTTAAAGTGTCTACCCTCAATATTAGTCTACTTTAATTTCATAGAAGTACTTAAAAAATAGTCCTTTGTGGATTTGCCACTTGAATGTTGCAACACTGAAAATCTGAATACAAAACACAGAGTGTAACCCTAAATTAAATTGCTCTACAGGAATTGATTTTTATTGTCTCAGCTGATAGAAGAACAAAATGTAAAAAGCACACTGAAAAGTAAATTCAATTAAGTGCTAGTAATCTGAGGTGTCATTAGTAGCATAAGCAAAGAGAGGTGTCGATTTACAATGTGTTGTGTTCAGCCTGGCTCTGGTGCTCTAAGCAGCTCTGCTCTGCCAGAAGGAAGGAACCTGGCAGGGCAGGATTGAGCTGCGGAGATTTTCTGTGGCCCATCCTCAGGGGCTCATGGGCACCATGGGCAGCCCTGGCATGGGAGCAGGGTTGGGGGTAAAGACTGCGCGGGCGGACCAGGTCAGGCAGAGGAGACTACCAAAGGAGTTGGTTGCTGAGCCAGGGTAAAAGTGGGACTTTTACTTGAGGTTAAAGACAGCTGCCTAACTACATGATTCCCTTTCTATTTTTTGAAATTTGGCTGTAAGAAGCTTTTTTTTTTTTTTTAAGTTTCTTTTTCATTTGTTTAAACCAGCTCTCTAAGCTTAAATGTGTGCTTGTTCTTCCCGAGTTGACTCCAACTAAAACCGTGTATTCTCAATGTGTATTCAGGCAACAATGTCATCAGAGATTGTGGACTGGGGGTACCAATGCTTCTGACCTCTCATATGATAGAGGGGATAAAAGAGAAAGGATTATGAGTATTTCTATGTATGAGCCTTTTTGCAAAATAAAACGCTGTTTTGTTCCAGCAACCAAAGCCACAGGAGGTGCCTCAGTTTTTAGATGACAGTTGATAAAACCGTAGGATGTATTTTCTGTTTCAGGTGAAAGCTTACTGTAAATGGGAGGGATTTAGCTGCAGCTTAAAGAACACCCATGGAAAGTATGAGAGACCTGCAAAGCACCACAGCTTTTAAATCTGAATGACAACTGGGAGGTAATGGTGGCCTTGAAACAACTTCAGTTCTTGTGTAAATGATCCTCTGCCTCTACACTTCTCACTCACAATGAACTCAAATGGGCTACACTGTCAACCCTGTAACAACTTTAGTTTTCTGACCTCCTTAATATAGGTCATGCTTCTTTTTTTTATCAGACTCCAAATACAAAGTATACCATCACAGCTGTGGAAGTATATACATTGTTAATGATAGACATATTTTTCTTCTTTTTTCCTTTCTTTTTCTTTTCCTTCTTTTTTTTTTCCTTTCTTTTTCTTTTTCTTCTTTTTTTTTTTCCTTTTTTTTTCTGACAAGGCTAAAAAAAAATTAAACACTTTGGATAAAACCAGAAAAAGCATCTTCTCAATGCACTTGTGGCATCCAGTGAGAGCTTTCAGACCAAGCAGTGAAAGCTGACAAAGTGAAGCAAGTGATAATATAGTATTAAAGTGAAAAGTGTTGCACAGCTTCAATAGGGGAAGCTGCCTACCCAGCCTTGAAATGCCTGTATGTGATAATTTTGTTTTGGAGAAACCAATTCATTACCATTCCTTCTCTCTCCATAAGCTCTTTCCACAACAAATCAAGCAATGCTCAAAACTTATACTACTTTCAAAGTGAATGAGAATTCACTGAAGTTGATTAAAAGAGCAAATTTGGAGGCTTTAAGTTCACTCTTGGCAAAGTCAAAGCAAGTTTTGCTATTTGTTTGAGCTTTAACAGGGAGAGAGAGGGAACTGCTTTTTATAAATCTTGTGGTTTTCAGTGTAGCCCTGGCTAGTTCAGATTTAGCTTGGCCTTTAAACAACTGAGCTCTGAAGTTTAACTGTTAAACGAAGTTGTGGGGAGAACTGGGAAGTGTCCCTGACGCTAACCAGTGTGGTGCTTCCTCTGGGCACTGCTCAGCCCTCCCTAATGAAAATAGCCAGAAAGTTCAAGGGAGACTGAGACTGAACTGTCCACATCTTCCAAAAGACAAGTCAAAACAAGCCCTTGGCCCAAAGTAATGGGCTGTGGTGGAAGTCTGCTAGAGCCAAGAATTAAACCTCAATTTCCCCGTTCCTCAGATGTGGCACTGATTTTTCCTATCAAAAGGCTTACTTTTGTCTATTCACTATGGGCTCCTGGCCCATAAACAACAAAATTCTTTCAGTTTAATTAAAATACTTTTGTCTGCCAGAATGCCATCAAATCTGTCTTTAATGGTATTGCCAGTCACAGCTCATTAGCCCCTTAGACACAGTGGTCAGGCTGAAATGCTAAACAAGAAAACATGATGAGAACAAGTGTTCACTGATGAAAACCCCAAAAATGCAAAGGTGATATGTTCTGAAAAAGGAAAGCAATCAGCAGTTCTAGCCCCCACCTCCCATCTCTTTCAGAAAGCTGAGGTTTGACTCAGGATTTGGTCTCAGCATTGCAGGGATCCCCAGTTTCATCTTCCTCCCAGTGCTGCCCAGCAGACCTGCTCTGGCCTGTTCTCCCTGCTTGTGCTGTGCCACTTTGTGCAATATCCAGCTTTAAGCATGCAAGGATTCTTTTTGGTCTTTTAGCCTGTTCACAAGATTACTTAGTCTTTTGTTCTCTTATGCAACCAACGCACCAGTTTACTGTTTCTTCAATCATCATTTTGCTTTTCCACATGTTTTTGTACTATTTCACAGCACTGGTTTGCCCAAAGCTGACTTACCAAGGCCCTGTGGAGTTCGTATGCTCTGGTGAAGCACACCACTTCCTTTGTTTATTTCCTTTCCTTTACCACATCATCAGACGTTGTAATATATGGTAATGTACATGAGGCATCATTTCCATTTATAGGTACAGACAGATTTATATGAAGAGTGGAAGAGACTGCTCCATAATATATGAGAAAACTTCTTTACAGATGAGCACTTATCTTCATATTTAAGACTCCGTCAATGTCACAAAACACTGGTAGATCTACCCTGAGTGAAGAGTATCCTGTCAGAAATCTCAGCTGTCTTGCTGCAGGCTTTTCCTTTTTTATTTTTTCCCCTTTCCTTTTTATTTTTATTAGGTTCTGGCTACTTCAGTGTCTTTGAATTTCCTATAAGTTGACATACATCTCTTCCTGAAAGATCTGACTTAGTCCTTGGTGTCCTTATCTTAAAACAGGGCTATTAGAATGACCAGATAGGACAGCTGCTACAAAGGTTGCGGGAGCCTTTGCAGGAAAGCAAGGCTACTGCTCAGCTCCTCGATTCCTTTCAGCATAAAGCTTTGTCTACAATTTTGTAGCCTGGATTTTGGGGTACTAGGGATTCAAATGCATGCAGAAGCCTGGGGATATGGCTTGACAACACCACTTAGATGATCTAATAGCTGGCTCCTTGGTGTTGAAAGGGAGAAGCCCTTCTCACCTCCAGTCGTGCATTTCCATGCTGGTAATGACTCTTGCTGAGCTGAGTGAATTTACTGACCTTGCAGAAACAAAGTATGTGCGTGTGTGTGGAAGGAGGAGGCTCAGGTTAAGCTTTGGATAATTTAGCAAAGGATGGGATTAAATGGCCTGGGCAGAGGTGCAGGGAGCAGGACTACAGGGATGAGCTGTCATATTTCTGAACCTCATGGTCCCAGCCTGCTTCAACTGAGCAATTCCACTCCTTGCTTTTCACTGGCTCTAGTGTGCATCTGACTTGGTGTTGAGTCACTCCAGCATACTAAATTGGTAGAAAAAGGGTGGGGTTTTAGGGTCTCAAGGATGTGTGTCTGCCTTGCACGCCCAAATGGCTCAGAGCAGAGTTAGCCAAGCACGAGAGTTGGTGTAAGGAAGGAGACAGGGAATGTGCAACCACGGGTGGAAAGTCGGGTGGGATTGCAGCAGACAGCAATTAAATTGGTTTAAGCTGTTGTTTTGTGGCAGCCTGAGCCAATTTTAGGGGCGGCTTAAACCCAAGTGTAAGGATACAGTTAAGTACCAAATGAAAACATTTTCCTCAGTAAGTCTAAATATGAGCACCGTATAGCTGTTTTTCTTGATTTCACAAACACTCACATTAAGCATTTTTAAATGTTGAATTTATTTATAGCCTAGGAGGCAGTTTTTTAAGAACTGTATCCCATTAACTGCTAGTCACTCCTGTGGCTGCGGGAGCAGTGCCCCTTGCTAAGAGGTTTCTGCTAAAAGTCCTTTTATTGCCTCCACGTTTGGAGCAGAGTAATACCAGAAAGGAGACCGTATCTTCTGGAAAGCTGGCAATGGAAGCAGAGTTTTCTCTTACAAATATATATCAGTAATAATTTTTGGCCCTAGCCTTTCTCTGCGTGTTGTTTTGTACGTACTCAGCTTCTGTAGAAAGGAGGAATCCCTCCCTAACTGCATCTGAGCACTGGTGTCCATCAGCTCTCTACAGAGCCTAGAGCAAGTGGGTCGGCTGTGACAGTGTTCCTGAGATGCGTGTGTTAGGGGATGCTCAAAAATACAGCACCCTTCTGCGGTTCTGTATTGGCTCTTGGAGCACTCCCGGCTGCTGTAATCTCTGGAGCCCAACATCAGGGGTCCCTCTTATCTCTCTTGCCAGTGTGAATTGATCTCCGGGCAGATCTGCAAATGAATGGCTGCAGATGGGAAAAGCAACCGGGGATAAATGCTTCCTTTGTGCCTTTAACTACCACAAATGCCATTAAGGAACATGCCAAAACCTTAATGAAATAGTGCTGGGTACTTTCTCCCTGTCTTTGGGGCAAGCCAAAGAGGATGGGAGCACGATGCCTTGTCTTGTTTCATCCAGGGTCTCCATCCAAAAAACAGTCATTCTCTCCTTACACAGTGCTCCAAAACCAGTGGAAATGGCCTCAGCATCCTGCCAGGTCATTTTGCCTGGGAATCTGCTGGCCCACAAAAGCTGCTAAACATAATTATGAAGTCCCCAAACCAAACATTAATAAAGGAAGCAGCAGTATCTGAGGTGCTTCATTTAGGGGTTGATTTAAAAAGAGAATCCAAAAATGTCAGTGGGAATGTTTTGCTGTTTTCAGTATGCTTTGTATCAGGCTGCAGGCCTGGATGTTGCCAAGTGTTGTGGAAACACATATGCGCATGACTTCCAAGCTGCATGCAGCAGCAGTGCAGGGGGAAGTCTGGAATATTTGGGGCTCTTGTTACAGCAGGAGGAAAGCAGTGCTGCAGGAACGAAAGCAATACTTTTTCTGACTACTCACAAATCTATGCCATACACTTCTCTTTTTGGTACCCTGTAACTGATCACATCAAGCTATAATGAGGAACTGAATGGACAGCCAGGTAGGTAGTGCAGCCACGTGAGATCTCACCCTGCAGCTCATTATATCAAGCTCGTGCAGAATGTGATGTGTTGGCATCAGGGGGATACTTGGATCTGGATTCACTCTTCACCCTGTCTTTCCCATGGCAGCTGCAGATAGGCTATTGATCTTCCTCCTCATTAATCAGAATAATTTTGAAGAAGAAATAAGGGGCTCATTTCCTATCCATTCTTCCCCTCACTTCTTTAATTTACAAACAGCTTTATTTTGAGCTTTTCCTGTTTCCTGCCTCCTTTATGAGGCACCATTCAATGACTGCAACTTATTTGGTAGTGATATGTGACTCACAAAGTGTCTGGAGTTTCACTTTGTAAAGCATTAAGCTGAGAGTAAAAAGGGAAAGAGGAGGGCCTTATTTTTAAATAGGATTTTCTGTACTGTAACTTGATCAAACTCCAGGTAAATGGATTCAGTTGTCCGGGGTGGAGGAGGGAAACATGTGCAGTTACAGTCATCTTTTGGGTTTACATTTTTAAATGAAAATAAATGTATCTATCTAGGGAACATATATACATCTCCCTTTACTCCAACCACAGAATCTTTAACTACCTTCGCAGCCCTGCTGTGCAGCAATAAAATGCTATTATCCTCACTGTCGTTCAGCAATTTTGTTTATTTTAATTAAAATTCCTTTTGCAGACAAAACTGAATACTTAATGTGCATTTTGCAGGCATGGTTTAGTGGTGGACTTGGCAGTGATGGGTTTGGACTCAATGGTTTGGATAGTGTTGGACTCAATGATCTCAGAGGTCTTTTGTGACCTAAAAGATTCTATGGCTCATTTCTTAACCTCAGATAAGGGAAGAAGACAATGGAAGGCAAAAGACTAGCAGAATCCAGACCCAGGCAAGAGTTTTACAACCCTGGTAGAGCAAATGGAGACTTGGTGTCTAAGCAAACTGCAGCGAATCTGCATGCTGAGTGGAGAATTTTCCACTTTGCCAGCAAAAAATGTGAAACAGAGAATCCTGCCTTATACTTGGGATTTCACTGCCTGAGTCAAAGACACATGGAAGAGCTCCCATCCTCTTTGGATCCAGAGTTTGCATTTATTTTATAAGGAGAGGAGTCATATCCAGTTATTTAACAAAATATTTTGGGCTCAGGATGATCTTGCAAAGGACCCCCATGTAGGTCGAGGAATGACTGGAGCACAGAAAGGGGTTTAGGTGTAAGGAAGACATTGAGCAACCTGATACAGTGAGTACTGAGGAATTTTAGGGGTCTGTGGAACTCAAATATCTAAATAACTGCTTAAACCAATTGAAACCGCATATGAACCCAAAAAGCTTAAAGTCCCTTTGGATTTTAAACTCCCCTAAACTTGACAGCTGAACATGTGTGCTGTGGCTTAGGAGATGGGAACCTGGTTCTAAATGTGGACTTGTATTTCCAGTACTTCACTCCAGGCTGGTAACTTCCCACCGTGATTCATTTTGTGTTTTGTTTTAATTTTTTCCTTAAATTCTCTTTTTTTCCCCCTGTCCCTATTAATGAATCTCTACAGAAATTTAAAAAAAAAAACAAACAAAACAAAACAGTTTCTTCTTTTAATGCAAATCAACCAAGAGATTTGAATGGATTGCTGCTTTTGATGGTAGGCTAGGTAGTTGTAAGGATCAGTTGCTAAACTCTCTAATGAGATAAAGGGGGGGTTATATATTTACATATTAGGAAAGATTTCTTCACTGGAAGGTTGATCAGGCACTGAAACAGGCTGCCCAGGGAAATGGCAGAATTACAAACACTGTAAGAGTTCAAAAGGTGTGTGGATGTGACACTTGGGATCATGGTTTCATGGTGAACACAGTGGTGCTGGGTTAACAGTTGGACTCAATGATCTTAGAGATCTTTTCCAACCTAAATATTTCTTATATATATATATATATATATACATTACAGAGAGAAGAGCTATTGTACCCATTTCAGGTTTGTTTGGAGCCTTCTCTGAGTTGTTTCTTTATTAAGCAGTGACTCAAACGGTGGTAGGAGTAAGTGACATGCACTCGATGGGCAAAACATTTATCTTAGGACTACATACTTTCAACTAGATTCACTGTATTTCTAAAATACCCAATGCGGGATTGAACACAGAGCACAAAGCAGAGTGGGAGTGTGTTATTTAGGAGGAAATTGTCAAGCTATTTGCTGCTGCCATATTGATGAGGCTTCTTGGACAGGTAACATTAGGATAGCATGATAGAAAATGAAAACTCTCTTATCCGATGCTTGGGGAACTAGGTGTGAAATTCCTAAGAACCCATCCAGAGGAAAGCAAAAGGCTGCTGCCAGGAAGCAGGTGTTGCACCTAGTTCTTAAACTATGTAGCAGATTTGTAAGGTCATGGGCATTATTAGGAGGTGGTGGAAAGCTGTGTGCTTTTGATTCCCCTTATCAAAAGGGATTTGGGTTTATTGCAGAAGTTCTGACAGCTCAGTGGTATTCCCTGCCTTATTGTGCCTACTGCAAAAGGTCAGTCCATTCTAGTTCAGGCAAAGGCTTTGTAGCCAGAGTCCTCCTGACAATAAACTATAAATGTTTTGTCTATCAGAAGGCGATGATAGCTTGGTATTGCATAGTTTTCCTGTGCTACTGGAAATCTTTTTTTATATAGACTCCTCTGTCTCCAGGATTTATCAGCCTGGCAGCAATTATAAACAACACCCCATGGATTTGGGACTTCCTCTGAATATTTTCAGAGAAATGTTAAGATGTATTGGGTTTTCTTGTTGAAGAGTCACAGCTCATTATTCTGAGCCTGTGAGAAAAAAAGTGGCCATGGATTTAAAACTGAAATCTCCCTCTACCATTAAAAGTGAAGGATGTTCCCCCAGGGGTGACCCCATGGAATGGACACCCATCTCAGCAGGGCTGCTGCATGCAGCTCTCTAGCAGAGAAGTGCCCACATTCTCTGCTGGAGAGAAGCCTGGGACACTGGAGAGAGGACCCTCACACCCATCATTTCTGCCCACCCAACTTCTTCACTGACTTTTCTTTGGCAGCAATAGGGAGGGGGGAATCTTCAATTTCCATAGCCTTAGTCTATTTACATATGCAAGACTGAAGGCTGTAAATATGGAGTCTGTTAATTGAACTAGTGCTGCAGCTTTGTTTAGACACTGTCATCAGTGTATCAGTAGCTCTAGCAGCTAATGAAAGGATATTTGCATTGTGTGGGAGTGAGAAATTCCAGCTGTTAATATCCTGGAGCCTGTGGAAAATACTCACACGGTTCAAATGGTGTTCTCCAAGGGGCTTGAGGAGAGAGTGGGAAGTGTGCAGAGTTGCCACCTGAGGTGACAATGTCATGGAACCGGTGTACCATAATGATGATTGCATTATGCAACAGGCTTAAAATACTCTAACAAAAGCCATTACTAGGTAAAATCATGCCAGTGTTAAGTGCTTTGCTAGCACCACAGCATCAAATGCATGAAATTCATGATACTCCAAAGCGGTGAACAGGCTCAGGTGTTGATCTTGGTTGTGGAGAAGAGCTGAAGAGCAAGGTTATATTCACACTCATTGCCCTAACCAGTGACGTAGGAGAGGAGATGGGGATTAATGCTCCCTTCTGCTTAGTTGCAACTCTCTGCATATGGGTTCATTGACACATGGTGCTGGACTATCAAGAGGAGGATACCCTGTTCTCACTTCCATCTTAATTCCTTAAATTTCTAGGAGTCATGGATCTAACTCCTTTCTGAGTTAGAAGGGAGTTGAGCCTAAGTCCCCATGTGTCTCGAATCAATGTCTTAAATGAAAGGCCACCGTGTTAAAGGCTGCAGAAGAATTTCTGTGTCTTTCAGGAGTTAGCCTGGGACTGTGAAGCTCAAACAAGCAGAAGTTAACATTCCTGGAGCCCTCCTCCAGTGCTAAAGTTTGGGATTGGGAAAGGATTTTGGAGACCACTTACATTGTTCATATTTTCTGTGGGATCACTCTGGCAGCTCCATAGTGTACTGGTAGGGGACCTGGATGTCTTGAGGAGTCTTTTGAATCACATTTTACACATATGGCCTTGTGTTATGCCTATGTAGGCTGTTGCTGGAAGGGGTAATCCAGTGCTTCCTTTGCCTCAGTCCCAGATTCCAGCTCATCGCTTTTTGCCTCAAATCTCACTCCTGTACAACCGCAGGCAAACCAGCACAGCTTGCTAACCTGATGTCAGGAGGTTTCTGGGGAATGTGTGAAAAGAGTAGTTTTCAAGAAATGAGCCTGGGTAGACTTGAAATGAAGTAGCACTTGTTGCTAGATCAAAAAATCCAAAATAATATGGTGGGAACACCTCGCTGCAGGCAGCCAGAATTACAGAGAAATTCAGGACTGACCTTTCTGGCGGTGTCCTACTGTGGTGCTGGATGAGAAGCGGCAGCAAATGCCGGCCCCAGCAGTGCCCTTTGCGCACTAGCTTCAAGTGGTGCCAAAGTTGGAGCATGGAGCACATAAATGCAAGCACAGTCCAGTCATGGCCATGCAGTTTCTGACCGTATAAAGTGCAAATTTTCCCATGTGTGATGGTAAGTGTCTTCAATTCATCTTGCAGGGAGTATTTTCAAGATCTGGCTCTGATATACTGGAGGGCTTTCTGCTGCATCTAAAGGGCATGATTTCAATGAACTGGATGTTGGTGAGTGTGCTTATGGATTTCTAAGAATTCCTTCCCCGTGTTTGTGGAGAATGATTATTCTTCTGTCTCTTCTTAAATTCCATTTTTCTTTCCATCTGTTTCTGGTTTTAGTTTAGACAAAATAATACAATTTTTTTTGCTTAACACTTTTCTCGAAAGGTAGAAAATAAAATGCTCCAGTCCTTCATAAATGATTTTTTTCTGCTGTCCTTCCCCCAGCCCATTCAGTTGTGAGTGGAATGGCATATGTTGTCAGATACCCAGCAAAAGGAGAAGTACATAACCCAGAACCTAATAAAACAACAAATCCAGTGTGCCCTCCTGGTCTGCAATCCTTCAACAGGCTCCCTTCATTAAACATAAAGCCATGTGTTTCTTAAAACAGATCACATCCCTGGTGCCACAGTGTGGTATGTGTTGCTCTCACTGTATTTCATGAGGGTTTTTTAATTTATAGCAGCACTGTTTTTATTCTTACAAGGATTTTTGAAGAAGCACCCCTGCCTCCAAAAAAAAACAAAAGGGGGGGGGGGGGCAATACTGATATCTGTGAAAGCTGTAAACTATTTAAAATTGATCTAAGCAGCCGTGCTTGCCACTGACCTTGACAGCTCAGCTTTATTTCTGGCAGTGTCCACAGCTATGCCTTACTTCTTCAGGCATTTTAGTTGCCCAGATAAAAATCCCAGTTAAGTCTGGTGGCTCTGTGGTGTTGTTCTGGATTTACACTGCCTCACCCATGAACAGAATTTAGCTGTGTGCTTCCTGCATGTTCCTGCTGCCCAGACTGTGTTTCCATGACACAAGCAGTGATGGAGCACCCAGGAGGACTGACGAGTCACAGAAACCTTCTATTTGCATTCTGCCAGCTTGCTGCAGCCCCAGTGCTTCAGATTCACTGCTGTTTTAAAGCGAAGGCTAAGGAGGTTATGGCCATGTGCCTTTAGCTGGCATTCAGGCTTTGGGTAACTAATAGCACTGGTGAGTAGAGGACACCAATGGAGTTTCTTTATATTTGATTAAAGACTGAATTGTTGCAAGCGGGGGGAGAAAACTGAGCTCTCTTGTAGAACAGGTTTGTACCTTGCCATTGGGATATTTTTAACAACATAAAAAGCTCTTTAGAAACAAGTGTGATGGATTATATGTACTAAAATTGCTTTTTTTTAATTTTATTTTAAGGTAAAAACACCATATACAGCTGCACATGTAATTCAGGGAGGGATGGGAGGTAAAATACATTGTACTGCATTAGAAATGTTGCTTTTCATTTACAAGCACATGAGAATGGCTTTTTACTAACTGAACTCTATCTGGTTTTCTATGTACAGCTCTCCTAATAGTATCTCAGTAGGCCAAAATTTCTGCTGAATTAAATGATGGCAGTCAGATTGCTTCAAATGATGTCTTGGTCTTTCGCACAAATGGAACATTTGTCGCACTGTTACAAAAATATCTGGAGTGTTTATTAATCTAATAAATTTTTGAATGAGGAAACCCCCACATAAATGAAAAGAGTTGCTAATTAACCACAGAGCTGAAAAGTTAAAGTAGTTACTGCAGACCAAGGCTCAGTTATGCTGACATGAGCGTGAAGTAATTTTACTGAAGTCTGTGCTGTTACCTCAGATTTTCCTCTCTGTCTACAATCAGAATTTGGTTCAGTCTGCCTAATTATCTTTTATCTGGGCTTAGTTTCAGCTCAGTGACACTTCTCCACCTTGCAACCAATCCTTTGGCTTTTGTGAAAGTCTTTTTTGTTAAGAATAGTGCCATTTTGGTTTCCATTTAAAAAGAATTAAAGATCCAATTATGCAAATTAATTTTAAAAGCTTTATCGCCAGACTTCTGGGAGAAAGGTTGTTGCACAAAGCTTGCAACAGACTTAAAACAAGGGGTCTTTGGCTTTGAAATGCATCCTGGCTTGACACCAGCCTCTGCCTCCTGTCATGCAGCTGGCAGCTGAGTGGGAGACTTTGGGCACTTCAGGGACCTGACCTGGAGGGTCTGCCACACCAAAGCAGGGCACCCCTATTCTGCGGGGAAAAAAAGACTGGGCTTGATTCATGACAGTGGAGTGGAGAGTGATAGAGGAAGGCAGAGGGATGTATTGGGGTGTGATACAGGAGCCCCCAGAGCCCCCAGGCACATGGGGGTGACTGCTGAGCTGTATGTTTCGGCTGTGAGACTCGGAGGTTGAACCTCTGCCCTCTTCTCCTGAGGATTTAAGAAGAGCCACTGAGACGAAGCAATTACTTTGGAACAGAACAGGGTGGAATTTAGCTCAGGAAAAGCATATTCAATCACAAGCCTAAGTTATTTAGGCTTTAGAAATTATCTACTGCAAATATTAGGGCAAGACAGGGAAGAGCAGGAACAAGCTAAAATAATATTTGCAAGTACCCTGTGCTCGTTGTGATGAACAGGGTTACCTACCCTTCTGTCTGACAGGGGAAAATGTTCACGTGGAAATGCAAAGCTCAGAAACTGGCTGGAAAGAAAGCACGGGAGATGTGAAAGAAGTTCTACCCTTCTTTATGCCCCCCTTGTGTGTATCCGGCTTCTTCCTAACAGTACGTAAAAGCTGCTTAAATAGCAGTAGAGTTGCTTCTCACTTGTTCTAGCAGGGTGTGGAAAATCATAGGTTACAGAGAACAAACAGACATTGGCATTAAGCGTCCATATCGTGGAAACTACAAAAATATCACCACGCTGCTGCTGAAGCAAGGAAACCAAAGGTGGGCAGGCCCAGCTGTGGTGGCACACTAGGGATGTGTGGCCCCTTGCAGAGCCTCAGAGGAGCTGGTGGGCCTCCCTGGGCTGAGCATGCAAATGAGCTTACTCGGAGAGAGTTGAGCTGCAAAACTCCAAGTGGGAATGAAACTTTGGGGAGTTCAAGTGTGTTCTATACTTAGCCTGGGAGAGAGAGGCGAGGGGTGCGATGCCTCTGTGGTGCCAGGAACAGGAGTGGCATCAACCAAAATATGTTCTTTATATCTGCAGAAAGGCTTTGCTGCACTGTGTCCCTCTGTGATCTCAGCAGTCAACAGGGGGCTCACTGTCTCGCGTTTGGTGTCCCTATCACACAATCATCAGGCAACTATTGCTTAGCTTTTGGAAACAAGCCTGAGCTGCTCAGGGTGATGGTTACCTGCAGCAATTCAATAAAGGACCAATGTGTTGAGCTGCACAAGGGTGGGGATCCTGGGAGTGATCCTGGCCCGTGTGACAAGGACCACGCTGGCAAAGTCTTCACTGCTCTCCCCACCTGCACATTAACAAGCCAATGGTCAGCAAGTGCTAAAGGAAGACTGACTTACAGAGAGGTCTATAAAAAAAAAAAGACTTGTGCAATTGTTCTGTTCACAGAAATTTTCCCTTTTAGGATAAATTAAAAGGTAAAAAAAGCAACAGGATTTGACAAATTTGCTCCTGATGAGAACACTGCACTGGAAATGCTTCTCAAAAATGGGATAGCTCTTACTCTTCCTTCTCTGGATGTTGAGTGGGGTAAACCTATGGAGTTGCTCTGGTTATTTTATATAGACGTGAGTGAGAAGATGCTGAGGTCACTACGATATTATGTGTGTTTGAGGTAAGCTAAAGATTTTAGAATGGAAAGTCCCTCCCCTTCAGTTTTGCCTTTTTGATTCTGTCAATTGCTATAAAGGACTGCAAAGAAAAGAAGAAAAATAGGTATTTACATGGACCTGTGACACTCAGCAGAAAAGATTTAGCAGCATTTTCAGAAAGAATGACAATGTCATATCAATATGTTGTCTTACATAACTAGCATGCTCTGCAGACCACTGTTGCAATAGACAACTACAACTGTTGTAGTAATTGTCCTCAAGACCCTACAGCATAAGACAATGTCATAATGTTTGAACGAGAAGGTGCTCAGGAACACCCCTGCTGGGATCACTGAATGCAATACTCCAAGGGAAAACCCATCCAGCCATGGTGCTGCCGGAAGGTTTGGGGTAGAACTAGTATGGACATTTTTTAATTGTTTCTCCTCCTTTCGAAAAGGAAAAGAGGAGCTTGAAGAAAGTGAAGGATGTTGTGGGGAGAATAGAAAGCTTTACATGAATAATTTTCCTTCATCAGTCTAGTGCCAATGCCACAGAGGCTGTTGCCTCAATGAACATCCCCACTGGATCCCTGATAAAGCTGTTTAATATATTCAGTATTCTGCTTAGCTGACTGAAGATGTGATAGGAGGGTAGGGTCTCTCATGAGCTGCAGTGTCTCCAATTGACAGCAGCTCTGCCTGGGTCTGGAGGCAGCAGTCATGACCTCAGGGGCCTAAATGCAAAGGCAGCATTACTCTATGGCTTGTGTTATTTACACTCCTGAAGATGTTAACTGTCTTTCCAGTTGTTCATTCAGAGGACTCAGAAATTGGTCTGATCATAATTATATTCCA
This sequence comes from Pipra filicauda, assembly GCF_003945595.2. Classification (NCBI taxonomy): domain Eukaryota; kingdom Metazoa; phylum Chordata; class Aves; order Passeriformes; family Pipridae; genus Pipra; species Pipra filicauda. The sequence goes on along the minus strand of NW_024105031.1, from coordinate 188,953 downwards.
GAATGAATTAGCAATCAAGACATAAGAATTTACAGTGTTACAAGGTAAATGAAAAAGTCTCTTATTTGCAAATCCCTGCTCCTGTTGGTCAAGCTCATGCAGAATTCCCTTTACAGCTGGTGGCAAGTGGCTCCCAATGTGGTTCCAGTATCATCCAGAAGTCATGAATCAGACTCCAGTGCACTAGCCACTCCCTTGGGACAGCTTGCTAAATATTTCTTACCATGAAACAACTGAATTGCCTAAAGCAGGTATCAACACACTGTGAATTTTGGCCTGTGCAGAGCTGAAACTTCAGGCAGTGAAGAGAATATCCAAGACACTCCATGGAGATCTGGGCTTTCTCAGAATTGAGGGAGGCCAGAAACTGAAGCTAAAGAATAAGAAGAAGCCATTTGATTCATCTGAAAGTTCTTGCTCTTGTCCTTCACTGAAGTTAATGCTAAATCATGATAGCCAGAGCACCAGGCCAGTCAGGATCCATTTTGCTGAATACAAAATGAGTGAGCAGAGAGGGGAGCGTCTGGGCAAACTGAAGTGGAACACCAGAAGCCCAGAAAACGAAGAGCTGATCCAGCACAGAGGGAGTCAAGTTTCTTCTGAACATTGCTGGCACGAGCCAGTAAGGGCTTCAAACAGATGAGAGCTTTCATTCTCTTGCTTTCCTTTCGGGATATACTGTAGATGAGCAAATCGGTCATTCATCAGTGCTTCCACTTCTGGTGTTGATGGCTTTTGTTGGTTTTTTGGCGAGGTTGGGTTTTGGTTTTCTTTTTTTTTCCTTTCCTTTTGCATTTCTGCCCAAACAGCTCAACTGCTAAAACAAACTCCAGCACAGTGTGTTCAGAAGTGGTTTGAATATGCTGAAGATCAAAGGGAGATGCTGCCAAGTGTTTGATGTACACTTGTTTTTAATTCAAGGTTAAAGAAACAGCAAAAGCAAGGATGTACAGAATGGCCCCTATTGAGAATGCATCTAGGAGGTGAAGGGAGAGACATTCCTCCCTAGAACCCCATAAAAGTATGCACATATGCTTCTCCCTATTGTTAATCCCTTTTGCTGATGGGATGTGGAGGAGATTTTATGCAGTGGTGCAAAATGGAAATCTATTGCAGGAGGAAAGAGTGCTGCAATCCCAGAGGGACTCTTATGTTCAAAACAAAATACAACAATGGAGTTAATTAGCATTGCATGGTTCATAAAATCCCCTCGAGGGGATCTTTCTCTGTTCTAAATCATCACTTGTATGTGAGATGGAAAAGCTCCCACTGAGCAGGCCCCTTCCACAAACTTTTAATAGATATTACCACGGTTTTTCATCATTTGCCATTGGCTTTGAGAAAGGTAACAGCTGAGCCAGGGCTATTCAGCTGCATTAACCAGCTGCATGTTAATATAGAAATACTATCCTGCTCCTCCCTTCTGCCTGCAAACCACCCTGGCCCCCCGCAGCAAGTTAACCCCTTCCTGCCACGTATTTCTCTGCCACTGTGACACAGGCAGGGGGGATAGTACAGGTTGACAATTAAGCAAGGGAGGACCTCACTATAAATATTTGAACTTTACTTGTGTGCAGATGAAGTTACCCAAACCAGATCTTCGACCCTCTGTGTCCACACCCATTTGAAGGGACAGACCTTGCTCCAGAGGACTTACATCCCAGTGCCAGGGAGGAGGGCAAAAGGCCAAGAGGAAGGAGCTGATCCCAGGAACCTCACAGAAATTAAACCCATGCCTCCCACCTAACACACTCATTATTACTCTCAGAGCCTGTTGGCTCAAGATTCCCAGCAAGCCCAGCTATGTCCTCACTGAAATGCCCTGAACCCACACAGCACAATTTCCAGTGGGTGTGAACGTTGGAGACAGTCTGCTCTGCCCTCTCATAGCGCACTGTGCGTGAGGATCAGTGCTTCTCTGCTGGTTTGACTGGCCTCCAGTCATCCTCCCGCTCTGTTTTGTACCATGCCAAAACTGATCAGTACCTGCACATCCTTCAACCATTTGCAATCATGTTGGCCAGATGGCCAAGTCTGTGTTTCAGTGCCAGCTTGCACTCAAATGCAGTTCACTCACAACTGCAAACTGCTGGAATCAGCAGCAAAGCTCTACTGTGGACATGACTGCACTGCCTGATGGACTGCCCCAGTGCTGATCCTGCGTCTCCCTGTCTCCTAGGGAGAGCCAGGAAGCCCTGAAGAAATACTGCAATATGGCAATAGTTGCAAAAAGATATGGATAATGAATTGCTGGAGCAAGAACATGTCAGGGCACCTTGTAACTCTCAATCAAAAGCTTGGAGCTGAAGTGCTTTGTAAAGAAAGAAATCAGATTCTGGCAGGGTTTGTGCTCCCAAATTCTAATGGGTAAGAGAGGGTTGCGTCATGGATCATTCCTACTCAACTATGTTTTACTGTGATTGCCCCAGGTTAGTCAAGCCTACTGAATACTTTGGGACTGGCATGATGTCTGGTAGGACCTAACCATAAAATTCTAGTATACCGGGGGAAGCTAGGAGGTAAGCCCCTTTCTTCTTCTATTTCAGCATTGGATGTGTTTACTGCTTTCTATCTTAGCTAAGTGTATTGCCCTTCTCCCCTCACCTGGACGGGGTCTCAGGGAACTGTCTCAGTGGCTGGGCCCCAAGAGCATCTCTGCTTGCAAGCAAAGATTCCCCCGTAACATAGGAGAGAAAGATGCATGGACGGGACAGACTGTCTGTCCAGGGCAAGGGTCCTCAGTAGAAAGTGTCTGTCCCTCTTTACATTTTACTAGCATTTTAATTGAACAGTGATGAGACTGATGTGAAAAAGAAGGTGAAGAATGGTGATCTATTCAAACAAGCCATAAGCTAACAGAAACCATCTTCCTCCAGCTGTGGCTAAACTATCACCCATCCCGAACCCCCCTTCTCCTCCCCTTCCTGACTCTCACTTGACACACCACAGTGGCACATCGCCATCTTCCCCTTTCACACACTGACCGTGAGTGACCAACCTAGGGCAAGAGGAAATCGTTAAGCTCATAAGCACATCAATGCCTTGGGAATCTTCTGTTGGCTTCCCACTGCCATGCCACAACTGCTGGCACCTGCTTTTCGCCCTTTCCTTCCTCTATGCCCATTATGTTACTGCCCCACTTTTCCCACTGCAGTAACCTGCACATTTTAGCCAACCACCTCTGTCCCACCCTTGGCACACCCAGTTGGAAAGTGTCACCATGGTGACAAGTCCTTGAATGCTGGACGCCGTTTAGATTTGTTACTCTTTTACTTTGGCTGAGAGAGTGCTCTGAGATCATAACCTTGTGGTTCTCGTAGCACTGATGACATAACATTTCATGACTTTGCAGATGTACTCAAAGTTCTTTATAGTATGTCCCCAAGCATTTTATCATGGCACATGAGGAGATATTTCACAGTATTCTATTTAGGCACTGCTGCTGGCCCAGAGCCTAGGCATTTGAACAGTAAACTCCTTTTAGGACTCATGTGAATGTGCACAGAGATAGTGAGGCAAGAAACAGAGGATATAATTAACCACTAAAATTCTTCACAGTCATTGCAAAATGCCAACAGACTGTTCATCTTTACAGAGAATATAAAGTGGAATTTAAGCACAGGTCTCTGTTCCTGTTTTACCAGCCTTAATCTCAGATATCAGGGGCAGAGGCGGTTTCCTGAATCTTTCTGTGTGCTCTTTCTTCCTTCTTCAGAAATCTGTTGTAGAGTGGCTTATGATGCACAGCCTGCCCTAGTCCAGACCAGCAAAGCCTTTAGAAGGTGTGATCTGCCTTACTGAAACTCAGACTAGTTTCTAGGAACAATTTGTGAAAGTGGCTGAAATCTTAGGGACCTACTGTACAGACAACATACTGCTGTATGTTAGAGTGGAACTGCAACACATTGCAACCATCCCACAACAGGTTACATGCAGGATTCCTTGTTCCTTTTTAATGCATTTTCCCAGTTCACTGTAACCCAGATTGTTCACCCAGGGAGCTTTTCACAGCCACTCTTCCTGTGATACAGTTTCCATGGGAGGAAATATGGGGAAACCCACAGTGTAGGAAAGCCTGAAGTGACTACCTCCACTTCTGAGTTTCCTTTGTTATAGAATGTCTGGAATAAATGGCAAAAGAGAAATCTGAATCTAAAGGCCTGCATCAAGAGCTGCTAGGAACCTGTACAGGGCTAATCCCATGAAACACACCGAGATGCTAAAAGGTTCAGATAGGTGCCTAACCACTTTAAATTACTCTCAGAGGAAAGTTAAAGCTCTATTGTTTTAAATTCTTAAAACTGTCAACTGGGAAATTCCCTGTAGAAAGCAGGCCTGCATTGACTAGTCCTCCAGTGTCTTTCCCACCTTCAGCCCCTATGATTTATGTGCTCATAAATTCCTTTGTGTTCCATACTTACCTGGAAGATTCAACTATGGCTGGCATCCAGGAACACCATAGTGGAGCTGCGTTAGGCTGTTTCCTATTGTCTCTTCTCTGCCTGGATTTGGATCCAAGAGCAGATACAGACCAGATGTAACGTGTTCTCTTCAAACTGGAAGGCCACCTTTTCCCATAGGGACATCCATCCTGTTCAATTCTGCCAGGTGATGGTTGAGACATGAAATGCCCTGTCCTTGTCAGCTGCTACCAGAATGTCTTCCCTTGCTGCACCTTCCTCAGGCCCAATCCTGTTCCTGGCTTCAATCCTGCTCTATTTCATTTAAAGGTGACTGCATCAGGAGAAACAGAACCAGTCTGAAGCAGAACTGGTCTGAACTCAGAACCATTTCCCTACAACCACAGGCTTTGTGGAATATTTACTTCACATCATTTTTCAGGATGAAGTTTTATTTCAAAACAGCATATAAAGGAATTGTTTGTTAGCGTAACTCTGTTCCATGTTAGTGTACCCAAACCCCTTCTTTGCCATGTATACAGCAGTGTATTTGCATATCAGAAGATTTCACATAGCTTCTCAAGTTACTGTGCCTGCCTAACTGCTTACAATTGCCACAGCAACACTGGGGGGGGAAAGCTTTTACAAATGCTTCACCAGACAAATCACATTTTTAAGCAGAAACAGAACAATTCTCTAAAAAAGATGTTTTCCATGAGGGCAGAATCAGTACACTTAGCTACAGTACTGGAGTGTCAGATGTTTATTGAGTCAGCAAAGGAGATATAAAAAGAACTGGCAGGGTTCTGCAAATCACTTTGATTTTTAGTAGTGACTCTACTACAGTAAACAGTAAATAATGTAAATAGCAAAGGTGTTCTCATTCACAGACAAATGAAATGGGAAGTCAAAATCCTTTTTTTTTCTTTGTGATAAGAAATCTTTTGAAACCCTCTGATGCCATTTCTTGTTCCATCAGTATCACATTAACTTGATATGTTGCTGTTAAACAGCCGCACTTAAATACATCAAATGGATTAATGCTGGCATTTTATCAGGTATAGTTTCTGTTTCTGTAAGACATCTCTAGATATATAGAAACTACTTAAAATGAGAAAGGAAGTTTCTCCTCTTCACTGATTCAGAAAACTGTGAGTAACTGGCTGATATTTCTTGAACATCCCGATTAGTGGCAGGCTGGTCACAGCGATGACAGGGCAGATAAGTTAAGGGGGCTTTGAAAATCTCTCTAAGTGACACAAGTTAGCACAGCTTCGAAGTGCTCTGAGCTGTGTGACACAGCAAGCAGAGACACAATGAGGAAGAGCCTATAGACACATCCAAGCTAGTTGCAGTTTTGCCAGACATAACTCAACTGAAGCTGAGGGATGAACTCAGCGAGCTGTCTTGCACTGGCTTCACTTATCTGGTATTGCTGTATGTAAATCCTCAGGCTGAAGGAAGAGGAAGGAAAGTAGTTGCTCTCAAGAGAGAGTAATTTCATCACTGATAAAGAAAAGCACTAAAAGAAGTGAGTCACTGGGCTCCATTTACAGGGTAGTAAATAAATACAGTGCAGTCACTTGTTACTTACTGTTTTAGTACCAAAAGTAAGAATGAAAAGTCTTCTCTGTCCCAGTTCCGTTGCTGGTTTCTCCCTTGAGCATCCAGCAGTTTATCTCTGTAAGGATAAGCCACTTTACAGGTTGGCAGGTAGGATTCCCTTCCCTTCCTACTGTGCTGGGATTCATGTGATTCCTACCTTAAATATATGACTCTGTTCAAATAACCTTCAGCTCATGGGCCAGGGCCTTCCTCCCCCTGCTCTCTAGGAACATCACTAAATCACTGCCAGCCCTGGCACGAAGCCTGGCTCCAATTGTGTCATCTTGGTCTTGTGTCACAAGCCACTGGGGCCAAGGCAAGGTCAGGGGCTTTCTGATGAAACAGGAAAGGTTTCTCCAAAAGGAAAACTGAACTCAAGAAAAGGAGATCTTTCTATCTTCAGATGGATTTTCAGCACCCTGTCTCCTTGTGCAGGACAGTTAGCAATTTCCTCCCCTCTCAGCTGCTGCTGACACATGGCTGGATGGCTTCCAGCCTCCTCTGTGCACATTGTTCTGCGAGTGTTTGTCTTAGCAAAGTGCAAAGCCAGCCGCACCTTGCAATTAATAAATATATGTCAACACTCAGTGCAAGCCCAGTTATTATCATTACCCCAGAATTAGAAGGATGGCACAGCCACTGAGCCACTCGAGGGCCTGATCCTGTCAGGTGCTCAGCACTCTTCATTTCCACTGGCAGCAAGCAAAGGTGGAAGCCAGGAGGGAATTATGGGACTCGGCTATCCAAGGGGTGATTCTTTATTTAGTCTCAAATTCTAAAAGAGATTATTCCTGTCAAGAGAGAGGAGCAAAGAAAAATTAATAGCTAGGGGCCATCCCCTCGATGGCTGCAAAATAATGCCACTCACTTAACAGAAATGGATCATTGCTGATCTACATCAGCTCAGAATCTGGTGCTGGTAAACATGAAATTGATACTATAAAAGGAAATTAATAACAGTGAAAGCTAACCTAAAAGATGAATACAGATGCGAGGATTCCTATGCTGGTTACAGTGCAGCTGTGTGGGGCTTGAATTGAATTTCTAACCCATCTTGACCCTGACAGGTCAGAGAACTCCCCATTTTATGCTTGGAGCAGTGCCCCCCTGGAGCCAGGGTCACAGCGACATACCTGTGGAGGGAGGATTTGAATCCTCAGACCTGATTATGATTTGCACTAATGCCTCTTTTCACTGTAAATGCTGTGACATTTACATAACACTCTGAGCACTGGTAGAACGATATAGAAACCATGGAGGGTGATCTTGAAAGGAGGTTAGTCTCCTGAAAAGGCAGACAGGATATATTTTTGAGAAATCTCCACTCTAAAAATAGTTTTTCAGGCTAAGTCCTCAGGTCTCCTTGATTTCAAGAGTTCAGCATTACTTCTGCACCAATACTTTGCAGAATTTGTAGAAGTGCCCAACTAGTCTTCAGGTATGTTTGTAATTTCAGAAATCCTGCCACCCCTGCAAGCAGAGGGTTAGGCTGTCCAGCAGGATTTGGCTGCATCTTAAGAAACAGATGGTTCTCATCCAAGCTGCTGTGTCAGAAGGCTTGAGGATTGGGCTAGAAGGCTGGAAATGAGCAGGACCTTGACAGAGTGGTAGCCTGGAGTACTGTCAGGTGTAGTGATGCTTCCATAGGGAAAGGTGCTTGCTGCCATTTACTCTTTTCCAAATCTGTTGGTCAAAGCATCCTTGCATCATTTAGGGCAAGAGAAGAGCTGGAGTGAGTGCTGGTGCACTGACTTGAATGGAGAGCAACCTAAGAAATACACAAGGATTTCTAAATCAGCTGCCTTGAAGGAGGCCTGCTGCCAAAACCCAGCACAGCCCTGGGCCTGGCGACTGTCACTTGCATATTACAGAAGTGTCAGCTCCTCCAAGAACTGCTGTTGGTAGAGCAGTGGTTACCCCTACTTCCTCTGCCCCTTCTAATGTATATGCAGACACTGCTGTAATATCCAGGGCCATTGCTGCATGATAAACACCAAAAGAGGTGAACTGTGCCCAGTAGTGAGTTAAAGTGAAGTGTGTTTAGGTGCAGCAGGCAACGCTGAAGGGTTATACTGTGGTTAGACAGAGGGACTCTGTTGAGTCATGTACTGCTGCAATCCTTACAAAACAGTTTCTAGAGCCCAGTCCTTCCTGAGGAGCACCAGACCCCTCTGCCAGCCGTGGACCTGATGCTTTACCTCCATTCATATCTCCAGCTTGTTTAATATTGCTTTGAGAAAGTTAATGCAGGAGTTTGACTCACCATGGATAATTATTATTACTGTCATTTATCTTGATTATTGTGGAAATCAGCTCCCACATTAGACATTGTTACTTCATCTCTTCATTTTCCACTGTCACATACATAACTATCAGTGGTCCCTTCTATGTAATAATACCAAGAAATGGCTTTTCCTAGGTAAACTCACAGGGAAAAATGTCATCATGGTCCAGAACTATTTAAAGTCATGGACCCGCAGTTTCCCAGCCCCATACCACTGTTAGAAAAGGCTTCTGAGCTCCATCAAGCTAATTCAGAGGCAGTGAAAGATTCTGAATAATGTAAAATTTTGATTTCTTACGTAATCAAAGCCAATGTCTTCTGTGAAAGCCATAGAGGACTATCTTGTATTTTTATAACACCTGTTTGCATTTCAACAAAGCAACCTAAGCATGAATCGTGTGTGGTTGTGTCAGACCTCCTGAGCAAGGTTGCAGATAAGTGACTTCCTGGAGAGGCTGGGTGCTGCCATGCCCGTCTGTGTCCTTGTGCTCAGGAGAGTAGAGCCCTCACTGAGCCTTGAGGTTGTCACTGCCACCATGCATAGTGTATAGCACTGTTTAGCCCTCATCATCTACATCCTCTTACCTACAGGTTGCCCATAAACTACTGAAAAAGCAATTTTGCAATTTTCCTGCCAAATTTTTTCCCTGGAAGGTCTCTTCTTATGACATTTTACCAAAACCCACAGCCCAGACTTGTTTATGATTGAGCTGCTGCACCACCAATACCGCTTCTTGCTGCTTATAGTACCATCTATTCTTCTTTTAAACTTCTCCAGACAAAAGGCATCCCTTTTTTTTCTTCTTTTTTCTTTTATTTTCTGTTCATACATTACCTAGTGGAGTTATATTCTGTAGTAGAGTGGGTTTGGTGTGCAAGCTCTGTGCTTGCCTGTTTTTAAGAGGGAGCTTCTTTTCCATTCTGTGGTAAGGCAACAAGAGCAGCCACAGCTGTGAGTTTCAAGTCTCTATGCTAAGTTGCTTGTGGCTGAAGTTAGTTGGTTTGTTACTTGTGTCCTTTAATGTGAAGAAGGGTTTCCCCCAAAACTGTGTTGGCAGGCACAGCCAAAATTCTCCATGGTGCCTTCCTGCTTCTGGATCACCAGCAAGAAATTAGGTTCCTTCTGAAAACAGAAGGGAGGACTGCCTTACAGGGGGTGCAGAAAGCAGGTCTGCAGCAAATACTGCATGGCTGTTTTTTGATCACTACTACATCATCTGATACAGAGACAGTGTTTCTGCCTGGGAAGTGCATCCATCTCGGCACTGCTTTCTGGGACTTTCCCTGACTGCCTTGGTGTGCTCTCCTTGCATTTGGAGAACCTTTTCTGCACTGGGTCCCAGAGCCACTGGCTTTAAGACCTTGTTTGTGCATTTTGACCACAGGAGCTCATTAAATGAGCTGATTAAAGCCTAGATCCTCAAAGGTGTTTAGGCACCTAAATTGGGTTAAGCCTATTTGATCCCTGTGGGGTTATGTACCCCCATGTTTTTAAGGAGTAGTAGTGTTCTGTTTTGGGGAGAGGAGGAAGAGGGGGCAAGGAACAAGAGTTATTTTCCTGCAAAATATGTGCATAAAAGGACTGAGTAGTGGAAACAAAGAACATTAGACCCTGAATTAGAGATCTGAAGGCTATAGAACTTATGAAGAATAAATAGTGGAAGTAAAATTAATGTTTCCCACATTTCCTCCAGCTTCTCAAAATATACTCAGGCAAACCACACATTTTCCAATACTGACATGCCTTTTTCATCTTATTTGTTTCTTTTCCTCACTGCTAGTCTGCCACTGACCATCAGCCCCTTCAGGCAAGGACTATGCTCTCCTTCAGGTCTGTAAAGTGTTTGGCAGACCTGGGGCAATAAGAACACTCGTTTCAAAACCAACCAGGTAGTGCACGGATCTATGCTGTCCTGAAGCCCCACACAATAGAAAGAGCACAGTGTGTTGATTCTTTGGTATTTGTTATTGGTATTATGTGCTGGTGAGCTGGTTTCAGTTCTTTTTCCTCATGACTGCTGGGCTCCAGCTTCAGTTGTAATAGGCCCTGATGAATATCTGAATTTTAGGGGGACTGCTGTGGCTGTGCCTGGGCATGGCTCCTACCTCAGAGTTCATTTCATCATGAGGGAACCAGGCTACTTCCCAGGCACGGTCACATGTTGGAAAACCACTTTCTTTCAAGAAGGAGCTGAGCCACTGATGGTAGTGGTTTGTCCTGGGGACCCTGTTGCTGCAGCTCAGAGGGCTGGGGGTGCTGGCTGCTGAGGGATGCAGAGTGGAGTGGGGTTGTCCTCACTCACCTGTATGGCTCTCTGCAACTGCTCTGACAAAGCTCAGTGGTGAAGAGGTTGCTTATTATATATGCCTGGCAGACATAAATATGTGCCAATGCTTATCTTTTATGAAAACAAGTGAACAGAGATGTCTGCTGCTGCAGTCTCTGAGTGTGCATGAAGTCTGCAGGCAGAAACAACAGCTCCCAGCTCTCTACAAACACATTTCCTCCTTTTGCCAGGCCACATCCAGCCAAAAATGGCTTCTCACCCTTCACTGCGAGAAGGCAAGGCAGTGCCCATGGAGCCCATTGAAACAGAGCTGGAGGAAAGGCTGATTAAGACATGAGCGAGGAAGCTCTGCTCACGAGGCATTCCCTGCAAGGGTGCTGATGGGATGTCTACCCATGAACCCTGCAGCAGCCGCCGCCTTCCCCGGACCTCCAGAGACACTGGGAGAATTTCCTCTTCAGCTATTTTCGGGCAGCATCTGCGTCTCTCACCAGCCATGGATGCCACAAGGCATGGTGCCAAAATATCAGCAGCTTGGCAGCTTCTCTACATGGACTCAAGAAATATATTCTGGATTAGCTGTACCATCTGCCTCTCACAGGTGTTCATCTGGGAGGACGGGGGAGGAGAAGGGCACCTGAGGGCACCAGCATTGAACGGAAAGTGTTTTATAGGGCAATACACGTTGTAGCAGCTGCTGCTGATGGAGAAGGAATAAGGAGGAAGAACAGATACTAATTCCTACCTTGGAAAGATTAATAAAGTTTACTGCCTAGTTTCACTGAATCTCGGCAAATCTAAGTCCTTGCCCCTTGGTCTGCTGCAGGGGTCCAGGGGAGGTTCAGGGTAAGAATCTCCAGGGTTATATACTAAAGAAGGGTAAGCAAATTTCTGGACAAGTTTGGAGAAGAACTATGTGGTGTGTGCCTTGTTTTTGAGTAAGTGGAAGTTTGCACCAAGCATCCACTGGCCACGGGCTTGGAATTTTTGTCAGTTCTGGCAAAATAATCGCTCTCTCTCAGCAGACACCACAAAGGTCTCATCCTCTTTTACTTGTTCATGGTTAATCTTTAATATTTTCCTGGAAGTGGAACTCTACCGGTTCTCACAGAACTACAAAGCCACATTTATAAACAAAGATCTTATTTGCGAGAAGATGAAACCCTGATGGCAATGAATGGTTTGCTTTCCACCACGCTACAGAAACACTGTTTCCTGCCACTCCCATGAAAAGAATTTGTGGCAGCAGTCCCTGCACAGGCTGCACACCTACAGAAACCATGGGCTGCCCACGCCAGCAGCACCAGCGCCTGTCACCTGCCTCACCTCTGGGGACAGCTGCAGGTCAGCAGGAGCTGGAGTTGTTACACCTGCAAGGCTCCATATACCACCCATCAAAGAAGGGCAAATGGCCTAACTTAAAACTTTTTTTTAATCTATTGCAAGGAATGGATTCTCACTGAAGCAGGAGGTTATTTATGCTGTTTGGAGATAAGCTGTTATTAGGACAAACACTAGGTAGATCTGGCCCACATCTTGCCTGGTGCATCTTCCTGCTGTCATTCTTGCTTGGAGAAGTCATGAAAGAAATAGGGAAAGCCATCACCACTTCTTTCTCTGCCTTCTGAGCTGTTGGTCCGAAACTTCCTTTAAAACCTGCAGAAGGTGCAGGGATGCCTGAGCTTCCCACAGTGGCACCTCCACTTCCATTGTCTTCAGAACTGTTCATGGGAACAGAACAACTTCGCAGCAGCTACTCTTCAAGACATAAGGCTGTGCAAATCATGAAAGAATGGCACAGAGAGGAAGAAAAATAAACACACTCTCAGTTCCTCATCTGCAAGCTGCTGCTACATAAAAAGGCAGCACAGAGCTGGTGTAAGGAAAGAGATTGTTCTTTCATGTGGTTTCCAGATAACCACCGATAACATATAGGATTGCAGCTGACCTTGTGATACCATATTGCTGCTTATATTTTCTTTTAAAGTACAGAAAGCTGTGTTGCCTAATGCAAACAAGACTGGCAATGAAGAAACAAGCTCACAGCACCTCCGGTAGCAAGGCTGATGACTACAATATCACCTTTCAGCCACTGCTCTCCTGTTCTGTCCATCATCATCTGGATCATGTACTGTCTATCATTTGACTGTAAAATATTCCCCTTCATCATTAGACACATGGTTTCTTGATCCCCTGGACTGAACCCCTGGGCTTTCTTTTCCTTCATCTGTGGAGCTACATATAGTATGTTGCAACATTCCTGCTACCACACAGCTTCTCAGGAGATGTACAAGGCCCCTTTTTGGTGGGTCCTTACCACCACACTTCAGGCCTAATTGCAAGTTAGAGCTTCTCCATCAGTGGCACTGTGAAGAAACCAGAGCCTTGATCCAAGCAATTTTAATTGGATACTTATGGGAATAAAGACAAGTAATAAGAAAAAAAGGAAGCTTTGCTCTTTCGAACTAGACCAGGAAAACCTTGACTGAGCTCAGGAAGGCTCACAGTGTAATCTTGGTACATCAGCTATCTATATTGCATAGAGTTCCAAAAAGTTCTGGTTTTATTCAGCATGTTAAATAGCATTAGTATTTATTTCCTCATGTGAATTTTCTATTTCTATCACAACTTTTTTGTTCTCAGCCACAGAATAAAAATACACCAGATGCTAATGGCTGTTTGTTGGGTATGTAGAAAGTGGGGAAACTGAGACTCAGAAAAGGAACTGCAAAGACTTGTAGATAGAACAGAATAAAAGATATTGTCAGTTGCCTCATATGTCTCATACTGTTCATATGTCTTATGATGTGTATACAATTTAATAAAGGCATTAATATCTTTGGGCATCTTGTAATTTTTAATGCTAACTTTTCGTGTCACTTATGTTTGGGATGAAGGCAAGAGAAAGAGAGAGAGAGAGAGAGAGAGACAGAGAGCAAACATCATATTAGTCCCCGTGAAAAGTGCCAGCAAGTACTTAATACGTATCTGTGTCAAGCAGTGCAGAGGCAGAAAAATCCATACAAACATATACGGAGAGGACCTACAAAAACTTCTTGCCATTGGGAAGAGAGAGCTACCTGAAGGCTCCCATGGTCTTGCCTGCTTCGGATGCTGGAAGGGGTCCTAGTGTAATGTAGGGTAATCTGTTTCAGTCGCAGCACGGGCCTGTGCTAGCTACTGCAAGCATCCCAAGACCACACAAGGCACAGCCCTGTCAGACTTCCCAGACGTTTTTAACAATATCTTATGACCTCAGATATTTTATGGTAAGCTGTGTCTGATCTTTAGGAGCACCTGTAAGTTCAATTCCTACAGAGCTGACTTCCACAGAATTTTTATGAATATGTTTTATATAGAAGATTTGCCCTGTATTACGTTTGAATGTGTATCAGACAATAAATTGCATAGCTGCTGTGCTGGTCATTAGCAGACGTCTCCCCGGGGTTCCAGGGTAACCACATGATGTACAGACTGGTTGGGCAAGTTTCAGTCCCAGAGGGAAAAAAAAAGAAAGTGATGACACAAGGCTCAATTAATAATGAATTGGAGGACCAAAATATAATAATTGCCAGTCAACAGATGTTGTGGAAAAGAGGTCAAACAAACTGAATGTTTTATAACTATGTAGTTATTTTTACCAGCTGATATGTTTAACATACCAATCATGCCATTTTTTTTAAATTTAGCACTATACAATTTCCACAAATTATGCCTACAGTGGACTAGGAAACACACTACTAGGAGCTCAAAAAATAATAATAACTGTATGACATGATATTGAGGGGCTGCTATCAGGTTTCTGTAAGCATCAACATCAGGATTGAGGGCATCCAGCATCTTAAATTAATGCCCTGGAAATGAATATAAAATCACTGCTAATAAAATTTGCAGATGACATAAAGACAATTATGAGGACAAAGCACCCATACAAACTGACCAGGAGCTCAGCAATCCTGGATCATTCTAACTAGACCAGTTATGCAGTGAAATATAAAGTAATTCATTTAGCATCATGGAACCAAGCCAAAGTTATAGACTTCATCCTGTAAAAGAATGATCTGAAAAAGATTATAGCAGAAAGGCAATTCAACATGGACTCCAAAGGCAATTCTGTGATAAAACATGACCAGTCTTACCCTGGAACTTCTAGACTGGTGATTACTGAGTAGGACTAAGGAAGTGATTTTTCTGGGTAGAACACTGGGCCAAATTATACTGGAGTACAACATCTGGTTTTGGTGTACACAGGTTTAAAGGATTTTGGAAATAAATGCGAAAGGAGAGTTTCCTGGTTACAGGGGCTGGGATCAGTTTATCATTACATGGGTATAACCAAAACTGTGTATTCTGCACCATCCGTGTCATTTCTGATGGACTATTAATAAATGGATCGTTTGCAGCAGCTGCCCAGGGCACACCTGACACCTCAGGCTACAAACTGGGTGTTAAAGAATCGCTGTGAGGCAGGGGAGTGTTCTTTTGTTTTCACATCAATGACTCAGCTGCGATAACTCCCCTCTGGAAAGGCATTAACACCTTCACACCCAGACTGAGGGGTCATCTCTGCTAATGGGCCACCCAGGACTGGCAAAATAGGCAGCTGCAACACTCGACCGTCAAAGATTCCAAAAATATCCCATGACTCACAGAGTTAAATCACCTGTTGTGAAACTCCCCGTCCTGGAGGAGGTACTGGACATTCCCACCTGAACTTGAGCATATATAAACATCGGGGTTGGGGACTTCTGGTACCACTCATTGGATCAAGAGGAGGACCAGAACACCAACGGGACTGCGACTGCCACTCTCAACAGGATTGCCACGATCATCTGGACCAACAGGTTTTTCTTTCGTTTTACTTTGCCCCCGGGGGGGCACGTGGTGCTCAGCACAGGGACCAACAAACACTGTTCTGTTCTTGTCCCAGGGTGCTGGGTTATACATCTGTCTTTGGGGGTTAAAATCAGTTTTCTCTGTATTATTGTATTTATTGTAATCTTTTTAGTAAATTGTAACTCTGACTTGTAATCTCTCGAGTTGGGTTCATTTCTCCCGCTGGTTTACTTTTAAACCAGCACAGAGAGAAATCTATGCAGCAGGAGATGCAAGAGCTTAGTGCTTTAGCTTATTGAAAAGTGTATTGAAGGCACCGAATTATATCACAGAAGTACCTTTCTTGTAGGCAGAAAATAGAAGGGTTCCACAGCCTAGAGGAGAAGACTGTAACAAGGACTAATGACTGGAAACCAAAACCAGACAAGTTCAAATTAGAAAAGTAAGAATTTTTTTTTTTGTTTTTGGTAGTGAAGGTGATCAACATGACCAAAGGAACAAGTTATTCTCCATCTCATGGCATCTTCAAATCAGCCCTTGCCTTTGCCAAATGCAAATTATTGGCTTCATTCTAGACATAACTGAAAGGAATTTAGTGGTCTGTGATACACAGGAGGCCATGTAAGATATCTAATGGTCCCTTTTCACCTTAACTTCTGTGCATCAGTGAATTAAAGGAAGGAATTCTGGTACTACAGGATATTGCCAAGTGGGAAAGGATGAACTGGTGCTTTTGGCATCCAGAGAGGAGTGGAGGGTGCTTCTAACAATCAGGTGCTTGTTACTTTAGTTACAACTTTACTCTTTAGTAATATTATTAGAGGCCAAGAAATTAATTTATTTTGGGGGGTGGGATGGGGTGAGAATTCCTGTTGCTAAATTTTTTCCTAACAACAGGCTTGGAAAACAAATTTTCTTTATTTTCTTATCTCAAAAATTTTGCTTTGAATTTTTACTTAAACAAATGTCTTCATTTGCTTAGCAAATGAAGCAAATCATCTGGAGGTTCCTAGTATTATCTGTGATAAATAGTTAATACTAAGCCCTGTCCAAAGACCATTGAAACTCTTCACAAGGAAGTTTTCAGATTCACCGACATTCAGTCAGTCATTATGCAGTCTCTTAGTATCCACATTGGGTCAGTAGAATAGACTTCAGCTACTCTGGCATAGATCTGGATACACACCTGGGAAGCCTATCTGCGTTGGTTCAAACTCTACACTTTGTAGGATCTTTTTTTTTTTTTTTAATAAACCATACAGCAAATTATATTTTACCAAGAATGGTATTATTCTGCAGATACAGTGTCTTTTCCACAACTAGGAGAATGTTGACTTTCATCATGAAGTTCAGTTTCACACTACCAGTACCAAATAATTTGTTTTTTCAACTTCTCTATTTTCTCTCAAAACAATATTCTAGAAGACCTGAAGAGAATTAATCCCAATAGTTTTCATTTAGCTCCTACAAGAAAAATGCCCTTTTTAAAAATTATCATTTTTGTCAGTCATTCCTGCCTCTCTGCTTCATCAAACTTCTTGAAAATTTGGCCTGTAGGAGTACTTGAAAAAAAAGGTGTTTAAGCAAAGTGGATTGTTAGAGCCAACTCTACTTCACTGATTTCACCAAGTCAAATTTTCTCACTATTAATATCAGTAAGTATTTTTTATGTAAGTAGCAATAATACTGAATACTGTACATTAAATGAGCTAGAATATATACAATAAGGGCCCTATTCTTCAACAGGTGTTTTCTATTACCCATCTGTTTTTATTATATAGTTTTTGCCTACAGCTGATCTGAAAAAAAAATATATCTACTGTTCTATGTGCATTACTCCAGCATAGTGCTGGTTCATACTTGTGTCTCCTACCCAGCACAGCATCAGAAGAAATAATAATTATTATGACAGTATTGATGATAATAATAATATTTATATATATACTCCACAAGCAGAAGAATATGTACCAGTATTAAGAAGAAGAAGGGATTTACCTAACAGGAGGTTAACTCGGTGATAAGAGATTAAGATGGGAACAGGTGGATCCAGAGTACTTGGAGATTGTATATTTTATTAAAAGTCTATATTAAAATGTTTTTAACTTAACTGGTTTATGAAATTATACAGACCATTATATATATTTCATACATATGGAAATTTTTCTCATTCAGAAAATCCGACACTACCTACTCTAGTCTATTATTAGGAACACCCTCTAATATTACTATGTTCAGGCCCATTCTAAGTAGACCAACTATAGTCCTGTTCTCTCTCTCTCAAAAAAAAAAAAGGTAAAGAAAAACCCATAGAAATGCATCACCGATGCACTAATGCCTACTGGGAATATTTTCTCAGCTGGGAATGATAAACTGTCAGTAGAGTAGATACTTTGGGGGGAGGGAAAGATGCAGCAGAAAGGAAGGAGAATCCACAAAGTGGGAAGCTCATTGTGAAATAGAAAACCTGCGATGAGTTCCCTATCCTGCCACTGATACCTTGAGGCCATGTAGATAATGTCTCTTTAGTGTCTCTGCTCCTTCTCCAGGAGTTCTTCACCACACAACCATGTTGTGAGGCTCTCAGATCTGATTGTAATGAGGAACCATATCGAGAGAGAGCTGAGTTAGATACGAGAGACAGCAGGATAATATCTGCCTTTATTAGGGGACAGATACTGCCTTGAAAAGCCAGGACATGGATCCCTGCTGTTAGGATATGAACAGAAGGATTATTAAACGAATGGGTGTCATAACAGAAATAATAACACTGACCTCTAGTTTTCATCAGTATTAATGTTGTTCCCTCATTATAACAAACTATTTACCCTTTGGCCTCATTTTATGCACATGGGAATCAGATTATTGCCTCATAAAACAAAGGAGCAGTGAGATTATCACTTAAGTAATGGTCCCAAACATACTGTTAGCACAGTGTCACGGACTGTTGCTATACGGCAGAGCAGTATAACCTCTTTCATCAGGGCACAGTCCCAGTAACATGGGCAGTGGAGCAAGTAGAAATGTCACAGGGCAAGTGAGCACAGCTTCCCATTCACCCTTGGAGCAGTCAATCCCCAGAATTTTATCCCTGCAACTTGTTAAACCTCAGAAAGCTCACAGCCATTTAAAAGTGATAGCTGCTGTGTCCGTGCCAAATTGTTTTATCAGTTTTAGATAGCCGATTTTTCACACACCCTCCCCGCCCCACCCCCTTGGTATTTGCTGATAAAATGTTTGCACACTGTTACATGGGGAAATACAGAGCACTGGGTGGGGGGAAGGGGGGGGGAGGAAAGAAAAAAGGCCTTGATAATTTCAGTGCTGGCATTTCAGAACGAGAATGTCAAGCAGTTTATATCTTGTTGACGTTGAACCCTGGGGCTCTCCCTCCCTCCTTCTTCTTCATGTTTAAAGCAGTCAGAGTGATCCTACGTTAAGGGCGTGTAGTCAGATACCTCTGCTGGGGATTCTTCTGACCAGCTTCAAGCATACAGCAGTGACTGAAGTCCGTGGAGACAAGGATCTGTGGATATAATACCAGCATTGTCTACACTTTCATTTCTGCCATACGCTGGCCCCTCTCCTCCTCTGCATTCATTGTCGCTATTACATTTATCTGGAGAGAGAGGCTACCGTAGGCTGCATATTTATTAATCATTCTTACCTGCTTCTCTTTTTGTTCTTTGCTCTCGTTCTTTTCTGTACAGGGAGACTGAAAGGCAGCAGCATATCATTGCAGAAGTACTTACACAGTGCTTTTCTTATCCACAGATCTCCAAGTGCTCTACAAAGGTAAGTGCTAATATAACAATTATCATTCCTGTTTGTCAAACCAGAGAAGCGAGGCTAAGAGAGAAACCCAAGGGCACACAGCAGGTCAATGACACAGAGTGGGAGACACCTTACAGCTTCTCTACAGTATGTTGGATTTTGTTCATCATGTTTCTTAAGCCAAGTAGCCTCGTGGAAAGGCCTCTCTTGTCCTCTATCAGAGACCTTTTGACAAGCAGAAGACACCCTTGCTTTAGTGGACAATCCAGTGCAGCAAAATATTATCTTCGCTGTAGTAGCAATAGGGTTACTTTCTTCCCAGCACTCTGCAAAACTCCTTCCCAACCACTGCTTCCTGTAGAGATTACTATGCTGACAGGGTTAGCAGGCTGCAAAGGGTGCATAGGGATCAAGAAATGAATAGATGCATCAGGAGATTTAGCAGAGGTCACTAAACCCCTGACTTTTAGCAACTACCCCTAAACACCCCTCCCTTCCAAAGCTGGGGACCGACCACCCTGGGTAGGCAGATCTTTCCCCAATTAACAGACACAGCAGCAAAATTTTGATTTCCCTGAAAGTAGTGGTGTCTGTATAATATCACACTGCTCATTTCTAGATCTTGATTTCAGCTTTGTTTATCTTCTGAGTACAGTTATAAAAATAAAATCCAGATTTATTTTTTTTCTTAGTGCTGATGAGAATGGGAGTCTGGATGTCTCAGGGATTAGGTAATGGGAGAGACAGTCTTTGGCTTGAAGTCACCCATTCAGCTTTGGTCAGGTCAGCTGTGTGTTAGCATTTATATTGTTTGCTATCCCAAGTACTGAGAAGTTGGTGGTCCTATTCTGATGTGCAGCTCAAAAGGAACATTTTACTTTGAATGTGAAGAGGATTTATTAGCAACAGGGCTGAGGAGTATATGAGCATGGAAAATTAAGCAGGCCTGAAACTTCTGGGCTGTGCCAGGATTTCAGTTCACTGGAAGATGCCGTGGATAACACTGCACATCTCTTGCAGGTAATTGATCTAGGGAAAAGTTTTCAGTGCAATCAATCTAGTACCTTCTCAAAGGTGGTATCGTCATTTTTAAAGAGGCTGAACATTAGTATTGTTTTCCTTTGATAATTGAAAGTTTCAGTAGATTTAGGATTTAACAAATTCCTTTTTGGCTCACACTAGCATATGAATTTAATGTAATTTTGTATATTATCATCTCCACTGAAAATATTCTGTAGTTTCTTTTCCTCTCCTGGTATAAGTAGAATATCTATAATGCAGTACTTGCAGCCACTGCCAGTGCCTTGGACGATTGTGAGGAGAAATGTGAATTAGAAGTGGATTTGAAAAAAAATCCTTTCCTTGATGGTACCTTTGTAACTGATTAGATTTGGTAATGGACTTGCAAATGAAGTTTAAACATTAATCTAAGAGCTCAATTAGGTAAGGTATTATGGTGCAGTGGAGATTTTCTCCATTCCCCAGGCAAGTGAAAAAACCTTGGAAATCAAGACAAAATCAGCTTCTTTTCTTTCTTGTCTTTAGAGAGGTTTAACAGAGGTTGTTACTGAATTAATGAAATATTATTGATTCATATATCCTTTCTAGTAAGTGAAATGGAAGGGGATATCACCTATAGTTCCTGAGCATTTTCATACTGCAACTGGCAACACCACTGGAGCCTTGTAGGCCTGAAAATCCCCAAGCAAATCAGGTCTCTCTGAAGGTCACATTAGCAAGCCATGTGACTTTTTTCAATAAACCCTTCAGATTTAACTTTGCATTGGGAGTCATAAAGTACACTTTTCAGTATGACCGAGTTACTGGATCCCATAATGTTTTCTTACAAAGGTGTAAACTCAAACTTGCACTTAACTGCATGGGAATTAAGCATATCATTAAAGTTAAGTGTGTGCTTAAGTACTGCTCTAAATAGAAATGCTTTCCTGAATCTGGAATAGCGGTAAAGAGTAATTCCTTCCACTGCAGGCCTTGCAGGTTAGAATGCCATAACCTGCATTATGCGTGAGGTCAGATAGGATGGTTGGCTGTAGTCATCCTGTTTGGACCTCCAGCCTGTGAATAAGACACATCGTTGGTCAAATACCAACTTTCCAACTGGACTACATCCAGCACTAGCAAGCAGTGTTTAGAATTATACTAAGGAAATAAAGACAGGCTGGGGTAATTAAACACAGGGGAGATTTTTTCCATTCACAAGCCCTAGACATCGGTGTTTTGAATAACTTGTTCTATTAAAAAGCTATCTTGCTACAATATATTTGAACAATCCTTTATTCTGCTCATTCTATTAAGGTTGCTCTAAAATTATTCCACTGAGTATTGCCAGCAGCTTTGAGAACTTAAGCACACAGCATTAAGTAGAAATGAATAAACACTTGGCTAAAATAACACATGGTGACTCTCTTAAAAGGCACTGTCAAGGCATTTTATACACTTTTCCTTTTACTCTGCTTTTTTATAATATTCCTCTGAGAAGACTGAAAATCCTCGGTTCTTCCCACTGTCATTTGATCCCTCACTCTGTGCAAATAGATGTTGTCTTCAATGGCAATGGGAGAGAGCCTGTCTCGTTCCTCTTAGGAGTCTTAGCTTGCACAGTCCACTGCTCTGCTGGACCGTTTTCCTTATGGATCAGTAGTAAAGGTGTCCCAATAATTTCTCCTATGCAGCTGTGTGATGAAGGGAGCATCTGAAATGCAGAATTGGTAGCCCATATAAACCAATGACTGTGAGATTTTTAAATATAAACTCTTGCAAAGTAACACCTAACATCTGCACGCAGGTGTAAAAATCTCCTCACAGCACATGAACCCAGCAGATGCTGAGTTTGGTGAAGAACTCAGCTGTCCACTGCAGTTTCCCACTACAAGAGCCATCTTCAGTGAGAGACTCATCCCATAAGTACCTAGTGATGCCTTACAACAAAAGACATTCTTTAGCTACTACAGGGAGGATAACCTGAGCAGGATGATGGTTCTGCTGGCTGGGACCATTCAGCAATGGATTGACAGCACTGATGGTGACTCAGGTATACAAGCCTCATAGCATCAGCTTGGCTCATATAGTGGAGTCAGCACTGAGTAACTCAGTGTAGCCATCCAAACCATCTCCATCAGATATACCACTTCATGTGAGTTAGAAATCTATGCTGGATGGTGCTTTGAAGCAGGGAATTGCTTGCCTCTTCCCCCATCTTCTTGCACTCTAGTGCTTTTTGCAACACATTCATCACAGCTCCTCCCTCCCCCTCTCACTGTCATTTGGCTGCCTAAGGAAAAGCAGGAATGTGGAGCCAAGTGACTATGTACTGATTCACTTCTCTCTGAGGTAGCACCAGCAGTCTGCCAGCTTTAATCACACAAAAAAATTAGTTTAGAAATGTGGGGGCTTTTTATAAGCCCTGAGGATAGGTTCTCTTCTCATCTGTGCTTGTGTCAATCAGGAGGATGTCAACAAAAGCCAGTGAGACCTTGTTTAAAGTGCAGTCTTAATTCCTTTCCAAGTCTCCTAACAGAGGGTAGATGCCACTATAGAACTGTTACCTGTCAGCAGTCAAACAAAAGCATGCTGAAGTAGTTCCTTGGACTAGCTAATAAAAAACAACTTCCATTAGTTCAAGGGCTATCTCCTCTCGCACCATCCTCTCTCCAGTTTCTCCACTGTCTCCTCACCCAGACCTGTAACCATCCAATGTGACAGTTGCTGGTCACAGCATCCATCTCTGCAAGAAAAATATTAATCTCAGTCCAGGAATGTCCCAGGGAACAGAACTGAATTTCTTGAATTTAGGAGGAAAAACCATCTAGGGCAACCACAATTTCACCGTATGGGTGGGTGTTAGGGAGATTTCCACCACACTTCACAGATCGAGGGAGAGCAATGCTCTCTACCAGCATTACATCACCCATCTTGAAGAAGAAAGGCAACAGCTGTTTAATAGCACTGTGTAACGCTTCCTGACAGCTTATGACAAAATGGGAAGTGGAAATTGGACTTTCTTTTTTAAAGATCATTGCTACTATTTTACCCACCAATTCTCTCTCATGAATTGTGTGATTCAGCCCCAAGAGGACTTGCTTGAAGAACTGTTCTCACAAAGAGAGCTACTGTGAAAGCCCTTTTTGACAGGTTTTTCCAGATTTGACGATTTCCTTGACATTAGACTCCCTCCCTCCCTCCCCCTCTCTCACAAACCCGTGCATGAGTATAGCTCACTGTCTACTTTCCTTTCACCATCTTTCCATGAAAATAATTAAAAGCCTCTGTGCAAAGATCTCTCTGAAAGATTTGTACCTCAAACATAGTCCTACTAAGACGAATTTTGTGGGGAAGCCTGAAGTACTTTTGCAATCTTTGCCCCTCAATTGCATTTTGAAGTGCTGTAACAGTTAACAGATATTTAAAGAGAAATGATGTTCTGTTTCACTAAGGCTCTGTGTTTTCAAAGTACATCAGCCCTTGTCTTGAGCTGATGAAAATTTCCACTTCGATACATTCACAGTGATTTGGCCCCACCAGGGCCTTGTCCCACGTGCTTCCTTTGAATTAGCCTCATGTTAGCCCTTTCTCTCAGAAATAGAGCTCAAGCTCCTTTCTGCATTACAGGGTCCAATAAATAGCCTCCCATGAGATGGGAGATTTTGCCCATCCCTTAGCCCATTGTAAAAGGGAGGCAGCATGACTGATGAGTCAGGTACTTCAAGTGAGGTATTACAGAGCAGGTGATGCATGGTACCCTGCCAGCAGGGTCAAACACATCTGAGCACTTTTCTATTTATGGGATGCTTTTGAGACAATATAGTTGAGATTTATTTTAGTATATTTGATTCAGGACACACTTACAGAGCTGAATTTTTGTATCCATACCTGTATTGTTTATGTGCGAGTACGCGTGTGCATTTTTATGTGTGTATATATATTGTAGGCACGTTGCTTTGGTTGGCTGCTCTTCAGATTCAGGACACAAAAAATTCACCAGTTTCATAATTCACTACTCACATTCACAGACCTTTCCAGCCTCGAAAACCATAACCACTCTCTACGTTTTGTAAGATCAGACGACAAGGACCACTGCCTCGTAACGGTGCCTCATAACAGTGAGTATTGAAGTTGGACATCGTATTACAGTGCAAAATTGCAGATAATAATCACGGCTCAAAGCATATCTCTGACATAAGCATAAATATTGCTCATTAAATATTATGGGAGAGGAATATAAAAATCTAACTTGGTCTCTCATTGAAGCAGTAAACAGCACAGCCAAAGCACCTGCTACAAACAGCTCTGTAAATCTTTATATAACATATGGCATCCAGCAATGAAGAATTAGTTTGTCTTCATGTTCATCTACATTTTGAGGAAAGATATAAGTTCCTGGGAAACCAAATCTAAACCTTTCCAGAGGTGCTCAACCTTGGGAACCTCAGCATCCTGTTTGAGACCTCAATAATTCTCCATGTGACTGGAAAGCGCAGCTGCTTCCAGTAGCCAACACAGTGATATAAACCACAACACCTCCATCCTTTCTGAAGTAGATCCTCTGCTAAAGCCAATGAGAATTTGGCATCTGTAGCAGTAGTCAGTTTGGCCCTTCAAAATAAGGTCTTGGTGTGCAGTTTTCAAGTCAATTGCCAGAGGAGATTTTCTTCTGTGAGATATGTCCCTGGATTTAAAAGAAAAAAAAAATAATTGTGCTAGCACTTTTGTTACTTATATGAGTACAAAATCTGTGTATAGACCAAGCCAAAGGCTTAGGAATCAAAATATACATATTGGATTGTGCTCGTTCACTGGAAGCAAATGAATACATTCAAAACCATAGTCCAAGCAAGATAAACCATACTTTAGCACTCACTAAGCTGATGAAACTGAAGGCTTCAGTTCAACAGATGTCTCCATGAAAGAAGGCAGGCAGTCATGTGCCGTTCTGCCTGCGCTCTGAGCCAGCCAGATGTGAGGCAGCCAAGAAGTCCTAGTGAACCATGTGTGTTGGATCCAGTGTGTCATATGTGCTCTTGATTAGTTTTCCATTTCCAGTCTTGGAAGACATTCTTGTCCATATGTGGATTAATTATGTGTCACATGCTCCTTTTGCAATCAAGGAGCAATGTCAGCATTTTTCTGCAGCTACAGAAGCACCTTTACATTGAAAGAATTGTAGGTTGGCATCTTTTCCTAGAGCAAAAGAGGGGAAAGGAGAGGAGAAATAAGCTTACTAAAAATGGTTCTTAGATTTAATTTTCTTACTGTGAGCTATGGGCTTACAGTTAAAATAATTAAAGCACAAATATCACATAGGTAGCTCACATAGGGCTCCTAAATTTACACTGACCACATAAAAATTACCAGGTAGTAAGGGACGCTAAATATTTACTATAGCTTCAGTAGTCAGCACTTTTGAAAATCAGGCCACTTGATATAGGCAGCTAAACAGGCATGTTGGAAATGGTTTGCCTTAATTAGTTCCCCAAAGTTACACAGATTATTAGAAAAATAACTAAAGAAGCATTTTTATTCAGGAGGCAAAATGTAATGCAGTGTTAAACTATTAAGTGTAATTTGCATGAAACGTGGTGTGCACACACAACTCCCTCTGTTTGAACTTTACAGCCTTTCTATATAATATACTAGTAATAATTTTCCCCTTGTAATACTCGTTAAGTTCCTCTTGCTTTGGGGGGTATTAAGTGAATGCTTTTGTAGGTAAAATGACAACTGCAAATGAATGGTAAGATTGTGTAGCTGAGTGGATAAAATACTTTAAATCGTGGCACTATGATAAAGACACCTCTGCAAAGGTTGCAAATCATTTTTCATTTTAAGGTCAGTGTTCATGATTCCACTAACATTTTTAGATGGGTTTAAGAATGAGGTTCATTCTGTTTAAATGAATCACAGGGCTGTATCTGTAGAAAGCTTTCTGTGCCTGCAGAGAACCCTGCTCCTATTCCACAGCAAGGGAAGATACAACCCTCTATCTGGGAAAGCTCATCAGGAAATTATTTAATTTGGCACTAAATAGTTTGATCTATCTAGATTCTTTCTCTTCTAGCTCAAGAGGTAGGCTCTTTTTTACTAGTCGTAGGCTCAGCTTGCACTAATAATGAGGGTCATGACCTTACAGATAAGGAGAGGGATATTTTACCTTAAAAAGCCGTCTTATGAGAGATTACCAGATATCGAATTTGGGAATTTTCATGGAAATTATACAGAGGAGAATAATGCAAGCACTTAGGGGGCTCTAAAATAAATCTCTCTTCAACATATCACTACAATATTAGGAGATTAACTTTCTACACGACTGTCTGCATTAAGGAAAATACTGTCCATTTTAAAGGCAAGCTCAGCTGCAGTACTGCACCAGCAGGTTGTGTGCAAAGGTAGGCAGGGTTTGGTCTTATCACCAAAAAAAGCTGCTCTCACTACTGCTGTGAAACAGACACAGGTTGTCCTCGTGGCTTACCTCCGTAAAAGCTGATGTTAGTTTTGTCTAACAAATTGGACAAATGCAATCTGAAAGCTGTGATTTCCTCTGCATCCTTAGGGAGAAATATCTTCAGGAAGGTGCTTTGACGGGTTAGGAATTTTTCCCAGCTCCTGCCTTCAGCTGACTTCTCAGAGAAAAGGGTAAAAACAGTGAAAGCAAAAGAAGAAAAGTGTGGTGCCTTCAAGTCCAAGAGGAATTTTTCAGAAAAGCATCCTAACTTTATGAAGCGTGATATTAACTTGGGCTGAGCCTTTTGTCAGGCCTAAAGGTGTGGCAGAGTTTGTGCATGAACCCAAACTGTGCCCCTATGACTCCGTGTAACTGCACAGACTTGAATTTATACTGAAGAGGAGAGCTTGATCAGTCTTATAACTTTATGATGAGACTGGTAGTCAATGCTTTCCTGTCTCACTTTTGTCAGACTTTTCCACTGGCATGGCATTGTTCCCTTCGTGGGTGTCCTAGTATATATACAGCTAAATTCAGTGCTAGTGTAAGTGAGCACAGCCCTTGATACCTCAGCTGAACTGAGGAACGTACAACAGCAGTGAACCTGCTCCAGTTTACCAGAAGAAAAGTGTTGTTTACTACTGGGAGCACCTTACTCATTGCTGCTAGTGCTGTAAATATATATTAAGATCCACTATCTCCATCACTGCCCAGCAACCTCATCAACTCTCAACTTCCCTTTAATTTAGTTAAATTCTCCATCCTCACCTGAACCCCAGTATAAACTCCCCTTTTCTCCTGTTTTTTGGGGTTTTTTTCTTTTTTTGCGGTGGGTGGGGGAGGAGGTGTTGAGAAGGGCCCTATGGACACCTCAGCTGCAGTGGTGATTTTGCAGCGTTGCTAAATTAAGTCGCCGATTAAAGCCGGCGCGCTGCGAGCTCCCCCTCCTGTCGCCGAGCCGGTCGCTCGGGGCAGCTCCGGCTCAGCGCCGGTGGTACCTACAGGAGGGCAGAAGGATGCTAAAGAGGGGCTAAATCTGGAGGAAAACTCCTTCGAGCCGCCAAGGGAGGTCTGGCATTGAAAAAACTGGCATGTCGGAAAGCAAAGCAGCTTTATGTTGTACACTAGAGCCTTCATGGACTAGGGTGATAAAATTGTCTGGCGCAGGATAACACTAGCCTTTGCCAGGACATCACTTATTTTATACAATTGCATCTTTAAGAAGGTAATAAATGCTAAAATTACAAGAAAATCCCTTGTTCCTTTACTATCTCTGTATCTTCCTTTGTAATGGTTTAACTCAAAGGGCTTGGGATATAAGGAGAAAGCAGAATTTTTCAGAGACTCTAAGCCTGCCCCTTAGGCACAGAGGAAAAGTGAATACAAACTAGTCAGAAGGATTTTGTGCAGGTTTTCTCCATCTATGTAGCGTGTCTCTATACAGCAGTATGAGCAGAACCTTGCATAGTATACACCAGGCATGAGGGATGGGAGAGCCAGATCCAGAAGTGCATTGCTGTGGATGCTACTGTAGCTCATCCCCGCTCACAGCATCATGAGAGCATTTTAAGAAGGAACGAAACTTTCCAAGTGAAAGCTCTGCTGAGAAATCATCACTAGCCAGTGTTGCCCAACAACAGGCAATCACTGTAGGTCTACCCTTGGGTCTGACATGGTTTAGAGTCCAATTATACAGTGAAGCTGAGAGAACAAGTCCAGGAGCTTCCTCTCACTCTTTCTCAGTGGCAGGGTGTACTCTGGAGCAACTATGAACCAGCTGCTTGAAGTGTGTAGCTGTTCTCTTGTTTACAAACCAGAGCCAACACTCATTTGGATGGAGGGATGAAAGGGAGAAATTGGATTCAGGCCCCTCTTGAATGTGAACTGAGAGCTGTAGCTTAAAGGGAACAACAGGAGCATCATTTGAGGTGAAAGTGAGCCAGGCACAGAACAATTTCAACTGTGTCCTTCTGCCACTTCCCACTCCTGGCAGGCCCTGGAAGTACCTGGAAGATGGTCTAAGCCATTGGACCAAAGTGGGGAGGAGACAGGGGTGTTGACATACAGGGAACAAGGATGGGGAGACAGGCTCATCGCTGGAGCTGAAGTGATTCATTAAAGGTGTGCATAGGGTACAATGAGTCAAGCAGCTATTCATTTAAGACTGGAGGTGGGAGTAAAGAATTTAGTACTGTATTTGTTTGTGGGCTTGCACCAAAGCCTAAGCAGAAGTCTGAGAGAAAGCAATGTATGTTTGCACAGTTTGCAGCCCAGCCAGGGAAATCTGGCACTCAGGTTCTGCTGGGTAGAGGTTTTCCAAAAAATCCTACTTCCAGCCTCTAAAATCCATTAAGGCCATTCATAGGGCCCTATAGACTGTGGAGCACAGTTAGGCTATAGGACAAAACACATTTGTACTTCTGAGCAGAGACTGTGTCTGTATTGTGGGCTGCAGCTGTGAACTGAGAGATACAAATATGAAGTAGGTCAGAAGGAGACCATCATACAGGCAGAGAGGAATAGAGCTTTACACTTGGTGTAAAGGCTTTAACCCTTGCCAGACCAAGGGCCTCAGTGGATTTAGGAGAGCCATAACCTCCACCAGGCAGTTGTGATGGGTGGAGGTGCTTGTTTGTACCCCACATGCCTTCTCCCCTCCTCCTGCCCAATCTTTTCATGCATGCTGCAAGCACATCCCATACACCAGGAGTCAGTAGGAATGGATAGATTAAAATCTCACCCCTGTGAGCTGCTTCGAAACACCTCTAAACCATGAGGCTATTGAGAAGTATCCGTAGTGAAAGCCAGACCCTTCCTCCTAGTCAGAACTTTACACGAGGCAAGTTTGTTGGTTTCAGTTGGACACTAGTGTTACTTACTATGGTTTCTAAAAGTAAATCAGAGTTTTAATTCAGAAATAAGCAAAGAGGAAACCTTCCAGCCATCAAAGCGAGGTTTGACTCAAAAAGCAAGAAAGAACCCGGTTGTTCATAGGCAGCCTCAGAAATCAAAGAAGCCAGAATCTCCACTTCCCCAGTCACCACCTTCGCCAGCGCTGCCTTGGCACTAGGCTTCTCTCCTGAAAATATGAGTGGGTGGAGTTGTATTTGCAGGCTGGAGGGAGTTCCTGAGCTGACATACTGCCAGATTCAGGCCTGTTAACTGTTGCTTTCACTGTCAGCTGCTGAGATTATAATGGGAGCATTTTTAATAACGTTGGGGCAAAAATTAAAAAGAGGGCATTAGATTAAGCAGTGACCCTCAGACAATCTGTAAGTCACAGTAAGGAGAGAGATATCTGGAAAATTTGCCAAGTTCAAAGGTCTTCATTATTCATGTTCCAATAGCTGACTTGATGGATTGTCTCTGGTCTGTGTCCCTTTATTCCTTCCACCTTCTCTCCTAAAGACAAATGCTTAAGACAAATCTCTAGATGGAGGGATAGACTCTGTAATAGATTATTTCTTATTACTTAGAAATTGGTTAATAATTTACTAATTCAATTTCACTGTTCCATCCCCCACTTCAATTAATCTTTAGAATATAGAGTAAATGCTGTTCTTTGTTCTTCTAGTACTAATGAAGAAAGAAACTAATGAGGAGACCTGGCCTTGATACCTTTCTAAAGATGATTTAGCTGTATAGTAGTTAATTTTCTTTTTTATCTGCTTTTATTTACTTTTCTTCTCAAACACAAAATCCATCCATAAAACTGAAAGCTGTACAAGCTGATTATGAGCCCAGTTTCATGTGTGCTACACAAGTCTTACTCTAGACAAATTCCATTTCTTGTCAGAGTGTAACAAAATAATGCACACCTATAGTCTGCCATCCTGTAGATAAATATTTTATACAGATAGTTTATATATACCTGAATAAAACAAGATATAGGAACTTTTGTACAGCAATTCAAACTGCTGTCTGCCATTTTGCAATGGTGCTTTAATATTTAGCAGATGTAGAGAGTAATTTGTTTCTAACAAATTGTACCTGTGGCTCTGTGGCCATAATGCATTTCAAAGAGATTTTTTTAATCTCACCTGTCAGGAATTACACAAGTATAGTCAATACAGCCTCCTGATATCCCTTCCAGCCCTGTTTCCTGTAATTCTATTACCTTTGGTTTCTTACTTTTCTTCTACTGTTTTCTCTTACCGGAACCCTCCCATCAGCACTCTGAGAAATGTTTCCAGCCCTGCCCATAGCACTGTAGCCAGGATACATGGGAGTCTGTGATTGATGGCTGCTTGTCTGCCAATGCACAGGTGTGAATTAGGAAACCAGTTCAGATTCCAGCCAACAGACCTTTGTTCTTGCAGCATGTTGTGTCATCATTTGGACGTAAACATTTAGGGCACCAAATGACGCATTCCAGTATTCAGATACTTTTTGCCAAATGCCATTTCACACCATGGGGAGGACAAAAAAAAAAAAAAGAAATCTGTCAAAAAAAACTCCAAACGGCAACGTTCATCTATTTTCACTTTCACAGAGTCCATTTTCATAATGGTAGTAGCATGTGGTCATCATTGATAAGCCTACTTCATGTAATTACCACTGATACAGGAAGCTAACAGCCTTTTCCTTCACACCTACAAGCTTGCTTAAGCCTGTCCCATTACAGAACAAGGATAGTATATTAAGCCATTTAATAGCGGGACCGGAATACTGTCCATCCAATGAAGGAGAGAAAAGATGCTGTTCAGCATGGGAGAAATCCTACCAGTCAGGACAGGATTCCTCACAGCAGGCTCTTGGCATCCTTTTCCCCATGAACAAGATCACTCAGACCTGTATCTAGTTATAATTTGCTTCTGAGGGCTGCATAAGTGATCACTGGCTGGAAGGCTACATCCAGGTCTGCTACAGGCCAGAAGCATTCATTAGCTTTTTGTCTTTCTACAGGGGCAGGAAATTCCCTGTGCATCTTATTCTTTACTTTGCCCTCAAGCACAAGAGGGGGAAGGGCTTGCTGTGTAAAATTTGCTTTACAGATTCCTAATTCTACTAAGCAAACACATCTATACACCACAGTGCAGGCCACCAAATATATTAGAATAGTGAATTGTCCCAGATTTTTGGCAGTAGGGGAGTAAGATTTTCCAAGTGACTGAGTAAATTGATGCCTCCAAAAGCACCGTAAACTGATCTATTTGGCTTAACTCTGAGATCGCTTTATTACAGTGTAAATCTGGAGTAAACCTGCTGAACTAAATAGAGTTATGCCAAGGCAAAGTCAGAATCCCTCTCTTCACTTTTTTTTCTTTTACTGTGCTGCCTAATCCCATAGCTGCAGCAAAACTGAAAAATATATATGTACAAACTCCATTGGCCAGGTTCTCTTATTGTGAAACCTACAGTATATCCCAACCTTATAAGAAATCATTCAAGTGTGACACTGTCCTCTCTCTTGCTTTTCTGATAAGCACAGAGGAAGGACTGCCAATAGCACAGAAACTAGAAGACAAGAAAATAATATTTCACAGTAGTGGAAGAAAACATAACTGAATGGATATCAAGGAAGCTAAATTAGAGAAACTCACAATACCTGGGTTACATGTCCACAACACACAGCTACAGCACAGATGTCAAGGCAACTAAAGGATTCTCCCAATGGCAATCTTCTAGTTGCAGAAAGCAGCAGCATCTCCACTAATGAGTTGCTTCTAAAAATCTGCTCTTATCGAATGGTTTGATTTGAAACAGATTAAACTAGTGAGAAGAATCTTGTTGGCTTCATCAGTCAGTGCATGAGGCTTGATGAATTTAAATAACACGTAAACTGGTGAAATACTATCATGGTAAAAGAACCTACAGTTTCCCAGATTGCAGCTGATCGTATTGCATTGTTTGACCTGTGTGACAATGTGTATTTAGAAGGGTGAGTGTCATCTTTCTATGGTATTGGCAAAAACAAGGGCATCTTTTGAGATTAGCAGATGTTTAAAGTAAAAATAATGGTAGAATTTAAGGGTGGCATTGGAAAGGTGCTAGTCCTGTCTCTGCTATATGAAAAATCTCCAAATTTTTTGCCAACAAATTCCTAGAAAAAATGGTAATGTTCCATTTCATTATTAGCTGTTTTTAAATAATCATATGAATATGCCTTTCATATCAGCCCACGCTGTAAAGACTGCCTGTAGTTTCAATATATAAATTCTGAGATCTGAAATGCAAATCTCATTTTTGAGGACACGGCAATTTATGTGCAAATCTTCAAAGAGCAATTCTCCTTCTGACTATACCTAGTAGAGGAAGTACTTTTGATATCTACTGTTCAGTGTCTTTTTTTTTTTCTATCTCAGTTTTGCAAACAAACCCTTCCAGGGTGTGGTACGATTGCCACCCAAAGTGCCACAGAGCTGTGCAGTTTCAGTCACACCTTGAACATTGAATACTGTATAGGAAGAATGATTCTCTGCTTTGCTTTAAGCATACACACCACTGGATTCTTACTACACACGTGTCTCTAGGCTGGGAGACATCTTACTAAAACTGTTTCTATAAAAATATTTATTGACTTCTGCAGTTATGTTATTACGTCCTGTTCATACAGTGGTAACGCCTAAAGCCCAGTTATGCTGTAAGAATGAAAAGTTCATGTCCAGAGGGCTCCTATTTTTATCACACCGACTAATGCAATAGGTAGTGGTTCTCAAACTACAGGCCCCTGTGGACCTGTGAGGCTGTAGAGCATTTGCTGTGTTACTGATCCGCTGAGAGAAAGCTGCTTCCATGAACAGTTGCAAGGCACTTCATGGAGCAGCCTGTAAGCCCGGGAGAAGCAGGACTACGAAGAAGGATCTCACATAGCAGCATTTGCTATGGGAAGAAGGGGAGAAAGGAATTAATTGACCATTTTGTATGATTGGAGAAGATGGGGAAAAAAAAACTTGGCTGACTGGACACACTGGCCAAAATTCCAGGAATCACTTGCAGAGAGTTAAGAAAAGCCAGAAAGAAGGAAGTGTATACAGAAGAAAAAGTGGAAAAGGTAAAAAACAATCAGAGAATCATGGTCCCACAAATATGGAGAAAGGCAGTGCTTCAGGCTATGCAGAGAGGAAAAGCAAAGTAAAAGTCAAAGGAGTAAAAAAGGTGCAGTAAATTCTTTGAGAGAAATCCCAAACAGAGTATCAAAAGAAGCTCCTCTTGTTCCTGTTCTAACTCAACAGAAATGTTAAATTAAAAGATTGGCAAAGAAACTTCATTACGCCATGGCTAAAGTTTCCTGAAGCATGTCTATGCAACAAAAGAGGTTATTATATTATATAATGTTATATAATTACACTGGTATAATACCTTGTGTGAACAGTCTAGAAGTGAGCCTTTTTCCAGTTTTGACTTATATTGCTCTGGAAAGGGTATTAGATGAACTAGAGACAGTATTTTTATGCTGGAACGGGAGTTCACAGATAGTGTTATTCTTGCCTAACTCTATCTGTATGATTGTATTGATGTGAAGGGTGAAACATATCTATAGGGATAAAACCTGAAATATCTAGCTGTCCTTCAGGCCACAGACACGTCGTTCTTTAGCTTAGCAAGAAGTCATATTTCAAAGACACCTTTTATGATTGCATGGGAACAGAACAGAACAATACAAGGTTATTCAGAAATGTTTAGGTTTCCTAAGCTTATACTTCCCTGTCAGCAATTGCAGAAGATGCCACATGGAACTTTCGTGAACATGAACGTGAGAAAGGATAATGAAATAGTGTTATGTGTGAAGATTTAGTCCATGCTGTGAACACTTCTATAACCTTTGGCATAATCTGAGAGTTACCATGGCCTATATCAGGAAGAAAAAAAAGAGACAAAGTTTAAGAAGCCTTGAAATGAAGGGCTCTCTAATGCTGGAGTTTTTAATAGCATACAACTTTTTGTTTTAATGATGGACTTTATGTGGAAAACAAAGAATGCTTTATCACTCAATAAAGATAAAAAAATATATGATTCAGGTGTTAAGTAATGGTTAACAATCAGATGCATGTTCTATTCTTTGCTTCCATGTACTGGTCAGACAAAAAGAGAAGAAAAGAATTGCAATACACTGGTTTCTCAAGAATGCAGCATCAGGGATCTGTAAAAGTCTGAGTGATTCTATTGCTTCCTTTTGAAGGGCTCTAATAATAAGGAGGCCTAGGGAGAAAAATTGCAGTTGAAGACCATTGAAGTCTTGAACTGCAGTCAAGCCACAGAGTGAAATTACTGAGCCCTGAACACCTCTCCTGATCTTTCTCTGTTGAGAAGAACCTTTGTTAGATGAGGAGGCAGAGGTTGAAAGACTCAATTGAAATCCTCACTAAATAAATTTTCTGAGAAGTTAGGACGTGGACTTTTTCCTCACATGGATATACAAATCCACAGAATTGGAGCAGATGGGAAAACTCATTTTTAATAGAAAGAATAAACTAGAATATTACCAATTCAGCATATGAGCAAGCAAAGCAGAATTTCTTGTACTAACCCATCTAGGCCAGAGTGACCCATACTGTGACACTGAGAAATATTTGAAAGTGCAGAAAGAAAGGACTGTAGGTGTAAATATTATTTACAAGGTGAGAAACCCTTTTATTTCAAATACTAGGAAAATTGTTTTGTCCACTTATTACTGAGTTCTTAAATATCACATTCAGTACAATTGACCGACATTTTATATGTCTTATTGCAGACCTTCATCTTTACAGTGAGTGATTTTTCAGAGAACATATTCAGAGTCTATGGGCAATCTGTAACATTCTGGTGACCATATAATAAACACTGTCCTTTTTCATCTGAAATTATGAAAGAACACTACAAAAGCAGAGGCATAAACTGTAAGTGTACACTATTAATAAGCCAATCCCCATCAGTTCTCCTCTCTGACTATTCTGTTCCAAGACAGAGACACTCTGAGGTTAAGCTTACACCAGAAAAAGATCTCTTGGGATAGCTGTGCAGGTAGTACAGCAGTACAGAAAAAATGCAACATCAGGAGGTGCACTTTGTGCTGGCAAACCAGTCTTTTAGACTGGCTTTTACAGGGCTATACCTGGTGTTATGCCAGCATAGGCATGTCGTAACCTAACCATTTACTACTGTGGTGGAAAGCTTCATCTACAGATTTTCTCCAGCAATAGACATTGCCATTGGTCATTTAGTGTTGACAAATAAAAAGCAAACACAAGTTTAAATGTCAAGTCGGACTTTCCTGCAAGCTAGCAGAAGAAGAGTGGCAAAAGTACTGCATTTGCTGCAGTTTGACCCACCGCTTACAGGAGTCTGTTTGTGTGGGTCATGTTGGACAACATCTTTCATCTCTCCCACAGGTCTTGCCAGCAGGAATGTCATCACCTTGGGATCTTTCCTATGGTACTACTGTTTGATGATAGTCCACCTACTACTTAATCTAGTATTAATCTAGATAATCTAGTATTCCACTTTCTGAGTTTCTTCAGAACCTGAGTACTGCTGCCAAGGAAAAGTGGTATGTAGAAATGGAAAGCTGATGATGATCAATAAAGCAGCAGTTCCTGTAAATTGAAAAATAGGCAGAAACAAGGAAAACATCTGAACTAGGGGAGCATGCACTGCCAGAAGAGAAAAAGTCAAGGAATACAGCAATCCAGAGATCCTAGATGGGCCTTTGAGAAACCCGGTGTAGTGAAAAGTGTCCCGGCCCATGGCAGGGGAGTTCAAAGTAGGTGATTTTTAAGGTTCCTTCCAACCCAAACCATTCTATGATTCTATGAAGAAAAGCAGAGCCAGCTACTGCAAAGCCCAAAGGAAGCACAGAGGAGAAGCATTGTTCTGCAGAAAAGGAAGTCCATCAGGCACAAAAAGGAAGAAACAAAAAAGACTAATGAGTGGCTAGGGATGAAGTCTGAATGTGCACCTCTATTTACACTTTCAGTCTAACTCCAGATGAACATCATTCTCTTTTTTTACAGGATGGAAAATGAAGATCAGAAATATGGAATCAATGCTATAGAGACATAGACAGGGGAAGAACCACACAGCTCTCAGTCCTGGTCGCTAAGTACTAGCTACAGACTGGGCAAACCGAGAAAGAAATGAATCATTGTATCGTCAAGATAAAGCAATTTTAAGACTCAATCTCATCACCTGGAAGCAAGGCAGAACCCCCTGGAAATATATCTGTTGAAACTTCTTATGAAGCTGCAAAATTTAATTGATCTAAGCATCTCCAGTTTTTCAATTACCAAAACGAACCAGATCATATACCAGCAGAGGCGTAAAAGAAGCACAGTAGAGGCAGAAGATATGTATAGTTATATGCTGCTATACTTCTCTGCTTAAGCATTTGGAATTAATTGCCAGCTGCTCTTCATATCTATGGGAGTTCAGCCAGGACTTTAATAAGGTCAAAACATGAAACAGGTCTCAAGTCTTTCTGCCCACATGACAGTCTCACAG
Organism: Pipra filicauda; assembly: GCF_003945595.2. NCBI lineage: Eukaryota > Metazoa > Chordata > Aves > Passeriformes > Pipridae > Pipra > Pipra filicauda. The sequence continues at coordinate 151,891 of NW_024105031.1, read as the reverse complement.
CAAGGCCTTCAGACAGGTCTCAGGACTAGTCTCTAACAGAACCAAAACCAAGTAGCAAGCAGCAAGGGTCTGACAATGAGATCTAAACTTTTCCTTCACAACTGAGTCCTCTTTGGTACTGGAATAAAAGGAGAGGAAACAATTCTTTTTCTGCTTGTGGACCCTTTCATTCTTCTGTAGGGAATTGAAAAAGATAAAACTCTAAGGACTAAGAGTTGTATTGTGTGAAAAAATTACAGCAAGGGAAGTTGGACAGCATTATTAAGTTATGGCAAGATAGTTGTGAGTGGGAAACCAAAGGGTGAGACTGTAAATTCACTACCTTATGTCACATAAATAAGCCACTTTTGGTTTCTCTGTTACATTTTGTCTCATTTGAATGAAGTTCCTTCCTCTTTTGGCCCAATTCAGAGTTTCTGTCTAGCTTTATTCAAAAGCTGTGTTGTAAATCCTGAGTTTATTGTAGCTTTTCCTTGCCACCTCACCTTGTATCACAGGGGCACACAAAAAGGACAAAATGTGTCATCCCAGGGCTGTGTAAGGTATTAGTATGTTTCTGGATTTGCTGCTGTCACTTGCAAGTGTGACATTACCAGCAAGCTGACATTAGGAGAGACAAAAATATGATCATTTCTTTCTGCTCCCCACAAAAGGTCTGATGCAAAACTCACTGGAATTGCTGGAAATATAAGGGGCTTTGGCTCAGACCCAAACAGACCAGCCAGAAATAATGCTGAAAATGTATTTGGAACTGAGATGATACAAAGGGACTAATCCTAGTCACCTTCCCTTAGTGGAAGGCTCAGAGTGATTTGAATTGGCTACCTTCTGTTGTGAATTAAGCTCAAAGCCCCAAAGGCAACTTGATTTCAGCCATCTATCTTTGCAGCCTCCTCCAAACTCGATCCAGAGGGAAAAGTGACTAATCCTATTCAGTTGCTACACTGAGCTAGTGCCATCGATTAAAAAGGCTTGGGGCACAGGGAAAATGAATAATCTGGGTCAGTTTTGCTCTGCAAGTCCTTTGCACAACTCGTTCAAGAAAATAAAAAAAAGTAAGGACGCAGCGAGAGGAAGCACTGATAAGAAGGAAAGCTCACCCAATAAAGTGCACACACTTCACAGGAAAGAAATACAAGCAGATCAGTGAGGTTTTGTCCAAATTCCTAAGATGGGATGAGATTGATTACAGGAGTTAGTCCTCCTATTTGCTGGAAAAGAGGATCATGTTTTACACTCTTTTGCAGTTCTTCCATGTCCATGCAAAGCTGAGAGGCCAAGCATGGTAGCAAGGCAAGCTGCAAAAACATTTCCGGGCACAGAAGTCGGCTTCTTGGCCCCCCCTCTCTCCACGGCTGTGGGTATGGCACGGCTAGCACAGGAGAACAGCCCATTGCTGATCCTAGCCATGACCTAGAAGGTGAGTCATAATATGGGAGTTGCCACTGTAACAGCTGCTCAAGCGATGACATTAGTAGGTGCTTTCAGCAAAAGCATTTTTGGGTAGGCTTCAAAGTAAATAACTGCTGCTGCTGGTTATCGTATTATTACTTTGAACAGGGTTACCAAGGACTGTGTGCTGCAGAAAAGGTTAGTTTACAGATAACCCCCTACCAAGGTTATTAACATAATATAGGAAAAGTGCCTGTGTGATTTTATAGCACTCTTTACATTTTCCCTGCCCCTTATTACAGAAGTGGAGGGCTTTCATTATTAATAACAGTTGTCTGACTTGACTTTGGTGCATGTTTCCTGTGATGACAGGAAAGGGCTGGAGGTTTGTTTGTGGCGAAAGAGAAGATTTTCTGTTTTAAAAGAGTTGTTCCATAAGCAGTAAAATTTGTGAAGCCTGGTCACCTTGTTTTGTGTCCTCTCATCTTCTGCATCTGCAACCTGACACATACCACCATATCGCCAGCCCCATCCTCCACAGCCCCCTGGGTCAATTAGGAGAATGCTGACAGAGCAGCTGGTTGCTGTTAAGTCTACAGGAGCTGAATTCTGACCCCCTTTTGTCGAGGAGGGGCATGAAGCCATCAGATCGCCCACCTTACCTAAATGCCATTTTTCATGAAGTTTTACGTGTCTTCAAGGCCATGGTCAGTGGTGGAGATGTCAAAGCTCCAGTTACTAGAGGGAAGAACGACTACGGCTTCCTAAGTGTCATTCCTACAGGTCAAACTAGACAGGTTGTCTCTGCTAGCAAACTGCTTTTGCAGGACAGTTCACTGAGGCCTCATACATGGTACCACAGGTAATAAAGACTGAAGAGGTGGGTTAGCAGAAAAAAAAAAAGCTCCAAAATCAAAACTCCCCACTCAAAGACCATGTAAGGTTGACACTCCAGTGGAATTCCTTCTGTTGTCAGGGTGATGCTCAGAGTGTCACTGGGGTGTATGCATGGCTCAACCAGGAGGCTGGGCGACAAGTTTGGGGAGTGTAGGTAGTTTTGGGATGGATCAAGAGGAAATGAGGTGCTGCTGAGATATGTGCAGAAAACGAGAGAAAGAGAGAAGATAAGGAGAGAGAAGCAGCATATGCAGTGCTGCAGAGGAGAGGGTAACAAGGGGAAAGACTGTTCCTGCATGGATGTCCCCTCTAGGGATACCTCTGACTCAAGGATTAGGGGATATAAATGGTGAAAGACCAGTGCCACGACCAGATCCTTGTGTTGAGTCACAAAGTGTGAAGCTGCTGTCCCATGGAGCAGGGGCACAGCATCCCCAGGCAGCCCTGCTAACAGCTGACCCCAAAAGAAGCCACAGGCACCCCATTACCCAACCCAGCCTTTAAGGTTTCATCCCCACTCAAGCCTCCAGCCTCGCTCAGGGGCAGGCTCCTCCCGGAGGCCGGCTTCACAGAACCAGTCCCACCGGCGGGCAGGGGGCCGGGTCCCACGGGAGCCCGAGGGCCGCTCGCCGCGGGGAATGGGGAAGGCTTCCCATGGCCGGACCCGGGCCCGCCGCAAGCCGCCGCCCGCTGGGGCCATCTTGGCATCCCGGGAACGGGCAGAGCCCGGCAGCGTCAGATGGGAAGCCCGGGCTTCAGGAGAAGCCAGCCTCGGCTGCCCCCCCTCTCCGCCCCCGGTCGCTGTGAGGCGGAGATGTCCAGCCTCGGGGTGTCCCCCCGCCTCCGTCCCCCGCCGCTCCGGCGGCTTCGGTTTTGTAATTGACCCCTGGGGACTCCCCAGGCGTCATGTCGCAACAGCGCCCTGTCGAGCCAGCAGCCAGTCGTGTGTGCCTGCGGATCACCTCGAGGTCCTCCCGTGGGAGGACTCCGATCCATTATTGCGTGGTGGTGACAGTGCAGTGTATTTTCGGCCACTGAAGACACCAAGTAACTCGATAGGTGATACCTCGATAGGCTGTGGAAACTGGAGGCATCAAGCCAAATGTGCCCCGGGTGAGGTCGGTGGGAATGCCGGTCCCCATTGTCCATTCACGAGTGGGTCCGGCACCTCCAGGAAGAGCCGCGGCTGCCCACCGGGGCTGCTCCCCTCGCCCACGCCTGGGCTGGGGGTGGTGGGTGGCTCCAGCCAAATTACTTTTCTCCGTTGGGTGGACAGGGAGGGAGAGATGGATAGCAGAGGTTTCGGGGAGATGAGTAAATCGCCTCGCGAATACAAACACGCTAGCGAATACAACACGCCTTTTCCCGCAGACGGGATCCTCATCAGGAGACTCGGGGGGGGGGGGGGGGGGGGGGGGGGGGGGAAATCCCTAATAATTTTACCTTTGGAAAATTGAAGAGTGTGGGGGTGCGTGTGTGGGAGTGTGTGTTCGTGCTGTCGCTGCCAAGCCCAGGATTTTGTTTTCTCTCCCAGCATGCGTTGATGACATCACGAAGTGCCCCTTCTTTGTGTGTCAGTGATGTCACCAAATGCAGTGTGTGGGACAATGGAATCCTGAACTCCGGGCGAGGGCGAGTGGGAAGCGGCTGCTCCTGCTGCTGGTTCAGAGCTGAGTCGAGAGAGGGGAGGACACAGCTGCTGCTTTGGGGCTGAAACAGGTGAGAGACAGGAAAGCTGCCGGGGATTCCTTTTGCCTGGATTGGTGGGGGCGAGGGGGCTTTGGGATGGGCTCTTCTGTTTTTCCCCCTTATTGCTTTCCAACTGAGACAGGTGAGAAGTTGCTGCTGCTGCCAGACGGACAAAGCAGGTGAGGCAGGGGAGTAGCTTTGGGTTAGACACAGTTGTAAGAATAGGAGGAAAGCAAACAGCCCCCCCGCCGAGCCTAATAGCCCCCTCTCAGCTTTAAAAAAGCAGCCCCGGGAACTGCCCCTCTCCCAGCCACCTGCTTCCACCGCGTCCTCGCGGAGCTCCCGCACGGAAGCAGCACCGGAGCCGGGGAGGGCGCCTGTCCCACCCCCACGACACCCCTGCAGGTTACTTTTCAGAAGGTCTCAATTAAAAACTCACGTCCCCCTCCGCGCGCCCCTTTCTCCCTTCCCCGGGGGCGGGGGAGGGAAGGGGGGACCGTGGCCGCCGGGATCCCCCTTCCATCCCCGGAGCGGGGGCTCCGCTGCCCGCCCCCCGCCGGCCCCCGCTCCGCGCCGGGTGGCGCCCCGGCCCCGCCGCCCCCCAGCCCCGCTCGGCGGTGGGGGAGGCAGCCAGGGAAGCCATTGCCTGTTTAATAGTTGCTGTTGCAGCACTTCCGCTTCTCTCCCAGCGAGAGAGACACGAGTGGCCAGGCCCAGCCGCACCGAGGAGGAGCAGCCAGACACAAAGGGAGAGGTAGGGGGACGGGGCACCCCCCGCCGCCCTCCCCGGGGGCAGGGGCGAGGGGCAGGGCCGGCCGCGGCCCGGCGATGGGGCGGCAGCCGGCGGGGCAGGGGGGTCGCGCCCGAGGCTGTCAGGTATCGCTGTGCCCCCGGCCCTGCGGGCCCGCGGCTGGGGCAGCTCGGCCGGGCCCCCCCGGCTCTCGCCCGGCGGGGGCCGGGGAGCTCCCCGGGGGCCCGTGTCCCCAGGGGGGAGGCGGCCGTGTGCTGGCTTCCCGGGCCCGCGGCTGCCCTCCTCGCCCCTCCCAACCCCCCCGAACTCTCCAGGGGTGCCCTGCCAGCCCCCCCATCCCTCCCGACGGCTTCTCGCCCCTTTCGGGCGCGGACAGCCCGCCGTGCTCGCCCTCCTCCCCCGTGTCCCCGGGGTGCCCTCATGAGCCGTGCTGTCTCCCCCTGGGACCCCGCTGCCCCCCTCCCTGCCACCGGCTTCCCTGGGCCCTCCGTTCTCGCCCCTCTTAGGCCCTGGCCCTCCTCCCTCCCACGTACCCCCCCAGCACAGACCCACTGTTCCCTTGCCCCTTTACTGGCACATGCCCCTCAGTGCAGTGGGCCTCGGTGGGTCCCATCAGTGCACCCCACTCCCTGCTTAGCCGTTCCCCTTCGTTTGCCCTCTTCCTGCTCCCTCCCCCCACGGCTTACAACACTCGATCCCACAGGCAGGGGTTATCCAGCAGGCAGGGGTTTCCCCACCACAGGTCACAGATTCTCCAGGGTCTTCCCTGTGTTGCCAGTGATGCCCCACTTCCATTTTAGAGCTGGCGATGGTCACCTCGCCAGCCCCATCCCTTCCTGCCTCCCCCACGTGCCTCCCGGGAACCCAAGGGACCGGAGCTGTTCCATTTTTATCTTCTACACCCCTAGGCTGGATAGTGGTGGGTGGTGATGGCTCCTCTTGTGTGTGCAGTTTGGGGGAGATTAGAAGGAATTGCTTTGAGCTTCCCTGATCCTTGCAGTCGTCCTCGTTCCAGTCTCCTCTCATTTCGCACTTGCTTTCTGAGAGGAAGCTTTAAAAATCCTTTTCCCCCTGCTCCTCGGTGCTCCTAGTGCACGCAAGGCTACTGCTTCTCCTGCTACGGCTGTAGGGCCTGAAGAGGAAAGGGAGACATGAGGATCCTTTAAAAGGAGCATGACCCAAACACAGAGCGAGATTGTCAGCAGCCTTTCTCTGTGTGTGTTTGTGTTCACTGTTTGTTCCCCACGCCCCATGGTGTCTCCTCTCCAGGTTGGGGTGTGTGGTGGGGGGGTCGCTATGTCGGATGACGATTCGAGGGCCAGCACCAGCTCCTCCTCATCTTCATCCTCCAACCAACAGACAGAGAAAGAGACAAGCACGCCTAAGAAGAAGGAAAGCAAAGTCAGCATGAGTAAAAACTCTAAGCTGCTATCTACCAGTGCCAAGAGGTGAGACTGCAGTCAGTTTTCTCACTGATTCACTGCATCTTTCCTCCTTCCTCGTTTTATTTTGCTCTGTGCCCCCACTGCTCCCTTGCTGCTTTCATTCCTCGTCTCTAGCCCTTGTGCTCAACCTTTCCACATGAATCTGCTATTGTCTCGCATTTTTCAGTGTCTCAGTGCAGTGACTTTCTGCCCAACTTCACTGCTCGCTGATCTCTCTTCCTGTTTATTCCTCTGTTCCATCCCAAATATTTTCCTGTCTTTTCTTCCTCTGGGTTGTTATTCTGACCCTCAGTTATTTCTGCTGTCTTTCCTTTTTCCTTATTGGCATCTGTTATCGGGATGGTGTAGGATTGACATGTAGACCTTAATTCTTTCTCTGCTGCTGGAAGCTATGTGGTCCCAAGTAAGGCATTGCATTTCAACATCAGTTTCCCTCTCTGTAGGTTGGAATTATCTAGACTGGCTTTTTTACTTTCCAGGACTGATTTGGGGATTAATTAATGTTTGTGAAGTTTTGAGATTGCTTGCATTGGGGGAGGGCACTCCAGTGCAAGTGGTGTAGTATAGCCCCAGATCTTTTCCAACAAATATGTTACTGTTATTTTTGTCTGCTCAACACTTACATTGAATTTTCTGTATATGGTTGGATGCTGACTAGAATAAATAATCTACAGCCAGTCCACTTGTGGACATTCTGCTCTAAAATAGTCTTTGCTCACAGCACAGAGTGGGTTGGGTTTTTTTTGAGAATTAAATAATTTTTGTTCCAGAATAATGTGTAGGGAGAGATGCCTGCATAGAATAGTAATTCCAGAACAGCAATGTCAATCAGTTTTCTTCACTTGGACCTACTCAGGCTTTTTTTTTTTTTTAAATAAATTGTTACCCTTTCTTATTTGTTCTGTGTTTCACCTGAATTCAGCACCATCCTGCTTCAGGGAGCTAAGCTGACAAATGGAAGTTTTCAAGCAAACTTGCGGTACTTCAGTAAGAATAATAAACCATCTCACTGAACAGCTTTGCCCGGCAGCAGAGAGGTTGTATCAGAAGGTGTCAAAAGTGACTAGGGTTTTATGCAAAGCCCCTGCTGTTGCAACTGAGTTCTCTGTGGCTTTGTAGAATTTAGGCAGTTTGGTTATTCCAGAACTCCACTCAGCAGGTTTCCATGGCAAACTGACATAGATATTGGCAAATGGTGTTTACGTGTTGTGCCCTTCACTCTTTTAAGAAGATTTTAAACTGCTTAATGTGGAAAGGCTGTGGTTCTTGTGTGACAAGTGGAAGAGAGGCAGAAGATGCTGTCTGAGTTTAAAGAAGGGAGGCAGACTGAGTGCTGGGTGGGGAAATCTGGAAAGGAAGCCTGAGTGACAGTAATGGGACTCCAGGGAAGGGGATGATAGCTGGTTGGGCGTTTTGTGGCAAAAGCAGCATAAGCCCAGAATAGTCTGGGCAGGGAGTACAGGGTGTTGGCTGAACACGATGGAGAAAGGGAGCATCTGGAGTGCTGAGGGAGGAGACCTGGGGATGTGTGGCTCTTGAGGGTGAAGAGAGGGGAGAATTGAAGGTGGCAGGAACGTGCAGGAGCCTCGGAAATAGATATTCGCCTTCCTTTAAGTGTCCTTGGGAATGGCGCAGTTATTGACTCCCTCAGGGCTGATGTTTTTTTTTTTCTCAGGTTGGTGATGAGAAGCTGTGGGGAGAGGGGGAGCCAATTTGGCAATGACTGTTTCTGTCAATCCTGTAAGACAAAATTCCTTTTCAGACTGCAGTTTCCTCCTAGCACTTGGTTCATCACATTTGCAGAGGTTTCCCCTCATTTATAGGCTGGTTGTCAGAGCAAAGCAGACAGACTTTTCCACTGTGTGGCTGGCATCTTTATGGGAGCATGCAGCAGTGCACCTCTCTGGGTTCAGTGCATGATGCCTGAGTGCTTCTCTCCCTGCCTCTGTAAGAGGGCAGGACACCTGTCCTGCTTAGTGAGTTTGGACTGGTGTGAGGCTTCATCTGAGAGTGCCTCTGTCTTGTGTCCTGTTGCAAACTCAGTGACAGTATGTCTGTAAGGTCTATGTGTTAGCTGCTATCCCACACAGTGACTTACTTTTGTACCTTCTTGCTTTTATTGCCACAGGATTCAGAAGGAATTGGCTGACATCACCTTAGATCCACCTCCCAACTGCAGGTCGGTGTCGAGTCCTTCCCTGAGGAGGGTGGGGGAAGGTGAGGGGCTGAAGTATGCCTGTGTGTTGTAACTGCCTTCAGAGGCTTTCGATGGAGCAGAGGAATGGCTGTTTAGGTGGCCTGCAGTAATTTTGTGAATGCTTGGATGACATTAAATAGTTTCCAGGTGGGGACACCTCCAAAGATTCTATGTGTTTTCATAAGTTTTCTGTTTGTTTTGGAAGTTGTTTTGTTTTTTTTTAACAATTGCATTTCAATCAAGTTACACTGCTTGCGTGTGTATGTTTCGGAAACTGGTCTGTAAAGAAGAGTGTGAAAACTTTCTCCTTGTTTGTTTTTTTTTGTTTATAAATCTAATGCCTGACTGCACTAATCTTATATAAATAAGAGTCCTGCCAAGGAAGCAGAGAATAGTAAAATGCTATGAGGTTTTTAGCTCAGAGTGTTCTGTTGTGAACAGCAGCTCACAGTGGAAGAGAAGCGTGAATTCGTCACTCAGTGGGTGCCCCACAGGAGCACACATCTTAGCTGATGAAATAAAAAGCAGGGATATTCTGTTGCCCTTTACAGAGCAGCTTGTTTTTAAGTGTGTTTTAGAAACTTGTACTATTTTTTTAAAACATCTAGCAGGTTGATTTGAGGCATTGCATGGTGTCCCTGAGCCTCTTTGCATTTGGAGAGGAGACTGTAGTAGCGTAACATCTTTGGTTGTGCTCGTTCATTCAAGAGGAAAGAGGCTTTTGGTCTGGTCTGTGTTCGCTGTAGTTGCCAAAGCACAACTCTGTTCCCATCTTCTTGCTGTAGCTGAGGTTTGATGCCTCTTGATGTTGGTAATAGCAGAAATCAGAGAAAATTATGTTTATAAATAACTGTTCAAATTGGTCTTTTTAGTATTGAATTGCTGCCCACAAATGTATGTGAACCTTTTTATTGAAGCTTTTTGCCACTGTTTGTGTGCAGAGAGGCATTAGCACAAGAATTAGCCTGACAGGTCCAGAGCCACCCTTTCAGTACCAGTCCCAAGGATCATTATTAATGAAAGGAGGGACTGGATGTGATGTGTGATGTCTAGTCTGATACTAAGATTTTTGTGCTGTTTGGAAGATAACCAGTGAGCTCGGAAATCTTTAGCTGTGACAATGTTGTTTTAGTGACAGTAATGACTTATCTCAATAATTCAAGAATTTCCAGTTCTTGGGCTGGAGGCGTCTGTCTTGTCTTCGTCCTGGCTCTGTGTCAGGATGAAGTCCACATGCTTTTCCTTCCTCCTCCCACCATAACCTGATTTTCATGGGAAAGAAACACAGAAGCACAGCTCAGAAAGGCACTGTGCCTTGCTGTCTAGATAATGTGAGTCTGGATGATCAAAGTGCTGGGACTGCAGTGAACTTTGCAAATCTATCCAACAGTTGTGATAGTGAATGAGTATGTTAGATTGCACGTTTCATCTGAAGGTTTGTGTAAATAATATTAGAACCCTAATTTGTCCTTTTTTCAATTGGATTCATTCACAGGTAAAGATGAGCTAGCAGGCTACCTGTCAAAATAGAGTATAGTTTTGATTTTTCTTTTTTAATTACATAGACCTTTGAGGATAATGCACTTCAGGGGCCGCATAGTAAGTTTGTGTTGTTTCAGCCTTTATAAATATTTCTAATGGTAAAAACTGGATCCTAGTGCAAGTAGTGATGATTGATCTTCACCCGTAGTGGAATTACAAGTATTCTGCATTCCTTCTGACCTTCCGATGGATGAAGGCTGGCAACTCTTGCAAATAATATATGAAACTGATGTAGTTGTTACTGTCCCTTAATATGTTGATAGGTAGGAAACTGTGAGTGAAGGGGTTTGGTGTGTGTGTGTGTATGTGTGACAGTGCTGAGAGTGGCAGAGAGCACCTCTGCTTATGGCTCACAAGGCTCCAGTTGTGCAGTCAAGCACTGGGAGTTTGCTTCTGTAGCAGCGGGTTTGTAAAAGGGTGAGCAGGTGCTGATTGCCACAACAGTGAGATGAGTTTCAACTATCACAGTTATCGGGAAAGTTCACCTCTTGTGGATAGAGAAACAGTCAGTTTATGACTGTTAGGATATTAAGCGAGTGAGAGGCTCTGGTTGCTGCGTGATGTTTAAGGTTGCCAAAATTTGCTCTTGGGAAGCCTGCTAACAGTGACACTGCTTTCCTTTATGTTTTTTCCTTCGTATGAACATCATTGGCATGCTGTGAGGGAGGTATTAAATACATAGTTTGAGAACTTAGTTTCAATTTCCTGCCTTTATGACTTTGCTTATTCTCACCTTTCCTCTGACCCCCAGCCCCTCATATTTCTGCTCTCTTTGTGCCTCTACAGATGTTTTTCAGGTGTCACTGGAGGGGAGGCCAGTCCTCTTCTTTTAGATCTGACTCTCTCCTGCAAGTTTAATCTCAAAACTTACATATTCAGGGAGTTATACACGATGCCAAGTACTACTTGTTCTGTTGTCAGCTTCAGGGGTGCCACAGCATCAGAAGTCACATTTGAAAATGTGCATCTGAAACTGTATCCTGTGTTATGTTGGAAATGTCATAATCTTTTTTTCTGGACATTTGTTCTTACACACCTCACCACCATCCTTGTATTTTCCCCTGTTCCATGCCCAGTGTTTGATAGCAGTTCATGGCTGGCTGTGCTTTAATTTTTGGCCTCATTGCAAAATGCTGTTCTTCTTTCAGTGTTATTGCAGAAATGAGAGTTCAAGATATTTAGCACATCCCAGAGCAGCTCTGCATATTGAAAGACAAAGCTTTAGGTTGTGAATGATTTTTAGTAAAAGTTTTCTTCTTATAAAATACCACATATAAGATGCAATTACAAATAATGACAACCATTTGATATTTAAAAAAAAAAAGCTTAAAACCAAATGTTACATTTTTATTTTTGTAGCTTGCAGTGGCTGTATTTTCATGTGTGTAACCCACAGATCATCTGTTTAAAAAACAAAAACCAAAAAACCCAAACCCCAAACTCACTCAACACTCTGTGATTGAGCAGCTGTGTGGGTTTTAGACATATGTGGGTAATATGAGGGGAAATTTATCCCAGAACTTCCTCTCTCCTCAGTACTTTCCTTGCTTCTGGTTTTCCATAGCTTGTCTATGTCCCCCAAAAGCTTACCTGTGCTTGTTACTCTTTTACTGCTTTACCTCTCGAAGTCTGTTTGCCCCTCCTGTCTCCCCCCCAGGCTGCGATTTTGATTTTGTGTAGGCTAGTGCAGTTACTCGTGCAGAGGTGCAGAATATGTGCATGGAAACACTCTGTTTGGCCTGCATTCAAAAAATAGGTTTTTTGACTTGAAGACATTTTCTAAAAGGATACGTTTAATACATGTCATGAAATCATGGGTTCCTGATGGGAGCAATGCTGTCCTCATAAGTGTCCTAGTGTAATATATGTGTGGCAGCTACTTCTGAATGGATTTAAGTCCTCTTCATCACCTTCAGTAGTCTGCTGCTCTAGAGGTCTTTAATTTCTGCAAGTTGGTTTGACTTCTCATATTAATACTGAGTTATGAAAGTTAAATGTGGCTTTCAAGTTCAAAAGGTGGTTAGTGATTAATATAAATTGGAGAATGACTGTTTGGACCTAAAGTATTTTAAATCTTTTAAGAGTGTACCTGGTGATTTCTTCTCCTACTTTGTATTATATCAAAAAGTTATAACTCTTGTTTTAGGACTCAATGAAGGTACCTAGAGACTTTTTACTTTTGATCTTCTGTATATGTTGGTGACAGAGCAGTATGTCATGTCTTTGCTTTGAGTCAAGGAAGTATGTATCTGTGACTGTCCACAGATGTCAGAATATGGTTCCATCTTGATATGTAGGCAGTCCTATCTTTGCTGAAGACGCTTGTATTGTGAAAAAGCTTGCTTTCTGTCCCTGTGATAAAGTTTTCAAAGCTTTAAGAGAAGTTAATTAAAGCTTTAGGTACTGTTTATTCACTTTGTGTCATGTATTTGATCTATGTATTTAAGGATCTCCTTATAGTAAATCTGCTTGTTGAGATTATGAAAGAAATGTTTTTTCCCACTTTTAGGGTGGGGAGTTACAGCACACAAAAACCAAGTGAGTTGTCCAGGGTCACGCAAGAAGTCTCTGGCACAAAGTGGAGAAATGAATGTAAATCTCCTTTGTTTCAAGCTAACTAGCAGCTGAGCTGTTCTGCTGGAACTGTGTGCATCAGTTGCATTATGAGCAAGGCTTTGAATTTGAGCTTTATTGGGTGTCTGGTATTGACTGTATGTAAGCACGGTAATTTAATGTTATTTCTCCCATCTGCGTAGAGGGACCAAAATGGATATTAACTAGAATTAATGTTTTTTAATCTTTCTTACCCAAACTGTAACAAGTTTGTCTCCACACGGCTCATTTAAGTCCACATAGGCAAGACCAGCTGTTATTTAAACAAAAATAATTTTCAAACACTTACTGAAAGAGGCATTTGCCTGCAAGACTTACCATTGCTTCAGAGAAAAATGCCATCACAAATTCATTATTTAGATAATAATAAAATACAGTTGTGTTTCCTGGCACTTTCAGCCCGGTTTTTGTAAATTCACAGAATAAGGACCAGATCTCCCTGAGAGTCTTGTGAAAGTTAACTGTCATCACTTAATAAATATGTCTTGGTAGAGATGGTGGGGAGAAGTGCTCTGCATTATAATGTATGGAATATTAATAGTTTTCAAAACTTTGCAATGTGGAATTAAAATTTGTTGGCTTGGAAGAAGTCTGCATAAAATGTATGGCTCAAAGGCAGTTTTGAACTCAATAGTTTCATATTATAATTAATATATTTCATCTACATACCATGTAAGTCTGGCATTTGTCTTGCTTACATTTGTTTTTTTATGGTACTTGTAATTTTTTGCAAATGTAATTTTTCAATACTTCCAACTCCAATAATGCTTGAAGTACTTTTGCTTTTAAATCTAGTATATTATCTAAGGATAATATACTGTTTAATATCAGTTATTTAATATCAGTGTTGGTTTTGTTATTTTCATGCTTGGAATAGTCCTTCCTGAACGTAGCCATATTCTGGCATAAATTTTCTGGTCTTAAATTTTTGTAATTAAAAAGCTTAATTTCAGTTTGACCTTTTTTCTCAATATGCAGACTAACTTATTTGATCAAGAATGACACAAATGCCTGGTTTTACTTCCTTGTAGAAATAAAAAATACAGATCACGTTTAATGAAAATTATCAGCTTACAAAAGTGGTTTTAAAACTTCTTTTTTCTCCCCCCCCCCTTGTGTTGTTTCTCTAAATGCAGGTGTTTTCTGTGAGAAGTTTCAAGACGCAGGATAGGATGCACCTTCATAATTAGTGCTGTGTGTAGTTGAAAAATATCTTTTGTCGTATAAACTACCAGTGGTTCAGCATTCCCTCCTTGCTTTGTTTGGCACACGATCCCTGGAGAAATAACTCTTCCTTTTGAAATGGTGTATTAACTAATTTAGAGATCCTCTGCAGCTGTGTATGGTCTGGCTTGCAAACCATAAAAATAATACATTTCTACACTTGGTGAATTTGAAGTATGTGAAAGTAGATGCTCCTGCAGGCAAAGTCCTCTACCTGGCGTACTCAGACAAAAACTGCACAGGAGCAGCTTCTTTGCTGTGGGTCGATCAGTTAATATTACAGGAATTAACCTTTCTGAAGCTACTTCTGCTTTTATTTTAGCAATCAGAAATGTTTTGATGGCCAGGCTACTCGGATGCTGTGGCAGGAGCTGGCTGATGCTGTGGTAGATTTTGTTTGGCACATCCTGGCTCAGTAATTCCCAAATGAACTGCATTCTGTGCTCTTGCATGCCAAACATTGGAACGATGAATCTTGAGAGCGGCTGTGAAATTGTATCATGGCTAAGAACAAAGAGGATTGAAATCCCTTCTGTGCACACTCTCTTGTATACCACTTAATTTTATTATTTGACTTTCAGCTTTGCTGCCCTTGGAGGGCACTGTGCACCTGTGTTTATGATGCTACATATGTTTTATCTGACAAATTCTAATATTTCCTCTTGGTCATGCAGTCTTGTTTGGTTCGTTTCCATTGTATTCCAGTGCTGCTGCTTATATTGGATACGTGCATTGCAGCGGGTTCTATGTCCGGTTTTGTTTTAAACCTACACTTTAGGGGTTGAATCTATCTTGTCTTTTTATATGAAGGCAAAATTATCTACAGAGAACTGGCTAATCTAGGGGATTGAGAAAGTAGTAGAGGATGGTTTTGTGTTTGAGGATTTCGAAAAGAGCAGGTTGCTAGCGGCTGAGGGCTTTGTGGTTTATGAAGAATGGCTTGGTTTTGAGAGCTGGTAACGTGCTGTCTGACAAGATGTTAACTTTGGTCCTGCTGTCCAAGGGAATTGTGCCAGGAATGGAGACAGAGCTGACAGGCACCTGTAAATCAGTGGATTAAGGTTATTGGTGAGTTTGTGCATAGTGAAACTTCTGCGGTCTCTGCCTGCACTCTTCTGTAGTTGTACATGAAAGACCAGACTTCCATAGAGCACCTTTTTAGAAGTATTTAATGTACTAAACAAAAAAGGATACCATTTCATGTGAACAGGTTAAGAGATTATTGCACACCTGTGCAGACTCGCACACCGCGTTCAAAGTTAAAGGCTATGCTCTCTCCACAAAACAAAGTGCTTCAAACTAGGTTAAATTAATAGTGCAATTTAGTCATTATAAGTAGAATCTTGCCAATCTGTAAATTTATTTGAATGAAATAAATTTATACTTATTTTTCCCTCTGAGGCTTAACAGCAGAGGTCTAAATACTGACTTCATAATTTTACAAGATGAAGAAGAGAACATGTATTGTCAAGTACTATAAATAAACTAAAACTATCAAAATATTACTGTACACTCTGGAATTCAGAGGGGTTTTCTTGTTTCTTCTGCCAGTTTGCAAATTTCAGCAACATGCAATTGGACTTCCAAGGCATTTGTGGAAAGTGTAATGTTTACCACCATGCATTTAATACATATGTTCTGTGTCTGAGGGGCTGATTGACATTACCAGGAAAATATATTGCAGAGTTGTACACATAACTTCAATATTCAATATGCAGTGTTCTTTATTAACCTGGACTCTGTGCGATGGGAGCTGGGAGAGAAAAGGAGAGAGAGAGGCATGCAGACTATAGCTTGGTGTAGATATGGTATTTGACTCTCTCTGCTCCCTCCAATTTGATTCATGATTTCACAACTGAAAATATAGATCAGTTAAGATTAAATTGAGCTGTTTTGAGAACTGGGTCCAGGCCAAGTTTTGGCAGTTCGTTTGTTTAAGAGAAAATATGAAGTAATTGGATTAAAAAGGCTGTACGATTAATGATGTAGATTCCTGTTAGATTTCTTTGCCTCTGTGTTTCTGTGAATCAAGGCAGAAATTAGGGCTTAATTCCTCCAGGGACTTTTTTAGAGTCAAAAGTGAGTGTAACGTTATCACAGCACGTTAGTAGATGTGTTTTGTACTTTCTCTGTATCAGTATAAATGGCTGATTTCTCATCTTTCTCTCTGGAGCTGCTGGATTTGCTGGAACATAGAGAATCTTGAACTGGTACTGAGAATTGTAAAGGCAGTAGTAAATGCTCTGTGCTAAGAGGGGAGGCCCTTCCCGGGGCAGGTGCGCTGCTAATATTTAATGCTTTTTCTTCTGTGGCTATCTGAGCAATACAATTTGGTCAGTGAGCTAATTCCCGTGTCTGTTTGAGAGAAATCAGGAGAGGGGTCTTGGTGTCTTTCTTTTTTTCTTTTGATGCCTAGGATCATACAGAGAGTTGCACACAGGGGTAAAAAAGACCCTAAACATTAAAAATTAATTCTAAAATTGAAAGTATCTTTTTACAATAGGTGAATTGATTAAAAAAAGATAAGTACTTCTGTATGGTCTAAGAACTTTGTCAGAGTTTTTTGGAGACAACAGCAAAGTTTCAGGGCAGTAGTGATTGTTCTTCAAGGAAACCTGCCAGGGTAACTGTCTCAAAAGTTTTATATGCAGTTTGAATATCTTCACTGACATTTTAGGGCGCTAATTTACATGACGACTGTTGTGGTTTTGTCATGCGTTTGCGCTTTTCAAGTGGGCAACTTCTAGAAAGTTTGTGTGTTATTTTATATTCTGAACAACTGTAGCTGCTCTGAGAAGTGGCCTATAAATGGTGGAGAAAGTGCAACATATTTCATTAAAGCATTGCTTAGCTGTTTCAGATGGTTTTGAAAGATTGCTAAAATGTACACAGTTGTAATAACATCGTTTTAAAGCAACTATATCAATACTGTGGTATAACACAAAAGGTCATTTAAGCAGAAGTTTCTGATCAAACTGATTATTGTAGTATTATATTTGCACATTATTTTCTGTATGTCTTAGTAACCTTTTTAAAGAAGCTAAATTAGGTGATGTATGCAAGTATTTATCGTTGGTGTCCTCCTTGACTTCCTTGTAAGTTGTTTATCAACAAGAATTGCCTAGTTTTGTTTTTGATGGGGTAATTCTTAATTTGAGAATGCTATCATATTTTGTGGGGCTTTGGCTTCTGATGAAAGTATTTATGCCTACTTATACTTGGGTGACTGTGTGAGAGAGGGAAAAGACTGAAGGCTTTAAATAACTGTGCCAAGTCTCAAAATATGATGAAGCTGACTGAGTTCTCCATTGCATTAAAGTTGTGGTGATGCTTTCCTAATTTAAATTTAATTTTAACAGCACCCTTGTGACATAGGAAATCAGGCAAGAAGATGTGTAGGAGTGACAAGAGTGACCTAGGAAATCTAAGTTTTGAGTGTAACTAGTGTCAGGCCTTCAGCTGCCCTGCTGCTTGTCTTTTAGTTGCATCTCAGGATTAAAATCTCTAGTAAAATCTTAATATTTTCTTTGGAATAGCTGCTTTCCAATTTTTCCATCCCCTCACTCTCCTTGTGAGGGTAATCAGATTGCAGGTATTGGTAAGACTGGGAGAATGAATGAGTTGTAGTTGAGAATCAGAAAAGGACATAAAGGCACTCAAGGCAGAAGAGTGTTGCGTTCCTATGGACAGCAAGATTGTGCTGGGCATTAATGGAGACTGTAAGAAACAGCAGAGAGATGGTCCATCAGGGCAGCTGAGGCAATTTTTGCCCTGATTGCCGAAACAGTTGCAGCAAAGGTGGAAGCAGAGACAGATTGATGGTTTTTCTGCTCCAGCAATTTAGTTCAGCTTTTGTATTGCCTTCTGTAAGGAGCAGAAGAGACAGGGCATCCTCCTCTTGAATGAATGGGGGGACCATCCATGGGCCAACCTCTTCTTGGGCATGACTGAATTTTTAAAATAGTAAAGCATGCAAGCTGCAACAATAGTTTTTGCTGTGGTGATTGCTTTACACCCCCACCTGGGAAGCAAAATATTGATATAGCGGTGAAGTCAGTGCCCTTATACAGTCTTACAGTAGGTAAAACCTAAAATACCTTAAAGAATATTTGGGGGTGCCCAACTGTATCTTTGCAGACCTCCTTCAGTTGCTGCTTGAGCCACATGTCGGTCTTGAGCCATGGATTGTCCTCCTAGAAGCACATCAGTGAGATGAGAGGAGTAGGAAAAGTGGGGGAGTTACAGCAAGAAAGGAGCAGAGGGAGAAATGGAGGAAGGGGGCAGAAACAGGAGAGAGAAACAAGTAAGCAAGCAAACTGGGTAGAAATGTTAAAAAAACAATTGCAATTTAGTCAATCCCAATAAGGTAGACCAGTATTAAAGATAGGAAGTTGCAAATTTAATTTGTTGAAGGTCCTGAGCTCCCAAAGGAGCACACCTTGCCATGCTTCTCTTACAGTTGCTACAGGAGCAAGAGCTATTATTCAGTAAATTCCATAATACTGGAAATGGAGATATTCACAAAAATTGTTAAGAGATCATTTTATAACAGATGAAGTCCTTCTACCCAGTAGGTACTGGAAGCTTTTCCTGCAGGAGGGTGTGGAGGCAAATAGTATCAGCACATTAAAGGTGGGTTAAATAAATTCATGAGCAACAGATCCATAAACAGACAAAGAGAACTCAGCCATATACCCTTTAGCACCTCGAATTCAGTGGCTGTGGATGCTGAGGGAGTACAAGGGGAATGGACTATAGGTCCATAGTCACCTATTCTGAGGAGTATGTGCTCTTACTACTGACAGGAGGAGGGTGCTGAGTTAAATGATCCCAAATGGTCTTTTTGAATTCTGTGTGGAATACCCACCACATTTTCCTTCATTCCAGTTCACTAACTTCAGGCTCTTTTTTGTTTCCTTACTCCATTTCACATGGCTTTTAGCCACCCAACATGTTCAACTTCTGCCCTTTCTGGAACCATTCTTGCATCTCTTCTTTTTATACTTTGCCATTTAAAGCAAGCCCTTGTTTGCTGTCACTCAGCCACTTCTCTTTGTTTTTTGTGAAGGATTAACCTTCATTCATTTGTGTTGCTGAATTTAGATTGTAAATTTTCAGGGCAAAGGACTTCTTTAATTTTGTCTGTTTGCAAAGTGGTATGTAAATTTCCATCTATGTTTAAATGTTCTTTAGTAATAAAGTATGTTTAGTCTTTGGGCTTGTAGGTGTCACCCTAGCCCCCTTCCCAAAAAAAGTTCTGCTTATGTTGTGGTGTTGCATTTTTTTCTTATCTGATAGAGGTAAATAAGCAGGTTGTTTTATTCAGCAGCTATTGTATTTTGTTGAATATATGATTTGGTTATTTTCCGGGTTTATGCACATCAAGGTTATCACAGCTGTTACTTTGTGATACTAGTACATTGTAATAGGATAATGTGTTTTGAGGTATATTAGTATTGGGGTTTTTTTCCTTCCTGGATAGTGGCAGAGAAATAAGAAAGTTGTCCAACAGCTAACCTCTTTGTTTGGCGTCTTTGTGCTCCTACTTCACCTTCCACCTCAATATCTAGGAGGACTGTAACTATTTGTTAGGGAAATATTAGTTAAATTGCAGAGCTGAGACATTCCAGTTTAAAGCGCTTAGTATCTAGTGTGTGTACTCTTAATGACTATAAATATTATGTTACATTTGAGGTTTTGTAATGTATCAGGTATGTCTTGTACGTTGTTTTTCCCACAGAAAATGCAAATTTTCTAACCCATGGACTGTTCAAGCTGTATGTTCTACATTGCATTACAAGGATTTTACTTTGTATTTCATAGAAGAGTCTTATTTATGGGGAGATGTAAAGTCCAGACAAATTATTTAGCTCTGAGATAGTTCAGGTGCATGTTTCACTCCAGTGCTAAGTAGCACAGAACTAACCGTATTTATTACCTAGTACTGAATTTTGTCAGGAAAGACTGAAAAATAGGGATTGGATAGTAGAGGCTTTGTGGTAACGCTGCAGGAGGGATGCGATGAACTGGCAGGGTCCAACGATAAGCTGTAGCTGCAGAGTAAAGAGCTGAGGGTAAATGGGGATGTGCTGTGACCTCTCTCATGGCTGACTGAACAGCTGGATGAGATTTGTTAGCAATTCAAAGCTTAAAAAGAGATAAGGAAGGAGTGCTGATTGAGGTTTGGATCTGGAAAGGAGAGTTATCTGTTACCTAGCGAAGTCTGTTGTATTTGCAGCAGTCTTGATTGATTCAGAACAAATGAGGAAAAAAAGGATGGAGCTAGAGCTGATGGCTGAACTATGACATACTAGGAAAAGAGTGAAGATATGGGGTGGGGTTAAACATGACCCTTAAATTAAGGGAATAACAGGAGAAAAAAAAGCATTTTGCCAGATCCCTTTCCAGTAGTAAACCTGCCAGTCTCTTGCAGAGATTGTCAGCTCTCTCTACTTCCTTTCTAGGCTTTCCCTTCACCACAATCCAAGGAGTCCCAAGTCACCAGTGTGATGAGAGTTCTACAGAAGAGAGCTAGTGTGCCTATGCTGGCCCATGGAGCTGGGCCTCTTTCTGTAAGCCATCACAGGCTTGTAAAGAACAGTGCTAGTGTCTTCTGCCTCCTTATCCCTCTGAGCTGAGCACATTGTGATCCCTTCTGTTTCCTGATGGCTGCACTGACCGTTCAGCAGTAAGCCATTAGATCTGTCAAAGTCTGCAGCCCATGCCTACAGGGAACTGGAAGAGGCAAGGTTGTCCCATAGACAGAAAGAAAATATTTATTAGGAATTAAAAAATAAGCAGACATAACCATTCTTGCTTTATTAATTTACTTGCAAATGAAGTAGCAGTGATCAGCTAAACTACTGGATGTGCATATAGATTTTTTTTTCTTTTAAATTGCTGAAGTACCTGGATCATGAATCAAAGGAGCTTGATGGAAGGGAAAGAGGAAAGTGTTTTTAAAGTACTTAAATGAGCAGTTGGGATAATCCTGAGTGCAAGGTAACATAAGAATTGGCATTTGTTATCTTTCCTTATGTAGTATTGGTCATTGGAAAAATGTACTTTATTATTTTGAAAGGTTTCTAGTCAAGAGGATACGTCTAAACTTCACTTGGGAGTTATTAGGACACTGGACATGTGCAGTAGGTGAGCTTGTATGAGTGTTTACACAGCAGACAGCTGTATGCCAGGCAAATGAAAGATTCTTTTGGTCAGTATTTAAATGACACATCTGGAAAGTCATCTAGTTGCTGTTTTAGCAAATGATTTCTTTTCAGGGAGAGGATCTTTGGTTTTTGGATATTAAAATAGTAATGGAACTGTAATGTTTGCTTAGATTGGCTTTCCTGAAAGATAATGTGTCATATCCTAATGATTCACTAGGTCAAGTGCTAAATTTCAGTCCTTGCTGGAGACAGTGAATGAACTGTGTCCAGAAATAAGTGGATTTGTATGTCCTTGTTTATATTACTATAGTTCAAGATTACTAAAAAGTTGTGAGTTTTAATGTGCAATACGTATGATTTATCTACTTTTTCTTTAAAAGTGCCAGACTGTTTACTGAACTATGTGAGCACTTTACTGTTTTATAGACAGCCAATGATTTTCTTTTTCTGAACTGGTTATACCCAGAGAGTAAACATTTTTTCTTCCTTATTTATTTATTATGCTGGGACAACTGGATGGAGGAATACATCTTGCCTTTGGCTTCTAAAAGAAAGATTTCTCTTTTTGTTCAGTGTACTGGGTTTTATATAAGGTTATTCTCTAGTAAGGGCTGTATAAGATGATTATGAAGTTATCCTCTCTTCCAGAGGGTCGTATATGTCAGATCTCTGGTCAATACGCAGAAACTCTCACTTTTGACCTTTCTGTCTCTTTGGACCCATTAGCTGTTGGACATAATGGTCCTTCTAAATGGTCCTTCTAAAATTGCTTAATTTCCAAAGAGATCATTTGTGCTTGTTCTGTTACTGCCGTTTGATGCTGCCTCTCTACACACTGCCAAAAGCCCACAGTATATTACATTTTTATTGTTATGTAAAGCAGCTGTAAAATAAACTGTGGTTGTGTGTGTTTGAAATTTTTGCTATTGGCTACTTCTTTTTTTCCCTTTGTGTCTTTAACTTTTACATTTATAGTTTTGCCACCACAGAGAGCTTATGAAAAGCAAACATATAGACTGTTAAAAAAAAAAAGTAATTATATGCACAGATTCACATTGATTCCTTATTCATATTTATTATCCTGTTTCTCAGTATAAGAAGAGCTAGAACATGCTGTGCTGGAGTGTTTTTTTGATGGGAAGATTGGATTTTTTGTTTTCTTTGCATTGGTTTAACTGTTAAAGTCCTCTTTAGGAAACTTCAACAGTTGTAGACCAAGTGACCATAGAGCAAACAAAGAAAGAAAAAAGATAAATGTATGTGCAGTAAGACATTGATCTGGACGTGGGGAGGTCTATTTAACTGTTTTGTTTTTTTAATACTTGCATGCCTGTAGGCAATCAGTCCCATGTGCATCTTTAGCACACTCACAGGATTATGAAAGGTGATTTCTTTCATGTGTTCAAGTTTCTCTTTACAAGTAGTACTGAAGAAAATAAAGGCTTAAATTACCCTGTATTTTTGATTCTTTCTGTACCTCTTGTGGTATGTAGTAGAACAGTCTCAGGAGTAAAATTATGAAATGCATATATTTATTAAGGGTTTGACTTTCCACAAAAGCTGTTTCCAGTAAGAGTACTCATTGAGATGATGAGTCTCTTGATCATTCTTTGCCCTAGTGGGAAAAGTGTGTAAAACCAGCACAACAGCCACTGGGCAGCCTCTCTCACGATTTCTCCTCCGTGCTGGTCGCATCTGCTAAGGTGTTTTTTGTAGATTTTTTTTCTTAGTTTAAGCTGTTTTTCTGCTTTAATTTGAGCTTGCACAGCTTAGATCATGCTTTCCATTCTATTCAGAAATACACTGAACTCAGTCACCACTGAACCAGAGCTGCCTTTCCTCTGTAGCCTGTGCTGGGGAGATATACCTATTCGGTGGGGGTCTGCTCTACGTGGATTAAAGGAACGTAAACTATAAAGATTAGAAGATGCTCAGGAGGGGAATGTATACTTGGATTTTGCCAGCAGTTAAAGGTAAATCCCTTACAGCAAGGAAGGCTCTAAATAGTGCCTCTCAATGTCTTTTGCAGTAGATGAATTGTTGGAGAAAACTGAGAATATAGTACAGCTGCCAGACTTCAACTTAGAAATAAATGAAGTAGATTTTAGCTTGATTTTTATTTTGCTCACCATTTCATTATAATTTGCACATTTTTAAACCATTAGATATTATCTGTAGAACAGCTCTGGGGGAACAGTGTTGCATCAGATCTGCCATTTGTCAGCAATGTGATTAGGGTGTGCATATGTGTGCAAACACCCCTTTTGCATTCACTTACCAGAGCACAGTTGTAGTTCTGAGAAAGTAGAGTTATTTTATTATTTTTTACTTTTCCCATACCAAATGTGCAAAAGTAGCTGTGTGGAAAAGAATTATTGTAAGATCAGCTTTGCTTTTCTTCAGCATTTAATATGACTTGCAGCAGCTGACACAGCTGACAGAACACGTTTTCCTAAACTGCAAACATTGCATCACCCAGGAGAAGCATACATGGGAAAGTCTCTTTAAGTGGGGGCAAAACAGACTCCAAGGATAACACTGACTTGCCAGTTAATCCCAGTGGCATAAAGGGTAAAGTCAAACTTCTTTTTGTGACTGACAGCAAAAGGTACTAGCTGGGATCAGCGCTGCTGTATCGTGTATCCTTGTCATCATTTTGTATCAAAAATGATAATACAATTCTAGGTCTGCCATTGTGGAAGACTATATATGAGTGTGTGTGTGTGTGTGTCTGTGTGCCACTGAACTGAGTGAGTACAGCTATGGAGGTGTACAGATTTTGTGTGTGTGTATGCATATTTGTACACACGTACATGTATACTCAGATTTTGTATATGAAGTAGTGTCTGTATGATCAGAACTGGATGTAACTGTTCTGTTATCACACAAGTGTGTTAAAAGATGTGTTTTTAGAAAATTCAATCTGAATATCATCACACTCAGTTAAGACACCTCATTTTGTATTTCACTCACCTGCATTTCCTTTTTCTATCCAGTCCTGTCATCAAGTAAGAACTAATTCTGCTCTTGTGCCCTTGGCTAATCACAGCAGACTAGTGGCTTTCCTTCAGTCTTTGCTGAGTTTTGACTCGGAACATTGAACTTCTTAACTGTATGAGAACACTTTATTTGTTTATAATCTGTTTCACTGTTGAAAAATACACCTTAAAAAAATAAATCTGATCCAAATGACATGTATTGTCAACAAGAGTTTCTCTGCTCCAGAAATTTGTCTTCAAGTCCTCAAAGCTGGGCACATACAGCTGATGCCTTTTCACATGTAGCAAATGTGTGTTAATGATTCTGGTGTAAAGATCAAGGATCCCATCATACTGCAGAGTGAGGCATTGAAGTCTGAGTGTATTTTTCATCAACTGCAGTGTTGTTTCCATTAAATTAAGATGAGGAAAGTTGGAATTGGGCTTAGTAAGACACAGTGCAGATTGGCATTGGATCTGAGAGTAGGCAACCTTTATATTTAGGGATCAGTCCTATAGCTGAGGTAACATAAAAGCTCTGTAATTTCTCTGAATGGTCCTTTCCTGTCCTGTGATAACTAAATCAAGCAATGTTTCCACTGAAATTGTAACACCAATATCATCAGTCGCAATCCGGTGAGTTCCTCTGAAATCTACTTCCACTGCTTTTATAAATTTAATGTCTCTACATGGACATCTCTGTTTTATTAAATGTTTTGGTTGAAGTCACGCTTTTGTTTGATGCAGCTTACACCCAGATAATGGTAGTTACATACAAATATAGACATAGACCCTTCCTGCAAGTGCCCAGAAATGTCATTGCAAAATTATGGCATTGATCGCTTTTAAGCCATTCATCCATGACCCTGGTGATGGCACCTGAGAACTTGCTTACACTTACAAAAGAAGCTGGAATTGTTGACTGTAACTGCTTCTACAATGAGGTTTAAAATAGCATGCTGAGTATGTGTGATGTTTGGGTGACATTACATGTGAAGTTCTCTTCTTTTGCTTTTTTTATTGTCGCTCTCCCTCACTAGTGTCTTCAGCCATACGTACTGTATTTCATTTGGTTAGTTGTGGTTTGTTTGGTGGTTTGGTTTTTTTCTTTTTCAAATGTAGGCATACCAGCATTGAATGGGGGGAGCATTTTTTAATGCTTGTGGTATTTGTTTTCTCGTTTTCTGTCATAAGCCCTATGCTCAAAGTTCATAAGTTTTTGAATTTCTGTACTTCCTTTACTTGTTCATCTTTCTCTGATTCTCCTAGTAGGCAGGCAAGTTTACTCCTGTCTGGAAGAACACAGTCAGGATGCAATAATTCAGTCATTTAACTGTCAACTTCATGCTGCATTGAATACTAGTATAAGAGAAAATAAATTAGAAACATCTGTTTTCTTTTTCTCATAACAGAAGAACAAAGAAATATGTTCTATTAAAATCAAAGGTGGCAAATATAAGAGCAATAAAAAGAAGGTATTATGTGTGTCTTTCACACATATAATTAGTCTCTGGAATTTACTGTCACAGGAAATTATTGAGGCCAAGAACATAACAGAATTTTAAATAGAATTGGGTAGACATGCGGCTACCGTGAATGTTCAAAGTCAGTCTTATTAATTATTGTGATCTGGGAGCAATTTTAAACTCATGCTCCTAGGTTTAAACAACATTGAGATGTTGTGTCAGAAGAGCCGGCTTTTGTTTCTTCCAATTAAACTTACCTATACACTAAAATTTACTTGAATTCTGAGCATTGCACTGAAATCTCTTTGTCCAGTCCCAGCTTGTACATATGCAAGTGTTTTTCCATGTACACACCTGTCTTGTATCCCTTTGAGACTGGAAATCCTCCTCATGTATTGTCTTTGTCCCTTTTCATGCTTCTTTTCCGCATCCTTTTCCATATCAGCTTGTCCCAGGAATGGCCATTATGCATCATGTCTGATCAGGTTGCAGGGGAAAGCGCACGGAAATGACCTACAAAGTGAGCAATAGAAGCCGAAGACCTGTAAATGATTAATACCTACATAGAGCAGAGCCACAGCCTTGATGAAACTTGAGTATGCTGTAATGAGTGAAATCACTATATTTCTGTACAGGAAGTGATGATGGTAGCAGGCTCTTTACCATGTCTTGCCTTTTTAATAAGTGACACTTCAAGTTATGGGATTAATTCCACAGAGTGGAAAAATATCAGGAGTGAAGTAATAAATAAGTTAAAAGGTTATTATAGTTGACATTTATGCCTGCAAATCTCAGCAGGACTTTTAAACTACACAGTTCCTACACGCTGGAGCCAGGGAGGAGAAATATCTTCTTGATATGCTAAAGCTTTTTTATTTTTTTAAAAAAACAAAACACACCCTGACCAAACAAACAAAGAAACCCCCCCAAAAAAGAGACCAAACAAAAAAAGAAAATAAAAAAAAAAAATCAAAAAAACCCACAAGAAACCCACATCTGTAGACTCAGAAAGAAAAGAAAAAAGTGGTTGAGCAAAAGTGTAATAGAAACAATATTTAGAAATCCCTGGGCATTAGCCAAATATTAGTGGTCTCCAAATTCTCTTATTGGGAGTGTAGAAAAGGTAACATGAATAAATCATGGGGCTTTAAAGGAAAGAACCTTAAAATGCCTCCTGTAGAGGAGTTTAGCTCTCTGCAGAGCTCTGTGCTTTCTTTGTAAGGTTCTACTCTCCTGTAATTATGTAAAAATTACAGTCAGATTAATGACAGAAGCAAAGCTTGTTGCTTGTTTCTAAGATGCTCAGCAGCAACACTGATTGATAACAAACTCTTAGAGTTTATTCTTCCATAAAGAATACAATATTTTGTCTTTTTACAGGACGTAGAGGCAACAAGGATGCTTTCAAAAATGTTCTTTGCTGACTGTGACAATGAGGAATGCCATAATTAGTGACTGGGCTAAGTGTGATGAAGTAAATTCCCAAGCCAAGAGCTTTGCAGCGGTCTGGCTTTTGCAGTTGCTGCTGGGGGGGTGGGTTTTCCAGGTTCTCAGAAGAGATTTCTCTATCCTGCCTTGCATATGAACTAGTTCTGCTGAATTTGATGGAAGTTCTGTCATTGACTTCAGCTCACCCAGACTGATACAGAAGTACTGGTTTCTAGAAAGAGACTTGACAGATGCATTTGCCAACAGGATAGATCTTAACAATGAGTAATCTGTGGCAAACTTTGAAGTAGGGAAAGGAACTTACTCTTTACTTGTCTAGTGTTCATTAGGGACATAATCACCTATGATGATAAATCTTCCAGTTTTGAAAAAAGGAAGGGCAGTAGGTTCTTCTGGTGTGTGAATGAGAAAAAGGCTTAATACAAATACATACAAAGTAATGGTTTGTCTATCATAGCTCCTGTGGAATGCTGTCCACTTTATCTCAGGAAGAATATTGAAGAAGTAGGCGGATTTTGGAGGGTAGAGATGGAAATTATTAAAAAAGGAACTGGAGGACTTCTCATATGAAGATACAGGGATTGTTTCCTTAAAAAAAATGTTATATTTATTTTCCTATTTTTCATTCTCTAGAGAAAATAGATGGGAAGTTTATTTATTTTCCTCTGACTTCTAATACAAGAACAAAGGCATGTGGAATGAGATTAAAAGATAGAGAAATTTAATTTTTACAGAATGAAATTGGACACAGGGATTCCGTGCTGTATTAATTACTGAAGCCAGGAATTAAGCAAGCCTCAAAAAGTCTGAGTTTTGCCTTCTGTGGAGGGCAAAACCAGACAGAATTACTGCAGCTTATTCATAATACTGATTTCAGAAGGAAAACATAGATGCCTGGTTTTAAGGCTCAAGCATTTACCACTGAGGGTGTTGCTATGGTAGGGGAAAACAGAAGACCTGGCAGAAGCCTTCTGATGCCCATCTCTGTCATGTTTGACACTGGAAGCCAGTGAGAGATGGAGTGTTAGAATAGGTGGACTTCAGATCCAGCCTGGTGTTTCCTGTATTCCTTTTGATAAGCCAGTAGAGTAACAGATTTTTCGTTTCACCTGTGCTCAAAGTCTTTGCAGTAATGCTACCTCTGTTATACTAATGTGTGAACTGAACTTTATTTTAACATTGCTTTATATGGGAGAAAACTGTGTTTAGAAAAAAAAAATCCTTGTAAGGCATGTTATAAAAAGGTTTGTGCAGTATGAAACACATTCATATGTATCAGTATATATATGTGCGACCAAAGCACCTTTAAGAGCAATTTATAAAAGTATTTTCTGTTATATTTTTTTCAAAATAATATCTCTCTCAGACAACTGAGTCTTGAGCTGAAAATGAGGACACATACTTTAGTGTCTTACTCCAGTACTTAAGATTGACTTTGCCCAATCAGATTTCAAATTTGTAGTAGCATTAACTCATGGCTTGAAAGTTGCATGTGTGACATGAAGTTTTACATGTATTTATAGAGAGTGAATTAAAAAAATTAATTTTAGCATTGGTGAGTTTGCTACTCTGTTAATGATCTGTTCTACTCTTCTGTGACAGAACAACCTCAGCAGAAGAGAATTATTTTCAGTTAGTTTGCCTTAACTGGAAAAAAAAGGAGTTGTCTCATCATAACTTGTAATTATATTGGATTAAAAATTCATTGTAAAATAAAAAAAAAGAAAAAGGTCAGTTTTAGTGATGGGAGTTAGCTGCCCTTGGAAATTGTTTGTTCTTACTGATTCATTAAGAAGTCTGTTTCTGTGTCCTGTAAGGGTTTTATTTCCTGTCCTTTCTGAACTGTGATCTTGATATAAAAACTTAAATGAAGAAATATCTGTATTATTTTATCTTGAAAGTTCAGGTGGAATTGTCTGGATTGGCTAAGAAATTTTCTAACATAATGTAAATATATTTACCTTGTAAACATATTGCTGTTTGAACATCTTTATTTCACTAAAAGGAATATTTGAAAAGCTTTTTAGTGAAGAAAATCAAAGTGAATGAAGCTGCAGTGACTGGAAACAAATAGTTTTTCTTTGTTCTTACAGAGCTTTTCCCTACCTTCATACCCCAAATCCCTGTGATTTTTAGCTAATGGTAGATTTATTTCTCTTCTTATGTTGTTATCAATGTATAATTGCATCAAGTATTGGTATTGAGGCTATCAGTTCTTCCAGGTGTTTTGCCATACTACTGTGTGCTATTACACTGTTTTCCTACTTGTGCCTAATTGGACGTGACGTGTTCTTTTTGTCTTCAAAAATTAATAGTGTAAAATAAGGTGCAAACTGTTCATCTATGTCTGTGTCAGTTTTACAGTTCTGTAGGCACACCTCTTTATTTCTGCTGCTGTCTGTATGGAAATGGTTACAGCATAACATAAGCGGTGCTCAGCTCTCAAAACATACTCTCTCCTGATCTTGCTTTAAGGTGTAACTTGTAACAATGCTGAGGTTAATAGGTTAGAAAATGTACACTGCTGTATGTCTCTAAAACGCTTGCATGTGTCTGTGAAATGTGGTCTCCTCCTTCTGCCTCTGTTTATGAAATATAGTAGAAAATCTCATGCTAGCACTATTACCGATTAATATGTTAACAGCATCCAATAAAAAGATGTAAATTTTTACTAAATTCCCTTAAGACCCTTCTTCGTGAACTTCTTGGATTGCCCAAGAAGTTTATGAGGGAAATACATCTTTCTTTTTTAATGGCTAGGAAAGCCTCTGGATCACAGGAATATACATGAAATATTATTTAACATCAGTGGTTTTGGGTAATTAAAGGGTTTTTTTAAAAAAATTACATTTTTTTTTCCATGACAGCAAAAAGTTTGAATTTAGTTTAAACTAAGAATACTGGTGATCAGCTGAAGGAGCAGGTTTCCAACTGTGTGAGACCAGGAGTGATGTTGAGGAGGATGCCTAAACTTCTTGTGCTCCCTGGCAGCTCCCTGTTACCTGCCTACTGTGGTCCTCTGTCAGCAGAATTTAACTGCCACTCGTGGGTGTTGCCTTTCCAGCTTATTTAGTTGTTGCTAAGTCATCTCTCGTTGGTGGAAAGCAGGGAGGAGAAGACACCAGTTTTGGATTTCTTTGGTGTGTGAATGTGATGTGCTTTTCATAAAAGGTGTCAGTGATGTAATGCCCTAAGTTAGAACTATTATTGCCTTGCACTTCATTGTTAATGTTTCATTACATTTGGGAGAGACTTCCAAATAAAAATGTCATAAAGTTAAGACATTGGGAAGTTTGAAAGTCAATGATGTGGGAGTTTTTTCCTTTGGGGGAAGTTACTTAACTTCAGTTGCCAAATAGAGTTCTGAAGAAAAGAAAAAAAAACGTAGTTTGTGAAGGACTGTATCTCCCCTTTAAGTTAAGGCATGCAGGACCCCAAAACTGTATACATTACATAGGAGCACTGCATAGTCCTCTTGTGGCTCCTAATGTGGATTAAATTTAATGTTCCTAATACTTTGAAAACAAAAAAATAATCAAAACTTTAGAAAGCTACCACAAATGTCTATGTGGGCTATCCTTACACATGTAAATCTGCTGGGGGAAAAAAAAAAGAAAATTCTCTTTTAAGTCTCTTGAAAGTTTTGGAGGCTTTTAAGCTTTTGCCCTCATGTCAGCTTGAGAATATTTGTAACTGCTGCAGTAAATGCTGATTAGCTATTGTGACAAGCTTGTGTCTGCAACTGTTATTAATGAGAACTCGCAGTGGTATATAAACAATTTTTAGTGAGTGCTGTGTAGTTGGCTGGCAGCTGTGCTGTATTACAGTCTAGGTAATCTTCTTTTACTTAAAGAAAGTAAACTCTCGTCTTAGATTTCTGATAAAATTTCTAGTCTGTACATGCCACAGTTTCAAAACTCAAAGGCAATGGTTTCAAATTACTTTTCTGCCAGATAATTTTGGTAGTTTAGAATTGTGGAAAATCAGGAAAGAGATGCTCTAGGTATTGCGGCATAACTGAAAATATTTTGTTGTTGTTTTGAAAGCAGTAACCCAATTTTGGTTTTGTATTGGCTGGTTTGTGTAATTTTGCTGTTAGCACCTGCAGTGAAATAAATTAATCCCAATGCAGTGATCTTAATTTATTTAGTTTAAATGTAGGAAAGGAAGTCTAATGGAGGTAAAGGAGAAGGGGAAGACATTTAGATTAGGTTTTTTCTTTTTCTTTCTAGGTTTCATGTATGATTAAGATATGTCCTTCAAAACATACTGTATTGATTAGCAACAGTGTTAATGGTATCAGCATTGGAATGCTGATGAGAAGAGATATAATTATGTGAAGCCAAGATACTGGGATGGCCTGATCATTAAGTGATGTTGACTCTATCTGTCAGTGATCTAATGGGAAGGAGACTCTCTTGATGTTGATTGGCTGATGGATTTGGATTAATTTGTAGCATGTTTTTTGGGTTAGTTGGTTTATTGGTAGGTAGGTGGTGGGACAGTTTAGGAGCATGTGGTACATGAGCAGATTTTTTCCAGCTTAAAGTTGCATGTAAACTAGTAATCTTAAAATACTTCATCATCTGTTTTGAGTACAGACTTTTAAACAGGATTCCTGCAGTTCAGTGCAAGAGAGACAGCAGTGCATCCTTTACCCTAGCAACGCCAGTGTCTGTTCACTTTAAAGTAGCCCTTTTCCTCCCCTTGGAAGTAAGAAAGCTAGCTCAAGGAGTCAATTGGATGAAGCCACAAGAACCTTGTCCTTATTTGTTTGAGGAAGTTCGAGAGTCTTGTCTGCTTTCAATTTTCAGCATAGCAGGGGCATCTTGCCAAGTGTTACACATCATCTTTAACTTTCTGGGGCTGTTTTTTCCAAGCTGGTTTGTAGCTGCTGTTGCTCTTATGTTCTAACTCGTTTAGGGTATGCATTTCTTGATCAGCAGAATTACTAGTTATAATGAAATCAATACAACAAAGTGATGATCAAGTCAAAAATAAACAGTCCACTATGATAGCTCAGTGCTGGATACCTGGACTTATGAAATAACTGGGATCCTCTGTTTTTTTTCCTTGAGCAGGACAAGTGACTTGTGAAGAGAGAGAGGCCTCTAGATCATATGGGTTCAAACTTAGCAGCTGTACACTTTATGTACTACAGGATGCCTGAATATTTATGATGTGCTGGCTGGTTTTTTTATCTGTTTATTGATATCACCTTTCATATTCCTATATTGATAGGGACAGAACAGGAGGTGGGCATGAAAGGCAGAAACATAGATACAGGTCCCAGCTTGATTCTGGAATGGCAGGTTAATTGTGATGGATTTCTGTTTTCCCTAATGGATAAATCATGCTATTTAGGGAGGAGCCCTGTGATCATTCATTGTAGCACATTTAGGGCTGCTTATGGGCAGAAAGGAGACATTACTGAACTGTTTAGTTGTCAGAGGGGGTAGTTTCTGTGCCATGTGTAAAGAACCTACTATATCCCAATACGTGCCAGCAGGAAGTAGAAGTTTTGTTTTCTTTTGA
Source organism: Pipra filicauda (assembly GCF_003945595.2). Classification (NCBI taxonomy): domain Eukaryota; kingdom Metazoa; phylum Chordata; class Aves; order Passeriformes; family Pipridae; genus Pipra; species Pipra filicauda. The sequence goes on along the minus strand of NW_024105031.1, from coordinate 119,544 downwards.
GGAGTACACCACATTTGAGATTAGTGACACAAGAACTTTCATATTTATTAATAGTATTGATTGTCTTTTGTTTGTTTTTAATTACAGGTCTGTCAAATAGATGCTAGGCAACCAGTTAAAGAGTTTGCTTTATGAAAGCATTAAAATTGCAGAAACAAATAGATTTACTAGTTATATTTTTATACCAATTTCATTCCATATACCTGTTGGAATGTGAAAAGGCCCCAAACAAATAGTGTAGTCAGAGAAATAACACATTTGTGAAACTGCCTGGTTTTGCTTACCATTTGTAAATTACACATCTGTGTCGTAAATACTAAATTTGGAAATGAGGTCTGATGTGTAGGAATTTCTGTTCCCATGTTGGCAGTTAATAGTCTGGTTGACAAATGGCAGGAAGGAAACTGATGTAAAAATAACACAAAGTTAAGTTGGCAGAGCACAGATTCTACCACCACATCTTCTTGTCACTTTAAGTAAGACATTGCTAATTGTTAGGTGAGTCAGATTCTCTGTTACTCTTTCCCAATTTGTGTTATTGTTTCTTGTGCAGGGTATTATTTAATGGGAAATGCAAGGTCACATATGAGACATTTGAATTTAATATGTAGTTTTTGGTCATGGTGTCAACCTAAAACTAGGAGGCGAAAAGGAAAAGATTTGCATACGATGAAAATAATTTCATTGACTACTTAGTGTGGCATTTTCTGTGTTTGCATACTGTACATACTGAAGTCTCAGATTTGCAGAAACAGCCTCTCTGCAGTCAAGTTAGACACTGAAAATGTTCCTGCATGTAGGGGAACCAACTTCCAGTACTTTGCAGTAGAGAAGGCTAAGAAGAAGCCCCACTGCAGGGGAAAGCGGGAACCCTTGAGAGCTGAGCAGGCTGGATTTATTATCAATTTTGGAACCAATGCTAAACGGATTAATTTTTCTTGAATCTTTTTATGAGGACTTGCTCTTAAATTGGAGTGATTATTGTTAAACTAAATAGAGCTGCAGCACACTTCTGAGAATATCGTAAGTCTCCTCCTGAGCTCCCTGAGGTCAAAACTGAGATTTTATTTTAAATCCTTGAAGCCTGGTTTAAAAATCAAACTCTGCAGTGAAATTGTTCGGGAGGGTTGGCCTTTTCACCAAGTAGTTTAGTAGTACTATTTTGCAGAGACTGAAATATTTCAGGTGAAGGTCCTAAATTTGCAAATACTCCTGGGCATTTCTGTTTCTGTTGTAATAGAAAAGGAGTGAGATCTTGGCTGTGATAAGACTCTTTGTTGTTGTGCGATCTTATTGCCAAGTATTTTTTATGTAAATTGGAAAACATAGTCCTTTTTTTTCTTCCCACAAATAAATCCTTCTGATCAGTTTTCCTTGAAGTCCCGTAAATCCCTGCGTAACACCTTATCAGCTCCATTATCAGAGCTATTTAGTTATTTATTTCCTTTTTTAACCTAGTAAGAAAGTAATTCACTGCACCACTTATCCTCCAGTTTAAGTTTTGTGCAATTTTTCAAAGCTCTCCAATTTTACATTAGGCTGATACTTAAGGGAAAAGCCTTCCCAGATGCTAAAACAGAAATTTTGTGCCTGAAAATGAACAGAAGAATGATATTATTTCTAACACAATTCTCTGTTAGAAATGTGGGGTTTGTGAGGCATTTACACTTGTGCAATAATATTGTGACTGCCATTTTAAATTGAAGACAGAAAGTACAATACTTTCAATGAGTTACGAGAAAAATAATAATATTTGCTGCTTTGTACTTGAAAACCATGCCCCGGAAGGTGCAACAGAAGGAAAACTAAGTTCTGTTTTTACAATTTTGTTTGGATTGCTGTAGCAATGTAACGTTCCATCTTTGCTCACTTACTTTTCTTTCCCTCCTTTGCTCTCTTCTTATGTTTTAACTAAACCCAGCTGCAACTTTTTCTCTTGCTGTCTTTTCCTTCTATCTGTCATTGAGCCCATAGGAATTTCACCTATGCCAATCCATCATTTTTAGCTAACGTTAATACAGAGGAGCAGCTTGGTTGTGCGTAATGACAGGGGGCAAAAATTGCCACTCTGATTGGTGTAGGCACATGGTAATCCAGTATATTGCCTCTAACTTCCCATCATTGCACAGGAGGGATTTTCTTACGTTGTGATTTTTTTTTTCCCTTTCTTTTCCTTTAATTTCCATTCTTTGACTAAAAATGGAAGGCATCCCACTTTTAAAATACTTTGCAAAAAAATGGCAATTAAATGCATGGCCCCAGGTATCCTTTTAACTACTACTGTTTTGTCTATTTGAATTTCTTCCTAATAATTGTGTCATGTTTTAATGCTTATTTTATAATTGGAAAACCTGTGTAAGTTTCGTACAGGAGTCTTTGGGTTGTATTCTAGCAGGCTTGGCATAGTGAGGTCCTGGCTGTGAATGGAGTGTCTTGGTGCTATAGTAATAAAAATAATACATTTTGGTAGCTAAAGCATGTGCAGAAGGTGACAATTGATTTCTAAAATTAGAACTATGCATTAATATGAGGGTTTTGAAGTGACGTTTGGGTCAAAGGCTGCTTTTTTGTTTGGTTGATTTTCACTCTGTTCTGTGACATTCCCATTTTTAACTCAGCTTGATTAAAGATCTGTAGAGCAAAATTTCTTTGAATGGGGGATTTTGTAAGTGTGTGTTTTTCAATGGCTAATTTGTCATGCTTCTTTTTGAACTGGTGATCTAGTACTTGATCACTTGGGTGATCTTCTGGGGTGCTTTTGCAATCTCTGCACCAGATTCAGCCTAATAATGTAAGTGAGCAAGTTTAGTGTGGACCCACCTAGTGAGCTACCAGCAAAAAACCCCCATATTTAGCCTGGGGTCAGGAACAGGGTGGACTAGGAAGGAAAATCAAGGTGCACCAGAACTTCATGTGAGAATGATATGCTGCCTCGCTGGCAGTCAAAATTTCTAATGCATTTTGGGCCTGCATCTTTGGAGGAAAAAAAAAAAAGGAAAGGGGGGAGGAAATAAAGGGCAAGAAAGAGACCTAACATTCAACTAAATATTTCCCAAAGCTAGTAGGTGATGAGTCCATAACCAAGACGCACTTCCGTGTTCAGTCATTCACTGTTTCTTACTACAAAATAAAGCAACAGGAAAAAAATATTGATGTTGCTGTCATGGTTTGTAATGGTACAGCTTTGTTTTGGAGATCATTAGATTCTCTGCCACCTTGGAATTCCCATGTGCCTTAGTATGTTGTTTGCTTTCTGATTTGAGCTATGTCCCTTGGAAAAGGTCATGTCTGCAGTGTTTTTAGAATTTATATTTATTTTCCCCAAGTGTGCAACTTCAAAACAGCTTAACTACTTGCATCAGGCTCTTCATGTTCAGGTCAAAATAGCCTCAAAAATAGCAACTAGGGATATGAAGTAGTTGGAGTATGAGTTCGTGGTTTTGTTATTTGTGGTTTTAACTGAAACATATTGTAGGTTTTCATTAGCTGTTATTTCCTTAAGCGTAACATGAAATTGCACTTCTTATCACCCTGATGGATAGCAGTCTCTGGCACTTTTTAGCTGCTCTGCTAAATTAGTTAGCTTTTAAAAGGAATATATGCTGCTTTGATATATCAGGGTATTAACCTAGTGTCTGTACCATTTTGATTTATTTATCACTGCAGTGATCTGCTATTGTGTGTTTTCTGTATCTCAAAGAAGAGGAACTAAAGTATTTGCCAGCCTGAAATTTCACTAAAGGGAGCACTTACATTATCATTTGGTCAACCCCTAGAAAGGACCAGGTAGTTTCCAAATAAACTAGCATGTTGTCATAAACAATGGACTCTTTCTGAGTCATTCTCCTGGAAAGTACTGTTCAGTGTGTTCCCAGGGATTTTTGTACATTAGCTATATGTGGTGAGCACCAAAAAGTCCTGCCTTCCCTCCATGGCATAGGTGTACTTCAAGTGATTTGCCCAGGAGTGCCAGGGTGGAGGAGGAAGCTGAGTTTGTGTTTGCAGAGTATCAGGGTGGTATCACATAATGCAGGCCTGTGGTGGAGGTTGTACCTGGATGGCTTAATACGATAAAGCCACAGGCTGGGTGTTCTTGCAGACTGTCTGTCATTTCAGCCTTTAAAATTCATGAAGGGGGGGGATGTGTGTGAGTGTGTGTGTGTGTTCCCTCCACGAACACCGAATCTCTGAGGCACAGTCCTGTGTTTACCGTTGCTCAATACCACAAGGCATCTGCAGCTCATTTACTGAGGCATCATTCTGTTCCCCAGCCTCTGCTGCAGGCATTTATAATTTACCTGTTTGGTTTTTAAGTTGAGAAAGAATATGGCACCTGCCAGGACAAGGAGGCAGAGCAAGATCAGATTTTTCCAAAGCAACACAAGGCTGGTTGGGACATGACCGCTGCAGAACTTTGAGCCTGGTCTCACCTGTGCTGAGACTTTCTCTATGCCTTGCATTTACCAGGAGGTAATGCCTTGCATTTTCCTGCTTCTGGACTTGGAAAGTTAGGTAGTCCTTGAACAATACCTTGGCACTGTGCAGTTTCCCAAGGAGCGTTTCTTGTCATAACATCTGTCCAGAGCATAAGCCAGCATCATTGGGAATGATCAGGAACAGTTGCTACAGTGGGTGCAGCACATCTTCACTGAGTATATTGCTGTTTTTCCGAGGAAGAGAGATGTCAGTTGCACTGCTGCGTAACACGTGCTGCCTGGTAGGATAATAATGGGTTGGGATCTTTTCAGTCTTCTTTTGGATGTCATCTTTTACTCTGCATTACACCTCTTTTACTCATTTCTTTCTTTGGAAGTGAAGAGGTTGTGGGCTGCTGAGTTAATACAGAAAGTTGTTGCTCTCTACGCTTGTCTTGCAGTGTAAACAATTTCTATTTAATTGGTTAAGATTGTCTTCCCAGCGGTCATATGTTGCACAGCTTCAAAGTGTTGTATTAGTAGATCTAAACACTTAATTTGAGCAGTGGTGACATGCATCAGGCAAGGTGGCAGCTGTGCCTCTGAGCCCTGTGTCTATGCATCAGTAAATTTCATTTTGAAGCAGATAATTGCATGGATTTTAAACAAAGGATGTAATCTTTAACCTCTGATATCTCCACCAAAAGTTAATGCTGCTGCTCTTACGCTGTGGTCCAGCATCGTCACTTTTGTATTAAGCAGTAGGTCTTCATGAGCTGTTTGATATTACCTAATCCTAAATTAAATCTGGGCAATATTCTACTATGAAGCTGGCTTGCCTCTTCCTCTTTCAGTCTTTCCTTTATAAGAAATCAATGTTAATGTGTAAAAATTGGACATGTACAGCTGTTTCACTCTGTTAATTGAATTATGAAAAGCTTAAAAGGTAAGCTTAGTACATCACTGTTAAAGCCTACTGATGTGCAACAAAGATGTTGCACTCTTAATATGGAGGTCTAGCAGTATATTACTTCTGTGCAGTGATAGCTCTAATTGGAAATCTAATAGGATACAAGAGATTTCTAAGACTATTACAAATGATAATATATTATTTTTTAAGTCTGTGGGATTTTTTTATTGACAGTCCTTTGGGCCGAAGCTGGAAATAAAATGCAGAATGTTGAAATATTTCTCGTTGGTTCAGAGGGCTGTAAGCAGTGCTAATCACACATCACATTTCTTGAGTTCTGAAGTGCTCCCAGTTGCCAGTTCTCATGATAAAAATTCCAACAGTAAATCGGTGCTAACAAAGCTCAAGTACCTGTTCCCGCTCGGTAGCTCCATCTTTAGGGGAGGGAGGGGAGGATGATCTCTGGTGCAACTTGCAGTAATGACAGCATGTCAGTAGGTTGCTAATGTATATATAAAGAGGTGGTTTCTTGAAGTGGTGGCTGAAAGTGCCCCAGAGAGTCCTTTTCAGTAAGTTTGCACAGTTAAGCTGGTGTCTTTCCAGAGGCAGAGCTTCCTGTCGAAATACAACACTCTAATGCACAAGTGGTAGCTGGAGAATACTGAGTGTCCAGATATATAGACCTGCATAGGACAGGGACAAGTCATTAAGGTGGAGTGGGATGCCAGAAGTGTTCAGGATAGAATGGCTTTTACTTTAATTTAGTACTGATCTTGAGCTGCACAAGGTTTCATGTTCTGGGGAGAAAAATCTTTCCCTCGTGGCTGGTGCATCACTTTACAGAGAATCTGTCTCCCTTTACTGCTTTCTTACATGCTTTCCTGCTCCTGGAAGCATGCTTTTAGTTATAGCTTCACTATTGTTGAATTATCTAGCACCAGCATATTGTGAAATTTTATTATTAGTCTAATCTGAAAATAAAATTTTAGGTATGATAACAGAATTAATTCCCTTTCTCCCTCCCAATTCCCCTGCTGTCAAGAACATGTTCACCAGTACTGTGAAGAGCAGGGGAAAAAAATCATGTCTCTGATCACCGAAGTTACTTTGACAATTTATGTTTTCACAATCGTATTTCTATTTGTAACATTGTTACTAACACTTAGCGATTACTCCGGTTCCCTGCACCTTAATCAAATGCATATTGTCATGTATATATTGAATTTACTGGATTGCCTTCCCTCCCAAGTAATACTGCTCCATGATTGTTATATTATAAAGAGAGCCTGTTTTTATCCTTCTGTCTTATAGTAGCTTTATTAAAAGAATGGGGAAAGAAGACCAAGGCTGGTTTTCATTATATTAGGAATGTTAAGATCCATTCCCTTCAGAACAAGGGGAGAAGAGGTTTCCAAAGCCATGGTACACCCATGATGGAAAAGGCTGTGTCAGCACCTCCCTGTATGCAAAGGGAGTTTTCAGTTCTTGCATCTTACAGATAAAATACTACCATAGCAGCACAGAATGAAAGAGGCAGCAATGGAGTCCTAAACCATTAATGGCTTTATTGGTTGAGGTGCACTTAGGTGACATACGGCACACTGCAGAATACAAGTGTCTGAGGATCTCAGTAAAACTAATTTTCCACAAGCAGACGTTTGAGTTCTGCAACACCTTTAGTTTGTACCACTCGTAGTGAGCTGCTGGCAGGTTAGGGAGAATCCAGAGTTAGACAAAGCTGATTTGAGAAAGTACTGTTTTAATTCCCTTACAAAAGCCGTTCCACAATGCAAATAATATCAATGGGGTTAAGTTCACGTAGCCTCATTTTAGAAATCAGTGTAGCAAAATGATAAAAGTGTAGAAAATTCGGAAATTTAAAAACATCATTATGTATTTTCTTCCTTCAGTTATACTGTGAGCCTTGGTTTAGCAATAATGCAGGAATATATTTTAATTTTAAAGGACACATAAGATAAAGGAAATTAACATAAGTCTTTAATTTATTTAGTATGGTCTTTAACGTGGTACGGTTTTATTAAGACTGAGAAGGAAGAGCCATTTCTGAAATACAGTGGGAAATTGTTCCTTGAAACTTAATTCTTCTGTTGTGTTGATAGTGTAGTATGTTTGGGAGTAGTTCTGGGCAGTGCTACTCTTATAAAGGCCAGGAGAGAGAGGCTGGAAACTATGCCCCATCCCTAGTTTCTTTGCTTTGCTAAGCAGTCGGGAACACTGATAAGTCCAGGTAAGATCTTTGAGATTTTGGAAGTATTCAATCTACTTTTAATCCCTGTCTCTACTTCAGATTGTGTATGAAGAGTAACACTGAAAACTTTTTTCCATATCATACTTGAAGAATGTAAGAAGTCATATTTATTTGAGCTGTAATCATATTCCTAAACAATTTTGTTTTTTATCTCTTAGTGCTGGCCCCAAAGGTGACAACATCTATGAATGGAGATCAACTATTCTAGGACCTCCAGGTTCAGTCTATGAGGGAGGTGTTTTCTTCCTTGACATCACATTTACACCAGAATATCCTTTCAAGCCTCCAAAGGTAAGAGACCTGTAGCTGATGCCTTAAGTCATGAATGCTCAACAGACCGTTGGGTAGCATGCAGTGTTAATGGAATGCAGCCCATTTGAAAGCCATTCTTTTTAAGAACAAACTTAAGCCCATTTCAAACATTTCACAGGTTTCTATTAGCTAATGTTAACAGCTTTTCAAGTCCTCTTGATCGTTATTTTGGACCTTGTTTTCTTTTTTCCCTGCTTCTATTCATAAGAGGTCCAAAGCAATTAGTGCAAGCATTGGGACACAACTGGGAAATTGAGAAGTAAATAAATTTGAGGAGAGGAGAAAGGCTACAAATACTTGTTTCTCAAACCACTTGGGTACTGTAAGCATAAGTTACGTGTGTTTTGGCCACTAAGGTAATATTTAATTAGTCCATTTAGTTGGACACTTGTTCACCTATTTGTACAGTAACAAACTTTCTGTAGGTGTATTATATTTGTGAAGCTCTTACCTTCCAGTGTGTTTGTGTTCCAGTGTTATAAGGCAAATACCAGTGGAAGTGAATGTTATCTTGTGGTTCCAATACTTGGCCATGGGAAGAGTGTTAGGTTACCAGAAGAGGTGGTTGTGTATACACTCAGTGTTTGCCTTGTATCTGAAAGCATTTATGTACATGTTTAACTTTCTGCTTAAAAGTTGTTTGATTCATGAGATAAATGCCGACAACTGCCCCATCTTCAGACTTTGGTCTAGTCTGCAGTAGAAAGGATTTGTCATAGTTCAGGCCATCAGTCCATCTCAGCAGAGACAATGCTAATTGGTCATGCAAGACAAATCAATACAAGCTTGCCAAATTAAAGAAACTTTTTGACTGTTTTTCCTAGCATAACTTGAGGGTTTCTGATAGTATCAACAGGACCTTAAATTCCACCCCTAAGATAGGACTCTGATTCACAAGCAGCATGGTCCACCTTGGGGCATGTCTAGTGCTTTCCTACTGACATCTGTCTATCCCTTTTTGGAGATTCTCTGGCATCATGGATGGTTCTCTTGGGTTAGAACTTAATTCAGTTTAGAATAGTTTCTCTTTTTTTTTTTTTTTCATTAGTTTGCATTGAATAATTTATTGTCCAACCAACTATATGCAGTTTATTATGTCATGAGCCCAGTACGCATTTAAAGAGGAAGCTTTTTCATTCCCATGTGTGCTTTGTTACACCTTTGCTTTCTGTGCCACAGGTCAGAAGCATTTATCACCCCAGGCTTATCCAGACTCATTGCAGAATCATGAAATGGTTTGGGTTAGAAGGGACCTTAAAGATCATCTAATTCCAGCCTCCTTGCCATGGGAAGGGATGTCTTCCACTAAACCAGGTTGCTCAAAGCTCCATCCAACGTGGCCTTGAACACTTACAGGGATGGAGCATCCACAGCTTCTCTGGGCAACCTGTTCCAGTGCCTCACCACCCTCACAGTAAAGATATTCCTCCCAGTATCAAATCTAAATGTACCTTTTTAATTTTAAAACTGTCACTCCCTTTCTCTGCCCTTATGAAAAGTCCCTCTCCAGCTCTCTTTTAGGCCCTCTTCAGGTACTGGAAGACTGCTCTAAGGTCTCCACGTAGCCTTCTCCAGGCTGAAAAAACCCAACTCTCTCAGCCTGTCTTCATAGGAGAGGTGCTTCAGCGCTCTTGATTGTCTTCATGGCCCTCCTCTGGATTCATTCCAACAGGTTCACATGCTTCTCATGTTGGGGGCCCCAGAGCTAGATGCAGTACTCTAGATGGGGTCTCACGAGTGCTTGAGATTGCCCCAGGACAATTACAGGACCTTGCACATGGCCTTCTTAAACTTCTTGAGTTTTATGTGTTTGGGCTTGTCCAGGAGCTACTCGTTCAGGTCTCTTTGCCTTCTCTGGCAGGTGGACCCCATCAGTGCCCAGCAGACAAGGTTTCTCAAAGCAAGTCCCATGGTCTGAGTAGCCAAACACCCAGCTGGAGCATCAGTCCTGTAACCATTTGTTGATTCGCCAGATGCAACTGGCCCTTTTGAACCCTTTCCCTTTGACCAGGAGGATTGATAAAAAAACTAACCAGTTCTTTCCTGTTGCTCCCAGGGCTCTGTAATCCTTCTTGACACTGCCAAGACTGCTCCTGGCTGTATCACTGGTGCCCAGGTGAAACAGCAGCAGTGGGCAATGGCCAGTGGACTGTACAGGGCCTGGAAGCCTGTCTGTGACATCCCTGTTATGAGCCCCTGGTGAGCAGCACATCTCTCTAGAGAGTACATCAGGTCTGCACACGGGTGCCTCTGCACCTCTTCAAAGACTCTCCTACTACTGGCACCTGATGCCTTCTCTTAGTTGCGCTGGTTGTTACACAGGGAGTGGATGGGGCTCCCTTACCCAGTTCCATGTCTTTCCTGACGTCATGGGTCTTTCCTCTCCAATCTCGGAGCAGCAAAGCAATAAAGCAATTCTGCAGAGGCACGTCAGGCTTTGAGGGGAAGTCTCTTCCTTCTGCAGGTCCTTGCTGTGGCAAGCCTCATTCTTCTGCATTATTGGCCCCCCCTCCCTTCCCTGTGTGCTGTTGGGAATGCTTCTGGCTGCTTGGCTGCACGCTGTGGGTCCTCTGCAGACTGAGCCTGGAACCAGCTGTCCAACTCCTGCTCAGCAGCCCTGATGCCACACAGCCTTCTCACTACCTCCTACAGCTCAACCACCTGCTGCAGGAGGTCCTCCACCTGGGCACACCTTTTGCAGGCAGATCTGCTGCCTGTCCTGCCCCAGGAGAAAGGTCTCAGCACTGCCTTGAGCCTGAGGTCTGCACTGCAGCCTCTGCCTTCAGCTGCTGCATCGGGATGGAAGCATCTGCCACTGCAGACAGTGCAGACGCCCCAGGCAGAGCTGCAGCCTTTGCTCTCTGAGTGCCCACATTCTGCCTTGAGGGTCAGGTAGGATCTCTTACAGGACCATATTGTAACTACTGGCGATATGGAGACAGCCTTATATGCCGAGTTCCCTGATGCAGAACTAAATATACAGTTATGTCATACAAGCTCAGCCGTGCTTTCTGCTCTGTGCTTCTGACAGGAATCTCTTTATCTTTGAATCTAAACCCTCACCCAGATGAAAAGAAGGGTGGGATTAAAAAAACAAACAAGCACCACTTAATGAGGCTTTAAAAAACTAGTTTAGTGGCCATTCACTGTATTGTAGCAGTCTCATTTAAATGGAGTCTTTCATCTAGCAAAGTCCAAGTTGGTTTACAAACCACGTATGTGTATGGAAATAAAATATATATAGCTTCAGTCACATTGAGATGGGATATAGGAGAAAGCATAGTGATGCTCTAATAGAAGATACTTGTGCTACATGAGTACTTCAGGTTTAAACAAAGAGCCTTTCTTCGCTGCTTCTGTGTTAACATCTACACTAGTGTTAATAAATGGTAATGTGGAAAATATAATTATCCTATTGCTCTTGCTTTATTCCTGCTATTTTGTTGTTTTCAGATTGTCCCAACTACTTGCAGTGACCAGTAAATACTGTTTGTGGGTCATCTTGAAGTGCTAGGCTAATCTAATTACCGTAGCCTTCCTTTATATGTGTTTTAGGGCAAAAAATAAAGAAACAGCTGGTTGAAACAAAACCCAGTGTATGACTTCGATGATAAGCACTAGCAAAGCAGTAATTTTAGAAGAGTAGAATGTCATTTTAAAAGCCTGAAAGAATGTAATTTTAAAAGCCTAAAAGCTCTGAAAAGATTAAACTCTCTAAAGAAAGAGGACTAGTTTCACTTGAATCTTCCTTGGTAAGCCTTGTAAAATCAGTGGAATAAAACCTCTACTGCCTCCTTGAGTCTTTGAGGACAGTCCCTCCTGTGGGCTGCCCAGTGGTGAAGTGCCTGTAGTTAAACACGTTTCACAACCTGAAAATGAAATGTCATTAAAGGATTTACTTTCTTAAATAAAGCAAGATGAAAATGGTCATCCTGGCAGGCTTCCAAGCCCTTAGGAATACGCATGAGAGAAGGTGTTGAGGCGAAACCACTGTTGACAACTGCCGTGTGGCTGATGAGCATCCTAGAGATGTGTGATAAAGGGTATACAGGTGCAGCCTTTGAGGACTGGGTCTAGCTCCAGCAGAGGGTTTGATTCAGTATGTTGGTGCAAACGTTTTTGGAGAGTCAGAGGACTGTGCTGGAAGTGATATTAACAGATTCCTGGAAGGATATAAAGAGGGACTGCACTACTGTAACTTGAGGGTGGAGAAATGAAAGGTCTTAAAATTTGCCTTGGAAATACATTGCATAATACAAGGAACTTCAGTGGGAGAAATCTGATACAGGGACAGATACTCTCTTTCATGTCCTAAATATGTATAATGGAGTTCTTTTGCATTTATTGAGCATTCCATATACCACTTTGAAGATTTTAGTGTTAATCTGTTCTCTACTTTTTATGTTTTCTCATTTTGTGTGGTGTTCTGGTTTTGCCTGTGTCTGAGATAGCAATTGAATTGGGCACGTGCTGGGTGGGCCTGGATTTAGGAGAATCCAATAAACAAATATAATTAGAATTTAAGAGTTCAGTACTTGTACTATTACAATGGACATTTTCCCAAGAGTTATATTATAGTTGGATTAGATTTCATTTATTGAGGTGAAAACAGTAGCTTGTGTTGACCTGGTGTGTGTGCTTTGATCATTTGTATTAATAACCTCTAACCACTTCCTTCTACCCACTCCTATTCTGCTACTTGTGTAAATTAACCTCTGCTATCACTTCAGGGTAAGGTCGAGAATACCTTCTTTTATGTCTTTTCAAAAGCCGTGCTTAACTCTGTGTAGTTACTGCATTAATGTAATCTCAGGTGGGACATTTCCAAAGGATTGTTCAGTTGCACTGTATTTTTCTGCTATTCTACATGCTGTTCTCTTTACTACCTTCTAAGTAGCTCAGTTTCTTTTGATTTTGGTCTTAATCTGCTAGGTTTATATGATTTTTTTTTCCTCTTTAAGGTGTAATGAACATTTACTTTAAATATTTTTGTTTGTTTTCAAGAGGGCCTCCAATTTCTCACCCTCTTCCAGCTCCGTTTGGGTTCCCTGCATGGCTGACTTTTGTACCGTCAGCAAAAATTGTAAATGGCAAACAGCTGGACTACATGTTTCTAACACGATCCCAGTTCTGACTTGCTGCTTTAAGTGAAAACAAATTTAGATTTTTCCCACAGTGTTTTGGTAGAGCTCCTCTAGCTGGAGAAAACTGCTTTTGGTGCCATGGATATATCCCTTAAGAATTATATCTTACGGTGTGTTAAAGAACCAGCATGTTCTGCCAATATATGGGAGTCCCTTCTTTTGTTTTTGCTTTCCCCTCCTTCATGAATAATAATTAAAAAGTAAGTCTTACTTTTAAAGGCAAACAGGATTCATGTTTTGCTCTCAGTTATCAGTCAACTGGACTGAGAGACTGCCTACAGAGTATTCAGCTTTTGTGCTGAGCATCAGGATTAACAACTTTCTGTCTTTACAGATTAGAACTGTTGACCTCTGGTAATTTGGTCCTTATTGTATCTACTTGGAAATACTCCATGCTTCCCCTTCTGGAAGTGTTTAATCTGTCAAAATTCTTACCTCGTTTACATTTAGAGTCTTCTTGGAAGGAGACCAAGGATGCAGGTCAAATAGAGAAACACTGAGCAAGCAATGGGGCTGGGCTGAGGCTGCTCGGCAACCCAGGGCAGAGCCGCCACCAGCCACTGCAAATGCCACAAACTTCTGTTTTGCCCTGAACAGTGTGGGTTGGGGCAAGTACTGCAGAGGCAGGTCCGCCCTCTGCTCAGGCTGATGCACGTGGACTTCCACATGACTGTAGAGAGTAATTAGTGCTTTTCCTCTGAAGATTAGATGATCTGGGAAACAAAGGTCACTTTGGTTTCTTGTCTGCTATTATGCCTCTAAGGTTCCCTAGGTAGAAAGCAGCAGGAGTTCTTGGTTTTGGAGTGGCAGCTTGTTGCAGAAGGTGTGGGAGGATGACACATCTCTGCTCTCTTTCAGTCATTTTGCTGTTCCCACCCATAATGTGCTAACGTGCAGGGATTCGGGGTTTCCTTCGCTTCCTGTTTTAATCCAAAATCCAGGAAGCTCACAAGAAACAAAGTGTAAAGTCTCCCTAAGTGTGCAGTGTGGGTGTCTCCTGTGTGACAAGTAACCGCTTTTGTAAGTCCAGAAATAGCCTGTGTGCTCTGTGCATTGGGAGCATTCTTGATAACACTGCATGGATTCAGTGCACAGGGACACGGCAGGCACCAGGGTTTTGTAGCTGTGTCACCTCACCCTGTGTCTGCCTCCCAAACCGGTGAGAGCGAGGGTCACAGGCAAAATTTTTGCATCAGAAAGGCAGTAGAAAAAATGAAGGTTGACTGGCAAGTTTTGTGTGTGGGCTGGTCTCATGTCTAGGTGAAGCACTAGTGTGTTCTTGTTACCCCGCAGGCTTACCAAGTGTGTTTTGTAAATACCCCCATGACCTATAAACAAACCATAAAATTTGTGGGTGTGGGTGTGGATAGCTGACAAATTTTGAGGATTTAGGGCATGAACCCACCAGCCTTTATTCATCCACATAATCCTAATCCATGTAAATTCCACCAAATTTGTGGTTGCTGTTCATGCAGTAAGTCAGAGCAAGGCCTCTCTACGGGTCACATTGTGTTCTTCTGAAGCTGGCTCATGGTGCTTTTGTTTCGCTTTCGGGTAACTTCTGTGGCAAGCTGTCTCGCTCAGTCACGTCTCCCAGAATCGAAAATAGGAAAATCCAACTAATTTACCCTATTGCTGAGCTCTTAAAAGTGATGAAAGCTGTGATTCCGAGTGCCCTGGTCTGTCTGGGGGATTTTACAAGTCCTTGGGAGCCCAGCAGGAGAAAAATGCTGGTGTTAAAGCCCTGGGCCCCTTTGCCACTGCGAGCAAAAACACAAAAGGTAATTAAAAAAAAAATTAACCCCCCCCGACATACTGGGTTTTGCGGTGGCCGTGGAAGTCGGCTCCTGAGACTGTTACTCATTTTTAATTTAAATCAGGCTCTTTTTGGTTTCCACCGCGAGAGGGCGGCGGCGGCCCGGGGAGCTCGGCGGTGGGTCAGCCCGGGGCCGCTGCTTCGCTCTCTCACGTTGTACCGCCTGTCCCTGCGGCACGTGTGCTCATAACCCTCTCTTGCAGGTAACATTCCGGACAAGGATCTACCACTGTAACATTAACAGCCAAGGCGTCATCTGCCTGGACATTTTAAAAGACAACTGGAGTCCAGCATTAACCATTTCTAAAGTTCTTCTCTCCATCTGCTCCCTCCTCACAGACTGCAACCCGGGTAAGTTCCCTGCATGGCCACGCAGGCTGCCTGCCACCTTGCACCCCTCCTGGCATCCAAATATTACATGGCCCTCATCTCACCCTGATGGCTTCAGCCAGCATGGCTCCAGCCTCCAGAGCAGGAGGTTTCCCTCTCCAGGGCAGCCGGAGAAGCTGCCCAGACAGCCTGCTGTTCACAGCTCCTCAGGCTGACCCCAAGAGGAAAGCAGCGGTCCTCCTCGTGCACATGAAAACTTCTTCCTCCTCCAAACCCACCCTGGGTTTGGGTAAGGGTTGAACACTTTGCTGGTCTGTAGGGTTACAGTGATTCAGTAATGGAACTGGAAGAGCCACAAACACAGTTCTGAAAACAGGGGATTAGCCTCTTACTTTCCATCATCCATTTAAAACCAGTGACCAACTATACCACAAGTAATTGTCACTGCTGCTCTAACCCACCCACTATCCACACTAGTTAAGAGGAATGTGTCTTGGTTTTCAAAGTCAATTTTACAGGTTGTATTTTTATATATCTGAAAATCAGAGAAACGCCAGATTTCACACTGTGTTATATATGCTGAACTTATTGGAACCTCTTCTTGAGATCTGATCTTTCCTAGAAGGCAGGTTTATATTGATACAAAGACATTTAGCAATGCTTTTAGAGGGAATAAAACAAACCTGAAATGCATGAATTGGTGAAAGTTATCAGTAATGCAAATTATGACTGATTATTGTCTCTTAAACTCCTTAAAACTTTGTTGACATTTCACTCTATTGAGTTATAGATTAGTACATCACCATAAATACACAAAATCAGAGAGGATACAGACCATCAATTCAGTATGTTTAGATTGTTACAGTGAACTTTACCTTGTATTAAATTCACAGTTCAGCTTTATTTTAAAGTTTTTATTTGGTAACTCGTCTAAAATAAGCAGTGTATTTCCTTTTCAGCTGACCCCCTGGTTGGAAGCATTGCCACTCAGTATATGACTAACAGAGCAGAGCATGACAGAATGGCCAGACAATGGACCAAAAGATACGCTACATAAATTGGATTTTCATCAAACTCTTACATTATTCGTCTGTGATGGAAAGAGCTGCTTATGAATTTGAAGGGGTGGGAGGAGGGAGGGTGCTGGTAAAGAGTAGGGTATTTCTATAACAGATTTTATTCAGTCTTTTATTTCCTAAGATTTTGTTGTTGTAACTTAAGGTATCTTGCTACAGTAGACAGCTAGGATTGGGAATAGCATACTTTAAGACTGTAATTAGTTCAGCAATATTAGCTCACATATAGTACCGAGAAGAATGTAAACTTCTTAGACTTCTTTGGTTTTCAGTTTGCTTGCAATATGTAAAAGATTAAAACAGCTTAATTTTGTACAGGTACATAGGTTGACGTTTATGTAAAAGTCCTTTCAAGACTCTACACACTGTTTTTGCTTTTTGTTTGTTTTGGGTTTGGGGGATTTATTTTGTTCTGGGTTGGTTTTGTTTTGGGGTTTTCGTTTTGTAAAAAGATGTCAGCATTGTTTTCCCCTATGGGAGGTCACATTGGTATTTAACAAATCCTTTTTAAAGACTGTCATCTCATGATCTGTGATATGGAGAGGTGGATATATGGCCTCATATATGAAAGGAGAAGTAGTTAATGTATTATTTTATAAGCCAATCTATCTTTGTGAAAAGAATAAAGGGTTTAATCAGGACTTATGGTAACCTGTAGTGAAATACCTTAAGCTGTTTAACTGTAAGGTGTGGAATAGGAGTCACTCAGTGGATTGGTTGTATGTTGTGGGCTACTTAAGTCTGCATTTGTTACTGTGCTAATAAAAAGATGTTTAAAAAAAAAAAAAAGAAAACATTTCTGCTTAGTCCCTTGCTTTCCCATTTTGCCAGAATGGTGTCTCCCAGTACTCTTTGATGATTACAGTATGGTTAAGGCAAGGGAGATCTGCAGGTGAGTGTACTGACTGCTGCTATTTTGGGAACACAGTTCTAGACAACCATACAATGAATGACAGCGTAAGACCTTCGCAACTGTTCGCTGTCTAAGTGTTGTGCAGGGGCATGGCCATGAGGAGGTAACATACCACAGGATCCATGATAGCTACTTTTTAGTGGAAGTTTTCACAGCATTGCCTCTTCAGGAGTGGCATGTTTTGTGAAAGTACAACTGGAAAAGTGTAAGCAATCTAGAAGGGAAAGAGGCAGGAGGTAAAAAGAAGAAAAAAATATCTTGATGCTTTTCTGATGGAGTGACTGTTTGGACTTGGAAGAGGAGAAGGAATCGTGTCCTGGTAAGCTAGCAGGAGACACTGTAAAGGAGACTTAATCAGTAGATCTTTTAACTACCTATAAAGATTATCTCCTAGAGACATGGTGTTTACATTGAGGTGTGTAGCAACAGGGCAGTTAGTTGTGGATATGGCATTTCAGACCACTCCCTTAAGGTAAAGGCCGGAAGCACAGATTTATTTTCACATGGCGAGTACTTCACCTTGTGAAATTCTTCTGGGTGCCACGTGGTCATCTGCACTCTCAGATTTGGGTTGGTACTTTAAAATAAATTCCATATATATTTTATTTACATACTTCTCTTCCTATCTAGATACGGAGCCAATCTAACTTGCTCCAAAGTAAGCTGTTAATTAGAGGTGCCCTTTCCTTTGCTGGGTGGCTGTGGGTAGTAGTACCTTAGCCTCATCAGCTGAACTGCAGTCTTTTGACACAGTGTATGTTTAGGTGTATGAGTCCCCTCAGCTGTTTGGCTGTTTGGTATATAGCTACATCACACCAGGAGCATCTCTGGTCATCTTTCCCTCCTCTCCTTTACTGAGTAAAGATGTAAATGGTTAAATCTCAGTAGGTTTTTGCCAGCTTCTTGCTTTGTGCTACCAGGACATGCCAAATTAACTGTTTTAGCTGGTGAGGGTGACTGATCTGTACAGTGGGTATTCAGCAGGATAGAGGTTTAAGAAGAACAGAGAAAGATAGTACAATTTACTAATTTATTTTTCTTCTTTTTAACAATTTTTCCCCATTAGCTCGTGAAGGGACTCTAGCTTTGCAGAAGGTAAGTGATCCCAGTGACCTAGAACAGGGTTTGAGTCAGTGGAACAGTAAGAACAAAATATGTGTTCTGCCCTTTAAACTACTCTGTACTTTACTTATTAACCCTATGCAAAACAGCACTACAGCAAGTTTCATTTTCACTCAGTACCAGCCACTGTATGTACATTGTTTGCAGAGGAGACACTATGTTTTCCATAACTTGTCAATAAAATACTATGGTATTTAGAATAGATTATTTGAGTGCTTAAAAAGCATCAGAGTAAGCTTATGAAAGAAAACAGTGGGTGGTGGTTTTTTATGTGAATGCATTGAATGATCTAAACTCATTCCTAGTGAATTAACCAAATCAAAGATAACGTGTTTGCCTTTACATAACCTATTTGAAAAAATAGTTAGTCACTTGGAAGATCCTTTTTGTCTTGCTTGTCTTAAAATATTGTCAAGTCCAGGGGAGCAGGTGAGCAAGCTACACTTCCACTGCACAGCTCTGGCAGCCTACAGGTGACATCAGTCTTGGCAGTAGAATTGGCACTGAGTCTGCGGCGTGCAGAGCTGGAAAGGAACCAGTCATCTCCATTCTTTCCATCTCCACACGTTTTAAGTTAATTCTGACTTGTCAACCTGTACTCCCTTTGCTCAAGGGTGAGCTTCAGTGATGATGTGATGTTAGTAGATGTCTTCACATATTTTGATTCATCCAAAGCTGATTCAAGTCCCTTCTAGAAGAAGGATTCTGCAGAGCTGAAGAAGGGGAACGTGACCCATTCCTTGGTAAGAGGTTGCAGCAAGGAGGTGAACCGCTGCTGCTCTGAAGTCACCTCTACTTCCCAAGCATGCAGGCAGATATGGAGTCTTCTGGGCAGGGAGAAGCCTGGAGTACACGTGTGTTCAGTAGGAAATGAGTGAGTAGTGGGTGTTGTCGTGCAGAATCACTGGGGACAATGACTATTACTAGCCAGGTTGGAGGAGGTCATGCTGTAGTGCTTACTCAGCTGCAGTGTTGCAATGGAAACAATTGTATGTTTCTAGCAGGGCAGTGCAGGAGCTTGCTCATTCATAATTGCTCTCTTATCTTACTCCTTGGCCACAGCAATCCAAACTATATTGAGCAAAGCACATAAACAGTTTCGTCTACCTTTATTATAATGGTAGGGATACCTGCTTCGTTTTTAGTGAAGTGTACTGCTGCTCTGACATCAGTAATGCTGACAGACTTTATTAACCAGTATTCAGGAAGAGCAATACTATAAGCTTAATTGTGATCATTAAGCACACTATTTAGCAGTTATGATATGACACTGCAAATATTGCTTGTGGTTTTGCTGATTCACAGTGGAATTCTCAGTATTTGTTCAAAACAGCAGTGAAAAATGCAGGAACTGGGTATTTATGTTCACTCCCTCTCCCTGCTCTTGTCTTCAAATATAAAGAAAAGGTAGCATCTTTTAGTACAGGAGGTTGTTAAGATGCCAAAAACTGGCCACTGTCTCTGGGAACAGTTGCTCATTCTGTCCCTCTATATCCCCTTTTGTTAACTTTACTGACAGGCTGACCTAGGACAGCAGATTCCTGCAGCACAGGTTTACCTTTACCAGCACTGAGTCAACACAGCACATCCAGTTGTGCTCCTGCTGCTGGACAATGTGCAGCATGATAAGTCCAAACCCATTTGGTACAGGTATTTCTGGGTGTTTTCCATGAGGATAGTCCCAAAAGGCAGCCCCCTACACTCCCTATAGCCCGCTCTCACACAGCAGTACAGCACTTTGTACCAGTTATTATCTGGCCTGTAGCTTCGTACAGGGGGGTGGATTGCTGCAGCTTGGCTGAGCAGCCGGGTGGGAGTGTTATGCAATGCACTAAGCAGAGCCCAGGCAGTACCTCCTGCATACAAAATTGCTCTGTATAATTTCTCAGTACAATTATCACCTATGTGACTGTGACTGATTTGTACTGGACATGCTGGAACAAACCCACATACAGCTATCTTGTCCGTCAGGTCACAGTTAAATTAAGGAGTGCTCTGAGAGCTTTTCTGGTTTGTACAAATGAGTTCTTGAGCTGGAAGCACTGATTGCCAGACTTTGTTGACGAGCTTCATGTCAGGGTAGATCTGGTCTAGTATTTCCCAGATGATGTGAGGGGTGTTTTTGTATGATTTTGTTTTGTTTTTTTTTTTTCCTTCCAGACACTGGCATAATATCAGTGGCTAAATCTGGTAATCATTTCTCCTTCCCCATACCCTTCTCCTGCAACAAGACACTGGCCTCAGCCTTCTGCAGCATCAGTATGCTTTGTGGCCCTATTTAAGGTCAAGGTAAAAGAACTACTGCCATTTCAAACATACTGTCTCTCCAAATTGCTTTATTGCAGCTAATACTATTTGTGACTAGAGGCTACAGATCTGCAAGGCCATTGCTTAACGGTAAGCTTGTTGATTTGTCCCTCAACATGGCTGCATCCAGGCATAGTAAAAGCCCCTGATAGAGAGGTGTCCATCTATCCCTTCTGTCTTCATAACCCTTGTTGCAAAATAACTGCTCTCATGAAAAGCTTTTTTAGGTTTTTACCACCAGCGACTTTTTCAAGCCAAGTCTGTGAGAAGAAAGGATACCTCTTAGCTATAATCTTGCTGATTTTATTGCTGAATGAGATTATTGCTTTAAGTGAAACTGCAAGAAGCAAATGGCACAAAAAGGACTTAGACTGTGACCTGGCAGCAGGAGACAATGCTAGGCTAGCCTAGTTATCACAGTTATTCCCTTTGCTCTTCCTTCCAGGCAAGGGAAATGTTGATTTGTTCTGGGACTGGGACAGTTTGCTAGCTAAGAAGGTGAAGGGTTCAAGCAGTGTTTTCCGATCTGTCACAGTCACTTCCCACAGTCTCACTTTCTCAGCCCTTGCCCATTGCTGTGCTGCTTCTGTTTCCACTTGCCTTTGGTCCAGGAGGTCAGTTTTGTTTCCCAAGACAATAACTGTTACCTACAAACCAAACAAGAAGGGTGAGCTTTATACCAAAACCATCCACCAGTCACAATCCTTTTAAACAGCAGGCAAGTAGCTACACAGTTCAGACCTGTCCTTTAACTTAGCCCTGGCACAAGGTAAGTTGCATGTAGTTTGGAAGATCAGGGTCTGGGATTTGAATTAGCCTCATCTACTTGTGGGTTGGGAGCTTGTTTTCATCATAGGATATGCAGGACTTCCCCCTTCTCCCCACCCTGCTCCCCCCACCAATTGCTTGGAAGGGAAACAATACCAGAGAGATCCAAAGTTAAACAGCCTGATTCTCCACTTACTTGGCAATTGAGCTGTCCTAGGCAAATGATAAGAGCATGACATCTGAGTAGGTCAGAGCAGCAGATGCTTGAGAGATGAAAAAATGCACGGCAGCAGAGAAAGCCTGGACCCCACAGCTGTGGATTTTGCCCTGTTTGTTTCTTTTCCAAGCCCCAGCCCACAATATAAATAAAGCCAACCGTGCCAGTGGCCCAGGCAGGCTGGGCTGCTGGGCCCCTCTCCCAGCCCGGCCCGCTGGCTGTCCCGCCCCAGGCACCAAGAGCCACCAGAGGGACCGAAGCAGGGACAGTCTGCTGAAAGGGGCAGATAAGCACCAGCACTGTCCTCTGGGAAGCAGTTTCAAGAGCAGCTGGTTATTAGCCAAGTAGAGCAGCACAGTGGTATCAAGTCAGATTCATAGCTGTAAGGATCCACCAAGTGACTTCTGTATGACCGAGACAAGTACAGGGTGGCTGAGCTCAGTAGGCATATGCAGCCTTCCCAGTATTTCAGTTCTAGGAAGTGCTGAAAGTAGTGCTGGACAGGTGAAGTTACTGCTCCTCCTTATTTTAAGCTAACCATTGTCTAAAAATGTTTTACCAGCATCAGCTCTTAGGGGAAACCATGCCTACATGTACAGTTCAAGGTCCTCAGTCAGACTCTGGTCTCATCTCTACACTAGTAGTTTGACAGAGATCAAGTCATAAAGTCCTCTCTTACTGATGATTTGTGGGTTTTGCTGTGGCCACACCTGCTTGCTCTTTCCTGTTCATCAGGCTAACGCCAGGATGTCTTCTGTTTCTTTCCAGCTAGAGCTGTTTGTCCTGTTCCTGTGAGGTCTGAGGCTTCCTTTCTTTTTTACAGCAGTCCAGGGTGTTTGAAAAAATGCTGTTTGGGGGTTTTTTTCCCCTCTGTGAAGGCTTTGAAAGAAGCTATAATCTTCATGTGCATTTATCACATGCTCCAACTGAATTTATCTATGGGTAAGCCCTGTCAGTATAACAGACACAACCTCTATGTAGTGTAAAATTTGGCCAGACTTTAAGCGTGCTGGAGAACCCCTACCACCAGCAGAGACAAGGAACCAGCCATCAGTGCTTTCTGTCATCTACCACACAACAGAGGACTGTGCCGCTCAACAAGTTGAAGTTCTACCAGCTCAGAAGCACATACATTCCTAATTCAGTTAAGGATTCATTCTATCAGAGCCCAAACTTTAAGTATAGAATAATTAATCCACTGATTACCAGCTATCTTAAGATAGGACTCCTGATTTTACCTTCTGTGCTTCAAAGCCTACTTTATATGGATTAGAAATCACAGGAATGAAACTAATTTATCCATTTTATTGTGGGCACCACTCTTTTGACTACGTTATCCTCAGTCAAAATCACAAAAGGATAAGCAAACTGTCTGTTTTCTAAAATACCTGCATGCAATGAAAGAGAAGTTCTGACAGGTAACACAGAACAGCAGGATGCAGATCCTGTTGGAGCTGTGACTCCCTCTCCTCATTACAACATGCTGTAGAGTAACAAATCAGGGCCCTCACAAAACACAGCACCTGGGAAAAATTTCCTGCTTGTCCACCTTTCCTTGCCCTGCAGGGGAGTTATGATTGACTCCTGTATCCCTGATATACGTGACAGTCTGCAGCTCACACCAGCCCTACCAGCTAACATACCGCTCCTGTGACTGCACATTCGTTCTGCTGTCAAACTTGAGCCTGCCTTCCTCTACCACCCTGTGTGCTGTCAGTACAAAACAAGTAACATTCTTGGAAAGTCTCTCCCTACCATTATCCAATTAATTCTTCATGCATTTTTTTTTCCCCCAAACAGCATAAAACAGGCATTTGGAAAGCTGTAGGCCAAAGACTTTTAGCAGAGAAAACTACTTGAGAATATAAAGATATTGTAGGAAAAGCCATAATGCTAATGCCACATGCAAGTTATATTTGTTTAGCTAAGCTGGAACACTGTCAGCTGAAAACACTAGCTGCTTTCTAAGGGAAAATAGAGCAGTCATTTCACACAATTGAATTGATTCAATATGGTTGTTAAAATACATTAAAGCTGCTTTGCCAATTGACTAATGTCTGGGAGACCCATTGTCAATTACACTAGTTTGCAAGCCATCAAGTACATGAATACAAAACAAACAAAGATAATGCCCTTTGCTATATTATTCCATGCACTTGACTTCCCCTGTACAATATCTAAGAAAACATATGAGCTGCACTGCTGTAGACCATATGTTTTATTAGTCATAAGTGCCCTGGCTGGTGCATTCAGCTGACTGAATTTTAGCTCTATTAGAGGAAATAAGGAAGAGAAAACAAAAAGCATTCTTTTGAATGACCTGCATGGCATGTGAATGAGACTTCTCCACCATGAGAAAGCTTCCTTTTGCTGGGTTGCCCAAGGCTGTGGGTACATTAGTTTTCCTTTGTATGCGAGTTTTACAGAAACAAAATCTATTCTTTGCCATCTTAACTTCCTATCACTGATACAGCATTTAGCCAAGCATGCATTTACCTCCTTTTTGTCCCTAAAGACATCGATCTCCTTTTTGAGCAGTTCAACTCTTTGGAAGGCTTCAAGGCTGGTCACAGCATACACCAGAACAAAGCCATCAGCAACAGAGAAATAGTGTTTTGGCAATTCTACGCCCTCCTGCAGACCTCTGGTGTCATAAAGCCGTAACTGTTCCTTCACGCCTCGGTCTGTCTCCACCGATGCCAAATACACGTCTTCCATTGTGGCACCCTCTTCTAAGCCTGTTTGAAAACAAGCAGGAAAGTTCAACTGCTATAGGTAAAGCACCACTATAATAATTATTTGCAGGACAGCAGAATTTTACCCCATAACAGCTTTCAGTGCATGTTTTCTTGTGTGACTTGACTTGGACTCAGCCTTTCCTGGTATTCCCATGGAGGGTTGTATTCATAGATGACCACACTAGCTGTTTCCACTAGCATCACTGTAAATACAACCACCTAATATATAAGCACATGATTATGCCTGTAAAATTAATCTATACAACATGCACATTCAGAATAGGATAAGATGTGTGTTCTCCCTCCAGGTTTTCCAAACTCCAACCACCCAGTGCACCAGTTCTGTGCCAAACATGCTGCAAAAGGGCCTGCCCAAACATACCCTTTTGGAACAACAGCTGAGAAACACCAGATAGCAAGTACTAACATCATAAGTCTACTTCTTTGCTGCATAATGAGCTGGGTCACACTGCAGAAGCAGCAGCCAAAGGAATAATTCTGGGAATGAATGTGCATTGGTGGTACATCTAACTAACAAGTGAAACCAAGCCAGAAAGGGAAGGGGATGTTTGCATACAAAAAAAGTTGCATACTCTATTTACTCAAATGCACAGTGAGCTTTTTCCATCCCTTAGGGATTTAAAATGACTCAGATTTGCTAATAGGAGCAAGTTCATTTACTGCAAGGTAAGAGCATGCACAGTGTAATAAGCTTTGATACGTGTATCACCTGTTCCATGGTGACTATCTGCATACTGGCCCTCCTTCCCTCCTCCTCTACCCCTAGTAAATGTGAGGTAATTCAAGGCAGCTTGCTTTGAACTAATTTAAACGATTTTTTTTTCCCCAAGACAAACCCAGAAACACATAAATCACCTTAGCTTTGTGTTTCTCCTGGATGCAGGTGCATAAGGCTACAGGTCCAAACATCCTATGTATAGTGTAGCTGGGCCCCTTTCAGAGTTGATTTTAAATATTCATATAAACCCTCTGCAATCCATGTTTTTGCCTCCACTGCACTCCTGTATACAATTGTTTGCTGTTGCAGGGCTACAGTAATGAGTCCTGCATTACTCTCTTTGTCTGCCAAAAAGGGACCATTTTAGTGCATTGTTTAAGGAAACAGGAGGGATTATCTGGCCTGTGAAAATAAGGATTTTGCTATATTCAATGACACTATTCAAAATACTTCACATTGACAAAGAAGTTAAAGCATTCCACCCACGCTGATGGTTTCCCATGTGTATGCAGCATTCCTGTGCAGGAAAGTGGCACAAGCTGTTCTTTTTGCCCCTCTCTGCGCAGTCTTCATAGATTAAACTCTTATTAGGTTTCCAATGATTTAATTTATCTCGCCTCCAAATATAGCCTACTAATGTGTGGGAGCAAAACTAAGAACAGAAGATCAAAACAAAGGTTAATAAAAAAGGAAGCACAAACGCATTCTGTGTGGTTGTAGAATGTGTTATAGGGGTATTTTTAAAGACTGAGGTAGTAATGGAGCCCTTTCTGGATATAGCACTGTTGTATAGACATAGCACTATGTTCTTGTTCTGCCTCATTGCATTGTACAGACAGGTCAAGGAAATCAGTAAATACAGCTTTGGCAAGAAGGAACGAACCATAAGTACCTAAGTTTTCTTTTTAGAAAGCAATGAATAATGTTGTACAGTTTTTTGTCATCTAAATGCTGCACTGTAATTCAATGACATCTAATATATCCACCTTATCCTGTGGCAATCTCTTCCCAATGGCATTAAAAGCAGCAGTGAAAATTGTGTCTTTAACATCCTCTTTGAAAATGAAGAGGAAAATTTAAGACCTGGGATTTAACTCAGCAGAATAGAACAACAAATTTTGATACGAAATAGGGGGGCCTCTTAGGAGGGAGTTGGAATTTATGTACCAGTATCAGACTCCAGAGGTGAAATTTCACCTACGTGCACTGGGGGAGGCAGTATATGCAAGTAATTTCCTAAGTAAACACAGATAATTTTTAGAAATACCTGTGCCACCTTATTCAAGGCCTTGCTTGTAAAGCCCAGACCATGTATTAGCCACATCTTACTGACAATGATATTTACACTTCTTGTTAGTACCGTCCCATTCAAACACTTTCCTGGTATCCATTCAAATATGGTCCAGGCAAGTTGTTTTAAGACTAATTGTGTCAGTGCCCTAGAAAGGTGCTGGCACCATCCAATCCTCCCTGCCACAAGAACCCTGGTTCTCCTTTCCTTCACTGGCATCCCCAGGCACACTCCCACCTTTGCTACCTGGGTGGGCAAGGGCAGCTTGGGCTGGGAAGTTACCGCCCTGCAGACTGCTGCCAGCTTGAGTAGATTTTCTTTGGCGGAGAGCACTACAGTGAGCCACCTTTCAGGTTCAGAAGTTACAGGGGTGAAGGGGAACTGACAAGACAGGGCACAATCTCATGCTTTCTTTGAAAACTAAAGGCATAAAAAAGTTAGGAAGGGGAAGGAGGAATAGACAGGAGTGATGCCATTCTCCGAGGTCTACTGAGCTGGTGCAAATCTTAGGAGAGGCAGAAGGGTCTTTGTCTATGTTACCAACTGCTGACACAGAGGAACTGCAAGGGGAAGCCTCAGTCATAAATTGGATGGTGTTCAAACCTTTGTGGTTTCCCAATGAGGTAAAGAAAAGGCTCAATATACTAATGAATACTGCACACTCAGGCCTGGCATGGCAGATATATTGTAAATACAAAAGTAAATCAAAATTTCAAGATGGATGGAATTTCATAAGTTCACAATTGCATCTTGAACATAATGCAGTGCAAATTTTGAGTCTTCTTAAGTACTTTTGAAGATCTATGTAATCTCTTTTTCCCTTTTTCTGGAGGAATTCAGCAAAGAGCTTCTAAAGCCTGCTATTTCTTATGTTTGCAAACTGCAGGATAAGGGGCTTTGCTTACTTAGGTCTCAAATGACAGTCTATCAGAGGATCCCTGACTCAGAGAAGAGCTGGGTA
This sequence comes from Pipra filicauda, assembly GCF_003945595.2. Lineage (NCBI taxonomy): Eukaryota > Metazoa > Chordata > Aves > Passeriformes > Pipridae > Pipra > Pipra filicauda. The sequence goes on along the minus strand of NW_024105031.1, from coordinate 92,216 downwards.
GATCTCAAAAGGAGCTGGTCTATTTAGATTTAGCTGCTAACAAGTAGCCAGGTTGTGACCCTCGGTTGCATACATTCAGCTCTATTTCCATCTTTCTAAAATGCAAAGCTGACTGCACCTCTATCATGAGGTAGTTTTAATTTAAGAAGCAAATATGTAAAAAGGTGTCTCTGCCCATGGAAAGGGAATTGGAAGGAGATGATCTTTAAGGTCCCTTCTAACCCAAACCATTCTATGATTCTATGAATGCATAATTAGGTTAATTAGCCTCCACATCTTATGAGCTGTATAAGCCAAAACCCCAATCCCTCCAGCTCGACCAAGTGAGGCAAATTCTCTCATTATGGGTTCTACCACAGTAATATATGGTGTTTTCATTCCTACTTAGTAAGAGGATCTGAAGTAGCTGCTTGTGAATAACCTGGCCATACCAGCTATTTACACAGCCAGGAGGCAGAGATAAATGTTCTATAGGAAGAGCTCTCATCTCCTTCTGTTGAGCTGATAAGCTTTACCATAGGTTTTGAGGTAAAAGCAGAAGGAAGACTCCTTTCTGCACCATCACTGAACAGGGACACTGTTTAAGGAAAAATAACTATCCTTTTTACAGATATGTCCCATGCCAAAGTTAAGGCAACAATTCTCCTGTTAGTCTAGTCAAGAGAGGTCAGGCCAAGCAGTGCCACATACCACAGGTATTTAGTGGGACAATCTTCTACTGCCAGTCAAAAACCCATTTCATGACATTTCCCATCCCAGGTACCAGGCAATCACAGAATCATAGAATAGTTAAGGCTGGAAAAGACCTCTAAGATGATCAAGTCCAACTGTTAACCCAGCATTGCCAAGCCCACTACTAAATCGTGTCCCCAAGTGCCACGCCTATGTGTTTTTTGAACACTTCCAGGGATGGTGATTCCATCACTTCCCTGGGCAGCCTGTTCCAATGCCTGACCACCCTTTTAGTGAAGAAATTTTTCCTGATATCAAATCTAAACCTCCCCTGGCATTAACTGAGGCCATTTCCTCTTGTCTTGTTGCTTGTTACTTGGGAGAGACCCAACTCCCACCTGCTCCAACCTCCTTTCATGAAGTTGTAGAGAGTGATAAAGTTCCCCCTAAGCCTCCTTTTCTCCAGGCTAAACAACCCTCAGTTGCTCCTCATGGGACTTGTGCTCCAGACCCTTCACCAGCTCTGTTGTCCTTCTCTGGACCCACTCCAGCACCTCAATGTCCTTCTTGTTGTGAGGGGCCGAAAACTGAACACAGGATTTGAGTTGTGGCCTCATCAGTGCCAAGTACAGGGCGACAATCACTGCCCTGGTGCTGCTGGCCACACTATTTCTGACACAAGCCAGGATGCCATTGGCCTTCTTGGCCCCCTGGGCACACTGCTGTGCATTTATAGGTATCATGTACATATGTGCAATTCTTAACAACTATTCGTCCTGACCTATGGCAATATAGTCCCTACATGACGCAAAGCTAAATCTGCATCCATTTCAAACATCTCCTTTTAGGTTTTCTTCTGATTCCTTGTATTAGTTTAGCAAGAGAGTCTGCCATGCAATATGTACATTATTTTATGTGGCTCCGAGAGCATCTCTCATCTTTTTGCCCTCTCCCTTCCCATCCTGGGGCACAAGGCAAACAGTTTCTCTTGCAGTTTAAAGCCTATCACAATATCCAGTACCACACATGGTTGCTCACATGCTACAGAGTTATTCCTCCCTCCAGAGTACTATTTCCTCTTTGACCTCAAGTAATCCTAGTGCCTTTGCAAGAGTGTTAGCTGCTGACCATGTGAGCAACAGTGGCACTTTGGGACTTCATCGGTGACAAGCCAGGGAGACTTGAAGTTGCACATTTTTCTAGGTAAAGAAACACAGTGCAACTGGGTTCACAGCAACATCACCGAGCACACAGCCAGGAGCATGGGCTCAAAGCCAAGGGCTTTACATAGCAGCGTTAAACCTCCAAGGACTCCAATCACTTCTCTGACAGCAGCTGTGTCTCCACTCTTTTTACAGGAAAGTCAACAGGAGGCACATGAGCACTGACATAGACACGTGGCTGATTTACAGCCAGGAGGAACCTCTCGTGTCAATGGCTGTGACACTTCAGAGAATGGCACCAGACCTTGTGCTCTGAGCCTCCAACTAAGTTCAGGCATGCCTCTTGTCACTTGGGAGGAGGATGTGCATGCCATCAAAATGGAAAGACTCCATGCATTGGCTCAGCAGTCCTCCCCACGGCTCCCCGGCCCTCAGACCAGCCACGGAGCTGCTCCTGACGTCAGTCAGGAAGCACAGGTTTTGAAACAGCTTGTGTCCATGTTGCCATGCCCGATGAGCTGCCTTGTTGGTTGGCTCTGAACAGACAGGCTTTCAGCAAACACACTAGTCTTTTTTGCCTCCTGCCAAAAAGGCCAGAAGCCAGAATGTACATGTCAGCTTTCTGGAGCTCGCAAGCTTTAGGAAATGAGCATCATGACCCAGTAATCATGTTTCAAGCGTGGAAGTGCCACCCCTGCAATGGTAGCACCAGCAATGGGTCTGTGCAGTTTAAAGCAGCTCAGCTAAGAAGCACTCAAAAGACTCGCCATTCCTCAAACTCTGTCCTTGCTCAGTGAGACCCTCACAGTGGTGTCCTGCCTCTGCAGTTTGAGGGCTAAATCAGTACAGAGTGGAAGAAGAGTTGAAGATCTTATGGGAACCATTTTCACCAGCCCATACTTCAGGCACCCTCTGCCACAACTGCCCATGTACTAAGGAAGAGGCAGGGAGGATGGTGACCACTCAGGAGGACTGCCAAAACCACCAATTTACCAGTCCACCCCCCAAAATGTGCCCGATGGCCCACACGAGTGACATCAAAACTGCTGAGCCACAGTCTCTCATCCTTTGGGGCTGCAGTGGCTCCATAATGAGCCCTCTCCACATCTTGATCTAGACCCTACTATTTGCCCCCTTCTCTGAATGTCTTGGCAATAAGATTTGACCAAAATCATAGAAACCAGGAGACTACCTTCTTCTTTCTCCCCAGCTGCTCCCTCTCCTTCTGATAATTCCGAAAAATAAGAGACAAGCTGCAGGAAAGGAAAACTGATCTTTTCAAGATGTGGTGGGTGGAGGTCTGCATTTCTAAATGGCCAAGATGGAGCAGAGCATTTGGGAGCGACAGAGGGACACCCACAGCTAAACCCCAGGCACAAGGTCTCCCTCCGGTTATGTCAGCCAGCATCCATGACGTTGTATAATCATGTACATGGCTGGCTCCATAAATAGCTCCTCTGATCAGCAACACCCGAATATCCTTCCTGCCTGGGTTGCTAATAGGAGGCAGGAATTAATGCAAGGCAATACGATTTAAGTAACGTGGCCTTGCTCATGCTGCTCGGGTGTCCCTGACAATCACCCAGCCCAACGCGGAGGAGAGGCAGGTTGGTAGCACAGGGAAAAACCTTCAGCCTCCAGGTTTTGCAACCTTCACGTTGAAAGCTACACGGGGCTACGTGCATAGCACTCGGTAGGATGCTGGAAACAGATGTTGCTGCAACATTAGAGGAAATCCTCCTTTTAAACACGGGTATTAGCACACAGTTCTGTATCACGCTTTGCCAGCAAATTCCTCCCATCCACGCATTTTAAAGGAGCAGTGCTGCAAAGCACCATTCTAGAAATCCTGGTGTATACGCAGTAACTTATACCAAGGTCTAATTTAACAACTCAAGAAAAAGATATATAGTGACTAGGCATCTTCTGTCAAAACCCTGGTGCCACCCCTTGTTTCTGGGCGAGGCAGGAATAATTTGTCAGCTTAATGACCGTTGCCCTTCCTCTCAAAGCCAAGTCACGTGGAAACAGAGGGAAACATGCCGGTTTTGCCTTTGTTCCCTTTCTTTTGTGCACAGCAAATCTCAAACATCCCCTGCTCCACTGTCAAGTCTATTTTCCACAGGAGGATTTCTTTGAGAGCTGAGACACTTGGCCTTCAAAGTTCAGCACAGAATGTGGAACCTAAAGCTTAGCTGTTTTTCTTGCCAGAGCTTTGATTAAATGTTAGCCAAAACCAAGCAAAATAAAGCTTTAAGAAGATGAAACAAAAGTCTAAACAGTGTCTCCACTCATCATGTGACATTATTTATTTTTCAGGCATCTATGGCGTCCTTCAGGGAACGAGATATTTCTTACGTAAATAGGCAGCAAGCACATCACCTACTTTCTGTGTTTGTTTCTCTTTAAACATTCACGTGTTTTATAACTGGGAACATCACGGGAAGGGTTCTTCTCCAAGGCTCTTTTAAAAATCTGCCAGTAAGTGACTATGAATTTCAAGAACTGCCCAGAGATGCAACAAAACCACATGAATTTTCTCCTTCACTTCAGTGCAGTTCTCTTTCACCTCAGTTACTGGTGTTTTGGGGCCCACACAGAACACTGGAAAAGGAAACAACCTCCCCCCAAAAGTAAAAATGTCTCACCAACAGTATGCTTTCCATAGAGAAGCTGCTCCAAAATCGCAGTCTTTCCCACTGAGGCCATTCCACAAACCACCACTTTGTAGCCCTTTCCCATCTTTCCCGAGGGAGCAGAGTCGGCGGGCGAGCCCTGTGCAGACACAGGAGGCTGTTAGCCTGGCACGGCGGCAGGGATCGCTCCCGGCGGGAGCAGAGCCCACGGAAAGCGAGAGGCAAAGCGCAAAGCAACGGGAGACTCGGAGGCACAGCTCTCTCCCAGGCGCTCGCCAGAGACTGATATTTTTAGGACTCGAGTTTCCTCCCACACCATTTTTTAAGGTTTTTAGGCTGCTGCCAGTGGTGCTGATGCCTGCCTGCAGCCTCGACACTTGTCCTGTCAGGCTCAGGGAGGCTGCGAGTGATTAAGCGTGGAAGGCCCCGGGGACAGGGGCTGTGTTTGTTGGCGTAACACTGTGTTATTGGGCTGCCTGGTTTTGCAGTGGGCCTGATGGTACCAGGATGGTTCTGGAAATGCAAGAAAATGGTGGTTCCCTCCCTTTTATTTCACCCACAGAAAGTTTATAGCTTTTACAGACTAGGACCTACAAAATAGGAGTGTTAAAGGCAGAAGTATGGAAAGCAAATGCAGAAGCAGGTTTTTGCAGTCTGCTTTACATCAGTTTGGATGGGTGGGGGGTTGGTTTTAGCAGGAGGTGTCCAGCAGCTGAGGCAGTTCCCTCCGCCAGTGAGCCATGGCAGGGCAGCAGGCCCGAACTCAGTTTGTTGTTTGGAGCCATTTGCCACAGAGAGAGATGAAGAGTACCTTTTTTTGGACCAGGAGGAACTGGCGTTGTCCTGCTTCACTTCCAGTTTAACCAGGTAACACTGCACAAGCCAGGGTGCTCTGCAAAGCATACACTGAAAAACAGAAAGGTCACCCTGCAGCCACAGGTAGGAAGGAATTGCAGGCTGGGAAAGCCTAACTCATAGAAACATAGAATGGCTTGGGTTAGAGGGGAGATTAAAGATCCTCTCCTTCTAGCTCCCCTGCCATAGGCAGGGATGCCACCCATCAGACTAGGTCACTCAGTGACGCTGCACACAGGAGGGATGGGAGCAGATTGATGGGTAAAGTCACAACCTTGGCCCCAGCCTGGGCTGCTCATGCTCACCATGAGGGGGCTGCAGCTCTGGGGGCTCCCCGGTGCCCTCCTCCTTACCCCCCCACTGAAAAGGTTTTGGAGCTGGTTTTAGGGCTTTTTCAGCCCTTAGGGTTTATTATTTGGAATAGAATAGAATCATCAAGGTTGGAAGAGGCCTTCAAGATCATCCAGTCTAACCATCAATCCAGCACTACCCCTGTGACCCCTAAACCACATTATCCAGATCCAGATGCCTCTTAAATACCTCCAGGGATGGTGACTCCACCACCTCCCTGGGCAAACCATTCCAATGCCTGACCATCCAAACAGTGATTTTTTTTTTTCTAATATCTAATCTGAATCTCCACTATCTCACCTTAAGGACATTTCCTCTGGTCCTCTCACTGCAGGCACGGTAGAAGAAACTGAACCCCACCTCACTACAATCTCCTTTCAGGTAGTTGTAGAGAGCAATAAGGCCCCCGCTGAGCCTCCTCTTCTCGAGACTAAACAAACCCCAGCCGTTCCTCATACTCGTATGAGTTCTTTAATTATTATTTTAGAGATTTTTTTTTTTAAGGCTTCTTTTCAGGATTTTGAGGGAAGTCCCGTCCCCCCCCCCCCAATCCCTAACCTGGGGGGGGAGAGTGGGGGGTGTTTCAGAGGATGTCGCATTTCGCCGAGCCCCTGCCCCAGGTCCGGCCCCGGTCCGCGCCCCCGCCCTCAGCCCCCGAGCGCGCCCCCGACCCCCGAGCGCGCGCGCACACCTGGGCAGAACCTCGCGCCGGGCCCATTGACCCGTGCGGGCCACGCCCCCTCGCTCCCATTGGCGGGCGCGGGGGGCCGGGCCGCGAGGGGCGGAGCGGGGCGCGCGGCACCGCTCCCCTGCGGGGACTGCATTACCCATGAGGCGCCGCGGCAGCCGCCGGAAGCGCGGCGCTACCGCTAGGGTTTGTGGGAAGTGGGCCTCTTCCCTTCCGGTGCCGGGCGCCATCAGGTGAGGGATTGTCCGCGCGCGGCCTTTCCCTCCATCCGCGCCCATCCCCGGATCCCGCCGCACATCCGCCCAGAGCCGGGCGGCACGGGGCTGCTCCCGCGGCGCGGGCGCCCTGGGAGGCCGGTGGCGGAGGGCCAGGGGACTGCGCCCCGGCGGGGCGGGAAGGGGAGGAGGAGTGGCTGGGGATACCCGGGGGGTACACAGGGGGGACAGTGGCGCAACGTAGCGGCTGCAGGTCACTGACAGACCTCAGGCCCCTCTTTGGCTCCGGGTTTGCGATTCCTTCATGGTGTTCTCTGCCATAATGCAGGGAAGACGGCGGGCCTCAGGGGATGGGAAGGGATGAGCCGTACCTGGGCAGTTTTAAACAAGAGGGGTATCCAAATCACACACGAGCTGGATTTGGATCTTTTTTTTCTTATAGTGTAAATAAAATGGGCGGCGTGTTCCAGATGGTGAGTTGGGTGGGGGTTTGATGGAGTGCGGGTACACGTGCTGGTTGCTGCAGGCGTGTGAGACCTCAGGTTTCTAGGAAACCAGCAATAAACAGGATGAACACATAAAGTAATACTTGATTTTAAAATGCCTAGAGCTTTTCAGAAGCGTTCGACTCAGAAAAGGGGGTTTGTAATAATCGTTATTTTCTTAAAGGCAAAGTAGGAACATTGTGTTGAGTCCTTGCTCTGCTGAAGTCAATACAAATTGACCCTGATGGTACTTAGCAGAAATAATTTAAAGAAATTAACTTAAAAGAAAAGAAAAGAAAATGCAAGGCATCTGTGGAGCAGAGCACAGGCTCAGGTGTCACCATCAGTGGGACGCTGAGCTGTGGCACTTGATTTTTTGCTCCATGTATGACCCAAGCAGTACACCTCACTTTGCTTAAAGCCCAGTTTCAGCAGATGTGGAGAAAGGCCTTGTCTCTCCTGAGATGTAGGAGGCACAGTGTGAGTAGCACTGAGAGAACAGAAGTCCCAATGCAGTTCTTTCCATTTCTTAGGCAACTGTTAAGCTTTCACTTGCCAGTAAAACCTTACTAAAGTAAGTGTTAAGAATAAAAACTACACTACTTGCCCTCCCCTGGTTCTGTGTAGATTGACATTTACAACTTGTTTCAGGTGTTAACTGTTATTTTTGGTAGTATCAGACATAACACATCGGAAACTTTCTCGGTGGAGGAGTTTTTAACACCTCAGAACACATGAAAAGGAGAAAAATTGCCAGGAATGGTGACTGCTGCATGTCCTGCTGGGGGTTGCTAAGTGTGATCCATGTTTCCAGTTGTGTCAGTGGTACAGAAGAGCTTGTGAGCTCCCTGTCTCTCAGTGGTGTTCCATGTGTGGTTTTATGCAGTGTTGGTGTTGGAAGACGCTCAGGTTTGGGATCGGGTTTTGGTGCGTTGTTTTCACCGGCCTCTCCGTTCAGCAGGTAGACAGACATGGGTGCCTACAAGTACATCCAGGAGCTATGGAGGAAGAAGCAGTCGGACGTGATGCGGTTCCTGCTGCGTGTGCGCTGCTGGCAGTACCGGCAGCTGTCGGCCCTGCACCGGGCACCGCGCCCCACCCGCCCGGACAAAGCCCGCCGGCTGGGGTACAAGGCCAAGCAAGGTAATGGCATGGAGAGGTGAATTCCACATGCCTCAGAATGCAGTGACCTGGTCTTTCGTCAGCTTCCTTAAGTGGCAGCAGGATAACAATCTGAAACTGAAGCATCCCCTAATAAACTGAAGTGTCCAACATGAAATCAGCTGAGTATCATAAACGTGTTCAGTTGGTAGCAACATCCACAACCTAAAACCTTAGCTCCCCTTAATTTTCCATCTGCACCTTCTACGGCTGCTTTGGCAGATGAAGATCAAGTGGGCTTTGGCCCCAGTTCTTGTGCACTGTTGGTACTGCAGAGTTGAGCAGTGCTGTTAATATCTTGGGTTTGGGGGGTGTCTTTTCTCTGCCTAAGCATTGTCATGCGTTACTTTGACTTTTTTTCAGGGTGACTTAATTGCAACCTTCCAGTACCTAAAGGGAACTACAAGGGAGCTGGAGAGGGACTTGTACAAGAGCAAGTAGTGATGGGACAAGGGGGAATGGCTTCAAACTGAAAGAGAGTAGGTTGAGTTTAGATTTTGGAGAAGAAATTCTATACTGTGATGGTGGTGAGACACTGGAACAGGTTGCACCATCCCTGGAAGTGTTCAAGGCCACGTTCGATGGAGCTCTGAGCAACCTGCTCTAGTGGAAAGTGTCCCCTCTCCATGTCAGGGGGGTTGGAACTAGATGATCTTTCAAGTACCTGGGCCATTCTGTGATTCCGTGACTGTTATTACAGCTGCATGCACTTGAGTAAGCAAGATGATGGAGTTTGTACTGTTATTGGAAAACAGTTATTGCTTAGGGAAGGAAGTGGAGAAAGTGGCCATCTATGTGTAACTTGAGCAAATCCCATTACAAAAACCAGTATGTTTATTCACTAGGAAGATAAAAAGCTAAGACTCTACACTTCTGTCACTGCTCATCTAATTTGGTCGTTATTCAGTGATTAGAATTCAGTAGGGTTTGTGGATGGCTTGTGCTTCAGTGCTTTTATGAATGCTGCTGTTAGAATATGAGATTTCAGAGTTTGAGTGGTGGCTTTGTTGGGTGTTCAGGGGTGATTTTTTTCTTTTTTTTTTTTAAATTTTTTACATTTTGTAATCATGTTACAACATAGCTGTAGCTGTTCTTAGTCTGTTTGAGACTGAATAGTGAAAAGGTGCCATAACCTCTGGTTTGGAACCAAAAACTAGTTGTGAGATGAGATCACTTCCTTTACTCTGTTGTGATGAAAATAACAGAAAAATCTTGTGCTATCCAACTTCAGATGTAAATTTTGGTGAAGGTTATTATAATGACTTTAATCTTGGCAGCATTTCATGTAAATTTTTGGGGGTTGGAAATGCAATATGGGCATTAAAATCCCTACTAGAATTCTCCTAGTTCCTAAGTTGCCGTTTCTTTCAGGTTACGTGATCTACCGTGTCCGCGTCCGCCGTGGTGGCCGCAAGCGCCCAGTCCCGAAAGGTGCCACCTATGGCAAACCCGTGCACCACGGTGTTAATCAGCTCAAGTTTGCCCGGAGCCTTCAGTCTGTTGCAGAGGTGAGTATTTTGTTTACTGCTCACAAATTTGGGTAGCAAGGTCTTAGTCTGTAAAAAAATACACACAGACAAAAAACCCCCCAAATTAGCTGTTTGGTTAATATGTTGGGTCAAAGATCTTGAATTCTGGTGGCAGGAAAGCACCAGAATGTCTTGAAAAGCTCTGTTGGGACAATAAAAAAACTGTTCAGGCTTTACAGATGGGGTCTTGGGGAACCACTTAGGTGGTTTCTTGAAGTTCGTAGCGTATACTTCTAAAATATGCCACAGTATTTGTAATTGAAAATAGGTAAGTAGTACAAGCCACAATAAAATAAAGAGTTAGGCATGGGAAATAAGAATTCAAATACGCTAAGGCATCTGACTTGTCGGTAAATCCCACCTCTGTTCCCTGCTATGTTGTATGTATTGCCAGCTGTAGGTGATGGTCCCTTCACAAAGTAGAGGTGAGTTCCTGTCTTAAAGTCTGTAGCACCTGTTTGTGTAGTAGGAGTGGTGCCTGGTGTACTTGGCTGTATCGTAGGATCTGAAAGCAGCTGCCAGAGACCGTCTGGTTCTTTATAAAAACTTGTGTACCTCACTAGCACACAGATTGGTGCTAAAGTTATTTCTAGGTGAGATGCGTTCACAGTAGTAGTGTGGAAAAGATGTGGTTGTCACCTTTACAAAAAAACTCTTTCAGTGGGTTAGAATTAATACGAGTCCGCACTCAAAGAGACATTGTGAAAGAAGGGGGACTGCTTGTTGCCTTTCTGTCTTGAAGCAGAAGACTTTTCTGTTCTCAAGATTACAGAAGTATTCCTAAGGGACTTCATCGAGTTGAATATGGTGGGATTTTTTTTTTTCAAGGAAAAAAATGCTTATTTAAAAGAAACACATGATGAGTTTAAGTTAAAAATGCAATTCTGTATTATCAGTACTCACGGCATTCTCTTCATATATGCTATTCCCAGATGGCTAATCACAAGCTCACTTGAGATGACAACTATGGAAGAGGTTATTTTCCCTCAGTTTTAGCTTGAAATTTTCGGAATCTGACATACTCTCTCCTGGAAGACTTAAATTTTTCAGATTACAGAAATACAAAGCCTCAATTGGAGCTCCCATCCCTGCACAGAAGCTGGTTGAGGGTGGTTGGTGTTTCAGTGTTTCATATAGGTGCTACTCTTATTCTAGAATAAAACAAGGACTTGAAAAAATGTTATTACATGTGCAGAAGATAGTCAAGTACTGTTTAGTGGGAGCCTGTAGCAATGGATTGGGATCACATTGGGGAAGAAGATGAGTGTATTCTATTGGTTCATACTTTCCCATGGTGATGATAAAGTCCTACAATTAAACACCCAGTGTTTTAAATAAGGAACATCCTTGACAGGACAGGCAGATGGAATTGCAAAATTGTTATTTTCTGCTTTGTTTTGTTTTTTAAACTAAGACTGCGTCTTTCCAACCACAAGTGATGATAGGAATAGCAAGCATTAATATGCCAGCAGTGGTACAAAAATTTTTTACATCAGCTATTCCTTTTCTCCTATCAGTACAGTCTTGCTCTCTGCAGAAATGTGTTTCTCCCCTGTAGCTTTGGATGTGCAAATCAATCGGGCTTTCATAACTTCCCACAAAAGCTTGTTCTATGGCCCCAAGTGCAGCTCGTGCTTCTCTTTTCATATTAAAGTTACTTTTAATGCTGTATTTACTGGTTGGGGCTTCCGTGTAAAAAGAGTTCTTTCTTTTGTCAACCAAGCACCTTCCTGCTTATATTCTTTAAAACCTGATTCATGTCGCAATCCAGACAGTCTTTTTTTTTTTAACACAGCATTCCTTTCAGCTGTTACTTTTCTTGCACCTTTGCAACTGAAAGGGGAGGAGTTCTTTCAGGAAAAGAGGGTCTCTTGGGGAAAGTTGAAATTTCATGTTTCAGTTAAGTTGTATCTTTCTGCATGAAGAGTGCCCTGCATCCATGGTTTTACAGGCCTTTGCATTTATGTTTTCCCCTAGGAACGTGCTGGCCGTCACTGTGGGGCTCTGAGAGTCTTGAACTCGTATTGGGTTGGTGAAGATTCCACTTACAAGTTTTTTGAAGTGATTCTGATCGATCCCTTCCATAAGACCATCAGGCGCAACCCCGATACCCAGTGGATCACCAAGCCCGTCCACAAGCACAGGGAGATGCGTGGGCTGACGTCAGCCGGGCGGAAGAGCCGTGGCCTTGGCAAGGGCCACAAGTTCCACCACACCATCGGTGGCTCCCGTCGTGCTGCCTGGAGAAGGCGCAATACCCTGCAGCTGCACCGCTACCGCTAATCCTTGTAAACGTAACCATCTAATAAAGCTGATGCGGGTTCTTAAATTCCACGAGTGCTTCTGCTGCTTCTTGGTGTATGTGCACAAGTATAGAATTCTCCAGGAGCTCTGTTGTTTCCATAGTTTGACAGGCTTTTGAAAATGTAATTTGATACTTGTGAAGTTTGTAGGCCGCAAGTTTAGAGTTCTGTGACGGGTTTCACCTTTGGTAAGGGTTGGAGTCTCTGTCCTGTGCTTAGACTGAAGGCCAGCTTTGATCCTGTGCAATGAGATATAAACTCAAAGTGCTTGTTTATTTTTTATAGGCGATTAAATACTCATGACAATTTTATTTTTCCAGTTTTGTTTTTTTGTATGTCTTCGGTATCAAACCAGCTCTTGGGCCTCTCTTAGCTACAAACATTGTCTAAATCAACTTAAGCCCAGAACAGAAAGGTAAAGCTTGGTCCATTCATTAAAGTGCACAGTATTGTAAATATAGACACATCACAAAGAGCGATAAAGTTTTAGGCTGAATAAAATACTGACTGTAAACTAGGTATTGCTTAATATGTCAAGATTCCAACCTGTTTCTTTTGCAGTGGAGACAGTATCTCTTAGATCTGCCTTTTGATACCGGAACAGAGAACGTCTCTGGTGCTAAGAGAGCTGCATTCTGATTTACTCTATATGGTTAGGTGGTAGAAATAACCACATTTGGATGGCATTTGTGATCATAAATTAATTTATTTTGGGCTACTTTTTGTGAAATTACAGTGTGACCTTTAAGCATGAAGTCAGCTTGCACAGAAACACTGAGAGAATAATTGCACTTCCTGGTAAATTAGATGGATGGCTGTCCTAGCTTCCACAGATTCTGTACCACATCCATTGGGTAGTGATGGGCAAAAAGGTCAGTAGAAGGCCCAAAAATTAGCTGTGTCTTCCTGGAACTTCAACTTGAGATGTGGAATGATTTTTTTTTTTATGCTGGGCTGAAATGTGTCAAGATTTTCCCTTCAATTGAGAAAATACACTTACTACTTCCATTTCTTACAGGAGGGTGGTAACCTGAAGAAGAGATGTTTTGGCAGTGTGTTCTTCGAGCCAGAGAGAACAGCTCAAGGCAGCAATTCTTTCATGATGTGTTTGTTTGGCCCAAACAAGAAAAAATTCAAAAGGAATCTTCTGTTAAAAAGTGCTATCTGCTCTAGGGAAGGGAGATCTTTTTTACTTTTCCTGTGAAGAAGCACCAGTTTTCTTGAGAGCAGCTCCTGTGACGGTGTTGGACAGGCAGTGGAAGTTCCTCAGAGCACATTCAGTGAATGAGGTCTCCCCCTGAGCATGGAGGGGTTATTGCAGAGAGAGGGCTGATCTTTCTGTTTTGTGTGTTTAGGGCTTAAGGTGGTGCCAGTATAGCTAGCATGTCCATTCCTTTGGGACTTCTATTGTCTATTTGATCAGCCTCGTCTATCGGAAGGTGTCTCTGCCCATGATCTTTAAGGTCCCTTCCAACCCAAACTGTTCTATGATTTTATTTTTTTTTTTTTAATAAAGCAACAGCTTCAAGACTGGTGGTGCTGTATTGGGTGTTGTTAAACTGTTTGGGACCCTTGCCATTCATTGATGGGGGAAGGTAATAGCAGGTGACAGGGCAGTCAGCACTAATGCTGCATCCTTTGCCAGCTTTCAAAACTTATAGCATATGGTAGTTCAGTGAGACTTGAACTTTAAAATAAGGGGAGAAGTACTATCCCCTTCAAAGTTCATTGAAAACTACTAATGAAAGTGTACCTAAGAGGGCATGGTATCAGACTAGCGAAGGAATTTGAAACAGATAGTAGTGACTTCAAGGGATGCTCTGAGTATGGATGGCTCATTCCAGGTATTTGAAAAGTTAGATTGCCTTAGCGTCTTTTCACGCTGGAAGTGTCTTATGCTCTGTTAAACAGTGCTTTGGGTTTGAAGGGACATTGCGGTATTCACATGGAACAGAAAGGCTAATTATCTTTTACTAAAATATTTAAAAAAGGCAAAACATTGAGGAAAAACTTCTGTGGGGAGGTGGGTTGTTTGCTTGGGAAATCCAGGTTAGAGAGAGGTTATGTAATCTCCGTCTTTCCTACTTGATTTTTGAACCTGTTATGCAAGTTCAACAAATTGTAAGTAGTCTATGTTTCATAAGATTGTAGTGGAAAGAAGTCCTCTGAGACAAGAGTCCTAGTGAGAGGCTGTAAGTTGAGTTGACCCCACCAAGGGTCTGCCTGAAACAGGGACACTAAGCTATAGCTGAAGGAGGGCAGAGGAAGGGAGGAGGAAACATCAGGAATTTTACTAGTGATATCTATTAAGACATGGAGGAATCCAATAATCTGTTTCCAAGCCATCTACTTGGCTTTGCTTGCAGCACTGATTATTTCTCAGTCTGAACAGGCATGTTTTGGATGTAATTAAAAGAGCTGTCTGTTTTCAGGCAAGACAAAATTAATACCACAGTTAAACTGCAGAGAAATGGGGATGTACAGTACCAGCCCGGTATTAAGTGCTGTTGAAAATAGTTGACTGTAAGCTTTTATTAGGCTAGATTTTGCTTTTGTGTCCGCCACCCAGATTAGCTAATCACTTAGTTTTTGGTGCAAGGTGAGGGCCAGGCAAGGGCACTATTTCTGTCCTCCTGAAGAGTGGAATGTGTAAAAACATTGTGTGATTTAGTGTGTTCTTTAAATAAGCAAGTAGTAAACTCCCTTCCACATAGCTAAAAGAAGTGCTCATTACTTGGCAACACTAGCTATGTTGAAAAGTAGAGACTCACTAATCAACAGGGAGTGTAATTGTTTCCTTGCATTGTCTCTGCGAGGCAGCTGTGTGCTGCTGGGCGAGGGACACGGGCCTGCTGCCTGCAGAAGGCACAGATGCTGATGCAGGCAGGCAGTTGGCTCCTTCCTTGCAGCAGAAGGTCATGGGATTTCGCTGGTGATTTTGTGTGGGTCTTAGAATGAAGTAATTAGTGATGGAGAAGAGTTATAGCTCTACTTTCTCACTTATCTCTGTCCTTGTAATGCAGCAGTTGTTCACCAGCCTTGACCCAATAGAGAAAAGTGACTGCCTGTGAAGACTTCCAGACAGCTAATGAATTAAAAAGCTAGACTCTAAAAATAGAGCCTGATTCCTACTCTATTATCTACTCACTCTCCAAGATGGGAAAAACATCGTAATTTTTGCCCTGAACATCTTTTTTTGCAGCACACAGAGGTCTAGTTCTGAGAGTATCAAGCCAAAATACCAAGAGTGATGGAAACACAGCATCAACCAGAAAGAAAGCAATTTGGATTTCAGTTGAACACTCTTTTCTGAGGCTTTGAGCAAGCACCAGCTTTTTGATCCAACGCTTTTTAAGTAATTGCTTGAAATGTAAAGCTGTATGAAAGGATGGAGAGCTTGAGGGTCGTTCATGTGTCAAAGTTCTGAATCAGCTTCAATTTAATAATTATACGCAGAGTGTTTAGGTTGCAAAGTCTCATTCCCTACAGTTAGGAAGTGTCTGAGCTGCACTGCTTACACAATCTTTAATTCTGTGGCTATCCTTCTCTTACCTAGTGTGCCGGAAAAGGCCCCTGGCAAAGTCAGGGCTGGAACCCAGTTCTTCTGGGCCCCTTGTCACTGCCTGAAATTTAAGAGAGCATGCTTTTCTTCAGTATCAAATGATGTTCAATGATATAATTAAAGGCTCTTATGTAATGAAGATGATATTTAATCTCATTGAATACTGTCATCTCTCCATCATTCAGGGAAATGGAGACCTGGGGTATCCTGAAGATCAGGGAGCTCAGTGGGAGCAGATGAGTGATTAAATTAAGCCTGGCTCTGATAAGATCTATGCTGGCTGAGATTGCTGTCTCAGATGGCAGGTAGCCCCCTTCCAAGCCTGTTCCCTGCATTGCCTTCCTGGTGTCAGGCTTTAGAAGAACACTTGCTAGTTAATACGCTGGGCTCTGGCTGACTCCATAGGGGTTTTGCAGTCTATGTTCTTGCAAAGAGCAGTGGAAGAATACCTCTGAACCCAAGCTGGCTGTCCATGTGCAAGCTGAGGAGTTCCCTTGGAAACACAAGAATAGAGAGGCACATTGAAGGGGGGGTAGGGAAAGAAAAGCTGGAGAACAAAGAAGAGGACAAGTAAAGTGGCTTTCAGTGGGGCTTGTTATCACTCTGGTGCTACCTGGTGCTGTAGAGGAGGCTACAGATGGCCAGCGTCATGCAGGGTTCACCAGCCAGGTCTGTGTGGTGTGGTGCAGTCCCCGCAGTATAAACCTGATGGCACCCAAAGGTCCTCAGCACAGAACTAGCTCCACATGCCTCTGTCTCTGGAGTCAATCTGCTACCCCAACCCAGATAGCAGCTGCACTTCACCAGACCCAGAGCAGGAGGACGGTTCCCATTTGGTGCTGTGAAAGACACTGCATCCAACACCGTCTCCCAGGCCTCGTCAGCAGACTGTGTCAGTAGTCAGAGCAGCAGGCAGAAACCAAGACCTTGTTAACTCTGCATCGTGTTCACACGTGTAACTAAATGAGTCGTCATCCCCAGAGAGCTCATACGCCAAGCAGAGGAAGTAGCTCATTAGTCCAGTGTTCACTCATTCATTTATTCATACAGTTTTCTTCCAGCATTGTTTTTCTGTGACTAACAAGCAATTATTTGAACCCTTTCCTTGTATGAGAATCATGGCCCTTCAACTCATCTGCTGTTACAATCCACCTGCCTCTCTCATGGGTTTCATGATTAGGAGATGAGTTTAGATAGCAAGTTATGCAACCTTTATAAATAATGTGTTTTGAGCTTTGCATTTTCAGTTCTTTCAGAGTCATATAAAAAAAATGATGGTTTATAAAGTTGCTTTCTCATGTTTGACTATTTGGAAAGCGATTTTGTCAATGCACGGTTAAAGAAAGTCATAGTAAACTTTTTAAGCAAAACAGAAAATTTTGTATTATTTTCACTTTGCAAGTTGCTGTTACGGGTGTTGATGGAGAACATCTGCTTAAGATCTTTTTTACAGAAGAAGGTGGAAGTGAAAGGGACATTCTTGATTTTTTTTTTAAATAGATTTATAGAAAAAACTTGATTCAATGGGTTCTGTTGAATCTGCAGAATTTAGTCCCCAGACTTAATTTAGGTAGTTTTATTTCTGATAGATGCCTGGTTGTCTATGCTTAAGAGGCAGAGACTAAAAACCTGTATGAGCTGATAGTAAGATACTAAGTTTTTCATGTTAACTCTAATGATTTGTACTGGGAAGGTGATTGTTGTCCCAAACTGCAATTTTAAAGCATTAGTTATACCATATCAACGGGAAACAGAAAATAAGTTGATTACTATAAGTTACACTGAAACCCCAGTTCTTAGATTTATTATTTATATTGCCAAGAAGGAAAAAAGAAAGGAAACCAACCCACTGTGAACAACTGAATCAGTGTTCTGACTCCTGAGGCTAAATGAAAAACTCAAGTACAGTTATTATTTTCATTGGCTAGTTTAATAAAAAATACAAGAATTATAAAACTGTGTAAAACATATGGCATACATGAATTCTATTTTCTCTAGTGATGGCTCCATCTATTTAGAACCAAAAACTTCGAAATCCCTTTCTAACAAACAATCTCACCTTCTAGTAGGTGCCATTCTGGCAACGTTCTGAAATTTTAATCTATTTTAAGAAAAATAATTTTAAAATAAGGAAAGAAGATATTTGTTTTAAGCATGAATAATTATTTTAGCCAAATTATGACTGTGTGGAAATGAACTACAGAGCTGAAACTTGATTGTTTTTGCAGTTTTTGCAAATTGTCCTAAAATCATATTAATTGCATTACAGTTTGAATATTGAATTGTATGTTACTTTCATAAGAACTTTGTAATATATATAATATATATAATATATATTAAATATATATAATATATATATTATAATAATGCTTTGTAATAGCATTAAAGGCTGAAGGAATTTTGTCCTACGCAGAGGAGTGAGACAGAGTACCAGGAAAGCAACTACCTTCCATCTTTCTCCACTTTGGCCCAGCCTGAAGTGGTAATCCTAGACCAACTCTTTCAGCATCTACCAGCCAACGCAAGCCGACCCATCTCATTTCTTCTGGGTTTATATACAGCCCTGTGTAACAGGCTACTGCTTGCTGCTGACTCGGTTCTTCTTGTTGTTGTTGTTCAATAGGAGTGAGATTGCCAAAGTTGTAGTTGTTTAGGTTTGTAAAAAATGAGCTGCTCAGTTCTGTGTGCCAACACAAAGTTGCCAACTCTGTTGTCACAAGAGCTGATTTCCGACTGTCTGTCAAGCACAGTGGGGAGGGGCAGAGGTGGGAGAGCAGTAGGTCCTGAGCTGGCCAGCTCTGAGGTGGGAGACTTCCTAATTCAAAGACAAACCCAGTGTAATGTGTCCTGCTGGGATCTCTGACCTGGCACCAGATTAAGACTTGGCATTGCCTCAAAGGGAAATAAAAAAAAGAAAAAAGTGTGAGCTAATGAAGCCCCTGGCTCTGGTGACAAGAGCAGGGATATGGTGTTTGACAGCTTCTGGCCTCCCAGCGAGCAAATAGTCGTGCAGGGCCAGCCCAGAGGTCTAAGGGTCATGGTGTCCACTTTTGACAGGGACCAGCAACGGGTGTTTGGAGAAAGGCTGGTGAGCACAAAGCATGTCCAACACCACGTGCAGCATCTCCAGTTCTCTGAAGGGCAGGGTAAGGATTTCCTCATGCTGTGGTTGCCCTCGTGCCAGCAGCCACCCAGGACAGCTGCAAGCTGTGACATCCAGTACTGGATGGGATCTCCCACAGGTCTTCTGGTTTGGCAGGTGCACAGGCTGGATCCTTATGCAGGATGGCATCTGAAGGTAGATAAAGAGAAAATTATTGCCTTGACTCATGGGTGCCTCCTGTAATTTGAAATGGGAAGTTGAAATACAACCTGTTTTGATGCTCTGCTCGTGGAAGCTCACTGAACCAGAGACTTTCCAGATGACTCACAGCAAGATGGTTGTTTGCTGAGAACTGCTGTATCAAGGATTTGGCAGGATTATATAACAAGCAGTTGTCCTTCACCCCTGATAACATGTCTTCTCTGCAAGACTGATGCTTACAATTGACCAGTTTTGAGGAAGAGCAGTAAAACAAAATGGCAAGCCTGGAGACATCTTCAGGATGCAGGTGAGCTCCTGCCTGGAACAGATCTATTATTTGTTTCTAGGCATTGCACTGCAGTTGTTCAGGAAAAGATAATAAAATTTCACTATTAGCCTCATAATGCCACCCATTCCTTTGCAGTGGTCCTGTTTAAGTTGTGCTTGGCATGGTGTACCTCAATCTATTTAGCAGAGGCACTAAAACTAGATGTGGAGAAAATACCTGTTTCTTTGCTAAGGTTCGGAGAGTGATCTTTTTGGCAGCTGGAGCAAGGCTGGCTTATTCTGAGTGCTTGAATTTCACCATGTCTCTTTACATGCCCCTCCTGGAAAAGATTGTACTGGATTGAGCTTTGGTAAAAATTGCTAGTGTATGTAGGTGAAGGTTAAGAAGATCCTTTCTAGCCTGCGTTGTCCCAGTTCAGGGAAAAAAATAACAAACAACTCCACACAAAAACCCTCCATGAAATAAAAATGAACATAAACCAACCAATCAACCAACCCAAAAAAACCCCAAAACAAAACAAAACAAACAAACAAACAAAACAAAACCCCAAAACCCCAGAAGAAACAGGAATGATCCTTTTTGTTACTGTCTGATATCAACTTTTGCAGAAGATAATTGATTTTGTCAGGGAATTCCAAGAGTATTTTCAGTCCTTGGAACTGTGTTTGAGACTAATTAACTCTACCTCAGCCAAAACCAGCACAAGACCCCAGCTGGGAATTGCATTTATTTGCTGATGTTCATGTAACAAGAGATGAAGTGACCATGATGATTTTATTAAAACTGTAAGAGGCTCACCAGGAGGTTTTGTTGGTTTGCCCATGATCGCTAGAAGGAATGAGAGAATTGGCTTCCTTCCTTCTTGTTTGTAATGGTTTAAAGCAGAAAGTTCTTACTCTGACTTAATGTAAAGAGAGCCAGTTTTGCCACATGTGAAGCTGGTAGCTGAATCTGACTAAATGCACATCTGTCTTTATTCACGAGGTTGATAATATCCAGCTTTGTTTCCATCACATCAAATATGAATGGCCTCTTAATAGGAATATAATTGTGTCAGAAGTAATCTGGGCAAGTCGCTGAGGCATAACACAGTCAGACCCAAGATTTGGTACAGCCACAGAGGTCAGTATTTCTACTGCTTGTACAAGTGCCAAAACTGCAAGTGCAGGTTAGTTTGGATACACAGCAAAGTTTGTATCCAGAGATATCCCACCAAGGTATTTCTAAGGCCCTATAAACATAATTTGGATCTCACACTGGTGTTTCAGGATTACACCCTTCTGCTTTCAATAGAGTTATTCCAGATTTATCTGGAATCTGAATTATTTTAAGAAGCATTGTGTACTTGCAAAATAGTTCGAATACCTCAGGTTTGTTTCTAGTAAGCTTTCACTCTTGCTACTAATGCCTTGCATAGGATTTTATGAGAGAAACTCCATTTGTTTTAACCGTTAAGTTTTTATAGCTGGAAGCAATTTTCTTTAGTGTAACATTTCAGGAGCCCTTTATGGCTAGCGATATTTCATTGAATGCCTGAAGATTGAGACCTAGTACATGACTTTATCATGTATAAAGCTTATTATCTGACATAATTTGGTGCATAGCAGGCTTATTTATTTAAAAGGTCACACAATCATATTTCACCCCTGGTAATGGCATTTTTATCCATTTAATAGGTTTATCCTAAAGCATATTTATTCCTAATGCATTTTATTCAGAAGCCAGTTAATAACTTTAACTGTTCAGGCTCTTAGCAGAACACAGAAACTAGCTTTTCAAAACAAGAATTTGACCAGTTGAGCCTAATCCAGCAGCACAAAAGATGCTATACAGTGTCCCGTGTGTCATCTCTTGATTCAACTCAGCACCTTGAAGCATTAGGCCTTAAGTCATCTTTGGGCCTCCAAGTTAGCCAGGGTGAGACAATGATAGGGAAAAAACCACTGTACGGTATAGAGTCTGAAGCTGCCTTGACCCTTGAACTGCCAGCTATCCTTTGGTTAGTTACAGGTAATAATTCTGGGGATCAAAATTTGTTTTGGTTTATCCTGCAGAGAATTTGTTCAGATTTCACTATAGTTGCCTTTGTTTTGCCTGTATGCGTAAAGGCAGTTCTCACTCCCTGGGCCAATGCACAGGGACCAATGGCACCTGTAATGAAAGCTGTTCATTTTCTAAAAACTTGTGCTTTAAGGGCCCAGGTGCAAGTGGTATTTGCCTTTCTTCAGGACTGAGCTGAGTTTACTCTGGAATGTTCCTTGTAAATTACACCAGTAATTGCAGTAAGCTTGTGCTGCTGCAGAGGAGAGAAGCAAGGGTGACACACAAAACCTTGCAAGAGCTGGGGCTGTCATTTCTAACTATGTGTCCCCTCCATACAACCTGCAGAGTTTTCCCAAAACAAGGAGAAGGCATCATTTGCATCTCTGCTCTGCCCAGGATGAGCTTTGTGTTTGTGTTACACTATATCCCCCCAAGAATTAACATAGCTTATTAAGAGAAAAAGCAAGCTGGGTTTATGTTTTGGTGGCCTGGAGGGTTCAGAAGGGAAATGGTTGGTCTGAGCTACATGACTTCTGAAGCAATGGTTTTGATCTGGTGACAGCAATGACACCACACCAGGGATGTCCTGGCCTGCACCATGTCACACAGTGCCAACATGATTGCTGGCAGCCTGCAGCTTAGCTAACTTCCTAGAGAGCATTGGTGCTTTCAAATAAGGCGCTCTGCAGGACACCATGATAGAATTTTAAAAAGGTAGAGGAAAATTTAAAAATCCAGTCTTAGAAGGATATTTATTACAGAAGACAGTCTTAGAAGGATATTTATTACAGAAGACACCAGAGGGAGAAATGCAGTTGTCTCTGGAGAGGTTGGGTTGCTGGGGAAAAGGGACTAGCAGCTCTCAGAACATAAGGCAGCAGTTGTCTGCTGACTGTGCCTTCAATACAACACTGCTGATGCCTTCTCCAAGACAGGACAATGTGTCAGAAATCACCTGTAGCTAAGTCGCATGTTTTAAGACTCTCAGTGTTTTAGCAAAAGTAAAGGGTAGGTCTTTGTACATCCTTTGCACTATCCATTCTGCTTCTCTATAAAAATCAAATTTGGCCCAATCAAGCAGTATACATTCTCATCTTTGTTTCATCAGCTGATGATTTTATTTCAAGATAAATAGACGACATACTGACAGATTAAGTAACTTACAGCACAGAAAGGAAAAGGTGGGCAGTGATATTGCTGTCATATAAGATAGGCTTAATTAACGTAGAATTAATGCTTTGTCTTTCTGGACTAAAGGTCCAAGTCATCACCTTCCATTAAAATCTGCAGGGGCAGCTGAAGCTAGTTGTAATACCTCACTATTGCACGAGATTATTTCCCATCATTTTGACCAGCCTAGGCAACCAATTGTATTACCAATATATGTGAATAAAAAGCACACTTGCAATAGCACTAGATAAGAGAAAAAAGTGGCAGTGTTATGTGCTTCAGGCCATAAACTGACTGCTGGAGAGCTTTATCAGGAAGAGAGTTACCCTATGGGCAAGTTAGTATATAACTGTCTATTATGAGCTTTTATATCTTCCTCCAAGGCTTTGGTACCAAGAGACAGGATGTGAGTGCAAGGGGATGGCTTGTGAGCCACATCCTCTGTTTCGGTCATACTTAGCTCTGTGACTACACCACTCCCTGTACCTAAGCTGGTTGCATTTGTGTCATGTAGGCATGCCCTTAATGGGTAGGCTTTAAATTATTCTATATTTAGCTTTTGTTTCTTCCTCAAGCATTCTGCACACATTCAGCCTATGAAGGGATGTGATGACAAGCTAAAGACCTCTGGGACCTCCTTATCAGGATTTCTCTTCAACAGAGAGAAAAATGTGCAACAATTGAAAGAGTTAGAGATGTATGTGAAATAGAAATGGAGAAAAAGTAGGGCAAGAGATCAGAAAACACTGTGTAGGGCTTGACCCAAGCTGACTCTAATCGATAGAAAAATTTCCACTGGCTTCCAGAGGCTAAGATTAGTTAGATGAGTTGTGGCTATTTATATCATTTAATGCATGAAAGAAGTCACAGTTATAGCTATCTTTAAAAAGACTTTTAGAGGGTAATATTTAAGGTAGTCACTGAAGATAGCAAGTGAATCTTTGCTTTAAAGAAACTGGAAAGGCAAGGATAGGTTTGTTATCAGTTGCCTCACCTAAGAGAAATGTACTTGTACGAACAAGTTCCACCTGCAATTGTGGAGCACAAACTATTCAAGACAGATAGATTACTGAGGGTTTCAGAAGGATCCTTTCAAATAGACTGACCAGAGAAAAAAAGAGTGAAAGAATTTTATACAAGGGGAAAAAAATAACTTCTGTTATATGTAAACCATTATAAGCTGTAAATGACCAGGAAAGAGAATTTGGACTTACTGTAGATCTGTGCAAATGTCAGAGCTGTTCTGAGCATCAGTCAAAAAGACAAATAAGAGGTTAGGAATTTTTTTCCTGAGGTAATAAGTTAAAAAGAAATAGAAAACATCAGGAGCTGTTGGGGCATGAAAAAATGCTGTTTCTTGGCACTCTTCAAGTAAACATTGTTTTTCTGTTCACAAAGTCTGTGTCTGGGTATCAAGCTAATATTATTGTAAATGTGCCAGGCACTGAAGAAATCCAACTCATCCAAAAGCAGACATATGCCTGCTGAGGGAAACTCCTGCATTCCTGGCTGGTGTGTGGATGTTTACCGGGATTAGGAGGGCCTCTTCATGGGGACAGAAAGGTGCAGGCATTCTGCTCCAACCTGAGGAACCACCAGCACTTCAGGCCTGAGGAAAAAGAGTCATCAGCCTCTACATACCTCTGCTGAGGTGGCCGAAGTGCATCCTATCCCACCGTCCAACTGTCAGCCGCACTTAACATTTCAGTCAGCATTAGTTGGTGCAACACCGTTGTGCCATCTCCCACCCAGAGGTAGAAGAGTTTGTAGCACAGTGGAAGTCACTCTGCAACTTCTGAAATTTAAACATGCAGTTTGACCTGCTCCACGTGTGTGGGCTGGGAGGAAAGAGGCAGAAATATTTGTGTTCCCTCTCAGGGGTGGGAAGGGGTTTGAAGAAGCTTTCTGTCCCACCTTCTGTGCTTTTTCCCCTCTTGCTTCAATGCCTCACTTCAGTCTCTTCCCAGAACCACGAGTGTTCTGCAGAGAGCAGCACCCTCAGTAAACAGAGGCTGAAGGAGTCTAAGGACTGACCAAACACATGGATTCCCAATCGCTCTTCCATGGATCATTCTAGTGCCTGCCCAACCTTTGGGTTGGAGAAGTGCCATGCCACTGTGAATGCCAGAAGTACACTGCCTTTCCATAATAAAAAGGATTTGTTTTACCCTTCTTGGAAAGCTGAACAACATGGAGGGAATCACAATCCCTTGTGGGGATCAGGGAATATCCACCGAGAAATACATCTTTAAGGGAATGTTACTTGCAGCTCAGCAAGTAACACCAGAGCTTTAGCAGCCAAGCTACAGTCAAAGAGCAGCCCCTCGAGAAGAAGCCCAGGTACCATGACTTGGCCAGCACCCAGAGCCACAAGTTATTATGCCAGTTGTTTGTTTGTGTGGGTTTGGAAGAGATAGGTGGAAGGAGGCTCCAAGAAAAATTTGACCCTCACATTGCATTGGCAGAGTGGAGTCTTCTTCGAGGTTACAGGGCAGAATAAAAACCCTGATGCTATCTAAGACAGTTTTCTCCTCCAAACAATGAAGTGCCTCTCATGGACTGTTGCAGTCCATAGCTTAGTGCTGAGCAGCAGACCTCCAGCATAGGAGTGGACAGGGCCATTTCTGAGACCTCCTCCATTAGGAACGCCAGGACAGGAGTTACACTGCTTGCACCATCCTTTGGCTATCCACAGCAGGCTCTACCTGCTGGACCTTCTAAGGAAACACATCTTTTGGTGTCCTCTGATGTGGACAAGGATCCTGAGTGCTAGGCTGCGTGGTGGGCCCATTAATTGTCTTTTGCCATACTCTGTCCCTAAGAGAAGTGCTTGGCTCTTTCAAACCATGTGTATGTGTGGATCCACCTCAGGGAAGGAAGCAGAAAGACTAGTAGGGGAGCACACAGAGCAGTCCAAGGTCACTAAGGAATGGGCTGATCTGAGATAGGAGAGAGAAGCAAAATAAATGCATTCTTGAAGATGGGTGGGGGTTGGCTCCAGGGCTGCAAAGAGGCAAGAGCAGGCTGAAACTGCTATAATGATCTTCAAGAGTCTCAGAAGCAGATGGTAGAAGATATTAGAGGCTGGAATCTCTCTGGGAGTGACAAAATCATGTCCTGACAGTAAATAAGAGAGACTGAGATTGGGAGCAATAATGTGGTGGCCTCTCCCTATAGCATCCTACAAACCTGCGTACATTGCCTTTCCTATTTGTCCTGCCAGGCAGGAGCAACAGCATTTATCTTTGCCCACAAAGGAAGTGAACGAGCAGTCCTTCCCTTTATTGGCCCCTCTCAGGAATGGAGTCCATGCACCCGAAAAACCTGGAGCTTCCCTTGAGCACCACAGCCTGCCTGCAGGCCAGGTGGACCTTTGGTCTGAGTGCCAGTGCTTCCATACTCATCTCTGAGTGCTTCCATCACCACCTGCAAAGTCTCCTGCCTTATCCAACAGCAAGAGCTCGACATCTGTAGTTCTTTTTTAGCAGACTCAGTGAATATCTAGGGTTGGTGACCTGCTGGTTAATAAATATTACTAAAACATCTGCTTTGCTAAAATCCAAAAATAACATTAAAAATCCCAGAGACAAAGAATGCACAGAGAGGACTTGCTCTGCTTTTGTTCCTGATGTTCACCTAAGTTTCCTAACAGCATTTGATTAATTTGCTATCTTTTCCTTTGAGTTTGTAGGCCAATTTCATTTGTTGAGAAGTTTGACATGTCCCAATAGGCTAATATCAAATACGTCACTGTCCACAGAAGACCAGAAGCCAGGCAGAGGAGCGAGGCAGAAACCCAGCCAGGTGCCTCGAGCATAGGAAGGGAGAATGGGACATCGTGTCCCATACCTGGCCATGCCAGGGCAGGCAGCACTGCTTGGTATCCAGCCGAGCAGGCAGGGACAGTACAAGAGCCAGAGGGACATGTCAGGGCTTAGGAAATGTAGTTTGGAGTTGGTATGAGGAGGAAAACTGGGAATATGAGGAGGACAAAAAGCTTTTGCTGTAGGAAATTGGAGTTGGGGGATAGAGGGTCTGGAGATAGTGGTGGACATTGTCTGTGGACCAAGAAGAAAGCTGTATGCCTCCCAACCACTGGGCCACAGACAGAAAAATGGGAAAACTCACCTGCTTACCTTATTCGAGAAGAGAGAAAGCTCACCCAAACTGACCTGTTTACCTCATTTGAGAGGAGAGGAAATTCACCCAAATTAGAAGGCAGTAAACTACATTTAGCTGCCTTTAACCTCTGCTTGTTAACCTCAGTTAACCCCACTGCCTCCCTCTCGGTCTAGAGGTCAAAATGCTCCATGAAGCCATGCATCTGTCTCTACCTCCCAGGGGTCAAGGAGGGATAGAGCTTCATTTTGGGCTCTGCATTCCCTTAGTGGAGAGCCTTCCCCAATTTCACGTTCCCTTTATTGTTGTGGTGCATTTTCTTTGCGGGTTCCCTTTCGGGAGTGGGAGATGGGGATCCCAGCAGGGACACCCTTGCTCAGGTCCTCTAGGGGCGCATCCCTCTCCCGTTGCTGCGGCGCTGTGAACCAGAGACATCACTGCATGGTAGAAGATATTAGAGGCTGGAATCTCTCTGGGAGTGACAAAATCATGTCCTGGCTGTAAATAGGAGAGACTAAGATTGGAAGCAATAGCGTGATGGCCTCTCCCTATGACTGCATAGGGAGAGACTATGTCTGCAGCAGTGTGTGTGCACTGCCGAAGGAGGTCTCTCCCGGATTTTCCTTTTCCCCGGCAAAGGGAAAACATGCGGCTGAAGGGGTCTCTCCTAGATATTCCTTTTCCCCGGCAACGAGAAAACACGCGGCTGACAGGGGACGGAGTGCTGACAGTTGGAACTGGGAGCTGTCAGATGCTCGTGTCGGGATGGTAGCGAGCAGCTCGCCAGCTGCGGCAATCAGAGCGGTGGCATTTCCTGCCAGTGCTCGGCGGTGGAGCGGCTGACACACACCGCCGCCCCTCGCCGTGCCCCGCGGTGGGCGAGCGGAGCGCCGATTGCGGCGGCGGTGGTGACTCCAGCGGGGCTCCCCTGCCGCACCGCCCGGCCGGGGGAGGACACCCCCGCTCGGTGCGCTCCCCGCCGCCGCCGCAGTGCCCCCCCACTCCCGCACGCTCCCGCCGCACGTGAGCGCTGCCGCCGGCGCGGAAAGTGTGTCACTGGGTGAGGGGGGCGGCCGGGGGCGGGGCGGGGCGGCCGCCGGGGCGGGGCGTGGCCGGGGCGGGGCGGGCGGCGGTGCCGCACTCGCTCTGCGCGGCTCCCCGAGAGCGCTTTTGTTGTAAAGGGGAGGGCGCCGCGGCGGGGACGTGCACCCGCCGCTCTGACAGGCGACAGCGCGGCCGCCTCCCGCTCAACCTCCCTCCCGCCGGCTGCATGTAGGGCTGCGGCAGCGGGGACACGGAGCTGGGAGGACAACGACCGAGCGGAGCCGCGCCGCGCCGACCGGAGCCGAGGCGGGTCCGGTGGAACCCAGCGCGGCGCCGCCCGTACCCCAGCGGGAGGTGGCCGCCATGGAAGTCAGCGCGGGTAAGCGGGGGGCGGCCGCCGCGGGGGCAGTCGGCCGGGCTGCTCGGGGTGGTCCCGCAGGGCCGGGCGGGCGCGGGGGCGCGGGCGGGGTCGGTCCGGGGTGCGGTGGGGCGGGGGGAGCGCGGCGGGCGGCGGCGCTGCCCGGCCCCGGCCCCGCTGGTGGCCGGGACGGCCCCGCGCCGCCTCACATGGACCCGCCGGGCGAGCCATGTGCGCGCTGTGTTTACGTTCCGCGCGGCGCGCCCGCTCATTGGCCGCGCGGGGCGGTGACGCGCGCATTGCATAATAGCGGCGGGGCGGCGGCGCGGGGCAGCGGGCGGCGCGGACACGTGAGGCGCGCGGGCGGCCGCTGTTTTGGTGACCTACATTCGGGGCGGCGGCGGCGGCGGGGGCGCGCCGGGGACACGTGGGGCCGCGCCGCCGCTGCGGCGCCGGGCAGCCCCGCCCCCGCGGCTCCCGCGGCTCCGCCCCCGCCGCGGCGGAGCGCGGGGGGGTGGCCGGGGTCGGCGGCGCGGGGGCGGGGGGAGCGCTCGGGGTCGCGGGGGGACACGCGGTGCGGCCGTGTGCGGCGGCGGCGGCGGCACGCGGCCCGTCCCGGTGCGCGGGGGCGGCGTTGTGTAACGGGGAGGGGGCGGCCCGGGGGCAGCGCAGGGCGGGCCCGGCGCTTCCAGCCCCGGCGCCGCGTGACCGCGGCAGGGAAAAGCCGCAGCCCCGGTGCGGTGGGATGGGATGGGGCGGGAGGGCAGCTGCGGGCACGGGGACCGCGGTCCTCGCTCCCTTCTCGCGTGGTTAACGAGGGAGGTCGGCGGTGTCGGGGGTGCCTGCCGGGGAGCCCCCGCTGCCGCAGCGTCCTGGGGCCGGGTTCATCGCCCAGCCAGCGCGTCCCTGCGGCGGTACAGCTTCCCGGATGGCTGTGCAAATGAAATGCCGGCACGGCGCGGTGCCCCCGCCTCCCTTCCCAAGTAAACCCCGCCAGGTAGAGCCCGAAGGGTCCTCGTCACTCAGCCGAAGGTGCCTCCGCAGCAACGTTAGCAGCGCGGCCCCGCGTAGCCCCAAGGACTCCTTTCACCGCCCTCCATCGGGTTCTCGAGGCAAAGCCCGGGCAATTCCCAGTCCCCACGCTGCCTTCCCCGCCGAACGCCCCGGTATCCCCGTTCTGCAGAGCAGCGGCGTGCGTGTGCACGTGTACGGGCACGCACAGAGGTCACTGTGTCTGTGCTCTTTGTTCTGAGATGTCACCCTGCGCTGTGTGAGAGATTCAACTTTTGACTGCTGACCAAACAAAACCAGAGTTCATAGGGAAGTGCAGCTTCTGAAATAAAAATACGGGGAACCTAGACTGTGACGCAGGCAAGACTGCCGGGCTCTCTAGGGTGCAGGAGCAACCCAGCTATCTGGGGCTCCTCCGGCTTTCAGAAGAAGAGGGGTGAAACCATAAACACACTCATTCTGTGCTTCCGTATGACACTGGTGTTACCCCTGAGGAAAAAGAGAATCTCTTTTATGAGTAGGGTTTAAAGATAACGGGGCGCGGTGGCAGTGTGGAGAAATATGGAGTTCCCTGCAGGAGCTGTGCTGTGCTTGCGTGTCCTGGTCTGCCCCTTGCAGATAAGGATGGCGCCTGCTGAGAAACCGGGTGCCTCCCATGGACCAGGTGGACTGTGAGCTTTGACCTGGCACCTGGCAGAGGCGCGTGCAGCACCGGGGGATGGCACAGACCTTTGTCAAACAGGTGGTGTCTTAGCCTAGCATGGGTGTCTGAGGATGTCTCATTTCTCATGCTGTTGCTGAACCCGTGACTCCATTGCCAATCCTCCTTTCTCCGAAAACCTGATCCGGAATGCGTGCTGTGCCGTGTGGAGGATTTCTTAAAAAATCTGTGTGAGAACAGCGGCTGTGGCAGGGTGTAGGGGCACCAGTGTCTGGAAACGTGAGCAGTAGTCTGTGTAGTGCACGTGTCACACGGCCCCTTAGTCTGACTTCTGCTGTGAGGCAGCTCTTCCAGGAGTTCCTGGGCTGCATGCTCTGTAGGGAACCTTTTCACCAAGGGTTTCCTTAGTAGAAAAAAAGTTAAATGTTAAAGAGGAAAAGTTGCTGCAGAGATGCTAAGAGGATCATTACAGCTGATAGAAGTATTTAAAATTTGTAAGTCAGAATTTCTCCCTGCAAGCAGTGATGTGTCCAGGGTTGTATAACACCACTGCCTTTATGTGTGGAGGTGATGGCTGATGTAAAGGGCTAGAGCCCCAACCTGTAATGCCAATTCAGTTGATTGAGGACTCTACAGACACCAATGCTTTTTATCTCTAAAGGAAAGCAGTGCCTGGCCCTTTTTAAGTTTTTAGTTCTTACTGGCATGTGGAGTTCCTTGCTGCAATGTCATGGGTTGCCTGTGAAGAGACTCTACAGAGCAATAGAGGCATAAAACATAGAAGATACCGAGTCTAATTTATTTAAACAGTTGCATGGCTATGGCTGTTGAAATTTTTGTGTGAAATATCAAATGATTTTATATTGACTTTTGAAATGCTGAGTCTTGGAGACAAACTCAAATGAAGCGCAAACAATGTCTCTTGCTTACAAGCAAGAAGGAGCCTGTGAAAAGCCAGAACTGCTCCCCGGTCTGCCTGAGGACAAAAAGCTGTTTCATCTGAGGGATTCTCAAGTGCGTCAGATTGCAAGACATGGCAGGACAGAGACTGTTTGCAATAGCAGCCTAGCAGTTGGAGTTCAGCTGCTGTTAGAAACACTACAAAGGCTTGCAATCGGACAAATGGCGTTCAGTAGGCTAACCAGGCTGCAGTGCTATTTCTTTCCTTTGCCCCCTTCCCTTCTGCATCATGAGCGCCTCCCAGCCCTTCCTTTCTGTGCCTCTGGCGCATAGCCTGCATGAAGGCTTTCTCTCTGCCCTATTTCTGTTGCTAACCTAGCTTGTTTGCATTCTGGCTCCACAGCGCTCTAAGATCCTGTCTTTGCTGTGGCTCCAGATGAGCTCTGCTCAGAGGGTGCCCAGGGAAACCTCTCCTGGGCAATCCCATGCTCTCTCCCTGCTGCCCCATCCTTACAGCACCGTGGCTTGTTGCTCCATCTGTTGGTTCTGCCATTTCGTCTTGGCTTGGATCACAGAAGGCTGATAAGACAGGAGAAGGGAATGGGGCAGACTGGGAGGTCAGCCATTGAAAACGAATGGAGACAAACAGACTTCAGGGAGGGAGGGAGGAAGGGAGAGGAGTGCTCCCAGGAGCACGTAATGGCTGATCTGGTGGTGCTGGGTCACGGCATGGCTCACATGGCAGCGGTGCATGTCTGCTGGTTATGTCACTACGTGCCGCCTTTTTTTTCTTGCCTTAGGGGGTGTGATAGCTTACATCAGCTCTTCGAGCTCGGCATCTAGCCCAGCCTCATGTCACAGTGAGAGCTCAGACAGCGGTTTCCAGTCATCCTCTTCGCCTGTGCCATCTTCTCCGAACAGCTCCTCCTCAGAAAGCGGATGCAATGGCCGGAGCAGCGAAGGCTCTGATGGGGCACCGAAGAACGATCGGCTGGAGGAGACTGTTAAAACAAACCAGTCCAGTGTTGCTGGTTTGACAAAAGGCCATAATGGAGTCACAAGTATGTTTGGTGCTGGTTCCTTAAAACACCATTTCCCCCTTATATATTACAACCTCATATGTTACAACCAGGTCTTCCGTGTGGCTTGTGGTGAAGGCACATAGCAAAGCCTCCATTTTTATCTTTTGGCATTATGTGTGTGGTAATACAGCGGGTGTTGCCATACAAATGCTAATAAGATGGAGGTCCCATTGCTGCTGACTTCAGACAGTCCGTAAATACAATCCGGCTTTACTTCAAATTTTCGTGAGGACTGATCTTAGTAAAATCAAGCAATTAAAAGGAAGTAACGAAACAAAGGTAATAGTAATCAGAAATTGCCTTCAAGAGTATTTATGGAGCGGTCTTGGAAATCTGGTTTATCTGTTTTTTCATATGCTCTCCCTTGCCCCTTCACCTTTCCTTCCCCCCCAGTTTTGAGGAACAAAATAAATAAATTACCTGAACGTAATATTTACATAGCTGCAGTTGGAACAGTTATCTTTTTGATTCCAAGTCTTAATTTGTGGATGTAAAAAACAAAATACTTGTAAACTGGAACGAAAGGATAGCCTTTTAAAATGCATTTAACAATCTAACTTTACCTATTCGCTTCACACTTTTTTTGGTAATTGGAGAAGATCAACGGTAGAGAAGTATATTTGAACAGTTTTGGAAGGGTAGAAATCAAACTGAGCACTGGAATGAGTGATTCAGCAAACTCTCAGCTGGAATTTAGTCTTTTGGAGGCTCAGTTCTTTTATTGGCAGAATTGTTTTATTCTTTTGGATTGATACAAAGCTAGAATAAGTATATAGAAGTTCTACCTTAAAAGGTTTGGGTTTTTTTTTTAAGGTGTTCCTACCCTAAGTTCATCAAGAACCTTTACTTCTTTTTAAAAATTCCCTAGTAACTGGGTTTCTTGGTATCAGGGCAGAAGTTCCTGAGATGAAACCTCTGGTAAACTGTTCAAATGGATAGACAGATAGATAACACTTCTAGCTCAGTACTAGTTGTGTTAAAAAAAAAATAAAAATTGTGGTTTAGTTCTTTTTGAAAACCTTGATGTTTTAGTTCTTCTTTACAAATGAAACTCAAATGTCAAATAAGTTACTTTTCTGGTAGAATAGTGGGAGTATTTCCAGTTTTCTCTTGTATTAAGGTAACTTTGTGGTTACTGAAGTCACTAGTAAAATTCCTATTGGCTTTGGTGAAACCAGTGTTAGACCAGGACTTAGGACTTGCAATAAAATCTTTATTGACAAGCTGAAATAAAAAAGGTGGGGGAAAACTTAAAAAAATCAAACCATGAGCATATTTACAGGGCTGAGAAGGTATTTTTGAGTTCAAGTGTGCAAGCACGCTATTCTGGATATGCATTCAAATGAGTGGTCTTTACATATGTAGATGTGGCTGAGTTACTAGTCCTAAATTGTTATCAAGTAGGTAGAGTGTATGGCTTGTTTTTAATATATAATAAAGTGTCCTTTCATATTTCTGGTTTTTAAGAAAAGATGTTTATTCTCTGTCAGGGAAACTCTAGCCTTTTATAGGCTTACTTGTCCTGATGGGAAAAACAGATTGAGCCTGAACTTTAGTGGCCTAGTTAACTGAATGGTCCTTTTAAAAGTGCTTAAATGTAAGCAGACTTTCTTTTTCTACAGTTGAGTGCAGTGCTACTGTGATTGAAAGCCCATTGAATATGTGCTTTCTACCTATTCTGTTGAGTGCTTCGTGTTTGTCTTTTCCCCCCTCCTTTGCCCTAGTACCTTCTGAACTGTTCGGTTTGGTACATTGTTGGTGTCTGTTCTTCTGCTGTACTTTTTCATATGTTGAGCTGACCTGATGTGTTTTGATTTAAGTCCAGGTTTTAAAAGGTGGAAACATGTTCCTGCAGTTGTCATTGGTTTTCTATATCCTTGACTTTTTTGTTCTGATTCTAGAATTTAATGGCATGGTTCTTCTTTGCAAAGTCTGTGGAGATGTCGCTTCAGGATTTCATTATGGTGTTCATGCCTGTGAGGGCTGCAAGGTGAGCTATATTTCTGCTCACCTTTCTGCTGCTGAAGTGCTCAAGTTCTCCCCATTGGGGAAAAGGGGTGATACTGCCAAAAAAAGTCTGTGTATTTATCTGTTAAATGTGAGAAATTTCAGAAGTTGTAGGGAAAAGGCAAACCACTTAGCAATACACAGTATTTTCCAACCTCTGCAGTACTTTCTGTTCTCACCCCTTGTCCAATCCTGCCTGACCTGGAGTGCGTGGCAGAGAACAAGAACTGGAGGCAGAGGTGGTAAGGATCATGTCACGCAAGACATGTGCATGTTAATTGCATTAAGAGATAGTGGGTGTGGGTTGTCACCTGGACTGGGGCACAGAACAAAATAGCTTTGGAAAAGCAGTTCTTTACCACAGGGAAAGCCAGAACTGGGTGCTTCCATGTTCATGCATCACTAAATGTGTATTTTTCTGAATCTGTAACACTGCAAATGTTATGTTCTTTGAAGGAGTTTTATCAGCTTAAGCGTTGTGTGAAAGAACCACCTTTGAAGGTCATATGGTGCAGCAGGATGGTTTTGTTGCCAAACTGCAGAGATTGGTGTCAAAAGATCTGATTTTTGACTCCCATATTTGTACTTGATGTCAGAGGCATTTAAGAGCATCTTACAAACTGTTAGTATAGTCTTAGAGGTAATACTGGAGATACTCGGTGCTGACTGTGCGGGGAACAACTTAGTATTTTCTGTAATTAGAAATCATAACTAGTTAGCATTATATATAGATCACACACAAAGGGGAAGTAAGTCTTGAGGAGTATCAAGTTCTTTAAAATCACTTGGGGCTGATGGCTCTGAAGCAGCTGATGAGAGACAGTGAGGTTTTCTGTGCTTGCAGAGAAGTGAATCTTGGCAGAAGAATTTGACATGTGCTGTAATGATAGTTGTGGGGCTTTTTTGTTTGTTTGTTTACAGGGTTTTTTCAGAAGAAGCATTCAGCAAAACATCCAGTATAAGAAGTGCTTGAAGAATAACAACTGCTCTATAATGAGAATGAATAGGAACAGATGCCAGCAGTGTCGTTTCAAAAAATGCCTGTCTGTTGGGATGTCAAGAGATGGTACGTTCCTGTACTGAGCAGGGATCCTCTGAGAGGGAATCTGCTGCCCACTTCAAAACTGATTGCTGAAGGTCTTAATGGCAGATAATGCAGCTAGCCCTGTTCTCAAGAGCAGGTTCACTGTCTGAGAACATTTAGATCAGCTTGCCTTCTTGCTCCATGACTCTCCTGGACTGGTAATGTAATACTGCGGACAGCCGCAGAGCTGTTCTCCTGCCTGTGGAGGCTGATGCAGTGGGATATGCTGCAGTGGTCTGTTAGGGGGATGGTTGTAACAAGTGCCTCAATTTTGTGTATCCTACCTGAAGCTGAACAAGACTCATATTTTTTTTTTTCCCCTCTTTTCTTTTGTTACTGTTGCTTTTTCAATGAAAGGGAATTCTGCCCAAGCTGATAGCTTTAGAGTAATTGCTACAGAGCCTAAAGAATTAGATTTGGGTGCATAGGATGAGCATGTATCTACTCCGTTCTTTTTCTTTCTTTTTTTCTTTCTTTCTTTTCTTGGAGGAAGAGGAAAGACAAGGAGGAAATAGTAGTGTTGAGCTGTGTCTCTGACCACCTTGCTGGCTGTCCACTCCTTGTGACTTTTTAATATGTAATGCTGAAAGTGTAGTTCACTTGTCTGCTACAACTTACTGACACAAACCAGAACTCTTCCTTCTGTTTCACTTTTTAATTTTCTCTGGCTGTTTATTTCACAAGAACTAGGAATCTTGGGCTGTTAATAATTTAGTGGGTGGAGTGTTAAAACTTATTTTAAATAATTGTTCTGAGTTCTTGTCGTGCATAGGAGTTATTTCATCCCCTAGGCACTTATTTGCGCACAAGGTTGCACCTGCTTTAATGAAAGAGACTTAGTTACATTAATGATGGACTACTGCATGAACATAATTACATCAGTCGAAACTGGTTATAAGCCCTTGTGCAGCTGTGGTTGGACAGGGTGGTAGAGGCAGTTATAGATTCCCTAGGACAGGGTCAAAAGTGCTGCAGCCACAATGATGCCCGTCCCCTTGCCAGCAGAAAATGTCCTTGTCAAGGCAAAGTTATCAAGGAAATTTGCCAAGGTAAGCTTTGTTCAGCATTGATTCTATTGTTTTGACAAGTTATATAATTAGTCCTTGAGGACCTGTCTTGTAGGACTTCTATTCAAATATGATATGGACTGTGTTTACATTCAGCTAATTGTCAGCTCACAAAGTTGTGCTGATTTAATAGATCCAATCTTAAACTTAAAGCCCAACACTTCGTCAATTAACACAACTGCATGTATGCTCCATAGCCAGGTTTGAGGCAAAAGGGGACAAGGCTTTAGAGACTCTGTGCTTTAGAGCTGCCTTCTGTTTGTATGCAAACAACAGCATGCATTTCATACCTCACACCAGTCCTGTGCACTGGAAACTCCTTGACTTCACTGGAATATCCCTGCTGTAGTATTGGTGAGAGCAGTTAAAACCTTTCCTTAAAAGGCAAGATTTTTGGTTGGGGTGTGTGTTTTGTGTGTGTGTGTGTGCCAACACTTTCAGGATTGATTTTTTTTTTTTTTCCCTTCCCACCACTTTCTGTTTCTCCACCTTGGTAGCTGTTCGATTTGGCCGTATTCCCAAACGTGAAAAACAGAGGATGCTGATTGAAATGCAGAGTGCCATGAAGTCCATGATGAACAGTCAGTTCAGTGGCCACTTACCCAACGAAGCATTAACAGAACATCAAGACCAAGCACCTCAAGAAGACCTTTCTTCCAAGCCCAAACAAGAGCGGGATACCATCAAAAGCCCTTCTCCCCCTCCTACTGCTGACATGGCTAAGGAAGAAGTGATCGGGATGGTCACTAGAGCCCACAAAGACACTTTCATGTACAACCAGGAACAGTCCCAAAACCCTGCAGAGATGATGCAGCCCCAGAGTGGGGAGAGAGTGTCGAAGAACACCGAGCAGTACATCTTGAGCAGTGAGCACTGTGTTGGAGGCCTCAGTGGCCCTCAGTACCCTGAAAGGGAGCAGCACCTTGGTGGACAGTACAAAGGGAGAAGCACAATGCATTATCCAAGTGGGCATGCCATGTGCTTCACAAATGGCCACTGCATGAACTTCACCAGCGGTTATACTCAGCGAATGTGTGATAGGATCCCAGAAGATGGCTTTTCTCCAAACAAGAATACCACTTACTCCTGTAGCACTGGAGGAAGAATGCATCTGGTATATTAATATTAATTGCTTCATTTGACTTAGTGAAAGGCTTAGTGGTGGGTGTGATACAGCTGTGTCTTAGTAGTCAATGGAGCTGCACACAGTTGACAAAACTTCTGAAACTTAAAATATTGACATAAACTTGATAGCGCACATTGTCGCAAAGGAGGTAGTAGCTCAAGTTGTGTGGAGAATTTGAAATCATACAAGTGATGGGGTTTCTTGGCTCATTTTTTAGCTAACTGAAAGTAGGTGAACATCAAAGAGCATTGGTTGAAAAAAAATCAGGTTTTTTTGAAGTGATTTGACTTTGAAAAGAAAACAACACTTTATAAATGCCCCTTTTCACTCAATCCTTTTGAAGACTTTAAAATAATCTACACAGTCAGATGTACTGTATTTTCATTAAATGTATTCAGAGCAAATTTCTGGGGTGAGACCCCAGGGCGAGGATTTCAAGCCAGCGTACACGCTTAGCTAGTGTGTTCTAAAGTCTCTCTTGCTGGGTAGGCTGTTTTTTTGATGTTGGGGTTTTTTTGTTTGTTTTGTTTTAATGGGGTGCACAGGCTATGCATCCTTTTCACCCTAGAACATCTTCAGATAGGAACAGAGGCAGGAGGAAGATGTGCAGCTAAACCACTTGAGAGAAGTTCAGGGTCTTTTCTGTAGGTCTTTTCTTGAGGACCTTAGATGGCTTTACTAGAGCATTTTTTTTCACTGAATTCTTAACAAGGATGTTTCCTGGTTTTTTGCATATGGTTGTCGGGTTTTTTGATTGTTTGGTTTTTTTTTTTTTGGTCTTTCCTTAACAGATCCCTCTCATTTGCCTTGCACCTGCTGTTTCTCTGCTATTCAAGCAACCAGTTCTGTAAGCCCCTTAAAATAGATTGTCCTTCTCTTTATCACTGCAACCGCCTGGGATGAGAGAACATAACATCCTCGTTCTCATCCTGCACTCCTGTTGTGAAGTGCGAGACCCTGACCTTTCTGAAGTACTTGAGCTGCTGGTGGTTTTCTTTCTCCTAGTTTATAAAGATCCTTCTTAGGTTCTTGAAGACCCCTGAAAGTTTCCACAGTGAAAGTGTTTATTTGTTGATTTTGCTGTATTTTCATGACGGTTTTTCTGTTGGGGCTTTTTGTGTGTGTGTGGTTTTTTTTTTTCCCTTTTTTGGGTACTGCATATATAGACTATGCCATCCCTAGGAGGGTCTGACCTTAATTGCAGACTCTGGGCACTACACCATGGCAAATAATAATAATTGCCAACGTTTCTTCCTTGCAGGGAAAGTATGTGGTGTCACTACGATGGCATTCTTGGCACTCCTGAGAAGCAGAGGTTAAACCCATCAGTATGGGCGGGCAGGGAGTGGTGCTGCCTTGCAGAGGCTCAACCAGTCAGTTTGACCTGTGCATGGCAGCTGCAGGGAGGCTTTACACAGCCAACGATGAGGAAACAAAACTGAATCCAACAGAGCACTGCAGCTCCCCCTCCCTGCCCCAAGTCTCTGACATGAATAAGGGTTTTGCCTGAGAACTCAGTGAGATCAGGATCCAACCAAAATGAGTCAGTAGCAATAAGGGCATGTAATTAGGCTCTGAACGAGTATGGAGACAGATGTTCAGGGGTTTGACATTTTTTACTCAATACCCCTGTAAGCAGAAAAGCAGAACATGTCGTTTCTGAAGATGTTCTTCTAAAGAGAGCTGGTGACTGTACATCTGACAACTGCTTCCATAGGAAGCCTGTCAGAGTTCAAGGAGCACCTGGCGACACTCTTAGTCATATGGCTTAGTTTTAGGTAGTTCTGCAAGGAGCAGAGAGTTGGACTCTGTCTTCATGAGTCTCTTCTAACCTGAGATACTCTATGACTCTTGGGCACAGGTCTGTCAAGGCAGTGTAAACACAATGCACAGGGTGGAGAAGTGGTAGTTTCCCTTTGGGACTGAGTGCCTGTGGGTTAAGCTAAACGATCGTAGGATTAGAAGTTAAGGTGATTTTTGTGTCCAATGAGGAGCAGGAGATTCGTTATTTTCAGAGAGTACTGTATTTTTAACAAGATCTATGTGGACCACTGCAGTATTACAAACAGAGCAGTGATTAGCATCTGCCATCCTTCTGTTTGTATGCCTAGGCCTTTCCTTTTGCCAAAATATTATATTCTTGTAGTCTTAGAACCTTCCACACAAAGATTTGCTAGGCAATTACCATATTCAAGATGCCCTGCCAAAACAGCACAGCTCTGAGGAATTGTTAATCTATCTCACAGTTTTTCCTTTGTTTTGCTGACATTATGTAGGATTACGTACACCATTTAGGATGCTTGTGAGGAATACTTAAAAGGAATTCTCATCCTTGATGATGACAGGTGAAATGAATATTAAAAGGTTTAAACTTCATTAAAATATGTGAATTTTAGAAAGCAGAACTGAAAATATCTCAGAGCTTCCGGTTGGGTCTTGCAGAGGGAATTTATTGGCAATCAGCCTCGACTGATATGTCTGATCTCATTGTAATGGATTCAGACTTTCCTACTAAAAAATTGCTGTATATTTGTATAAAAGAAAGAGCATTTTCTCGTCCTGTGGCTGAGAAAAATTGGAAAACCAGTTCCTTGGTCATCCTCCTTCAGTGATACAAGTAAAAGAAAACTTGTAAAGGAAGATTATCCTTGTAATGAGGGTGTAAACCTGTGACTCAGGAAACCAAGGCTCGCTTTCTTGCTCTAGTGTTGACACCTTTGTCATCTTGACTGAAGCACTTCAGTTGCCTGCAAAACAAGACAGATAGGAGAATGAATGTAGTCATGACTGTGAGATTGCAATCAATTGATTTTGAAATCATGATTAACTGTGAAATTACAGGGATAACACAAATAAGAGAAATCCAGCTGTCAGACATCAGTTGAGATCAGGGACGAATCCCATAACATTGGTTCAGTCAGATCTTTTGCAGTAAACACTGTTGTAGTTTCCATAGTCAGCAAATTTATGAACAACTTGCTGACAATCCACCATGGATTTTTTTTTGTTGGTTGGTTGGTTGTTTTAAAGGAAGGGGGAGAAATCTAGTTGCTTTGGGAGATGACTGAGAAATACTGATCTTTTTTTCTCTATATGTCATTATCACTAAGTTTTGTAGAAGAATAAAATTGTTTCTTCCAAGTATTTGTCAGGATTCGGAGTGATATCTTTAACAGTTGTTTTCTATGTTTTGTAAACATCAGGTCTGCCCAATGAGTAAGACTCCCCATGTGGACCCAAATAAATCTGGCCATGAAGTCTGGGAAGAGTTTTCCCTGAGTTTTACCCCTGCAGTGAAGGAAGTGGTGGAGTTTGCCAAGCGCATCCCAGGATTCCGAGATCTCTCCCAGCATGACCAGGTCAATCTTCTGAAAGCTGGGACCTTTGAGGTGAGACCACTGTGTGTATATTGTGAATCTGACAAGCTCTGCATCGGTCTGACCCTGTAAGAACAAAACCAAATAGAACTGGGTTACATCAGGTGAAACCAGCATGTTCATGAGTGGTAGCTCTGAGCTTTCCTCAAGGTGGTGTCGAAAGGATCTGTTATGTCAGATCTTGGTGAACTGTCCCTCTTCCAACTAGCTCAAAACTGCTCAGCCCTTCTACCCATTCTTCTTCCCTGGACATTAATAAATGGGTAATTAGGGTTTTTTTGATTTTGTATAGCAGTGGTTACACTGATAGCTACCTTTGCTTACTCTGAAGAACTGTACTGCATCCAGAAGGGTGGATAGTTTAGAAAGCTGTCTGTCGACTTACAAGTTTTGTTGAGAAATGTGTTTAACGCTCTCTGTGTCTTTCCTTGTGCCGCTCTGCTTCCTGCCAAAGCCAGAGTATCTATCCTGACCAGTCACCACTAGCCTTTGGTGGCAGCTGGAGTGTCTGAAGCTTCCATGTCTAATGCAGTAACAGTAGTAACGAGCTGTACTGCTGCAACTCTGGAGGTGCTGTGTGCCAGCTGCAGCCTGACTTACTCTGGACTAATCCCTCTAGGTCCTCGCGGTTAATTTCATCCACTTGTGGTCATGACGTATATGTGCATTAGTGGTGTTAATTTGGAAATGATACCACAGAGCTTGGTGCTGTTTTATAATTAGTGACCTTCACAAGATGACCTTTACTTAAGGCTTTAGTTGTTCTTCCAGACCCTTGAGTCTGTTGGAGATCATACACATTTTATAAATATTCAAATGTGAAATTTGAATTCAAATGTGCAATTTGAATATAGAGGGCCAGAGGAGCTGATGTTACTGTGCTTTCCTGGAGAGGGTAGAGTTAGTGATGTCTTTGCACTTGTTTACTTGATTTATTCTTTCAAAGAGGTGTGCTTGATTTTGGTTTTACCCAAACTGATGACATTTCTTGTGTAGTGTGTTGGGCATTTACACGGCCCAGTTCTAAGGTGGATAATTGTTGGGTTGGAAGGTACAAGTTATACTGGAAGACTTGATGCCTGGAGTGTGTCAGTTTCTTTGTTGCTTTCATTTTGCTGTCCTGTATTTTTTCTGTTGTATGTATTCTTGACCTTTTAATATTCATCTACAACTCCTGCGGCATAGAGGCTGTATTTTCACTCCTTCAGCTACAGTCTCTTACATGGCTGTTCACATTACACAGAAATGTTAGTTTCTTCCTCTGCTGTCCAGTACCCTCAAGGAGGGTGGAAAATTGGGCTTGGACTGTTCCTATAAAGTGAAGCCAAATCTTTCTGTTTTGCAAGTAAAATGTTTTGTCTTGGCCTCTCTTCACCTCGAGCTTTTCTCAGGCTTCATTCGTATGCTTTTTTTGCCAGTTACAAGCACTGCTGATAAGAAGGTTTCTATATCCAGGGGAATTTATAATAATGTATGGCTGCATGCTTGTCACTTTTCACTTATTTATAAGAAACATTAATGATTTCTGTTAGTGAGCTAGTACTTGTAGTTAAAGGCCTATGTGGCCTCTTAGCAACAGAAAACAAAAAAAGTGATGCTGAAGAGCAGTGGGGAAAAAAACCACAACAGGATTAATGAATCCATTGCAATAGAGGCAAAAAAGCATCTTGAAAGCCTGGTGCATACAAGGTCATTTCTGTTTTGTGGGTAACTGAACTGGGATGTTCCAATGTGTGCATGTTAATAGAAGAACCTGAGTAAAAATGCTGCCTCCAAGCCTGGTGTGGTTGGCTTGGCACTGTGCTTCTTAGCAGCCCGTATTCAAGGAGCTGTTCATTTTAGGGTAAGAAGACACATGGAGACAATGTTGGTGCAGAAGCTGCATAGCTATATATATTCACACACGTGTAAGCTAAAAAGGTTTTTAGAACTGGGAGTACTGGGGAGCTCAGTGTGTTGTGGTGGCATTTGCATGGCTTCTATGACAGCCAGCTCAGAAAAAGCAGTGAGTGTAAAATAAGGAACTTGACTGGTTTTCAGTGGGCCCTTCCCCACCTTCCCTCCAAATGTAGTTGATGGTAGAGCTAGCAAGTCACTACTCAAATAGATCCATTTGAGTAGTGACTCAGCTTCTTGGCAGACTCACAAACCTGGTCATTTAACTACAGGTGGTAGGGAAGTGAGCAAGCAACCTTCAGGTGTGGAGGTTTTTATGTGCTTATGTTGCTGTGATTGAGTGATAGGATTGATCAGGTATATCCTAAGCATGCACAAATAGGAGTCTGGCTTGAAGTGAAATGGAATTAATCAATCCTGTGCTATGCCACAGTCAATTCTTCCTTAGGTTAGAATGGTGACATTGAAATCTATAGGTGAGCTCTTTGCCTTAGTATAAGTCAACACAACTTTATGAGCTTCAGTTTTGAATACTAGTGTTAATACTGGCTGTTCATTATTTAAAGTTTGTTTCTAAAGCCCAGTTCTGTAGGGAGAGTACTGTTTTGAACTGAAAGGTTTTTGAATACCTGGTGGGTCTGTGCTAATGCACAAGTTCAGCTTTGTCTGTCTGCCCTTTGTCTTTCTTTGTTGTATTCTGAGGGCTTCTGCATCTAGGTTTCTGCACTCTGTAGTTAATGTCAGCACAGGACATAGAGCTTAGCTGACAAAAGTGAATAGTGCATAGTGCTCATGTGTCCATCAAGGTTGCTGCATGTCATTTGGCCGTTAAAATTTAGGTGCAGGTCATGGGATGTGCATGAATGGTATTTGAATTCTCAAACATTTTCATTTGGTTTGAACATTCCTGTTTTTAAGCTTGTCAAAGACACTAGGCTTTGAAACCCTGGTTCTCCTCTCACCTGTAGTAAACATTTAAATTAATGCAGTTATGTAGGTTAAGTGAGAAGAGACAGCTGTCACACCAGGAGATTACAGTGAGTCTGAAGTTTTAACCAATGCCAGTTGGTTCATTTTCTCCAAATAAAAAGGCTGTTCTGTGTAACTTAAATCTTGAAAATGTAAATAAGGTTGTTGAACATGAGCAAACGGAACTTTACAAGCCATTCCAGAGGGAAACTTTTCACAGTACGACTGACAAACCACAGGAGAAATTTCAGCCCAGAGGGGTAAGTTTAGCTCACATCAGCTGCTCCAGCCCTGGTGCTTGTAGCAAAGGGGTATTCCCAGCTGCTACAGACCAGGTGCCATCTCAAGCTGTGCTTCCCTAGCCTTTCAAAAGCTGAAAGCCACACATGTGGCTCCTTTCTACCAGAGCTCATTAGCATTCCTGTGGGTACAGTGATGCGGCATGGTACTTTCCCAAAGAATGCCTAGGGGGCCTGATCATGAGGTGGTGAAAATCAGCATTATTTCTGTATAGCTACTCCAATTTGTGCCAAGTGAGAATCTGGTTCGGTACCTTCATTTTGCTCCT
Organism: Pipra filicauda; assembly: GCF_003945595.2. NCBI lineage: Eukaryota > Metazoa > Chordata > Aves > Passeriformes > Pipridae > Pipra > Pipra filicauda. The sequence goes on along the minus strand of NW_024105031.1, from coordinate 48,521 downwards.
CATAAGTGTGGCCAAAAAAATGTTTCTTTTAACGCTCTGTATGCCTTTGGCTGTTGAGTAGCTTAAGCAAGTTGTCCTACTGGCATATTTATGAATGACATGGTCCGTGTGGCTCAGACTGTCTGAGGTTTAAATTTTAATTTTCCTCCCTTTCATGTGCTGTATCCCCTCCCCTGCATCCACTCGCTAATTTTGCCACTTGTTTGTTTCTCTTAGATTACTGGGCCAGAGCTTGCACTGTGTTTTACAGCTCAACAGCATGCTGACAGTTTCTGTATAGAATGCTTGTAGAACAGTTAATGAGACAGTTTGAATGATGTTAAAAGGTTTAGTATTTTTCTTTGGCTTTTCTAGAAATGCACTTGCATTTATCTGGTTTTGTTGGTGTTTTCTTTCTTTCACCAGGTTTTAATGGTACGATTTGCATCTTTGTTTGATGCAAAGGAACGTACAGTCACCTTCCTGAGTGGAAAGAAGTACAGTGTGGATGACTTGCATTCAATGGGAGCTGGTGATCTGCTCAACTCAATGTTTGAATTTAGTGAGAAATTAAATGCCCTGCAACTTAGCGATGAGGAAATGAGTTTGTTTACAGCGGTTGTCCTGGTATCTGCTGGTAAGGAGAGAAAGTTAACTTGCATCTTTGTCAAGATTTGAATGTGGCTCTCTATTGAAAGTTTTCTGTAAAAGGTATAGCCTGTTATTTCATGTCGAAGTGCAGTTGAGTAGGTTTTAAGCTATTAGCAGCTTGTAATCTACTTTCTACATACCTAGTCTTTCTAATATTGCCTTTTGAAAAAATGTGACAATGGGGTTACGTTTTCCTGCTGCTTTCTATAGAATGCAAAACCACATCTCATAACTGCCCTGTGGCCATTTAGGTGGTATTTGTCTGACTCCTCTAAGCTTCACAGGACAGCATCGCCGAAATTACTCCTGACTTGCACAGCATAAGTCTTTAGATAAGGTGGTATTTTTACTTCCAAGTATTGTCATTTAAGTTTACTGTGTATTTTACTTAAGTCTAAATCCAGCAGTTTGATCTCTGCCTATGTCAGCAAGAAAGCCCTGTCATCTGCATCATGACCTCTTACCGCTAAAGGCCTGCCAATTCACTGACATCTTCACCGGCCTCCTATCTTGTTTCAGTCGCTGGATATACAGAACGCTCTGGCCCAGATTCAAAGAAGGATTAAGCACCTACTTCTGTAGTATTATCTCAAGCCTCAAATTAGGCACATTAGCTCTGCGTATAATGCCTGGAATACAAGATGCAGAATCCCTGCTTGCAGTTTAAGAAGCTTTCTAGAGGTAGGTAGCAGGAGTGCTCCTAGGGCCTATTTAGACAGCAAGCCAGCAGTTGGGGAGCACTCAAGTCCTTGAAAAAGTGAACCTCTTTCACATGAGTGATTCAGACCCATGTCTTTCTTATCAGGCAGGGGCACCCCAGGCATGGTGCTGTAGGCACTTGAAGCCTCTGTAAACAAGGTAGGACAGTTCAGTCTAAGAGCTTTGTGCGTGGCTGAACTGAAATGTTACAGCACAGGAGGGGGCAGCTGTTGCCTCTTCAGTCTCTAAGCCATGATGATGAGCGAAGGGTGGCACAGAGCTTGAAGAGCCAGAACAAATGTCAGTGTGAAGGAGGCGTGGGACTATAATCTGTTAGTGAAAATGTTCAGGTAGCAGAGAGAAACCTGGAGTATTAGTTACTATTCCAGACTCTACAAATTTTATCCTTTTTTGACAAGAACTGGAGGCAACCTTTAAAATAAGGACTTTTCCCTTCTTGTGCAATGTAACTAGGCTTACAGCCGCTCTTCTTACTTGCTCAGCTACTGGGTCCCGGAATATCACAATCTCTGTGCCAACTGTTTTTAATGTAAATGGCTGTATTTGTTCTGTTAAATGTTCTTTTAGCACAGAGTCGGGTCCCCTAGCCTTTTAAGCAGTACTCTGATTGCTGGCTCCCAGTAGGGATTAGCTTATGGATGATATGTAACGTACAGCATGTAATGTCAGAGCTGTGCAACAGGTATTCAGGCTTCTTGCACAGATGCTGAGGATTTTTCAGATCATTTTTTTTAGGACATTATTGCTATGTATCTTAGCTGCCTTGTGATCTGCAGTCTAATCACAGCCTTCCTGGACATCTTCACTAAACACTTCTAGGGTTTTATAAAGTACAACTTCATTAGTCGATGTTGGAGCTGTATTCCAGACACAACAGTAACCTTGATGTTTACTGTGAGGTCAGAAATCTCAGGTGAACTTTACTTTGTAGCTTGTGACTGGATTGAAATGCTGCAGTCATTCCTTTGTGCAAGTAAGTGAGTAAACTTCATGCTCAAGCAGGTACCAAAGAAGAACAGAAGTGCCCCCAACAGAGCTCCTGGGGAAGATACTCTCAGTGTGAGTGTTTACCAGGAGGAGAAGGCGCCTGTAGAACTGAAGGATTGTGGGCATCTGTTGATTAAACAGATCTTGAAAGACAAATCCCCTGCACCCCACTCCTCAAGGAGGGATGTAACACAAAGAGTCATTTCCCGTAAGGGGAGGTAGAGCACAGTTAGAGATGGAGGAAGAATTGAAGAACGGGATCGGAGAGAATGACATGGAGATACAGGCAAAGGCAAAATATGCCATAAATGTAAGAAGAGCTGAAGGTGGAAGAAAAAGGCCATTAAGACTTCTTCATTTCAGAATAAAAGTTATTTAAGAGGAGATTGAAAAGGAAGAGAGCAGTCAAGATTTATATCAGTTCCAAAAGCAAACAGGAGTGTGACTGTTGAATACTGATTAGGTGATCCAGAATACAAAGTAGCATGGTGCACAACTTAAAAATCTTCTTAAAAGACTTTCAGTTGCTTAAAATTAAGAAAAAACCCAAAACCACCAATGGAAAAAAAGAAGTAAGTCTCTAAGTAGTGCTACTGGGGAGAATACCTGTCAGAAACATTTCCACATAACACTGGATGAATAACCACTCTTACGAGGGATATTTAGAATATGCAGAAGAAGCAGGGACAGTAGCAAGGACTGCGTGTAACTCTGTACATCCTCTTGTTTTCACGTCCTGTGGAAAAAAAAGAAAAGGCAGGGTCCTGTTTGGGTGGTGCTAAGGAATTACTTTGGTACCATTCTAAAACTGACAGAATGCTTCACCTCTGGCTTCAGTGAGCTGGATGTAGTGAAGAGGGAGGGGAGATAGCAAGGTGGATCATGGGCAATGAAGAAGGAAAAAGCAAGGTAGAAGCGAAGCTGAAAGAATGTGGTTCATGCGGGTCTAGAGACTAGATAAAACCTTAACTAAGGGTGATGCACTGTGGTAGAAGAATATAAAATACACACCCTCTCCTATTCTCTCTTACTGGAGTGGTACTAACAAACTCTTCTGCTGGCCACTGGGAGCAACTGGAAGAAGTCTGACAGGGAGAAGAAAGACTTGGACTAATTGAAGGAGAGGAGACTACATTAACTTGCCTGAGGCAGCCAGGAAAGGTTGGACTGCATTCTTCCACCTTCAGAAGCAAGGCAGTACCATTGTCACTGTACAGAGCTCTTGAGAAACTCCATCGGACACATTCTGTGCAAATGTTGTCATACCTGCTTGGAATAGAGCAACCTTTTGTAGAGCACAGGGCAAGCAGAAATAATTGTTTAATCAATAAAGGCAGAGAGACGTCTCTTCACTCATGTTACCTTGAACAGCAGCTATCAAACCTAACAGACAGTCTTCACAGAGTGGAATTGTTTGGTAGTAATCAGAGCTCCTAATTGTTACAGTAGAAGATTCTAGAACAGTTTTCCTAAGGGAACAAAACACATTAACTGCTTCAAGATGCATCCTTAAGTGGATTATGTAATAATTTTTCCCATAGCAGTTGGGAAGTGTACTGAATAGTCCAGGAGGACTTCCTAGGCTCTGTTCACCGGAGCGGTCTGATTGGATTGACACTGACAGCATAAGGAAGGGATTCCCACTCTGACTGTACGATCTGACTCAGTGTTACTCCAGAAAGCTGTTGTCATTCCATGTCCCAGTTCTGCAAAGTGCTTAAGTACATGTACACATCAAAGCACATTTCTGTTCCTGTCCGTCACGTGGGTATGTACATGCCCTACTGAATTTACATAGCATTTAAGAAAAGAGGCTACAGCTTGGAAAAAAACAGCTGCTGTTCATGGTTATTAGGTGAGATGTTTTACTTAAAAATTCATCCTTTTAAGCTGCTTACTTAGGTTCCACCTAAGGATACCAGGTGTGTTCTTAAATACAGCTCTCTTGAAAGAGATGCTTCAGGCGTGGGGTGAGTGCAGTATGTGAAAGCATAATATTTATCTTGATGTTGACATTCTTCTTTTCCTCAGTTGGGAGTTTTTGGGTGCCTCATGTTTCAATTTGTAAGTGCTTCAGAACGTGCTTGGAAATAGTGCCCACTTGTATCAAGGCTTGTACTCCCTTTGCCCCTGAGGATCCCAAAGTGCAGATATGAGTGTGGCTTGTCCCGAGTGGGAATTTCCTCCTCAAACCTCCAATTTAAGTTTAGGATTCTCTGTCCAGCTTTGAGAAATGTTTGAAATTTTTACTTTCATGTGCCCTGTCTCTCTCCTTATGTTGAAAGTTGTGATTCAGCAACATATTTAAGCGTGTGCTTCAGTCTGTCCTTTTCTGGACATATGGCTATGGGATTACAGAAGTGGTGATTGAATGCTGCCAGTTTGGCATGAGCTTCCTTAACTTGCAAAGATAATGCTAAATAATGTTTGAAAGACTTTTCAGTATATGGATTTGAAACTTCTGGCTTAAATATCTAATTTTTCTTGTGCTTGTTAATTGCTGAGTGATTCTTGCAATGCCTTTATGTTGCGAACTACATCTGTTCAGTCTTTTTTTTGTTTCTTTGTTTTTTACCCCCACCCTCCTGTTTTTTAATTTCTCTCTCTCCCTCTCTCCTCCTCACCCTGCCCTTCTGTATAGATCGCTCCGGAATAGAAAATGTCAATTCTGTGGAGGCACTTCAGGAAACACTAATCCGTGCATTAAGGACCTTAATTATGAAAAATCACCCTAACGAAGCGTCTATTTTCACAAAACTTCTTTTGAAATTACCCGACTTGCGTTCCTTAAACAACATGCACTCTGAAGAACTCTTGGCCTTTAAAGTTCACCCATAGGCCTTTAGGTCTCAATTTGTACTTGGACTTGCCTCGTGTTAAACTGTTTTGTGCTAAAATATGTATTTATACAGTTGTACCACTTGTTGGAGAGAGTTCACAGACTGTGAACAGTTGATAGCTGTCCCATAACCATGCAATAAAGCTTTGGCAGGTGCTTTCAGCTAACGACGGCACAGCATTCGGAGTCCTCCAAGGCATCCAGACCCAGCTGTGCCACACTTCTGCAGAAGAGGTTGCAATGAGCCCGCGTAAATATGGACTGTTCTTTCATTTAGAAAAAAAGAACCACCACTGCCCTCTCACATAAACTGAACGCAAAATAACTATGTGCATACGGAGCATGGAATGGGGTGGGAGCAATCCAGTGCTAATAGGAAAAAGGAAGAGCTGATTTAATTGGTCTTTCACTTATCTAATAGATGTATGTCTGTGTCTCTTGATAACTCACTCATGGTTTCACTGCTGTTATTCCATTAAATGCAATGGAATGATTTCAGCCTGCACCAACTCTTCACCGAGCGTGTGTTCATGCCATGTGTATATAATATAAATAGTTAAGTAGTGAGTGTTTATGGCTATATAAAGTACAGAGTTGTGTGTATATATGTGTATGTATATAAATAGTTCTATACATAAAGTATACATATAATTTCTTCACAATATTTTAAACTGTGAAGGAATTTAAACTTAAAACAGAAGGTGATCTATGGAAAGAACCAAATAGATGCACTTTGCATATTGCTGAACTAATTATCTGAGCATTTTTTAGAAAACATCGAATTTGCATTAATATGCTGTGTTTGTTAATTTAAAAAAAAAAAAAAACAACCAAGAGTGGCACTAAAGAGTCAGAGTCGGATTCAACTTCCAAAAGGGGCTTGTAGAGAATCTCAAGTGGAGATGGTTGGTTGCGGCACTAATGAGATTGATTGTCCATTGCCACTGAGGTTCTTGCGTTCTGATAAAGGTTAAAGAAGCACTAGATGCTCTTCAAAAACTTCAGCACAGCCAGAAAGAAATTATCAGATGAATTAACAGCATGTATCAGAGAAAAAAAAATGGGAAAAATGTATCCATGGTTGCGTTTGGGTGTATGTGTGTTCTGTGACCGTTTATTTCTTGCAATACATCATTTTGCTGCTTCATTGCTAAATGAGAATTGAAAAAAAAAGTGAGATTTCCCCATGTCTTTTCACCATTTGGGCTTTGTGGTTCTCATGCTTGTTCTTCTGGAGCTCTCTATTGGTGCGTGTGCATGTGAGTGTGTGTGATGTGCACAGAAGGTGCACTGGATGGTCTGTATTTTTTTTCTTAAAAAAACACCACAAAAATCAACCAAACAAATGGGACTTTTTTTTTGTTGTTTATGCCAGTAGCAAATTACAAAGCAGATTCTCAAGGCTTAAGATTCTGCTGCTTTTCCATCTAGGAAAGTGGCTCTCTGTGGTTTTTTTTTTTTTTTTTTCATTTGTAGCAAGACCTGGCACCAGAAAAGAGAGATTAAAAGAAGTCAAAGCAGTTGTGTTAATTAGTTATGTTTCTGTTTTGCTAATGTGGGAAGCAGATGCAGCATCACCCTTGTGTTTAGTTAACTTGCCTTAGAGGTAGCTCTCTGGGTCTGTAGTGTTTGGTAACACTACTCTGGAGGGAGGGACCTCTCCGTGTGTTACTGCATCGAGATGTACGTGGTCGACGCCAGGACCCAGAAAGCCACGAGGCTGCGGAAGCTCCTCTTTGCACCACAGTGGGTTGATGGGAGCCCTCATGCCTGCAGTAGAGCTGGAGCAGGAGCAGACCTCTGCCTGTCCCTGAGCATCAGGAGCTGGGATGGATAGAGGGGTGGCTTGCACTCTGCTGTGCTCAGCTTGTCTTTGGGCTGGAGATTCCCCCTCAGAAGGGAGTAAGGGGGTGAGAGCAGGAAGAGGGCAGGTGCTTGAGTAAGAGGTGGGCAAAATTCAGCTATAGCCTTGACTAAGGAACAGAAGATCCCACCCTTTCCCTTCCTCTGCAGCTGCTGCAGGGAGAGCTGTCCTGCTTCAAACTGCTTTAACCACTGGATAATGGCCCCTTAATACATACAGTTTTGCTACCCAAATGTACTACTGGGGCATGTTGTCCTAATTTCTGTTAACAGTCTGCATCCTACCAGTATTATTTGTTTGAGAGCTTCACTGAATTATGCATTGAACCATTCAGACTTTAGAAAGGACACAGTCACATGTTTTATATTATTTAGGAGCTGAAATTACTTCTTTGTAGATCCCGTTTCACACATGGAAAGTACAGTTAACCCTTGGTTGTTTTGGGAGGGAAGGAGGCTTCATACAGAGATTGCCACCCTACAACTATGTTTTGTTGTGTTTTGTTTTATTTTTTTTTTCTTCTTAAAACTGTATTATTAAGCCTTTAGGAATGTATAACCAGGACTGAGTAATTACTGCTTATTAAATTTTTTAGTTAGATTGACCATGTATGCCTATAGGTAGATATTCTAACTTGTGCAATTTCATTGAAAATAATCTTCCTGTACATAATGGAAAAACTCACATAACAGAAAAAAAAAGCCCCAAACAGATTGACTGAACAAAAAGCTGATTAAAGAATGGTTCAAAAGTGACCCATGTGTTACAAACACAAGCTGGACTCTTAGAAGAAAATCTAAACTTATTGTGTTAGCTGTGTATTGTGAGCTCTTCTTTTACTGTGTCACTGGTTATACACTTGTTAAATGCTGAGATAATAGACTTCATGCCAGGCATTTGAGTACTGTAGATTGGGTCATTGCTGAAAGATTAATGTACTGTATGACTTAAATGAAATTTTTATTCTCGATTTTATTCTTGATTTTGTTCTTGTTTTAAAAGATTAAATATGGGCATTATGTCAGCAAGCTAAACTTGTGTTCCTGTGTCCTTTCTGTTTCTCTGAACGAAATCTGGTGGGGAGGACAGCACGCTGAGACGAACAGAGCAGAAGTAATGGATGAGAACATCAGCTGCTGTAAGGTCACAGAGGCTGCGCTGGTACACAGTGGCAGGGAGCTGGCACCTCGGTCTGCCTGTGATCCTGGTCTGGCTTGCCAGGTGGTTGGGTGGGGTTTTCTGGTGCACTTCATTTGCTACAAGTTACAGGACTTTTTTGGGTATAGTTACTTTAAACACTGCATTAATTTGGAGAATATAACTTTGTAACTGAAAAAAGGATATGGTAGAGGATAAAAAGCCCCAATACTGTTTGATTAAGACAAGTCTTTAGGTTTTGAGAGAGAGAGATGGAAAACAGAACATGAAGGGCAAAGATCTGTTTGATTTTTCCAGCTTGATTTTGTAATTTGGAGTGTGCACTGTTTTAGGAGATAAGAGAAGCTTCTCCAAGTAGTGTGGTATTGGTGTTTAAATAAAAAGCACACGCACAAAAACCAAAGTTATGACTGGCCAGCACTGGAAAAAATAACAGCTCAAAAATGCTTTCTTTTTTTCTTGGCATATTTTCTCTAGTGGCATGTTTGCATATGGTTTTCCTTGTTGCCACAAAGTCTGAGCCCTCTGAACAGTGCTGTGAGCCACAGAGGTTTCAGGGCCTGGGAGGTCCTTGGTCCTCTTTCCAGCTTTTGCTGGGATCCTCTGGATGGGCCACGAGTAATTTTTCCCTGTTTGGCTGGAAGAGCCTTACCACAGCAAATGGGGGGAGGAATGGGGGACAGAACTTCCCAGCAAAAACATGATCCTGTTCCTACCACTCTCCCACCCTCCCAGTTTGGCAAGATAATCTGAGGATGGGGACATGAAGCGTATGTGCTTGTTCACGAGAAACTTGCTGGGCTCTGAGTTGCAGTGCCGGCTTGAGTGTGAATGTGCTCACAGCAGCAGCCTGGCCTGGCTCTGTTCTCACTCCACCAGGAAATGGTGAATGTCACAAGGAAAACAGAGGTATGAGTGTTGCTGTGCGAAAGTGTAAACTGAAAAGGGTGTGGGCAGCCAGCTACCTCTGATTCTGGCTCATGACCGAGGAGCTGCATTGGGCGGGAGGGAATCAGCATTCGCAGCTCAACCGCAGAGCACTTTGATTACAGAAACAGTTCCTACAAGGAAGTATTTGGCACTTCCTCTTCTTTGATGAGTACAGCGAGCAGCTGCTAGAGCCTTCATCAGTGAATACCTCCTTTTTTTTTCCCCTTCTATTTGATTTCTTTTAAGGTTGAAGTTTCGAGTGGGGAGGGAGGAGCATGCAGGTGTGAGGAGAGCCTGGAGACACCCACCCCTGGCAGCTGACTGAGCTCCAATGGGCAGCTTGTTAAAAGCACAGTAGAGGTTATGCTTGCTGGGCAAGAAAGTTGGTCAAGGACACAGCCACATCACCAGCAAGAGAGAGGGAGAAAGAAGAGCTGAGCAGGTGTGCGCAGAAGCTGCAAGGCTGCACATTCCTGGTTATTTGGAACAAACATGCCCACCCACGCCAAAAAAACTTCACTCCGTGCAGACACTGCTCTGCCATGCCAGGTCCCTTCACAGAACAGTTTATACTTGCTATAAATGCTCACTCTAGTTCTGTGTGAAGGCAGAGTTTGCTGTGACAGGGGGCTGAACTCTTCTGTCTCCTTCCTGGCCTGAATCCCTATGGCAGGCTACATTGTTATCCTTGACAGTTGCTCGCCTGCATTGCGCTCCAGGACTGCCTTTGCCTCTGGCTGGAGGAACACCCTCAGGGGATTACTTGTGAAGTTACATGCTTAAAACTTGACAGGTGGGGGGGTATCTTCTCAAAGGGCCCTTCTCTCTGCCCACCCACCCCCCCTCCTCCCCTTTACCCCATCTTAAGGAGATTGTGGCTCAAATTATTCCATGCAACACCGTCGAGGTGGTACTAAGGTGGAGAAAAACATGACATGGTAAAAGCTCATCTGCCCCAGAAGCTGCAGCTGAAAACGAAGCACATCTAGAGAGGTCTGCTGCTAGACTGCTGCTGTACAACAGCTCTTCTCCATCATGTGTGATACTCCACAGACCTCATGCAGGCAACCGTGGATTAGCTGCAGTGGTAATGTTGTATAAAATGAGGCTGCCACTAATGCCCTTTTATATGCCTCTTTGGCAGGTTCAGTTGCCAGAGCACAGCTGAAGATTGTGTCTGACCTAGGCTGGAGACTGACTTGGTTCTTGCACAGTCCCAGGGTAAGAGAGGATCTTGAGGAGAACTTCAAGTACCCTTTAGTCCCCTTCCCTCTGCTTATGCAGAAGCCCCAGGAAGCAACCCAGATCTGTGCACATATAGGGCATTCTGGTAGCTGACTTCTCTTCTGCACAACACTCCCAGATAGAGAAAACACATGGATAAATGGTCAACCCAGCGTGCACCTGGATCCCCAGTGGCAGATGGCACAAATTATTTAACAATGCTGCATTTCCAAGATGTCTAAACTAGTACCTCTCTGGCTGGTTAAGGGTGCAAAGCTCAGTCCATGGTGCATGAGGAATTTTTTCCTTTCACCTTCTTATCCTTGCCCCATAGCAACCTCTCCAACCTCCTCTCATACTGCTTAACAGTGTGTGTGGCTTGGCAGCCCTGGTTCCTACTATACAGTGTGCATTTGCCCTCTGTGGGCCCATGCACAGGCTTCCCCTTGTTGCTAGTTTGGCACAGGGTCAAACTGACTCCCCTCCACACACATCTGCAGGGGAGCATCTGTCCTCTTAGTCCCTTTATAAGAGTATAAACAAAACTGCTGAGTTAATGCATCATGAAACTAATGCTGGTTCTTACATTTCACAAGGAGAATTCAGTCATGATTTCCATAATTCATGGAATTTGTGGGAAGCTCCCAGGTGGAACAGGTCCTGGGGCTGTTGGTTGATGGCTGTCTCAGCATGAGCCAGCAGTGTGCCCAGGTGGCCAAGAAGGCCAGTGGCATCCTGGCCTGTATCAAAAATAGTGTAGCCAGCAGGAAGTGATTGTTCCCCTCTACTTGGCACTGGTGAGGCCGCACCTCGAATCTTGTGTTTAGTTTTGGGCCCCTCACTGTAAAATGTTGAGGTGCTGTAGTAAGTCCAGGCAATGAAGCTGGTGAAGGGTCTGGAGCACAAGTGTGATGAGGAGCAGCTGAGGGAACTGGCATTGCTTAACCTGGAGAAAAGGAGGCTCAGGAGGGACCTCATCGCAACCTGAAAGGAGGTTATAGTGATGTGGAAGTCAGTCTCTTCTCCCAAGTAACAAGCGACAGGACAAGAGGAAATGACTTCAAGTTGTGCCAAGAGAGGTTGGATCGGATATTAGGAAAAAGTTCTTCACTGAAAGGGTAGTCAAGCATTGGGATAGACTACCCATGGAATTGGTATGGATGTGGCATTTGGGGACGTGGTTTAGTGGTGGACTTGGCAGTGTTGAACTTGATGATCTTGGAGGTCTTTTCCAACATAAATGATTCTTTGATTCTATGATTCTATAATTATTTACAGTCATTTGCCATGTACCTCGCAGAAGCACTGTGCTACAATAACGATATATCAGGAAACCCACTTCTGTCACTCAGTGGCTGCTTGCTTTTAATTTATCTGCACATAGTGAATGCTGTGATAAATCTGGGCATAAAAGTACCATTTTTCATATAGGTGCTTCACCATAGGAGAGGTCATTCCAATGTTTTCTGAGGCAAAGTGGGGTGTCACTTTTTAACTTCACTGTAAACAAAACTTTATTGGTAGCTAGATTCATGTAAGCTCTGCACAGGGTTGTTCTTGCACAGGAGCCTTGCTTGAGCATAGGTGGGCTGAATTAAAGCACTGTTATGAATGGTGAGAAGGATTGCCTGCCAGCAATACCAGGAATTACCTGATACCTGTGGCCAAAATTCCTTGGCATAAACGAGCAGGCTTAGCCTTTTCTGCTTTGCAGGGGGGTCAACCTCCCCCAGCTGTCCCAGGCACCACAACTCCTGAGCCACGCTCAGACTGAAAATCTGGCCCTGAAAAGTCTCCTAATGCACTGAAGCCAAGACAAGAGAGTGTCACGTTTGGAGAAAGAGGAGAAGACAAACATGGGATGGTCAGGGATAATAAGGCTTAGCAACTACATTCACAGCTAATAATTATTTCAAATCATGGAGAAGGTCCCTGTGTTTGCTCCTTCCCACTCGATAGGTGTCTGCAGGTCTGTAACCAGGTCAGGATCTTTAAAAATTGTTTTGGGCCTGAAGAGCAAAGTGCTTGCAGGCCCTGATGTCCATGCTGTACTTGTCTGTGGTCCGGTTCTCCAGTTGTGTCTTGGCCTTCAAACATGCTCAGCTCAAACCCCGTATGGCTGCCGTGGTAAGCATTTCCTTTGCCTCTTCACCCACCTTAGCCACCAAAATGGCCAGAAACAGTGCTGTCTGAGTTATAACTGAGCTAAGTTTGCCTTACTGCCACAACAGTTTCCTTATTTAGTCCTAGCATTTCATTAGAAATAAAATAAATAAAACTATAAGACTCTCAGAACTGGGATACAGCTTCGTGTGCCTATTCACATATGTCTGCAGACATGCATATGTGTACCCTTGCTCTCATGTAGTTACTGATTGCAGAATCATAGAATGATCTGGGTTGGAAGGGAATTTAAAGATCATCTCATTGCACAGGCAGAGACACCTCCTTCTAGACCAGGTTGCTCAAAGCCCCATCTAACCTTACCTTGAACACTTCCAGGGATGGGACATCCTGTTCCCGTGCCTTACCACCCTAAGTAAAGAATTTCTTCCTCAAATCTAATCTAAAGTTGCCCTCTTTCAGTTTGAGGCCATTAACCCTTGTCCTATCACCACATACTCTTTTAAAAAAATCCCTCTCCAGCTCTTTTGTAGGCCCCCTTAAGGTACTGGAAGGTACTATATATATATATATATATATATATATATATATACACCTTAAGGTACTATAAGGTCTCCCTGGAGTTTTCTCTTCTCCAGTGCTTCTCTTCTCCAACCCCTCTCAGCCTGTCTTTGTAGGAGAGGTGCCCCAGCTCTCTTACCACCTTCATAGTCCCCTCTTGGACCTAATCCAGCAGGTCCACATCCTTCTTATGTTGGGGGACCCAGAGCCGGACACAGTACTCCAGATGGGGGTCTCATGAGTGCTGAGTAGAGGGGCAGAACCACGTCCCTTGGTCATTCTGCTTTTGATGCAGCCCTGACTGCAATGACTGCCTCTTGGCTTACAAACTGGCATAATTTAGGCTCAGTTGCTAGTTCAGCCCAGTGACCTAACCACAGTACTTTGTACTTTACAGATCACCTGATGTCTACCAACTTCTGAGGTTTCCACAGAGGAGAGATCAGCTTCAGCCTTGTCCTGCTGGAGTGCAGCCATATTTCCATGCCCGTGCTCTCCCGCCGCAGCACATGCATTCATTCGTGTATGCTCAGAGTCAGCAGTCATGGGCCTGGCTCATGGATGGAAAGGTGCCCTCAGTCAGGAGTGTGCAGCCCTCAGGAATGTGCACCTCCACCTGAGGCAGCAGCATCAGCACCTCAGAGCTGTGGTGCTGCTCTAGCTGGCCAGCCTGGCAGTGGAAAGACCTGGATGAGTGCAAGTGCATGGCTGTGGGTCACATTCCCAGTGTTATTGCAGCTATGGCTTAAAATCATAAAGTGGTGTAGTGAAGGCAAGGCCTAGAGAGGAACAGGTGGGGTAGTCTAGTCTGTCTTTGACTCACTGTGTGCTCTTGGACATGTCATGTCTGCTCGATCTGCCTGAGCTTCCCTTTCTGCATAGCACAGCACTTACGATGTGTGAATACCATGGGCTTCCGTTCCTCTTCCATTAGCTGGCTTCTGGGAGAGCCTTGACAGGAGCCTATGTGTTTCCCAAAGTGCTGAAGAGCTGCCACATATTAGCAAGGGACCTTCCTGCACGGGAACTTAAACACATAACTCCCAGGGTATCTTAAAAGATATAAGAAAGGGCAAGACTCCAGTGATTCAACATGCTGATGTGCTAAGACTTTATTAAAAGTCTAAATGGAGTGCCTTGAAGGAAAATGATGTTTCCTATATATCAATGGATTTTAATAACAATAAGAACATAATTTAAAAAGGATTAACTTCACCTTAAACCTGGTGCCACAGTTATGAATGAACCATATGCGTTCGTACCTCCCTCGAATGAATCATGGACAGTGTGTTCCATTCATGCTTCCTCTTGATACAGGCATGACCACAGCCTCCCCTGTGCTGAGAATAGTTTTAAAATGAAGGTGTGTCTTTGTGCCTGTGTTCTAACTTTGAATGGCCAAATGTCTCCAATACAAGCACTTTAGAAAGGTCTGTGTACACAGGGCTGCTGGAGTGAACTGGCACATCAAACCACAGCTCAAGGTCTCAGTCATTATTGGTACAGAAACCAAATCATTGCTTCAGAGAATGGTGACACTATTCAACCAAAAAAAACCCCGCAGGTTAAGAGAGTATCATACTCCTCTTCCCACTCACCTCTCCACCCAGCAGCTATCCATCCTGAATCTACCCCAGAGACACTGGTCTGGAGCTGCTGTCTGTGCCACCCTGCTTCTGCACAAAGGCCAACAACTCACTCAAAACCCACTTTCATCCATCCCTTTAAACTGAGCTGCCAGATGTTGCTCCACAGCAGCTGGAGATGAGGCCCCTGAATTCATGCCACCCTGCTGATCACAGAGTCATAAGAATTATAGAATCATAGAACCATTAAGGTTGGCAAAGACCTCTAAGGTCATCAAGTTCAGCCATTAACCTAACTCTACCGCGTCCACCACTAAACCATGTCCCCAAGTGCCACATCTACACTTTTGTGAACACTGATTCTATCACTTCCCTGGGCAGCCTGTTCCAATGCCTGATCATCCTTTCCCAATATCCAATCTAAACCTCTCCTGTTGCAACCTGAATCCATTTCCCCTCATTCTGTTGCTTGTTACTTGGGAGAAGAGACCAACTCTCACTTGCCCACAACTTCTTTTCAGGTAGTTGCAGAGAGTAATAAGGTCCTCCTTGAGCTTCCTTTTCTCCAATGATGCTGCGAGAGGGGCTTTCTTCCATAAGGAGGACTGGCCAGTTCAAAGCAGTCATACAGAGGAAAATTTGTCAGTGCCTGCCAAAGCTCAAAGCCCAAAACCTTGACCAAACAGAACCTAGCTGCTTGGGGTGGAATCAGCTACTGCAATGGGAAAATGTGCCCTCCCACAGGAGGGCTGCCTTTCTACACAGAACCTGAGCGCACAGGAGGAGACCTTCCCCAGCCCACTACCAGTGTAGAGCTTTCTCTGAGCTCTTAGCTCGAGGGATCAGAATGCAAGTGTGACAAAGGAAAAAACAAGCACCTGAAGGAGAGAGGGAAGTGCAAAATCCAGCAGATAAAGGGCATTCCCTAAATCTGGAAATGTACTTCAAAAAACTTCACTTCCTTACACAACATTTTCAGCAGTATCCTTTTAGCTAGTCTCATCTAAGCATCTGGATATTAGCCTGTGGCTAGACAATGATCTGTGGAGTCCTGCCTGGCTTTGCTTCTTCCCTTAAGAGGAGCTGTGTTATTCCCCAGTATTTCTGGAAGGGGGCACTCTGGCTCCAGGATTGCAGCCCAGCACGCTGCTTTGCTGCTGGTTGCTGCTCAGCCCAAAAGGGAAGCTGTTAGCAAAAAATAAACAGTTTATATCCAGCTTTGAGACAGAGACATTAGAAAGAGAGGGATAAACTGCAGCTCTAGGGACAAAGATAATGTAGCAGTGAATTTATTGAAATGTCAGGGCAAATGGGAATGACATAACCAAATAATCAAAAGGGAAAAAGAAAAGAAATAACTGAGATGATAAAAAATTAAAATGGCAAACACAGCACGACAAGGAGCAATTACCCTGGGCTGGAAGCAAAGAAAATGTACAGCACAGAGATATACAGTGAGTAGTGGCAGAGCACAGCTCAAAATGAAAACAATAAAACAAAAATATAATTAAGAGCAATCCAAGCCACCCAGATGCATTTGTAGTTCAGCTCGGATGCCAAATTTAGTTAATAACTGCTTCCAGCTGCTCAGCGATGCACAGCCATTTCTCACTGCAGCCTCTGCGTCGGAGCCAGGGAGAGCATCAGCCACACAAGGAGGCACTGCACTTATGGCACAGGCCCTGGAAGAGGGCAAGGCAGCAGGAGGGAATTAAAAAATAGAAAGAGCCCTAAATCACTGCTGAGCATAATCGGGGTGCAACATAGTCTACTGAATTCCTCTTGATGCTGAGCACTTGGCAGGGACGGGGGGAGGTGCTGCAGCATTAGAGCTGGTGTATCAAAGTGATTCTTTTGTAGGGCCTCTGCCTTCACCTCAGGCTCCTGTCCCACCTCTCCCCTCTTGGCTACAGTTTCTTCCAGTGAGAGACAGATGAGGGCATGAGCCTTAAGAGCAAGCAGCCATTTACAAAATAGGGCTCAACACCATCTGCTATGCTTCCTCTGGGGCCTGGAAATAATAATACCAGACACCTTTAATTGTCCTCCTTTTCGGTTGTTGGTATTTTTTTAATCTGTGTATTAGGATTCACCTTTTTCTGATTTTCTTTTTTTTTTCTTCCCAAATCAGGAGGGTTCACAACTCAACTTTTCTG
Organism: Pipra filicauda; assembly: GCF_003945595.2. Classification (NCBI taxonomy): domain Eukaryota; kingdom Metazoa; phylum Chordata; class Aves; order Passeriformes; family Pipridae; genus Pipra; species Pipra filicauda. The sequence goes on along the minus strand of NW_024105031.1, from coordinate 31,742 downwards.
ATGTTCAAACACAGAGATTCCACTTGCCCAGCCACTGTGTGAATGCATGCACACGCACACACACACACACACACACACACGCACACACACACACGTGTGCACGTTCACAAACAAATATGGTTCCAGCACCTGGAACTTGATGGGGACCATCAACTGAAGGCATACAGGCATGAACTTGCAGCACGAGCATCTCCTGTTTCCCAGGGGATGATGTTTGTCCTGTAAGACAAAACAGTCCTTGTATAATCAAATAACCTGTAAATCACTGCTGGGAGGCAGGGCATGGAGACTGTCAGCAAAACTGAGAACAAAACAAAGAGAAGAGGCACAAGGGGGAGCTGGAAAATGTTTCTTTTTTCCTCTCCAGCCCTTTCTTAATTAACAGCAAGCCTAGTCTGCGATGCTCGAAATGGCCTGTGTTTGTTAATCACAGCTCATTTGGTTGTGTAGGAAGATATAAACAGAGTTTCATGTGTGACTGGTGGGAGCTGTGAGCCAGCCCCCTGGGTTGTTTGTACTGCTCCCATGAACAGCTCTCTTAATGTGTTTATATGCCAGGCCCTAACTTCGGAGGATGCTGCTGGAGTCTGCTGCAGTTGGACTTCAGCTGAGAGAAAGGAATCCAGCTGTGTTGTGCCTCTTCTCAAGTCCCATCTCCAGCAATACCTCTGGTCCTTGCCAGATGAGGTAACTGTATTTGTGTCATGTCTTCTACGGCTTACTTTGTTCCTGCTCTGCCCACTTGCTGGTCAAAAAGCAGAGCTGTCTGTTCTGATCTTCTAGCACTTCCAGTCATCCTGAGGGGCTCTCCTTCCCTGAGACTCCCTCCTCACCTCTAGTAGCCAGCTGACAGGTGTGCAACCAGCTTCAGATTCCCTCTCACATCCTGCTGTGTCCTGCCTGTCTTGTCTAGCTGCCTTTTTCAGTTCATATTGCCTGACTCGGGGCTGTTGGATCTTCCTTTCTCCCACTGGCACTTGCCTGCTTGAAGCTGATCCCCTCCGCCTCCCCCTCCTTAATGAACATGTTCCCCTTCAGTCTCTCCCATCCCACCACCCCTTGACAACAGTGAGATTTGGAAAAAAGACAATTTGTGTTTGCACTCAGAGTCTGGCTTGTGTCTGGGAAGCCCAATAGCAATTGATAGTATTTTATTAAAGACAAAGTGACCAATGAAGGGAAAAGAATCAAGGGATGACTTGTCACAAGACCAAGAAAATGTTTGCCAAGCACTGAACTATATATGACTGACAGCTCTGTAATGCCATAGACCGAGATGCAGATTTTAGGCTATTCAAGTTGTCAACTACTTGAAGTATCTTGGTTTCTCTACCAAAATACATTGACTCAACACCAGGGTTCTGTACTAGAGATCTCAGAGATCATCTGTTGAGGTGGGAGGGCAAGAACCCAGTTTCTTTCCCTGTAACTCGTGCCAAGACAGCGCCTCTGAATGATGGCAGGCTTTTAAAGAAAGGGTTTAAGCGCATTTTCAGGACCAGTCTTGCATTTAAAATCTTCAGCCTACATTGATCTTTTGCTGTGGGGAAACCCAGTTTACTTCCTTGTTTACATATAATACTGATACAGCTTTGAGATGAACAGTAAGCGCAGATAGGAAAGTCTGTCCCTCAGACACCCCATGATTCCAATATTGCCTCCTGGGACTGATCTGCAGTTCAGAAATTACTTCCATGGCAAGACACCATGTGCCTGTCGCAGGGCAGTGCTGGTGCTGGTAGTTCTGAGTAACCACAGCCTTTTCCTTCATCTGGAAAATAAAGTAAGCCAAGAGAGGCTTTCAAGCCAAATTTCTCTGAGACCCTGCCATAATTTTTACCCACCTTCACCCCACATACAGGGACCTCCTGCCATTTCCCATTACTTCTATCTCTCTGTGGTCTGCAGCTCTTGGCTACTCAAAAATTTCTGGTGTGTGTATCACGAGGTCGAGAAGATTGGTCTCCAGCCTTCCCACCCTTGGACATTCAGGGGACAATAAAGATGATTCAAAATATCTGAGCCCACAAGAAAAAGTGTGGCTGGTATGGGAGAGCTGGGGAGCAACCACTGAATGACCAGTAGGTTATGAGTTTAATGACACACAAGGCAGTCTTTGCTGAGAGCTTTGCTAGTTGCACTGTTCTCTGCTGGCATGAGATCTACATCCTTCACTGTTGTCTCCTTGTGACTGCAGAAGCCTTCACGGTCTCTTGGAACCTGGTGGCTGCTGTGTGGCCAGGGGGATAGCATCCCATGGTGAGCAATGTGAGTTGTTATTTGAGGTTAGAAAGAGGATTACTTAAATTCATGCTCATTGAATGACTGCAGATGAGTATGAGAAGTCAACAAATGTTTTGAGCCTATGGATTCTCCAGCTGCACTCTGCTGATTCACAGCATCGTTCCCTAACCCTGTGCCTGAGAGAGATTTTACATCAACAGGAAGGATTTTTTTCCCCATCATGCCAGAACTATTGTGGACTACCTCAGACATTTCAACGCCCTCAGTGATAGATGGCCAAGTCAAGGAGATGTTGCTCATCTATTTAGCAATATGTGTATGTGGCAATAAAATAGTACAAAGCTAAGAATTCCTGCCATGTACTTTTCATCAGTGTAATAGAAAGAATGATGAAGTCAATCAAGTCTAATAGTGATTATGCATCTAATTTTTGTTCAGCCAAAACAAGATCAAGAACAAGATTTTCAAGAGCTCTTGACTATGGCAAAGAAGTGCTAGCTCCTTTTTTTTTTTTTTTGGCTGCTACTCTTGTTAATTAAAGTGATTTGTGCTTCCATTGTGATGAGAAACACTTCAGAAAGATGCCAAATATAAAAATTAACAGCAAAGTAAGATCAGGCTAGAAGACACTGGTTGATGGAGACACAGCTAAGTTTTCCCACACCATCATTTTCTTGTATTCCTTTTTTTAGTTGTCCCCTCTCTAGGGAGATCATAAATTCCTCAGAGAAGAGTAAGCCTTACTGCTAATGTGCATAAAAATTGCTGAATCATCCCCCAGCCTTCTTACCTTTCTGCAGAATATCTAAAACACTTTGAGGTCTGGGGCAAATTATGAAAAAAACCCAAAACCAACACACCTGACTGTTTGGTTTTAAACCTCTTCAAAGTTATTCTGTTTCTCTGAACTTTCTGAAACCACAAAACTGTGCAGGAATAATGTTAAAACATGGTTCAAAAGCATCCAAATCCCTCTTCAGACTCCAAAGTCTACCACTTGCATGCCATACATCCCTCAAAACCACTACACAGCTGCACGAGATCACATGCCCCTTGGCATACCCTAGAGCTAATAGTTTTAACCTTTGGAGCTGTAGTTCATCCATGAAACCCTCTTTTTTCTCAGCCTTCCTGGCAGCCCTTGTGTGTGGCACCTCTGAGTAATGTAAACAACCCTTATTATCCTTATCAAGAAGGAACATAAAGAACAAATTTAATATGTGGTCTAAAGTATTAAAATAGCTTGCTAATCGCCTTTTCCTCTTCTAATTCTCTTCCCCCTCCAGAAGTTCATATCTTTACCTCCTCAGTCCAACAGCCTTAGAATTAAATTATGTACATTTTTCAGACCTTATTCATGGCTGCAAAAGAACATATTTCGTGTTTGATAGTAAGAATACAACATGGGATGCAAAAGTGTTGAGCATAATAACTATTAGCTGTGGCTTCATGTAATCTTGAAATGAAGCACTTCCACAGTCTGTGTATTCATCCACTTTCTCCCTTTTTCTTTCTCTCCCATGTGGAAGCCTTTCTGTTGAATAAGCACTAAGCTTCTCTTTTGCCACAGTAAGGGGAACAGAAACTCCCCTTTAACTTAAGGCCTCTTGACCAGCACTTCTGAGTTCTCAGTTCCTCTAGAAAACACTGAGTCAAACCTTATTGATGAGAGAGAAGGGTAAAATCAATAGGGGTACACAAAAACAGAGATAAAGAAAGAGAAAGGGAGCATGATTGCAGACGTTTTCAGAAACTGTCACTTTTAAAAAATTAGTTTCTGTAGGTTTCCTTGTCCATCTTCATTCATGATGCTTTCCTCATCTTCCTGGTACTTGCAGAGCAGAATTAATTTTGCTGTACTTTGCTAGACACTAGTAGAGATCAGAGAATGGCTCTGAGCTGACATACACTCAATTCTCATCAACACTCAACCTATAGTATTTTTGCTTTCCACCATCTCCATGTGTTATGTCTCACATCAAGCATGAAGGTGCCAGTCTCTTGAGGAGGCTAATCATTTCCTGAGATAAACCTGTGATCAGAATTTATCCAAGCTCTTGAATGGTAGAATAATTTCAGAGTGAACTGTAGAGTTTATTTTGCAGACTCTCAGACATCAGTTACTATAATGAGAAGTACATTCTGAACCTACAGCTCGTAAGCATTTCTTCCTCAATGTTAATACATGCCCAGTAATGCAACAGCCCAAGAAATCACAGGGAAAATGTTGGTGGAATTTATGTTACTTGACCTGTGAAAGAAAACACTGAGTGTAGCAGAGCAGGAGCAAACGTTCTGTTCCACGTGGCATTGAGACATGCCAGTAAGGTTGGAGCATGAAAAAGTAAGTGGAGAGCGAGGACCAGGCCATTCTCTGTCTGGAAAACAACAGTCTTTTTTACTCCATTGCTTCTGTTCCTCTGTCAGAACAGCACATCCACTTGCACAGTACCTGTGCTTGCCAGAAGGAAAGGTCTTGCTCTCCCTGGGATTCTTTTCACTCTGTTCAATTAATTTTATTAACATCCTATAGACTCAGTCCTCAGGACTTCAGGTGAAAATGTTTCATCATTTCAAGTGTTTCACAATATGAACCATGCAAAACCTACCAATGCTGCATATGTGCTGCTATTAATTACCCTAGAAAGGCTAGGAAAGCCTGATAAAATAAGCTGCATTTAATCCACCATCCAGAGAAATTCATTCAAACAAACAAAGCTGACTCAGGCAATTGCAGGGAGACTTGTTAACAATGTTGCATAAAAAGGGTGACATTCAATGTGACACACATGGAAGAGCTCAGGCCCTCCTACTCTGCTCTTAAAGATGTAAATATGCCATTACTGTGCTATTTCTATGTCATCAGTGCTCTAGGAAGGCAGGATTATGTTATTTCCATTTTGCAGACAGTTTAGCTAAAGACCCATGCCCAGGATCACACAAAGAATCCTGGGCTAAGGTGGGAATGTACTTTGGACCTCCTGAGTTTCAGTTCCCATCATCATCAACGCCTTTCTTATCTCATTCTCAATGGCGAACACGTTCTATACCCAAATGGCATTCATAGTGCACTGCATAACTCAAGCCACAACTCAAAGGGAGACAAGGGACAAGTAAGGACAAGGGGAAGAGGTGATGTAGGCTTCACCCCTGAGTGTGCCTCAAGAACTGCAGGCACAGAAGCTGGAGGTCTGGGAGCAGAATTCACTTGGAGTGGTTGAGTCAAAGGAACTGAATGAGAATCACAGGAAGAAAGCCCTATTCAAGGCTCCTCCCACTGAACTACACTCCTAGATTCCCATTTACAAACAATATGTTTGAGACAGGACAGCTCCGTCCTCCCCCTGCAGTGCCCATTCTGTGACAAGCAGATAAGCAGGGCAATAAACAAGATCAGCTCTCTTGAAATGGAGTGCTTTAAGGAGAATGCATGATATGGGGTGCAATAATGAACACAATATGTTGTAAGACCCACATGCTCAGCTGACATTCAAAGTCCTTGTGGTATAGGACTCTGAATTTTTCATAGCTCTCTCATACTAAAAAGTACTAGAAAGATATAAAAGATGCCATGGGAAATAATTCGCTATTTAATCTAGCAAAACTTGTGAAATCAAAAGCAGAGGGGTAGATGTGAACAGGTACTTTCTGAATCCTGTTCACTATGTAGTCTGGCAAGTTTGTTATCCTGGGGTTTGCTGTAATTTAGATTAGCTGGAGTCATGAAGATCTGAAGGAAACAACATTAAAACTACCTCAGCTTCTCAGTGCATTTCTGTCTGGAGTCCTCAAAGGGACAACTGCAGGCTTCATCCCACAGCCCCTGCCTGGAGGCTGTTGTTGCTCTCCCCATTACATCTTGGCTGAGAAACAAGAAACTTCCCAGGGTGAGTCAGTAAAACATACACAACATTTTGAAGGAGGGCAGTCAATCTGTTATGAAGTACGCAGTCAACATTTGTGTCACGAATAATGATGTTGGGCTGACAGAGAGATGTTGATACCATCAGGCCTGGAACAGATACCAACACAGTGATGCTGGCATGCTCAATTTGTCCATCCTGGGTGTTCTCTTGCTGGCAACTGAATGCACAGTGGGCTCCCTGACTCTGGAAACAAGTTAGACATGCATGGTATGATCACAACAACAGGTTTCCCTAATTGTCCTGCTCCAGGCTGTGGTGGTAAAGGGCAGGTACCCATGGACAACTGTGCTTACATCATTTATATAAATTATATTAGCTCTTTTCCCATGTTTCGATCCTCCTTTCTTCACCCTAGTCTCCTCCCAAATAGACAAGACAACCCTAATTACTTTTTCCTTCTCAAAGTCTGGCTACATCCAAATCCAAATTCTGTACTTCTGATTACTATATGTAGATATTCTTGACCTTGTATGACTCACCTCGAGTACTGTATGCAGTTTTGGGCACCACAATATAAAAAAGATATTAAGATATTAGAGAAAGTCCAAAGGAGGGCAATAAGGATGGTGAATGGTCTGGAGGGGAAGCCTTGTGAGGAGTGGCTGAGGTCACTTGGTCTGTTCAACCCAGAGAAGAGGAGATTGAAGGGACACCTCATTGTGGTCTTCAACATCCTCATGAGGGGAAAGAGAGGGACAGGTACCGATCTCTTCAGTCTCATGACCAGTGACAGGACTTGAGGAAACAGCATGAAGCTGAGTTAGGGGAGGTTTAGGTTGGATATCAGGAAGAAGTTTTTCACTCAGAGGGTGATTGAGCACTGGAACGTGTTCCCAGGGAAGTGATCACAGCACCAAGCCTGACAGAGTTCAAGAAATGTTTGGACTATGCTCTCAGGCACACGGTGTGACTCTTGGAGTGTCCTGCGCAGGGGAAGGAGTTGGACTCAATGATCCTGATGGGTCCCTTCCTATTCAGTATAATCTATGATATTATGATTACTGGTACTCTTATGTAGGCACTGTAGGTCTTGCAAGATTCCACTCCTCAGAACGTTCCCAACTCTCTCTTACAGTTATCTGTGAAGTCTGGCTATTGCACACTTCTAACCATCTGTGAAATCCATCCATTCCTCAAGGTGCTGTATGTAGCTTTTGTTGGAATCTCACATTGGTATTCTGTCATGTCTGGCCATTGCTCATGTCATGCCTTGTGGTTTCTTATGACCTGTTCAGTCAGCTCAAAGGCAGGTCAGGGCATAGTCATCTGCTGGCAGATGTAAAAAATACTACATGATTTTCAGGCAACCTACAATGTCCACACCAGCTGTATGCTGCAAGAACCATGGACCAGTACAAAAAAGTCTGGACAGAATTGGACTAATATCACCCTAGACCTTACAGAAGCTCTGACAAAAGCTCAGGTGCATTAGGACTCAAAGCCAGGTTGTATTTCTCAGGTGGGAGACTTTAGATGATAAATGGTTCCCTGCATCCATATATTGGCATGTCTGTCACAAAAGCTATTGTTTATGCTACATAGATGCACAAAAATATTCACAGCACAATGAGCCAACTATTTCACAGAGAAGAATATTTTGAATGGTGAAAGTGAAAATGTTCTGCCCCATTGCTGTTATGGTCTGACCAAGCATCCAGCCTTCTAAGCACAAATCACAGCATTGTGCCAAGGGCAAAGTCAGGCTTCCCTAATATCCCTACTTCCTCTTCTTTTGGCTTTTTTGTAAAAGTGACAGACAGACTTTACTTGACAAAGAACACAAATTTTTGCTAGTGCAGTACTTTTAGAGTGAGGATGGTTTTCAGGAAGGACATCGACCTGTTGGTATGAGTCCAGAAGGGGACCATTAAGTTGATTAGAGGGATGGAGCACCACTCCTATCAGGACAGGCTGAGAGAATTAGGATTGTTCAGCCTGGAAAAGAGAAGGCTTCAGGGTGACCTAATTGCAGCCTTCTAGTACCTGAAGTGAGCCTATGGGAAAGATGGAGAGGGACTTTTTACAAGGGCATGTAGTGACAGGACAAGGGGGAATGGCTTCAAACTTGAAGATAGTAGGTTTAGATTAGATATTAGGAAAAAATGCTTTGCTGTGAGGGTGGTGAGGCACTGGAAAAGGTTGCTGAGAGCAGTTGTGGATGCCCCATCCCTGGAAGTGTTTAAGGGCAGGTTGGATGGAGCTCTGAGCAACCTGGTCTAGAGAAAGGTGCCCCTGTCCATGCCAGGGGGTTGGAAATAGATGATCTTTAAGGTTCTTTCCAACCCGGGCTATTCTCTTATTTTGTGATGGTTCTGTGGAGAGCACTGGCATACACACAGAACAACTCCCTCTCTTACGAAACCTTGGCACTAAACTCCAATCCAAATATGGGGGCCACTACACCTTGCAAAGAAAGGAAATGCCCAGGTCATGCATGTGCGTAAGATGTGTGTAAGGAAGGCTAAATGTTCAGTGAGGAAATGTATCTTCCTTACAGATGAATCTCTGCATAACATCCACATGAAGCAAGAGGAGAGTGTTTCCTTTGCAACAGGCACGTCACAGAAAGGGAGTTCTCCCTTCCCAGTGCTGACTATTACAAACCCCAAGAGCTGCTAGGGGCTCACCATTCAAAGTCAAACATCATCTAAGTCTCTTCCACAAAAAGAAAAAAAGAATTGCAAAAGTAGTCAGTAGTGAAAGTGCAGCACTGTAGTTGCTGTGCTCTGCTGACCAAGTCAGTCTTCAGAATGTCCCAAGCCTCACAACACTTGCTGATATCCTAGATTGCCCTCGTGGTCAAAAGAATCAAGTCTGGGACAGGACTAATTCTACTGTAAAACCTGATATAGACAATCCAAGTGCTGGCTGTAGTTCTTCCCCCACACTTTTACCAACCATCTCAAGTGCCTTTTTTTTGCACACTGGTCTCGCAGCCCTGCTCTGATATGCTCTGGAAGGCCCTGCAAACATCTCCACACTATTTTTTCAAAAACACAAACTTCACTGCTACAAATGAAGGCTGAAAACGGCACAGCCAGAGCACTGGTGTCTGTGGAAGCAGAATTATTTCTTCACAATGAGTAAACAAGTTGTTACAAGCCAAATCAATTCCTTACTCCAGGGCTGGTCCTCCGTGCAACCCCAGCAGAAGCTTTGGCAAGGCTTCCCCACTAAGGTATCTGAACTGGAGTGCTCAAAGGGATTCCATTTAAGGCAGAGCAGGGATTTCATGCTTTCCCTCCAGCTCCTCAGACAGAGCTCCTGCTTTTGAAGGCAGCCTCTATTCCCAGGGGCCACAGTGGGAACAAACCCTTGAGGAATGTGGTAATAGAGATAACATCTGAATGAGGAGACCTTCGCCAATAGGTAATATACCAGGAAACACATTTGGCAACATTGGAAGTCTACCTCTACTTGAACTCTTTTGTATTGGCCTTACCCAATCCTTCTGTAAATGTTTTAATTAAGGATGTATTTTTCATATCTAAATATCTTCCTCCAAGACTGCATTTAAAGATACCTTGATGCACTTACTTTTCAGCTTAATTTCACTAAGTAGCTTCCTTCGAGACTTGCATCTTGAGAGGTAGCAAGTGCACAATTCACAAGCGCTTTGGAGCTGCTGGATCTTCACTTTCTGGGACAATTATATGCATTCACCATGCTGTGATGATGAAACACTTTTGACAACACCAGAAAATGGCTCAGAAGTTTCTTCTTATATTCAAAAACATAAGGAATGCTGGATCATTATGCATTTAGGATGATTCAGGCCACTGCGGATCTTAAAGGACTCCCAGCTGTATGTCATAGAGGAAACTTTCAAGTAAGATTAAATAAACATTTACACTGATCCTCTTAAGATCTATCAGTTTGTCCTTCTGATTGCTTTATCCTGGATATATCTTGGAGAAATACTGGAATTATATTTTCTACAGTGCACTTCTTTAGACTTTCAAATCCAATTTTGTCTGAGTTACAAAACTCTCCTGTTGAATTGTCTCTTAATGGTCCAAGTCACACATACAAAGCACATCCGGAGTTCTGCCTTTGAATTGTAATGCCCAGTGGACATGGATTTTGGTAACATACTGTAAAATGGCCTCTATTCACTTCGAAAAAAAGCACCTTCCAGCTCTGACACTATTTTGTTCGGACAAAAATCTGATGTATGCCTTTATAAATGAAAACAAATGAACAAACAAACATACTTGGAGCTCTGATCATATTTTAAACCTTTAAACAACTAGACTGATAGGAGCTTTCTAGAAAAACTTGCATGACCCAGTATATAGTTACCAAATCATAGAATCGCAGAATCATAAAATCAACTGGGTTGGAAAAGACCTCCGAGATCACCAAGTCCAACCCTTAATCCAACACTGCCATGGTTACTAGACCATGACACTTAGTGCCGCATCCAATCTCATCTTAAAAACCTCTAGGGATGGTGAATTCACCACCTCCCTGGGCAGCCCATTCCAATATCTGATCACTCACTCTGTAAAGAATTTCTTCCTAATATCCAACCTAAATTTCCCCTGGAAGAGCTTAAGATCATGCTCTCTTGTGCTACTGCTGGTTGCCTGGGAGATGAGACCAACCCCCACCTGGCTACAACCTCCTTTCAGGGAGTTGTAGAGAGTGATGAGGTCGCCCCTGAGCCTCCTCTTCTCCAGGCTGAACAACTCCAGCTCCCTCAGCCTCTCCTCATAGGAATTGTGCTCCAGTCCCTTCACCAGCCTCGTTGCTCTTCTCTGGACCTGCTCCAGCACCTCAATATCCTTCCTGAACTGAGGGGCCCAGAACTGGACACAGTACTCCAGGTGTAACCTCACCAGTGCTGAGTACAGGGGAGGTAATCACCTCCCTGGACCTGTTGGCCACACTGTTCCTGATGCAGGCCAGGATACCAATGGCCTTCTTGGCCACCTGGGCACACTGCTGGCTCATGTTCAGCTTTCTGTCAATCAGTACTCCCAGGTCCCTTTCTGCCTGGCTGCTCTCCAGCCACTCTGTCCCCAGCCTGTAGCGCTGCAGGGGGTGTTGTGGCCAAAGTGCAGGACCCGGCACTTGGCCTTGTTGAACCTCATCCTGTTGGAGTCAGACCATCTCTCCAGCTTGTCCAGCTCCCTCTGCAGAGCCCTCCTGTCTTCCAGCAGATCAACACTTGGTGTCATCTGCAAGTTGATCTGCAAATAATCTCTGTTTAAGCCATTCTCCAGAAAGCAACTCATAAATGTACTACTGATTAAGAATTCCTCTAAACTACTGCAGTTTGGGAATTTTAGCTGCCGGCCACATCTGTTTTTCTAAATAGGTTTTTTAAATCTTTCACTTCATAACAGTTGTTGATTACATAAATACTAATTGCACAACCAAACAATAGTTGTCTCTGTTGAACTTCTAGGTAGATAATGAAAATAGGCAGATATAAGAAAGCCCATCTTCAAAGTCTTGTTTTCTACTAGGTATCTTCATTCAAAAGGTTTATCCTTTACTGACATTAATGTACTCTTTTTATGATAATAAGTGAAAATTGCTTCACAATTACTTCAAAAGCAGTAATTATGTTGTAGAAACAATGCCTAATTTCTACTTAGATTTGTTTACTTTTGTCTGGAGCCATTTTCATTATGGAAATGGCATTGTCAGACTGTTGGCAGACTTCTGAAATAAAATGAGAAGGCTCATTTCTGTTACTATCAACTTCCATTTCACTTCCAAATATTTCACCATCTCCAGCAGCACATTGTGGAATTTCTCCAAGGGAAAAAGGTAGAATTTAATAACCAACATCATTTTTAGACAGCAAACAATTCCTACTATGTTAGGCTCCTTCTCTTTTTCAATCAGAAGAGTAAGTACTGCATAGAATTTTCAAATATAAATACAGGTTAATAAAAAGTACTTACACAGAACACAGGAATATGGAATCATAGAATGATTTCAGTTGGAAGGGACCTTTAAAGATCATCAAGTCCAACTCTGCCATGGGTATGGATGTCTTTCAAACTGGAGAAGCCTTTTATAGATTGAGAATGCTATGTATCCATTTATGCATACCCACTCCTTGGAATACTCTGTATTTTTTTGTTTTTCTTCAGCTCAAAATCACTGACTTTTCTACATAGCTTTTAAAATGGTGTAAATCAATTTATTTTATTTAATTGATTCTTTATTTACATCAAAAGTTGGGATTCACTTTCCTTCTGTCAATTAAGTTGCTGTGTGAACACGTTTCACCAATCTAGTGTAAAGATCCCTCTTTGAAATACATAATACCATAAACAGTCACAATCTCTTAGGTTTCAATATGAAAAATTATGAGCAAATTAGTTAATTAAAGCCTCTGCTTTAGTTCATAATGTCACAGAGAGCCAAGTCAGCATTTTAGTTTCTCTTCTTCTTTCTTCTTTTACACACTCTCCTTTATGTACCCCTGCTCATTCTTCCTAGCTCCTCCAAACACCTACCAACCTCCTCCCAAACACACCTCAAAAAGTCCCCAAGGCTCCACAAGCTTGGAGAAAAAAGGAATTCTACTGAATGTTAAGGAACAAGTGCCCAACGCAGTAAAGGTTTTATGATTTTGTACAATTATCTTCATCCTAACACTCCACAAACCTTCCTCTCCTTTTTACCCTGTGAGTTAGGCATATCCCTCCGTACAACAGGCACAAATCTTCACATATCCCCTTGCAAACAGCTGCCTCTAAAATTGCCAAGTGGATTCACAATTCAAATAGACTAATCGTTCTAGTTTTTCCAGCCAAACAGCAGCTGGTCTAACCAAAATAATATTTTCCTTGTAAACTTTGCCTCACTTATGGCTAACACATTTTGCATTTGGCCAGCTAGCAGTTAGTGGTGTCTAGCAATGTTGATAGGGTCTCCTAGCCATTAGTCATTCTTTTGCTTGACACAAGTACACTAACTACAGTTTAAATGAACTGTATTTGATTATTTTCCTCTTGGCTATTCATGGGTAGTCCTAGTTTTTTCTCACAAAGTATACATATCAAGAAAAAATATTTTTTCATAATTTTTTCTTACTTCTGATATTAGTTGTACTTACAAATGATCACCAACTTGTGCTCATTTTGAGATTACTCATATCTAAAAATATTTGTATTTCTTTGATACTGTATTAGCTAACCTGCAAGTCACCTCCTCTGAATTATTTGGTACTTTCACAATGAATCCTTCCAAGTAGTCCATAGTTCTAGCTCAAGTGACTCTATACTGTAAATTGATGTTTCTCTGTATGAGTATGATACTATATTGTGGTTGGATTAGTTTATTGTAAGTAAGTGCATTCATATGGCAAAACAGTTGTTACAGTGACTGGAGTTGATGGAGCATTAAAATATATAACCTCAACTCAGGTTTGATCATGTGAATAGAGCTGCATCATATTAAAGGAATCAGACCCGTGATCCTGGCAGTATTCCAGACACTTCTCATCAGTTTGAAACTCATGCTACATGAAGTGTCTGACATGAAGTGCTAAAGGTCTATGTAGAGTGCTTTTAAGTCAGAAAGTAACCCTTTAAACTTACAGAATATCATTGTAGTTCTTATGGCTGAAATTATTCAGTACATTTTTTTTTTTTACTTTTTATGTTTCTTCAGTGACACACTTGAGCATATTGATGACTGAAACAGCATATACAAAATAGCAGCAAACATGCATGAGTTAATTTAGCATGAGAAAACATATGTCTCATTAAGGTAAAGAACATGTGCTTTAAATTATCATAGCCACATTAATTGTATCAGTCTTCTTGAGATCTAGATTTATTCTAAAATGTTTTTAGTTGTTCACCAATTCAGTGTAAATAAGTAGGTAAAAGATGAATTAACATTTTATCTATTTATGGAAGAAATTCAAAATAAGAAAATACATACAGTGATTATTATATAGATCAGATGCAGTTGTTTCTTCTACTACAGACACAGTTTATTATTAATACTTTAACATATCCTGGTCTAAATTCAGAAAAAAAATATATAATGTCACAGATATATCCTCATCTCATAGTACTCTTACAAAATATATACACCAATTAGCAACATTGATATTGTTAGTAATACAATAGTAACAGGTATAGTGTTACTATATATATATATGTATCATGAAGAGGGAAACATAGACAATAAAATGTATATTTGCACTTCACTTTTTCTGAACTCCTCCATGGAGTGTATATCTTTAAATTATTCATCACGGACTCACACAGAAACCTGGATGCTGGTGGCACAGCGCAGTGCAACCAAGAAGAAGAATATTAGTGACAGTGCTCTGTGTCCGCATTGGCACATTGGCATCATATGAGAAAAACAGCCTTTCTTCTAGATCAGAATACTCACTGCTATTTCCTCAACACACAGCTTTCAGTTTGGTATAGTAAGGATTTTTAACCCTAGGACTGTTGTCTTGATGGGCCCATGGAATGTGATGTCTTACTGTACTACCTGAAATCCCAAGCATTGCCTTTCCCACTGACCAGCACTCCACCAGTCTCTAATCAAAATCAAATTTAACACCAGAGCATGCCAAGGACATATTTCTGGACTGAGCCTTGTAAAGAAGCAAGATAATACTCTCTTGGTTCTTCAGAGGTACAAAAAAAAAAAAAAAAAAAAAAAGCCAAAACCTGAACATCCTCAGGTCTTGTCCTCTTGTATACCATGTCTTAGCAGATGTCACTCCAGACAACACAGTGACTTTCTGAGAGGCCAAGTTTTCTACCTAGCCCTGCCTGGGAAGTTCTTACCATCCTTTCTGAAGGCAGCTTGTTTACTCTTTCTTATGGTTCCTCTGACTTTCATACCCCTTGAGAGTGCTGAGCAATTTCCCCTTCTCTTTCAGCTTGTGCAGTCTTTGCAGAGGAATGTGCAGCTGAGAACACAGCATACATTCTGATAGTCTCTTCCGTAGTGAGTGAGCATGACAGAGAGAAAGAACTATAATACCCAAGATGTTAAATTAATCTGTAATAGCCTATACGGCTTTTGAGTGTGTTAAATGCATGTTGCTGTGCACCCATGCAGATCTATATGCATGGGTATGAAACAATTCATCTTGTAGCTAGCCCACATGCCTGTGATCAGTGCTGCCTATCAGTTTTGTTTGTCTCTTTGCTAGTTGTTCACCGAAGGAGAACTCTAGACTGGAAAAAGGTGACTTGCTTCAACTCCGCCATGGTCTCCATAATCCAAAATGACAAAAATACAAATAATAACGATACTAAAGGAAATCCTACTGTTTAAAATTCCTGAAATGAAAGGAAATGAAAATTTGATGTACTGGCTTGTTGTGGTACCGTGCCAGATTTATATTATTTTAACTGCAGGTGTAGACTAGCAATCACAACAGTTGTCACTTGGTGGAGCTAGTTTACTCTGCAAATGGAATATGCCTTCTGAATGGCTTGCCGAAAAGCTCTCCAAGTCAGGATTTTTAAATAACAGATAGAAGAAAGAAAGATGGGAATCAGGGTACTTAAATATTTTGAGAAATCAAAATTTTTACAATTTTTCTCTTAGTTACTCTGGCATAGCCTTACCAGCTGAGGGAACAGTCATTACCTTTCATTGGAATAGGACCGAAATGTGGTAGAGATGCATTTGGTAATTTATGTGGAAACGTGTAAGGTGCAACCAAAAGCTGTCACTTTTTGGTTTTGCACAATTTAAAGAAGTTCAGTTTGTTGATGCTAAACTGAGACATCTTTTTACTGATTATATATTTTTAAACATATCTGCCATTTTTCCATCTCTCTCTTAATTTCTCTTAAGACAAGTGAGAAAGGACCAGAAGTACTTACCATTTAAAATACAAGACATCCTAAGAAGAAAAAATGAGAAGATGCTGAACTGTAAACACTTTCTCTACACTAGGCTGACATTAACAATAATTTCCCCTATGTTTCTTTCTTTTCCTGACCACGTGTATGAGACAATTTAATCAAAAAAATGTTATTAGTAAAAGTTCCTCTGGCTTCTGATTTTGTGTTACATTTATTATAATTGGTCTAACAGAGCTCAGGGAACTTGCATCACTCTCTGCCATCTTGATCTTCAGTGAAGGATCATAGAATCATAGAATGGCCTGAGTCAAAAGGGGCCCCAAAGATCATTTATTTCCAACCTCCCTGACATGGCCAGGGACACTTTCCTCTAGACTGGGTTGGTCAGAGCTCCATCCATCCTGGCCTTAAACACTAACAGGGATGAGGCATCCACAACTTCTCTTGACAACCTCTTCCAAAGTATATGTCCTCTCTACCACTTTTGTATCTTCTCATTACATATTTTTTCTCTGTATTGAATTGCTCCAAACCAACAAGATAAGGCTAGATGACAGATCTACTTCTATGGATGTGTCCTGAGTGGCATACAAACAAAGCCTTACCAGTTCTTTCCATACCTTTTTTAGACCTGTCAGATCTCACACATTGGGACTATCAATTGGCTCCAGCCTACTACTTTTCTTCAAAGAATATTGAAAGGAAGAAGAGAGCTCTTGGTCAGTGACCTCACATGTCAGAAAAGGCTGTCTGGTTCAGTCTGCAGTCTGTTGATGGGTACATCTTACAAGCAAGATAGAGAAGTCAGAATCCCCCACCAGAGCACTAGGGGACTGCAATTTAGTGCCCACTTGGAAGGTCATCCTCTTCCATGACACACTGGATCAGATGACGGTCATGATTTTCATGTTCTTAAGATATTGGCAAGCCTGGCACACAGTCTGGTTGTAAAAGGTGCTATCCTATCGTACAAAAAGGTGAGAAAGAGCAGGAACTACGTGTGTTACAGCTTTTAGATATGAAGTTTAAGTACAAAAGCATATTGGACATTATTAAGTTCTACATTTGATTTCCTAGACAGTTAATTTACCCAATTATTTCTGCATAAATCCCTCTCTTTTAAGGCAGATGAGCACATGATCATAAAAACAAATTATATGTGATGAGCAATTTAGTTTTTTAGTGTGGGGAGCAACAGGACTTTTATGGAGAATTTTAAACGACAGCATTATACCTGTCAAGGAAAGTAAATATAACAACTGAAAATTATATCCATATGTAAACAACACACCATATTCTATAGAAAAGCAGAATTAAGTTACGGATAAAAATCAGCAAATATCAAACAGGAAAAATGGGACTATGTGAAAAGGAGTGACTTTCCCATGCATTGAAGGACAGCATTGTCTCTCTTAATGCTAGAAGATGGAGTTGGGGCAAGATGAAAACAGATCATTGCTTCTGCATACCTGGAATAGCTGGAAATAGCTGTGATGGCCCAGGCTAGGTAGGAATTAGTATTTTCAACCAGCAAGCTGATACCTTTGCTCTCCTGTCATGTGTGGCTGGAGCTGAGAACAAGGTTGGGATCTCTGCCCAGGACAGAAGGAACAGCCCCACAGCTGGCCATGGAGGGCAGGAAGCTCATAGAGTTGCTGTTCAGGCTGGAGAGGTCTCCCATTTGTCCTAGGTCAGTTTAGGCTCTTCCACATTTCTGGGGAAGGTATTTGTGTCTTGGTGGCAATTTCAGAATTAAGTTTGTTAAAGGGGGAGTGGTGAACTATGTTCTCATGTGGTCCCATGGAGCTGAACACATCAGGATCTGGTTCAGGAACTCCAGACTGTCTCTGTGTCTCTTAGGTGCAGTAATCGGATGGGGTCAGTGGTGTCAGGTCGTATTGAGTTTGGGGTTCAGGTGGGCTCATCTGTTGGACTTGATGATCTTAGAGACCTTTTCCAGCCTCAGTGATCCTATGACCCTGTGTCACTCTCTTCTCCAGGTAACAAACAACAGCTCAACAGGAGATGGCTTCAAGTTGCACTAAGGGGGGATTAGATTGGACAATAGGTAAAATTTCTTCACTGAAAGGGTGGTCAGGCATTGGAACAAGCTGCCCAGGGAAGTGGAATCACCATGCCTGGAGGAGGCAAAAACCATGTATATGTAGCACTTTGGGATATAGTTTAGTGATGGACTTGGCAGCGCTGGGTTAACAGTTGGACTCAATGATCTTAGAGGTATTTTGCAACCTTAGTAATTCTAAGATCAAAGGGCAGGAGAGCTCAGAATGGCTGTGTGCCCCAGACTTCAACCTGACTTTGGAAGTTTTCTAAAACCCATGAAATAACGAAATGTGGCAGCCACTCCTTTCCCTAACTCTCCTGATACACCTGCCCATACCAGTCATCTTGAACAAGTAGGCCAAGCACAAACCTTGTTGGCCCCAGTAAGGGCACAAGGGTGTTTCTCCTAGTCAATGTGCTGCCAGATCCTTGCCTCCGGGCTGTTCAGGAACTTAGTAGGAGCCTCAGCTCCTGGAAACCAGAGCCTGCATCCTGACCCAGGGCCAGCCTCCTACTGAGCAGCCAAGTGGGCACTGGCCTGGGGCTGAGAGAAGAGCTCACTGGTGCCCACCACAAACATCAACCCTCATCTTAGCTCTGAGGGACGACCAGAGAGGAGGCAGCAAATTCTGGGGCTGTGACAGGTATTTGAAGTCTATTCTTGTGTCCAAAGGGTCTATCTGGTATTTAGAAGATAGTAAATGGACATTTTATGATCTTTATGGCATAACTTCAGCATCCTTTCAGAAGATTTAGAGTTCACATTAAACCTAGTATTCAGTGGAGTTCCTTAGCTTGTGAAGTCTTAGACAGTTTTCCCAGGGTTTTTGCATAGTTACAAAATTTTAGACTTCCTCTCTCAAAGAAGTGCAAAACAAGATTTTTAGCTGGACTACCCTTTTTTTTTTTGTTTTGATGGCTCTCACACCCTCTTTTCTAAATGTTTATCATTGTTATTGCCCTCAAGCCAGTATTTTGCATTTTCCAATCAGTGAATCCTCTTTAAACTGAACATTCAGGATTCCTGTGGTGTAGAAGTTTCCTGTTTTTCACTTTAGGTTCTCCGGTACTTTTTGCTACTGGTTTGGGCAAAGCTGCTCTCTTTAATCTACAATCTCCCTAGCAAAACTTGTGAAATCAAATGACTGAGGAGGCAGAAGGATAAATATAAGTAGGTAATTTGTAAAGTCTGTTCATCAGTCTGGCAAGCTCCTTGATTTGAGGTTTGCTGTTGTTTAGATTAGCTGGATTTTTCTTCTTTCTGTGACTTCTGCAGTTTTGACAAAGTACTTTGGGAAAGAAAGTAGTTGAAAGAGAAGCTTTCAGTTGAGCTCCTGTAGTTATTTTATCAGGAATGGCAGAGATAATGCTATGTGTCCCCATTCTGCTGCAGAGGTGGGGTCATTGGAGTTTGGAGCTTGTTTGACAGTTTCTGGCACAGAGGCCAGGTGATAAGGAAGGAGAGAGGTAGCCTTGCTAGGGAGATAAGCTTCATAAGATCCTATGGTCATATTTCCAAAACCAGTTTTCACTTTGTTCCAGCTGAAGGTGTTAGTTTCTAAGTTTTCATGCCTGTGCTGTGGTCCCAGGATAAACTGCAACACTATATCTGAGGAATAATGCCTGAGTCGTAGAATCAGAAAAGTTGCTGGAAAGAAGAATATAAGAATGTTCTTACAAAATATCTAATTTAGTTGGAAAACCATCTTTGTCTCTAAACCAGTTTGAAATGCAATCTTCCAAATGGCCCAATGTGCATTTGCAAATGAAGAGCCAAAGGAAACAACTACCTGAGCTCTCAATGCACTTCTCTGCCCAGACTCCTCAAAGGGACAAGCTCAGCCTGTCTGCATGGCCCAGTTACAGAGCTTGTAACTGATGCTTGTGTTGTGAATATGATATGATTTTCAGGCAGCAAAAATTCCTACCTCCCTCACCCATGTCCTCACCAGCTGGGTGCAGTTCACCAGGCAGTGCAGTTCAAGGTAGACCGTGCAGAACCAGGCTAAACCCACCCTGCCCCTTACAAGCAATCCTGGTGCATCCAGATTCACAGCCAGGCAGTATTTCTCAGCAGAGAAATTTTAGACGACAAAAGGCTCCCTGCATCTATTCATCAGTGTGTCTGTCACACAAGCTACCACTTATTGCCTAGGTGCAAAATCAACATTCACAGCATAATACACCATCTTTTCCATGTGGGAAGAGTCCTGACATTTTAAACAACAGAGTTGCCAACACTCTGCCCTGCTTTACAGCTGGCAGGGTTTGACCAGGTACCCAGTGTGCTAGGCATGCAATATAGCCTGCTGTCACAAAATCGGGGCTCAGTAAAAACAACCTTATTTTGTATCTTCATTTGTGTCTGTGATTTGGGCTGGTTGGAACATGATGTTTCAAACTGGGTTAGCTAGAAAGTTGGCTTTCCAAAAAAATTAGGATGTTTGGAAAAAGCCAGGTCCTTTAAGGTTTTGCCCCCTTACACCGGCTCTGTGCAGAGTAAAACTGGTGAAAAAGGCCAAAGTTCTCACACTTTTTGTTAGACAAACATATCACTTCTCAATGCTGTTAATCTCACTTTAGGAAAAAAAATAGATGTTTCACTCAGAAAGATCTCCACTGAAATATATTTTGGGGATGGCTGGCTGATGCAAGTAAGACTTTTTTCTACATCCGCTTGATTTTTGAACAGCTTTAAGGACTGAACCCAAGCACATCATCATTAGTTAGATCATTTCTTTAAACTAGACAAACCTTAAGTTATACCTTATCTCTCTGCTTAGTTGTAGCTGGTTGTAGTTGTCATTTATTGGTTACCATATTTGCACTTAAAAATCACTAAAATACTGATGCTCCAATGCAGAAGCAGAAGGAAACACTTCTGTATTAGAGAAGGCATTTTACACGGGGATATACACAGAGAAAGGAAAGAGAGATTTTTTTTTCCAACCTCTCCTTTCAGGAAGTGGAATTACAGAAAGAGCTTCAAGTCTTGGGTCTTATTATTAGTCATCAGTTAGTCTGAATTATGCAAAAGTTATTCCACCCAGTGGGTGCTGACGCCTAAAGTCTATTCTGACACAGTTTTATCTCTGAGGCCTCTCACTGGGTAGCTGCCTCTGGCTCTCTAGCCTGCCTACCTGTTTGGTTTCCCACAAGTGGGTTTGAAGTGACAGAGTCAAAAAAACAGGGAAATTCAGTACAAATCACTCAGCACCCATTTCAGGCACATGATGGATGCTTAGAGGGAAGACAACAAGCAGATTTCCTAATACAACAATATTACATCAACTTCTAAAGTTAGTGTCAAGTGAATCAAAGCTCAGAACATGCTCTTATGTTCAGTGATAGACTACTTCAAATCTGGTCCAAGAATAATGCAGTTCTGAGCTATCCCACAGCTTGCAAAAGCAAAGAACACCAAGGTTTTCATAACTGACCCTTAACTCATACAACAGGAAAAATCTGCACCCTCTCACAAAGAACATAAGTTTTTGCAGTACTTTTATAGTGACAGCAGTTTCCAGTCTATGGAGAGCACTGGCATCCACCCAGAACAACCCTCCTTCTTACAAGACCTTGGCACCTGACCTCCAATCCAAGGGCAGCAGATACCACCACTACCTGAAAAAGAAAATACCCAGGAGTCAGCGTGTGCATATAGGTGACGTATGGGAGTGAAAATCAAGTGGCTAGTGCAGACAAGTGTTCCGTCTTACTGATCAAACTCTCTGCTTAAAATATACTTCAAGAAGGAGGAGAGCTTCATCTGCAACGGACACAAACGTCAACAGTTGAGAGGGGCTCACTTTACTTTGCAGAAGTCAAACATCTTGACTCTGAGGAAGGCAAACATCTCCTAAGACTCTTTTGAAGCCCAGAAAAAGGGAAAAAAATACCCTACTTACTTCCTTTATGAAAATGAAAATATTACTGGGATCAGTCTCCCAGCGCTGTGGATGGATAAAAGTGCGGCATCACAGCTCATGAAAGCAATTCTGAAACCTGGCTTATTAGTCCAGCCTCTTGTCCTGGCCAAGACACCTCTGTTGTCTTGACATCTCCTTGTTAAAATCCTTATTACCACCTTATTTTTCACCATAAAAAAAGAAATGGATATTGTGAGGTTTATTTTGAAGTTGAAACACTGTCATCATGCCCAGTTCGGGAAAAAACATGTGTGGGAATAATGGAGCGTAGGTGCGTTCAACTGTCTGAAGCCAAGGCTAGAGGCAAATCAGATCAGCTCAGCTAGAAATGTGACAAGGTGCAATTAACATTAGATGATTACTTAATTTCACTACTGATTTTATTAATAGAACTTGAAATAAAAATTAAATTAGAAAGAATCCCGCACCTCACACCCTGAATAGTCTCCGTGTGTCCTTTCTGCCCTGAGTTCAGACCTGCAGCAATACCATGGTGACAGAGTTGGAGACAGAGTGCATCTCTAACAGCTCCAGGCTCATGGAGCTGCATGCCCACTGGCTGCTTGAAGCATGTAGTTATTTCACCACAGATACTCCCAGCCCAATGTGTTCCCATGTCCTCAGTGCAGGGCAGCCCGGGACTTGAAGCTGTCCTTGGCTCCCAAAATGAACCGTCAGCCCCAAAAGACCTTTGATTCAAAGGGCAATCAGTGCTTCATTTTCAGGGCTTTAAGGATATAGCCTGGAAATGGATCAACCTAGTTTGTTTTTTTAGCCCTGTGTTGAGTGCAAAGTTGTGCATATGCAAAGAGTCTGCAGGAAGCTCGAACCCCTCTACTTCTGGCCAAAACAGCTTCCTTCTCCCATAATATCTCATTTCTTCTATGGGTCTTGACAGCAATATTCACAGCTTACAAACTCTGGTGATAGGAGACAAGTGAATGTGATTTTAAGACCATCAGATGCTCATTTTAATACTACAGACTCCTGACAAAGAACACCTTGCTCCTGAGCTTTGTACATAGGCTTCAGAGGCAGCAGACCTGTCCCTGTTGCTACTGCCCATTTCATTCAAGCAGACCTTTGTGACCATCATACCATCTCTGTAGTTCCTGATCTGGTGAGTAGAAATCTGTTCTGGTGCCCTTCGTCCCATCTCTGGTGTCAGCAGAATTTCCAGGGAAGGCTCAGGCTTCTGGATTATATTCCTTCTCCATGCATGCTGCACGGGAATGTAGGACTAATGTCAGGACCTGTCTTCACAGAGCATTAACAGGAGCTGAGGGCCTGTTTGTCCTCCTGCACTGCAAGGGCTGGGGTACCAGAAAAGAGAGATGTTCATGGTTATGCATCTTGCAGGCTCTTCGCTGCTCACATTCATTGATTCTGACCTGCTTCACCAAGATGTGCTGTTTTTAAAGTGTGGATTATGTTTCTGTGTCATAATTGCCAAACACTTTCTTGTGCCTTTTGTGAAAGCAACTGACAGTATCTGTGATCTCCTACACTTCACCAAGATCATAGCCTGGATCTCACCTTTTGCCATTATCTACAGCTCTGACTTCAAGGAGCACAAGATTTGGCCTCTCAGACCCATTAATTATTTCCAGCTTTGTTTTTTAAATATGACTGCACAGAACTCAACTTACTTCACTTTTCATCAAATAATGGTCCCAGCTTGAGAGTCTAATTTAGTAGTGCAAAAGCAGCAGTTGGTACCTGGCCTTTCAGTCTCTCTATCTTCCTTATATGACAGCACTGCCCCTCAGAGCATGCTGCCTAAGCATGCAGTAGGTGGTCAGAACCACGATCTTCGGCAAAGCTGCAAAGCCCATTACCTGCAGCTCTCACAGCTGCTGTCTTACACCTTTAGCAAGCACTGATCCAAAGTGCAAGGTTAGCTTACCCTTTGCCCTTTTCCAAGAAGGCTAATTCTGGAGAAAGAATTCTAATCTAAAGCCAGCATGCATTTTTTTCACCATGAGAAAACAAATCTAGGATTATCTGGACCATGAGAGCCTCTGTGCACATTGTATGGCTCATGGGCACACATTTTTTCCTGATCTTTCTCTTCCTCCAATACTGCTGTTTTCTTTTTCTTTCTTTCTTTCTTTCTTTCTTTTTTCTTTTTGTTTTCTTTCTTTTTCTTTCTTTTTTTCTTCTTTCTTTGCTTTCTTTTTCTTTCTTTCTTTTTCTTTCTTTCTTTCTTTCTTTCTTTTTTCTTTTTGTTTTCTTTCTTTTTCTTTCTTTTTTTCTTCTTTCTTTGCTTTCTTTTTCTTTCTTTCTTTATTTTTCTTTCTTTCTTTCTTTCTTTTTTTCTCTCTTTTCTTTCTTTCTTTTTTCTTTCCTTCTTTCTTTCTTTCTCTTTCTCTCTTTCTTTTCTTTCTTTTTTTTTCTTTCTTTTATTCTTTTTTTTCCAGCCCTAGCCAACTCCTACTGCAACTTTATATACATACTAAGGCATGCTAAGCTTTCATTTCCATTTTAAACATTACATCAGGCAGTGAAGCTTTCTGCCTCTATAGCTATCCCAGCAAATACAACTTCTTCCCCTTTTTGCTCCTACCTCTGATCAGGGATATAAAGACCTTGCAGCTAATATAATATATCTTTTTTTCCCTTTAAATACTACTTTCATCTGGATTTTGCAAAACTGCTTTTATTTCTGGTAACTAGAGCATTTCTGTTCAGAGACATACTGCTTAAAGCTACCCCCATACCAACTCAGGTAGTCTCTTGCAAATTCAAATTCCAATGGCATTTGCGAAATGACTTATTTGGGGTTTTGCTTTTGATTTGCTGATGTCCTTCTCTAATATTTTACAGTGTTTTCCAAATACAGTCCAGTAGGAATTGTCTTGTTTTCCCTGCAGGAGGCCACCCCTGTACAGCAGGGTACCAAACTTGGACCACTTTTCCAAGTTTTTCCAAGTTTCCAAGGCACCACAAGGACAGGATGACCTAGGAACCTTCCTACTTCTCCCTTTGGGACTTCTGATTCAGGGATCCCACCAGTCTTTCGGTATTCCTTGATGTTAGGGTGTCAAGGCTCTCCTAAATGATTCAAAGGGTCTTCCTCCATTTTTATAATTCTAAGAATCTTCAGGCACATCTTTGTGTGTACCAAGGGAGCTTTGTTTTGAAACTATTGATGTTATGGGAATACCATACAGCACACATGACTATAAGACATATATCTGTCTGTTTATTCCTAAGTCCACAGAGAAAATCCTTAAGACGTGGGTCAGTTTTCAAGTAGAGAAAACCTTCACCCACTGTCACCAAGAGGATGAACAGACTTCAGCTTTGTTCACCAGTAGGCTCACGATGCATGAGGTGGCCCACAGAGGGTTGAGAACACACTGCTGCTGCAGTGCAGAGCTCTGAGGGGAGAACTGACCGTCTCTTACATCCTTCTCTGCAGTGACAAATAGACACTGAAGCAAATTCATGCAGCTGTCAAAACACTGCTCCTCTCAACAGACCTCATTCTACTTTTTCAAAAACACAGACTTCACCACTACAAATTAAGCCTGAAAATGTGACAGCCAGAGTGCTGGCATCTGTGGAGCAGAATTATTTCTTCACATCAAGTAAACAAGTTGTTATGCACCAAATCAATTCCTCACTCCAGAGCTGGTCCTGTAGGGCCTGAGCAGCCCACATTGCGGCTCACTCAGTTCAACCCCAGCAGAGGCTTTGGCAAGACTTCCCCACTAAGGTGGCTGGAGTGCTCAAAGGGATTCCATTTAAGGCAGGGCAGGGATTTCATGCTTTCCCTCCAGCTCTTCAGATGGAGATCCTACCTTTGAAGGCAGCCCCTATTCCCAGGGGCCAGTGGGAACAAACCCTTGAGGTGCCAGCACAGTACTCCCTAAGAACACCAAGCCTGGTGTCAGGAAGTCCCACCAATGCCAGGCAGAGTAAGGGAGCTCAGCATCCTTTTGAAAGCTCCCAGCACCTCATGTGGAAGGGGACCGGGATCAGGAGCTGGCAGTCAACCAGCAAACGCCTGTGGAAATCACCATGAAACAACAGCCTGAAATAGGTTTCCATCTGAGACAGGCCAAGGAACAACTTTGGATCCAGGCACTAGGTCTTGCTTTTCTTTCTGATGGGAATGAACAGACCAGAGGAGAAATCAAAACTTCAGTGGAATAGGAGACTAGAGAAAATATTTGAAGAGAATATCTTCTCCAATAGGTAAGAGACTGAGGCATGCAACATATGAAAAGATGGGAAGCTTATTGCTCCTGTCAACCATCCCTGTTTAGGCTGGTAGTGGAGAAGGAAAAAAAGGGCGTTCCCTTAAAAAATGTAATTGAGCGAGACATAAATAATGCGTCAGTTCACTGGAGTGAATTAATTTTGGCTGCTGTGAAGAGTGAGGAAGTGAAAAACTCTGGTTGGGTGCCCAAAGGAGGGGAGGAGAGGAGATAAGATATGAGGTAGGTGATGAAAGGGATGCAGAACGATAGAAATGCGAGCAGGTTAGAGTTGATAAAACATTGTGCTCTAGGTCCTAATTTTCCCATTCTGGTGGCTTGGAAGTGTGCGACAGAGTTGATGAAACAGCCCACAACAAAGAGACAGAGACACCAGGACCACTTTTCAGTTATAAGCTTTTTCTTTTTTAGAATTCAAGCTTACACAGTTATCTATGCCCACTATATTCATAATTACATTTTAATATCTGCATACAAAAGCTATGTAAAAATTATTTTCTTCCCCCAAATATACAAATTTTCTCTTTAGATAGTTTAAAACATTTGTGATCACAGATTTTTTTTAATATATTTTAGGCTGAAAAAATATTACCAATCTAGCATAACTCTTAACACTGTTTGCAAAAAAATACATCATCCAAGGTACTTTGTTTTTTTACTGTACGGTGTAATGTTTGCCTTACCCTCAGGGCATGAAATTGATATTAAAAAAATAAACCAAATAAGCAAAACCCACAAACCTCATAGACAAAATAATAAGTCCTCCCAACCAACTTAATAAAAACAAATAAACAACCCAAACCACCCTTCTCTTCAAAAAAATTATGAATTACTAATTTGATGTATTTATGAGCAAACTAAAACTGAAGAGTGCTAAGGAAGTAGGAAAAAAGAAATTACAGTATGTCAGCTAGTTCATGCCCTGATACTATCTTTACCGACATTAAATGTGTAATTAAATAAAGTGTCTTTTAATGTTTTACATTGTGCTCAGTAATTTACATAAATTTAATCCACACCCGGGTGCTGATGTAGATTTACATTTGATTGTCTTGTGCATAAACAAGGTTAGCTTTTAAAGAAGGTAAACTGTGCAATGGACAGTCACAAACAACTTATTACCTGCACAATATTGCTTTTTGAAGGCGACATCAGTCAATGTGGATACACACAAATAATGCAATGCATACTCTTTGCATTTGCTAACATCTATACTAAAACTCTGTGATAAGGCCAAACCTTTTTTTTTTTTTGTTTTTAATTTTAAAGCAAAAATATACCATAGTAAAAAAAAAAAAACAAAACCAAAAACGTGCTCACACCGTTTTGAGTTTGTAAGTGGAAAATAAATCTCTATCGCACTAGAATAAAATTCTCTCTATAAAATTTAAATACAGATCACTTCATTACTATATCAAAAGGAAACGTCTGGCAATCATTTCCAGATGATCACAATAACAAGACACATTAAGAGGTTCTGATGCCTCTTCCTTTGTGAAAAGATAAATGTTGAACACTTTCAATTGCTCTCACAGTGAGAGGAAAACGTTCCTTGGTTGTGGATTTTGATTCTGTCAATGAAAAAGGTTTAGCCTTAGGAATGCTGGCTACATCTCAAAACCATAAGATTGATTTTTATAATTTATGATTCATGCAGCAAGAAGTCAATATGACACATACAGATTAGAGTTCCATAGCATAAAAATACATCACTAGCAATGACATGCTCCGCTTGTGATCAACAGCCCTCTCTTGGCAGATTTCTGATATAAATGGTCTTTCTGGATAGTTTTTATCTCTTTCTGATGCCTGCCTCTGAAGATGCAAGCAGTCTGCTCAAGGATGATTTTCAACCTTGGAGGTCTAACTCTAACGTCTACATTTTGGCAGAATGTAAACAAAAATCATTATCACACACTATATATGTCATTATAAATATCATAACTTAACTGAGATTACACATGAAATGAGTGTCTAAATGCACATGTTACTCAGGGCGAAACCATGAACGGTGACAATCAGGTTTGACAGGAAAAATCTTCTGTGTAAGACCCACACATAGACCACAAAGCAAACATAAGAGCTACGTGGCACCATCAGAAACGAGACTCTGGACTGCACTAGAATGTGTGTGCTTGTTATTTCACTCAGAAGGCCAGTTACTACAAAGGGTGCTGACTACAGTACTGATGTCTGCCACTGAGGTGGTCAGTCGCAGTGGCTCAATGCCGCGATGGCTTGAGACCACTGATATTTAAAAGCATGCATGTCTTGGCAGAACTAAGGTCAGTATCCACTGGCAAGAGTCTGCAAGAGCATCCTCATGTGGTCTAGTTTTGCTCTCATGATCACACAAATCAGCAGTTGTACTGAGGAAGTAAATGAAGTCACACAAGGTAAGACTGGTAGGAGATTAGAGGCCATTAGATGTCAGTACATCAAATCTGTCCAACTAAGAGCTTCGTCTTAGTTTTCAATTAAGGAATACTACTATCTCACTGTTAATCAGTGTCAGACTCCAACTTAATCTAAAAAGCTAGAAAAGGATGTTGATGTATGTCCTTTCTGCTAAGAGCATTGCCGAACCTGTCAAAGTTGGTTGCCTGATTTTAGGCACTTCAGTCCATCTGCACTCACCTAAGGAAGGAGGCCTGATTTTTCTGAACCCTGATTAAGCACAGCTCCAAACTGCATCAGCTTTTTTGGAACTAAGAGAAACATGACATTTTTTCTCCTGGGTCTCATCCGTGGCACAGTCAAAAGTTGGAACACTAAATCAAGCTCACATTGAGCAAACAGGTGAGGTAATTGCACTGGCTCCAGGAGGAACAACAAGCTCAGATCCGTGGCAGAAGAGAACTCCAAAAGACATGCACATTTCTCTTTCCTTTACAAGCATAGACACAAGTAAGGGATCAGCTTCTTTTCTACATTTCCTATATGCTATCAGTTCCCTATCAAATCACCCCAAATCAGCCATCCAAAAAGCTAGTTTCTGACTCTGTCTCCAAGACAGTGCTCTACAAGGAATTTGGATAGAGACTGATGTTGCTTAGATGCATACTTCAAAATGGAGCAAGAGGTTCTTCAACCTCAGCAAATATGTAAGAATTAATCCCCACTGGCCTGTCTTCCCCGCTATCTGCAAAAAAACCCTAAACACCCCATTGTGTTTTATGTTCTGACAAAAAAACCCTAAGTGATAACATCAGCGCTCACAGCTCATCACAGGTGCATATAGTATCAAAGAACAGGGAGAACGAGATTCGGCATCCCTGCAAACATGGCCAATAGCACTCCAATGCCTTCTCAGTGATGTAGGGAAAGGGGGGTAGAAAGAATTTAACCCCTGACACACATATACTGTGTTCCACCTATAAGTTTTCCTGAGTATCATGTTTTTGTGAGGGGATAAACACAAAACATATGGGTTGAGATTTGGGCCATGAGCTTTGAAAGTCAACACATCCACCCTAACAATGCCCACTGACTTGCCAGGCAAATAGGTCAATAAATAGCAGAGAAAGAAACTGGTACAAATGAATGCACAACATGAAAGAACGTAGGGTATGAGGAAGTGCAAAATACGTGAGCTAAGTCTCTGGTTCCCAGGAAGAACAGAAGGAGGGTTTTGATGTATCATACAAATTCAGAGAATGGTTTAATATCAAGTTTATAAAACACAGGGATAACAACCCTGAATGGAGATGGATGACAGAGAGGAACCTCTACCTATAATGTCCTCACCACTGGCCTCCAAACATTCCAGGACTGTGAGTACTGGCTTGCGAATTTCGGCAGCGGGACATTTTGTCATTGCTCAGTTTGGTTCCTGCTAGTGCAGTTAGTGGAAATAAATTAAAAGAATCAAGAGAGCATCTAGCTAAACAAAACATGAACAGACACCAAGGAGGAAGAACCTAGCTGATCCACACGCATCCACACGCACACGCACGTAGAGAGTGAGAGAAGGGGAGAGAGAAGATAAAAACATGGAAATATGTTTAAGACACCTGCTGAAGATTTGTAATTATATATATATAAAATTATATATATATGTGCATATAAACTTTATATATATATATAAAACAAAGCATTACTGCTGAGCAACACTATTTGGATTACTGGGATAAAGCTGTACAGTCTTGAGTGTCGTTAATAACACAGTTGGCTTCTGTCCCATCTGAACGTCACCCCATATGTTTCATTCTCCTTTTCCTCATTTCGTGAGCCCTCATATCCCTGAATAACTCTGAGGAACTGCCTGCTATCCTGACAGAGAGTCTTCTCCCTCAGAGTGATGGATTTTCCATGCATCTCAGAAAAAGCAGACCTCTTCACTCTCAGAAAAAGCACCTCAGAGGATCAAATTCCCCTTCTTACTCCAACAGACCTTCCAGAGAAGTTACCTGGAATTCAACTTTAGTAATTGAAGATCTTAATATCTTATACACATGGAAAAAAAAGAGTCAGTCCCTTCTAAATACTCTGCATTATTTTAAGTACTTGGGGCACAGTTAAACTGTATCTGCTGGAACAATCCTCAAAGAATTATGGGATCATGATGATGATGAAGACCCTAGATCATAATGTTAATTGTTACAATAGCAATAATCATGAAAACTAGAAATTTCATATTACGAATTGGTCACCTGTACCCTGCAAAAGGAGGTAATACTAGACAGAATTGCCAGGGTCAAACTAACAACAGCTGTTTTAACTTGAAGGCCAATTTATTTTCTGCCACTTCAATTTCTCTCCCATATTTTTCAAGCAATGATGTGTGTGAGCTGGTGACCACACAAGTGCTGGTGAATGAGATTGGTCTGTTCGTATTTTCACTGTTAAGCTGTCAAAGCACTCACACCAAAGGACTGAAGAACAAATTGCAATAGTCACAAGTACCCGCATTAAAGGGATGTTTTCATCCATGTGTATACAACTGCCCCCTAGCAACCCCAAAAGAAAACCCAAACAAAAACCCAACCCCGTCTCAAGAAACAGAAGAGCATGAAAGAAGAACAGAGGTGAGAAGAGCTGGGCAACGGGATGAAATGACAGCCAGTAGTGCGACGGGGGTGCGGAGAACCGCTCCAGTCTCTCTAATCCTCAAACACTTCCAGGAACAATGGAGGGAACAGTTCTGTGGGGCACTCCACCTTCATGTGCAGGAAGCGGCTGGCATGGCAGGCTCCAATCATTCGCAGGTCTGTCACTTTCATCAGCAGTTTTGGCCAAAAGTGTGCAACATGGTGTTTTCTGTAATTGATGTAGTGTTCGAATGCCAGGAGGAATCCCTCTTGACACTTTTCTATTCTCTCCACGCAAACAAGGCCTGGGCGATCTGTGGATACAAAGCAGCAGAATTATCGTTACTACTTATCTGCTTTAACAAGGTCCTGATTATAAATCAGGAAAAATAGGATGATTCCATTGCTAGGAAAGAAAGAAGAGAGACCACGGACATTTGGCTCTGCCACAAACAACTTCTTTTGCCCTGGACATCTCACTTATCAGTACTGTCCCCATTAAAAC